>NW_027271015.1:0-747500 GCF_040938485.1 Diadema antillarum | reverse complement strand
TAGTGTCTTTATTTTCGCCACAGAAATGCTTTGCAAAGCACGAAATTGGTAAAGAGGATACATATAAATAAAAAGCAACTGCTTAAATTCCTTTGGCTTCCTCCCATAATGAAGTAGTTTCCAATGCCTTGAAAGAGCATAGGTTATGGCATCTTTATACTTGTTAGTATTAAGAATCCGGTTTTTTTTTTCGATAATCATTTTTGTCATGGATCATTATTCTACTCATATTCTGTTCATCAGTTTGTGGTTCAGATATTTCCAATGAATTAATGCGGTATTAAAAACTTGAAGGAGAGCTGCCTAATCATTGTGATGATATTTCATTTAGTGAATGTTTCACCATTAACAAAATAGAAAAAAAGAAGAAGCTATACATTGTGGAGAAATACAACAATATTGTTTATCTAGAATGGCTAAGAAAATTCTGTTCTCTCTCTGTTTCTATTCCTCCATTTAATACATACATACATACATATATATATATATATCTATATATATATATATAATAGATATATTATATATTACATATATATAACATATAAATATAATATATATTATATATTATATATATATATATAAATATATATATATACATATTATATTTGTTATGTATGTAATAGACACACACACAAAGATAGATAGCTAAGCATTGGGAAAGAGAAAAAAGTGAGAAAAAGGAGGTGTAGGCCTCTTTAGTTTACTCCCTCATACTGTTTGTCTTTCCTCTAAGTCTGATATTACTGTCTATGTCTCCTTTTCTCTCACTGTAAGGAGTGCCTATATCAACACGTTTCTTCACACCTTGGCTCATGAAGACGAATGACTGTCACAGATATACGTGGATATTGCTACTCCGCCATCTAAACCGTCGCGCTCTGTTTCTCGCGACCACAGCATGCACTGGGATAATTTATGAATGGATCACAATGGGGCAATGGGCAAGGTAGAACGCATAAAACACATGTAGCGCCAGATTCGCGATATATCTATTTCCCACCAGATTTCATAGTTTAATGGAAAGCAGAAATACTAAAATATATCATTTTGACATGACATAATTTAGCACATACTTGAGATTGATTACGAGGGAAAGGTAAAAACTAAAGTTAAACTAAATGTGTATACGTAGATAGATTCCTGGGCTGCCATGTGTTAAAGCAGTCGCTTACAGTGGCAGTCCTTCTACGTAATTTCTTAGGTAATGATTTGCAAATTTGGTAATACAATATGATTTGGAAATGGAATCAATGTACGCATTCATCTTTTCTCCTTTGGATCATGTACATTGAATTCTACACATTAATGTTGTCGAAGGTATTACTGAAAAGAATTCTGATTCATGTAAGAAATTACGTTGAAGAAAATAAATAGATCAAACAAACAAACAAACAAGTTAAGCTTTTTGTGTTTGCTTCTGTATGTCCTGGCTGTACTGTGATGTCTGTCATGTCCAGTAAGGATTTGTAATAGTTCCCTTTTTAAGTTCATGGGTCGATTATGTGATTATGAACAGTAGGCCTGAACATGCTTTCTCAGTGGTTAGTTAATGTAACATAACTCTTAACATAATTGGTTGGTTGATAATTAGGTACTATGCTTTTTAATTTGTTAATACACCTAATTTTCATCGTGCTGTCATTTATTGTACATTTACGATCATCAAAGTTTTCGTATATCATTTTATATTCTCTGAAAAAAAAAAGAGAAATGAAATTACGATGCATCAAAATTGAAATTGAACTGACTGCAGCTAGGCGAAGAAGAATGAGGTGTAACCATCTTTCAAGCTGGGTTTTTACCTTTCCCTCGTTATCAATCTCAATTCGGCTTCACCTTCCGTATTATTTCTCTTTCCGCATGGAAGGACTTTCATTCTACCGACAGGGAATCAATAAAGGGAACTGGATACGACTTGTACGCCGTATGGCAGTGAGTTGAATGCAGGAAGGGGAAAATGAATGAACTCGAGAGACACACCTGTATCATATATCAATTATATAAAGATAGATAATAAGACTTACAAACAGAGAGAGAGAGAGAGAGAGAGAGGGAGAGAGAGGGAGAGAGAGAGAGAGGGGGGAAGGTCAAGGTTGAAGGGAGACAGATAATTATGATAAGTTGCATGGTAATATCTCACTTGCCAACACTTCTGGACGTAAGACAAGGTACGCCTCATCTACATCATGAGCACGAAACAGGCAAATCGCCCACACGACAATTCGTGCTTGTGGGTGTTCTAAAGTGCATGTGTATTCCATGAAGCATATGTTCTGTACACGTGACTTTGGGCCTCGAGGTCGCAACGTATTCGTGGCGTAAATGCAAGTCAAAAGAAACGATAATGTATAGTCATTAGGCAAATTGACGCGTGCTGTACACTGCTGTTGCACGCAAGAACATCCATTTTCAGTCCTAATTCACCATGCAATAAAGTGCGAAACACGTTGGCTGGGAGAAAATAGGTGTCGACCTGGCGGAGACCCGAGTTTCGCTGGTCGCGGAGATGTCTTCGCCACGCCTCCTGGAGACTAGCCTAGTCTTCGTGGGGTCGCGAGAGAGTTGAACATGTTCGAGTTTTCGGGAGACCTTTTTCTAGTATAGCGAGCTGGTCTCCGAGACGTCTCCAAGACGTCTCTTCGACGTGTCTTCAGTTGCTTCCAAGTCGTGGAGACTTATTTTGTCCGCGACGTCTGCGAGACTTCTCTGTGACCAGTCCTTGCGGCGATATCAAGACCTCGCGGATACATTTCTGCGACTGAGGAGACGTCCAGAAGACGTCGCGGCGACGTCCTCACGAACTCCGGGCAAATTAGTAGCTCTGGGCCCCATTTCATAAAAGATGTTATGATAATAATATTGCTGTAATGGAAACTTCCAATAGTGACAGCCAATCAGGATGCTGGATTCTTGTTGTTGCCATGGCAATCGCCATTCCAGCAAGAGTTGCTATCATATCAACTTTGTATGACATGGGGCCCTGGGAGTCGCATTCTTGGTGAGAGCGCAAGCCATTTTTTCTTCGTCATTCGAGTCGGACTAGTCGCCTCATCCCCTCGACTGAAATAGGTTCTTCGAGTCTTTAAAAGGTTTTTTTCGTCAGCAGCCTACAGTACTTTAGAATTACACACACATGGAGATGTCATCTCTTCGCAAATACTGTACTGTATATCCTCGAATGGTATTTCGTGAATGCTGTTTATGTATAACACTATTTATAGCAGTTAAATCTGGAGAAGAATTTCCTTCATTGCCTAAGTGCAAACAATGCTTTCATATCTTTGGTAGATGGTTATTGTTTGTAACCATCGAAGATATCGACTTTTATTAGACTTACTGTAGTGATATTTATTTTGCCTTTTCCATTATTGAGAGCTAGAATGTTCCTTCTTCAATCTATTAATTTAGATGAATAAATGAGATCTATCTAAATATAAAATATATGTATGTTTACATCTGTACCTTGATATCCATTGTTTACACAAATTCAATGCACATACATACAAATGTATCATAATACACGTGGAATACTGTCGTGCTGTACAAGTGCATTCGTGACAATGCGAATGTCTATTGTTAATGAGATGTGGGAAAACTGTGGTATAATTTTAACCATACTTCCAAGATTCTCCCATGGTGCTTATTACTGCTGCAATAATTTGTATCAAAACAATCGTATTTTTGATGATGATGCAGCGTAACGGTTTTATCTTTATTTTTCTATTTTTCTTCGACCACGACGACACGCTTTGAGAATCACGACATTGAAATTTCCAGAGTTTGGCGCCAAGCATCCTTCCACTATACAAAATTGTTTGTTTGTTTGTTCATATGTCCCACCTGTCGTTCCCTCACAGTTTCAAGGTGACCCAGTTTCCCACTCATTCTCTCTCAAATCAATGTGAAACCCTGCAGATCAAACGCTTCCTTCCTTTACTAGAGCATGATCTATTTCCCCCCTCGAGTATTCCGGGGACCTCTTTCTATTAAAAGCAAATTGTCCTTAGAGTAAGATCACGTGGGACTGCAGCTCTTAACCACCCTCAAAATTTGAGGGCGCCGCACACGGGATTATGACGTCACCAGAATCACACTTGTGCACGCAGTACCCATTCCAAGTAGCAGTGTGTACAAAGTCTTCCTTTTTTGACGTCGCTTCTAGCACTGGGGAGCGATGGTGTCGGCCTAAGCGTGAAAACAGTCGTTGGCATTGCTTAAGTACATTCATGGGAGTTCTCCGAAGGAATGCCCAAACAGCTTGCAAGATCAACGGAAATGATGAATGCGCCAGACTTTACTGAGCAATATTATGAGGAACCTCCACTGGGGGGTGGAATAATCATACGCACGAAAAACCATGCGGTATGCTTGGTCGTGAGTTCCTATGTGCTGAAACGTCAAAAAGGGCATAAGCTTCCAAACAATGTCCGAGTGCTTCCACATCAGTCTAACGTTCTAGCATATTTTAGAACTGTATGAAAAATATGTATCGCACCTGAGCAATTATAGAGAATATCGCTTCTTGAAAGTGAAAGTCCAGTACAATTTGGTCAGTTGTTAGGGTACTGGTAATTGAACCTCTGAAAATTGGATCAGCCTCCATCTTAACTTAAAGGATAACTTGAATAAAATCCACTTATGTCTGTGTATACAGGACGGAAAAAAAATGAATGTGACGCATCAATTGCCGGAAAGTGTTTACTTTGTATTCAATGTCAAGAAAATGAATCACATTCCGTGTAGCCGTAAGATGAACCAAGCTGAAATATGTTTCTTTTTGTCTTTGCATGTCCATTTGCGGTGAGTTCTAGCAAAGTCGATGACATAAAAGCTAAGTCATATTTGAAATGAATATTGATTGAATACCTTTCAGCACCTCAAGATTTCTTTCACATTTTATAGAACTAGGTACTGTACAAATTTGATATCGATGCGGTCGATGCGAAGAACAAATGTAACAAAATGTGACGGTTCTTAGACAATTATCCCTTGGACAATAACCCCAGAACCCTTCCCGTGACCCTAAACCTACACTGAGCCTAATCCTAATCCTAATGCCCCAGTCACATAGACATCCCGGATCATCCCGGACCACCCCGGATCTGATCCGGGGAGAGATCCGTGTTGATGCCGGGAGGCCAACACGGCAACTTTTGGAGGTCAAAAACATCCGGCGTCATCCGGGGATTGCCGTGTTGGCAGAACAATCCGGGGTGGTCCGTGTGGCTGCCGTGTAGCTGCCGTGTTGATCCGTGCAGATGCCGTGTTTGTCCGTGTAGACGCCGCGCTCTTCCGGCCTTATCCGTGTAGCTGCCGTGTTGATACCGTGTGTACAGTCATACCAAAATCCCGGATGTCCCCGGACGTCCCCGGATGTCCCCGGATCACCGTGTAAATCCTTAAGCATCCGTGTTTATATGTGACTGGGGCATTACCCAAATTCTAAACCTAACCCATACCCTAATCTTTTAATACTCTATCACTATTAAAGTATGAAGTCGATGGTAATTGTCATTGGGATAATTGTCCTGATACGGATGTGACTTATAAGTCTCACACATGTGTTGTGCAAGAATAAACGTTTCTGTCCACGACACACACAGAATAATGAGAAATTCCTATAGTTTTCTACGCACATTGCTCACTAAAAGACATTTTTTTTTTGCCTTCGAGAATAGACTATACGGTGTTTAGAGTCTTGTTTGGTTGTGCGTGCGTGAAAACGAGAAAAAAATATTGATCACGTGATGCATTTTTTTTTTTAAATCTCGCGCCTTCATTTCAATTATCTCTCAATCTCTCTTCTCTCTCCCTCTTTTTTTACGTCTCAATCTCTCTCTCCATCTCTTAATTTCTCTCTCTCTCTCATTCATCTTTTCATCTTCCTCTTTTCTCTTTCCCCACCCTCTCTCCTTACTTCTCCTTTCGTTCATCTTCCGTTCTTCTTCTTATCTCTCTCACACAATCTCTTCCTCTCCTTCTCTTCTCTCTATCGTTCTCTTGTTTGGTCTGTCCGTCTTTTCTCCTTTTTTTTTTTTGCTTTCTCTCTCTCTCTCTCTCTCTCTCACTCTTCTCCGCTTTCTCTTTATTACTCTCCTTCTCTCTCTCTCTCCCTCTCTTTCTCTTTCTTTCCCCTTCTCCCCTCTGATTCTGTGTACCCAACTTTGTATACATCCCCATCTCTCTTTAACAATACCGATTTTTCAAGATTCAACACAGTCCTCGAGTTGAAATATGAAACGTAATTTCATTTATTTCCACTGCACGTTATCCTTGATTGACATGAACTTATAAGGTTATTCCTTTTTTTAGTATAATTGAATTATTGCAATCCTTTCATCCACCGAGAGAGCAAGGCCATTCCATCTTCGAATCGAACTCGAATATAAGCTGGGAAGAACAAAGACCAAGGAAATTGCTTCTTTCCCATTTCGACATAGAAAGCCAAGAAGGCATTGAATTTTTGAGTTTCACATATTTTTTATACACCGTGATGGTCGCTTACATAACAGTCCGTGGAGGCTATCATGCCATAATATAACATCACTGCTGTACGGTATTTTCCCTACCTGAGAAAATTCATTGTAGTTTGGGTAATTTATCCATTTACTATTATTTACATTCATTCTGTTTTTGTCTGTCTTAGTATGTCTCTGCCTCTGTATTTGTCCTTACCTCGGTTTTTTATTTCTATTTACTGTGATACTGCATATTATGGAATGTCATATTCATTTATGCAGAATGCACACCAATCACATTTTTTTTCTTTCACTTCTAGAGATGTGCCCCTAGTATTTTCATATCGAATGCATGTTACTTGAACTCATATATATATCTACATTTGCTGGAAATGAATGTCACTGATCTTCAGCTATTATTAAAATGTTATTAGAACAATAGATATTATTAATGGGTCTAGTTTCTATGATGAAATTTGGTTAAGATTTGTATACAATATAAAGATGCGATGATAACATTATTACAGAGATGCCAAGTTCAAAAAACTTTTATGAGTGAGATTTTTATGACTCGGCGTCTCGGCGCTCACGCGCATGCGCACGCGAACGAGGAGGGTGTCCCCCTCCCATGGTAGGGAGCTTTTTTAAATTATTAGCTCTTAATGATGCGATCTGGTGCATACTTAAGTGACTATTTTTTACTAATTTTGAAAGGCAAAAGGGAAATATATCTTCAATTGTAACTATCACTTTAATCCTTTGAGCTATGCTCCTTATTTTTGGCCCATATTGCAGACTTCACCAGATGCGTGAAAAAAATGGGTGCCATGCGTGAGATCGTGAGACAGACCCTAAATGCTTGAGTCTCACGCAGAATGCGTGAGACTTGGTAGCTCTGTTATTACCCCATTTGATTTGAATACGTGGTTAACCCCAGTGTCACCCCTTTGTGGCAAATCGGAACACATCGAAACACATTGGAACACATCGGAATACTGTTGGCATATTCACATCTAGATTGAGGCTTTTGTTGCGATATGAAATTTATGGCAACCATCAACTTTTTCAATTTGAGACAAGACATATTCGTCAATCTGAAGTGACACGGTTGCTGTAAAAGAATTATTGAGGTTTTGACAGGAAAAGTCGGTCTTATATTGATATTGATGATGATATCGACGATAGAATGATAATGACATTGGTAACCATGAAAACTATGCAAATTGGTAGAACTAGTGATATTTGAATTGATGATAAAATCAGTAGTACAATTATCATTGGTTTTAATAGCACCATTACCATGACTACTGATATTATCCTTCCGTATTATTGAAAAGCAGCTACTATTTGAGGTGACATTTTTTTCTCACTAGGGTTAGTGACCTTGTTAGAACATGAGCAAGCGCTTTAAAGGGGCACGTACAATCAATTCAAACTTTCTCTAATCTTTGACCATAATATACAAATCATAATGACTGAAATTGGACATACATTAGAAATATATACAGGAAGCAAAAATGACAGTATGTTCATGTCTACGGTAGATAAAAAAAGACATATCTCCCATCGTGCAGTAGAGTCCCGTGACAGACTATTATCGAGTGAGATATCATTTTGGAACGGAAAAGCTGCGTTGATACAGCGTTACGTAGTGACTGGAATTGTAGGGCTCTCTGCTGGTCTGCACACACCTTCTGTCAACGACATTGCACAGGATGAATTAACTCTCTGCATGCCACATTTAAATTACCTGTTCATATGGTTTGTGTGCAAATTTGAGCACAGTTGACTCATTGGAAATGAAAGGGATAACAACGTGGCCGAAAAAAAAAAAACAGGTCGTCGAAACCAATCGCGTAGTCGACAGCCTGCCACGGTATTGCAGTGATTAACGTTTTTTGCATCACGCATGATCTTATACATGAAATGTTGTTATATGAGCATTCCAAAGCTTTCTGTAACTTAACCTAGATTTTTGATGAAATCATTTCTTTATTCAAGAAAATGTTTATACATAACCAGGTCAATTATCCCTTTAGATAATTGCAGGTATAGAAAGTTACAAGTCACAATTTTAAGAACATGTACAATACAAATAACACCCGTGAGATTAAATGCGCCAGTATCAACAATAATATTTAACGCTAGCAATCATTATAAAATTTATACATATGATTACATATAATCATATGTAACATTATTAGGGGAAGAGAAGCGACTCGAACAATGCTTAGTTGGATATGCATGTAGGACCTACTAGGATTCTAGATTGATGTCTGTAAATCTCACAATTTTTATTGCCATTATTTGTAGACCCTTTATGATTTTTTTACTATGCGCATTATTGCGTCCTATCTTCCCATCTAATTATCATCTGTCTATTAATCACACCCATCCCCATATATATATTATTATATATATATATATATATATATATATGTACATATATATTTATACATTATTACAAATACATATATATATATATATATGTATATATATACATATATATAAGAAGATAAGTAACAAAGCTGCAACAAAGTTCATGCTGTATTCACCAACGGTTTATTTCTTCACACTAATTGTTACTTTGTTACTTATCTTCTTATCTTGCCAACACGTGGACTACCTTATCAATATACATATATATATATATATACATACATAATGGAAAAACAAACTAATTATGCATTTTTAGCCAATATAGCATGAGTTTATTCGACTCGAATAAACTCATGCTATATTGATCAAAGATGCATCATCAGTTTGTTTCTACATTTCTTCGTGGAGCTAATACGTGAAATCTCAACATGTTTGTATACGTACGTGAGCCAGAGATAAAAGAAGAAGAAGAAGAAGAAGAAGAAGAAGAAGAAGAAGGACACAACAAAAAACTAGCAAAACCAGTTACAAGAAATGTCAAAGTCCTCGCAGTGTGTGAAACATGTGAAGGTATGTATTAACTCTCTCACTCATACACATATCCATACACAGTCACATGGATACATCGACAGATTCATTTCTACACACTGAATTACACGTTGCCCTTTGTAAATGTCAAAATTCATGTTTCAATCTACAATGCCCGTCTCTGTATTTTCACCATCTCTTTTTTCATCCCATGTCATTTCGAAATGTTTTCGTCCTAACTAAATCAGATTTGCTGCAACTTATATTGGCATGATTTCTAAAGTTTGTTGTTTATTGTTTTGCTTTCTAATGTTAACAACGTCCCTCTCCATCTCCCCGCCCCTCTCTCCTTTACTGTGTTTTCTGTGTTCCCGAAAGTCTTTTCGTCACAGCACCCTCTGTCGCAGCAAAACCCCGTGCGGATCCTCGTTAGATCATCCCAGCGGTTTGTTTATAAATTCTTCATTTCAGAATACTTAATATCACGTGGCTACGGCCAGCATGCGCCTAATTAAGTTACGCTACCGATTGTCGGAACTCCCGCCGTGTGTGTAGCATCCTAAACAGTATGTTACCAGCTGTATGTCTCTCTGCCCCCCCCCCCCCCTGTACAATCGCCCCCCCCCCCCCCACACGTACATATATATATCTACAAATACGTATGCATGTCTGGAGATGATAATTATATGATGCTTCGTCGTCACATTTACAAATAATTTGCTATGATGTCTGGGTCGGTCAGCTCTTTGAGTGCCGATTCGCACATAAAGCCCCCAAAGCGTTGTAAACACTGTCTGCCCAAAGTTCCTGTGCACAGAAAGGGTTAAAGTGCAAAGTCTATGACTTGTTTAAGTCGACTTTTAAAAAAGCGCTGGAATAAAACAAACATAACAGACGTTTCTTTTAAAAAAATAGTCGAAAGAATGCCCAAAATGTTTGAAAATGAACAAGTTCTATAATAATTTCAAAGTTTCACCTGTCTTCGCAAAACGATGACGTCAAACTTTGACACTACAGATATGCAAATTAGATGCGGTGATGATGAAATGGCCCTATATAGTAATCTCTGATTCTCTTACATACAAAATCTTAAGTAAAATTCTCTTTGACATGACAAGAAGAATGTAATAAGTTTTTATCGGAGATGATGTATTAATTACGAAAATACAGATTTATTTATTAGGCATATTGTGAGATGATAGACTTGATTTAATTTACATGTTTATGTAAACTTTACACGGTTTTGCGAAACCATGTGTAACTTCACAGTTTCGTAACTTTTACATTTGGTTAAATTCTATTGAAACTTTAATTCTCTCGAAAAAATATATGAGAAAAGAGACGTTCAATACTGAGTGCCGTTTCCCTTTAAGTGTCATTCATTTGCTCGGCATTGTAGAATGCACTGATATGACGAAAGTGCTGTGCTTTAATTCAAGCATCCAAATAGGATTGATTTTGTGGGTGTGTGTGTGTAAGTAACAGTTAGGCAAAGAAATCTAGAGAGAGAGGGAAAGAGAGAGATATAGTGTGTGTTACTTGTCTGACTTACAGACATTAGATCTGTCATTGAGTACCAGCGAATCACAGAGAGGAACAAAGAGATTATATTGATATAATAATATAAAACTTTGGGTCTGAAGTTTAATGTACGAGTGAATGGAAAACTTTCAGAGCAAATTGAATTTGAAAAATGATATGAGATGCCAAAATAGAGAATTATCCTCTTGACCCACGGAAATGTCATGCCCTTATTGAATGAATTCAAAACTGCCATCAATTATAATTTGAGGAATCAAACGTCATTCGTCTTGTTTCGATGAAAATAAGTAACCAGCGGTTCACAAAACATTATAGAACGCGTTTTTCCTTGCTCACCCTCACTCTTCTAATGGACGAAAGAAGCGTTTGAGGCTTAGAGTTAATCCTCTGGCGGCAAAGGTCAAATATTGTTATGACACAATGGTGTCAACAAAAAGGTTACCAAGTGAAGCGATGAGGTTTGATGTCGGGGCTGATGGACAACGCTAGTCCGGTGTAAATTGGACACAGATTCGTCTCTGTAGGGGCACGTGTACAGGAGAGCCGTATATGAAAATGCACTCTGTTCGGAATGCAAGTGTGGCATGCTGCAAAACGGGGATATATATCATCCATATTATGATTTATCTTTCTTTACGATCCCACAGGGTTTACGAGTCAGGACATCTGTGCTTGTTTTTACCATAGGGTGCTAAACTACAGTATATGGTGGCTTATGTCCGGTTACATGTTTGCCATTCTATAAGGCAGTCTGTAATTTTTCGGGGCCTTCTGTTTTCTTGTTTGTTTGAACTTCCAAACCTTTTATAGAGTAACGACAGTGAAAGTGCTGTTGCAGAAAACGCTATACATCGTGTATTTGTTTGAGCATTCCACCCGTGACAGCTCTCTTACTCTTCATTACCCACGCCGATGAAAATCGGCAGGGGGTTATGTAAAGGGTTCCGTATGTTTGTTTGTTTGTTTGTTTGTTTGTTTGTTTTTTTGTTTTTTTGTTTGTTTGTTTGTTTGTTTGTTTGTTTGTGTACAAGATAACAAGAGAACGGGTAAACGGATTTGCACGAAATGTTCAGGGAATGTTTGGATAATGACAGGAAAGAATCGATTAGATTTTGGTGATAATCGGTTGACCCTTGCAAATTCTGTGTGACCTTGAAGTTTTGACCCCATGGTATAGTGACCATTCCGAAAATTTCCCGTTTCTCACTTTGCGATTTTCCGCTACCATACGAAGACATAAACTCCCCAACGATCCGACTTCGCTGCTCAAATGTTCGTAAGAATTCCGAAATTTACGTTTAGGCCTATTTGAGGGACTATGTCCTTCTAGATTTATGAAAGTTCGTTCTCCGTCATCACAAACTGGCCCGTATTTTGATGATTTTTCAAATCAACATTGATTGTTTTTTTCGTTGGAGGAGCATTTTGCTCGGTCGCAGTCACACTGCACGATATGCGCGCTCAATGTCAATGCGTGTGCAAGGCCGCTGAAAATGCATCGCGCTCTACACTGTTGGTGCAAAATTGCACCGGGGACGTTGCGGCGTTCGTTGGTGGCCGAATACTGGTGCAGTAGACATTTGCATTCAACCCTTGCATTGAATAATTCCCGTAGACACTAATCATAGGGGTAATTGCCTAGGGGGTACGTAAATTTTGTTTTTCTTTTTTGCTTTTGTGGATACCATCAAAGATCGTACACTCATACGACCTTTGATATTTGATGATTTTTCAAATTAACATTGATTGTTTTTTTCGTTGGAGGAGCATTTTGCTCGGTCGCAGTCACACTGCACGATATGCGTGTTCAATGTCAATGCGTGTGCAAGGCCGCTGAAAATGCATCGCGCTCTACACTGTTGGTGCAAAATTGCACCGGGGACGTTGCGGCGCTCGTTGGTGGCCGAATACTGGTGCAGTAGACATTTGCATTCAACCCTTGCATTGAATAATTCCCGTAGACACTAATCATAGGGGTAATTGCCTAGGGGGTACGTAAATTTTGTTTTTCTTTTTTGCTTTTGTGGATACCATCAAAGATCGTACACTCATACGACCTTTGATATCATCACACTCTCGGCTTGCTATAATCAAAATATCCCGCAAGAAAACGGCGTATTTCTCGATTTTTAGCGCTTTTTCCGCGACCCGTCGCGTAGACAATACTCTTAAAACTGGACTTAATTCGCGCGCGCTTGGAAAAGTTCCGATTCTGCACTTTTGACGGTGGAATTTGGGATTTTCGATGGATTTTTGGAGGAGACTTAAGGACTTTCCTGTACGTGAATGAGTGTTAATACCGTATGTGTAATTATGTGATTTGCGTGTGATGTGACTGTAGAACCAAAGATCGTACACTTCAGTGTACGATCTTTGGTAGAACTCACTGGCTGGTGATAAAGCACACTGGCAATTAAGTGGCCGAATTCTGGTAGATGACCGAATGCACATTATGTTTACCCCGACTTTGTACTTAGGCGTGGGTCTGCCGCCTTTGACGGCCCCTCTCTAGTTATTATTATTATCATTATCATTATTATTATTATAATTATCATTATTATTATTATTATTATCATTATTGTTATCATTATTATGATTATTTTTATTGTTGTTGTTGGTGTTGTTATTATTATCATCATTATTATTATTATCATTATTATTATTATCATCATCATCATTATCATTGTTATTATCTCCTTCTTTCTTTCTTTCTCTTTGTCTTAATCTGTTAGTGTGCTTGCTTTAGAGGGGATTCATTTTCCATGGTCGTGTCTGCAGTCGGCAAATTGATAGTATTCAATCTATTGATCTTTCCCAGAAGACAGATAAACAAACAAATGAATATAATGTTCTTAAATATATCAATGACTAAGATGACGAAAAAATGCGTCAGACGCTCAGACGAAAGATGTCCCGCTTTAATGTGTGTCATTTGCTATTCATCAACCTGACGCTATGAAGGAGACGTCAACCACATCTATATCATCAGCATCATGATCGTGCTTTATATTAGTGTTCACGTTATCTATATCATGGGCATCAGCGGAGCTTGTACATCGAGGTTAGACGAATGATTAACGCGATGATACTGACACTATTGAGCATGAGAGAGTATTGGCATTTTTGTTTTGATAATCACTGCTCTAAAACCAGTAGAATATATATATATAACACAGTATTAAGTACATTAGTGGTTGTATATGGAGTTTATCATGTTTATGTAACAACGACCGAAATGTGGATTGTACGGTACTTCTCCTGCATGTGCGATATACATGTATAACAAAGTAAAAAAAATATCTATGAGCCTCTATGACGGATACACCTACAATTACGGTATTGCATATCATGTACAAAAACTATTGTCTCTGGGAACTTCTTGGGCCTTGTAGAGAGTCTATGGAAATGTCATATTCCCGCAGGAAACGGCTTAATAGTTGCGGAATACAATAATTATTTGCTGTCATGCATGCTTCAAGCGATGACAGCAGTTCACACATGAGACTCCTCCCTAAGCAACAATACATTATTCCGTACTCCCTATAGTAGCATCATTAAACAATCATTAAATGCTAATATAAACAGAGGTAACAACAATACATGGCAGACTCACCACATGCCTAGCACAACTCGAAGCTACGTAGCAATATGAGAAGTGCTTTGTGCGCTGTGTAAATGCAATGCGGTGCTCAAAACACATGCAGTGGAACTCAATGAAAACGTGATGCATGGGAATGCTCACGGCTTTTTTTTTCTGCTGAGCATCGCCCCCTTGATCTCTTTGTCACGTTTTAGAATTTTGTGGTCACTGATGATATCGACAATTTTTGGCTAATTTTGCAAATAAAGAAAACAATTAAGCGTGCATCTAATTTGTTGACTTTGGAAGTACACATATTTTTTACTATCCTAAATCAATGCTTTCCTTGTGTGTACTATATATTCTTGTAATTTCACACACACACACACACACAAAAAAAAAAGAACATGCCTCCAGAAGCAATGAAGGCAGTCCGTTTCTTATAGTTGAAATTAATGAAATATCTTCACGTTTATCAATTTTCTTTATCACTATTATCACTTGTCTTCATTAACTGACTGTAAGTATATAGCTAATACAAACAAGCAAAATTTACGTCAACAATGTCGACAGTATTTCTCTCCACCCCCCCCCCATCTCTCTCTAAATATACATACATATATATCGGATATAATCATGATAATTCAATAATATCCATACAATGCATACATAGGTTAAAACATGTTCTGTCCTCTCTTTTTGTTTAGCTTATATTTTAGTCTTGTTCATCTTTTCAACATATAACCACGCGTTATCATATGCCCTTGTTATATGAATATATATATATATATATATATATATATATATATATGTGTGTGTGTGTGTGTGTGTGTATGTGTGTGTTATATTATATATATTTAAGTTATATAATTGTATATATATTATCGTTATATAAACATGATAAACGTCTTTCGCTACAGATTTTCTGGATAGACCGCACAAGTATAGCTTAAGCGATTTCATAAGCGGTTTTACAAATGATTTTATAACGATTTTATAAGCTCCACCTACACAAGTGATTTCACAATTACAAGTGCAGACAGATGACCTGTATATGACAACATGTGTTTGAGACAATCTACCGTATGGGAGAAAGAACGACCATCTGTTGTTACTATTGTTCCGTTGAGTAACGATTCGGGTCTTGAAATGTCACGAACGTGCATCCGTGCATGTACCCTTGGAGCGGAGAACGGGCTAATGGGGATATTATTATCTCCAAACTTTATTTCCGAGTTAAGCCAAAGGGGAAACTGAAATGCAATGCTGTTGCCCATCTGCACATCAACAGTAGGACTGTATTCTCCAACTGTTTTTTGAGGGAATACCAACGGTATTAACAACAATATTGACGAGAATACTATGATACTAATCATCCTTTCCAAACTTATCACTCATTCCATTATCAATATTTTCTTGCTGATTTAAACTAGACGGGCAAATGAATTATTTAAACTTACCACAGTAATCAGACTTATGCACACAATTTTCATCACTATTGACAACATTACAACAGATTACAAAGTGTAGGAGTGAAGGGGAATTATACTTCATTGAAATATATCGGACGTCAGATATTAGCCTAGTGAATATTTTACTCTATTTTGTGGCTAAATGTCAGAATATATTCTTTGGAATAAGTCCCCAAATGATTATCTTTATTTAGAAAGGACTGGCGTCGACTAGGCTGCTTGCTATTGCTGGTTCTTCGGGGTTTTTTTTACCAACTGTAATATTCTTTAACTTTTGATTATTATCTCTGTTTGTTGTTGATGCTATATTGTTTCGTAAATAAACGTCATTTCATTTCATTTCAAAACAAGTTGTGCATGATGGACTACTATCTTTTGTGAAGTTTACATGAGTCTCTGATCTTTTGTTTACATGAGTCTGCAGCTTGTATCTCTTGGATACTGGGGAACGGAGACCCTGAAATGAGATACACCTGAAGGTCGAGTTCATTTTCAAGTTTACAAAAACATCGCACTCATATCTAATCGCAATATCCGAAAATGTTTGATTACGGACTATAGTTCGAGTCTGCTGTAGCGTAGACTAGCTGCGCATCTCGCGATGGATCGATTTACATGGCATGCTGATTAAAGAGAGTGTTGATTGACTGTGTAATCGAATGAGAACCGACAATCGATATCGGCGATTGTGGATGTTGAGTGAACGATATCACATTAAGGATGAAAGGGACTCTTCACTTCCGACGTGGTGTGGAATCATTATATCGCACAGTTCATGCCGCAATGATCGCCCGGGGCAAGTAACGGAGAGTTCGAAATGTGAAACCGTATGTAAGTCATAATCATAATCATAATTCAATGCTTCATTTATTTTCTGTTCATCTTCTTTTTATTTTTCATAGATTTGCCGATAATTTGTGCATGTTTTGTTTCGACATTTTACTACTTTACCTTGGTTGACAGAGATTGTCGATTTCTTCTTCCTGATCTTTACATATCTTTGGGTCTACAAATCGATTCTGCTTCTTATCAAGTTGAATTTCATTCTTCATTTCCTTCTTCAGTGAGGGAGCTTGATGGAAGATATCGTACATCCCACGCCTGCTCCCACACAACACAATTCCTTCTCTTTTTACAATCTAGCACACAGGATGAATTAAACGGAAAAGCATGATTACCATTCTGTTTAATTTGTATAGCCATTTAACATTGACAAAGAAGCTACGAGTATACGGGAAGACATATCATTCTGTTCAATTTGAATAGCCATTTAAAATTGGCAAAGAAGCTTGGGTACTTGATTATAACAACTTGAAGAGAAAAGGAAAAAAAAAAAACAACTCCCAGGTAATTCCCGAGGGTGGAGAATGAAATATATTCTACTCGATATCGTAGCTATGTTATTCAGGTTACTTTTAAAATGTGGAAGAACAGATGATATAAAGATGTAAAGGAGAGAAAAAAAAAACAAGGAATGTTACGCAGAGGAAGAGGTGGAAAAAGATATTTCTTCCTTCCTCTTTTTTTTTTTATTGTCGAATCCCCCAGGAAAGACCGTTTAGCTCGTGTGAGTTATCGTGGGAAAATGAAATATAAAACTGCGTATGAGCTGAACTGAAAAGGCAAGCAGAAGACACAAAGAATAACAACACCAATAAAAATACTAATAATAATAACAATGATAATGATGATGATGAAGATGATGATGATGATGATGAAAAAGATATTGGAGACTAGGAATTATGACTCACTAAAGTGACACTAATTGCTCCTAGGAGATTTAGCAGTAGGAAATCCAATACACGAAAATAACATATTTCTTAACAGTATAACTGTTGGTCTACAATAGGCAGTGACATAGATAGACATAGTAGCCATGTTGTTTTTATAGAGTAGGCCTATATTACATACGATCAACTCCAAATACATCAATTTGACCCACAAATTAATATAATATGTAGAAAGTAATACTACAGACGTGATATTTTGAATATCATTTCACTTTCGTAAACTTTCCTTCTTGATACAAGATATCAAATGGCACCTATCAAACTGCCACAATGAGATTACAACATGCGCTCACATATACACAAACACACAGGAACCTACGACTATATTATGAAATACACACAACTGAAAAAAAAAATGTATTTCACGTTGATGCTGGTTCAGGAAGATGCCTGCGAATATTGCCGCAAAACTGCAAGAATTGCAGTTGCTATGGCAACTTACCAAAAAGGGTGTCAGTGACAGTGCTCTTCATGCATTTTACATAATGTATTATTGTGATGATGATATTCGTATGAAAACCACACATCTCTAACTTGGGGCCTACAACTAATAGTTCGAGTCGGGTGTGCAGTATTAAGTGAGGTCTCGCACTGTAAAGTACTTAATAACGTAAAGTGTTGATAACAAAACAGTGTATGTAGAAGAGTGGTATGCACACTAAAATTATCTTAATGAAATATTCTCAATGAAATATTCTCCATTTATGCTGGCCTTGCGTGTTTCCGCCACTAGCTGGACTTAATTAAAGTGCAATTTCGTATCGAGTTCAAGTTCAATTTAATAAGCAAACAAAAAAAGATAACAACGGAACTTTTATTCTACAGTCTATATAACAACTGCAAATCATCCCCCTATCGGAAGCATTGTTAACACGCTACTGCAATACTACAAGTACTTGATGTGAAGTAGACAACTTTGAATTTTCAAAATGATTTCATGTGATAAAAGAAAAATATGTGGAGGTTGGTGGACAGGTTGACGGGATGCAATGACGTCATCACCTCCAATTTGTGTATGCAATTTCTCCGACCCCGACGCTATCACTTTTTTTTTTTTTCCGGTGAAAAATGTGTGGACCACCACAACTTCGTAATGAATCTTCAACATGTCCAACTATTCGTTGCTTAGGCCTGTTTTACCATTCCATAATCATACCTGTGTAATGAAACATTTAAGCCTGCTTGATTTAGTTAAGTGTAGAATTGCGCTTTTAGGCGTTTAACAAGGCTTCGTGCCTTTTCTTTTATTCCATATTGAATTAATGACCTTTAAGCCTGCATACTTGATCTAGCAACGTGTAAAATGGCGCTTTTAGGCGTTTAACAAGGCTTCGTGTCCTTTGTTTTTATTCCATATTGAATTGATAAGAGATTAGCTTGGGAAGGTAAATGATACGTTTTGGCAAGGGTTACCGAAGCCACCCACTTTGCCAGCTAGTAGTCTCGTTTATAAAGCCGTAGCATAATAGAGTTAGGTAAATAAACTCAGCCCTTATTAAAGGGGCTCGTCATAAGACAAAAACTTACAGAATGAAATCTTACCTTGTTTTTCTCTTTGCTTGAAATTTCATGCACAATGTCATACGACGCTCAGTCACAGCACGTCTGTGAACAGGTAAATGTGAAGAGTAGATGACGTCAGCATAATGAATGACGTTAGCACAACAACAACAACAACAACAAAAACAACAACGACAAGTTTTTCATTGATTTGGGAAGACAATGCATGATAAATGTACGCTCGCACAAACAAGTGTACAAGTGATTGAATAAAAACGAATAGCTGGGTGTGGTACCCTAGAAGCAGCAGCAGTAGTTTCAATGTTGCACTACTGTTACTGCTGGAGTTGATGATCACAAACATCGATAAAGAATCAGAGAAAGTGTCAAGATGCCAAGGTCTCAAGCGGAAGTTAAAGGGGGGGGGGGGGGGGGGGGAGAACTTCGATAACTATACTTTTACACTATAAGGTGTTTGCAAATGGACCCGCTGACATTGAAATAATATGATAAATCCACGTAGATTTTGTGGGTATCAATAACCAAGTGTGGACCAAGAAGCTGATGTCATACAATTCATTGATTGATAAATGTCAACAGATAAGATAGGATGTAATAACTCGTAAATAGCTCCACCCAGATTTGTCTTCCTTTTGATAGCTTTAACTGCCTCAAGAAAGAATACAGGAACACCCAGCTAGCATGCACAAAATAATAATTAGGCAGCGGCGTCGTAAAATTTGCGTAAACATGTATGTTGCAGTAAACGTATTGCATTTACATACTTCTCGTCTTTCAGAATGCAGTAAAAGGGCACGTAAGCTGACGCTTGAATAAAACGGATGTCGTGAATCTTTTTTTTTTCTTAAAGCTGATCGATGAGTCATGTCAGACATGACGGAAAGGAATGCCACAACATCTTTAACATGAGGGCAAACGGGGGTGGGGTAGAGAAGTTCCTGGACAGGCTGGGGTTAACATTGTGGGAGGGCATGGGTGGGCAGAAGGAGAGGTTTAACTATAGGGATCATTTTACATAGCAATGCCTTCCTGACAACACATTGATTTATCGTTCCTTCCGTGTGTATCCGTCTGCTCGCCAGGATCGTGCGTATATTGTGTATATGTGTGTGGGTATGTTGGTGTATGGTGGTGTCTGTGCATAGAATATTACATAGAAACATAGCACATGATAGATTCAGTGTATAATAGTGATAAGAAAAATCTGAGAGCCTATAGAGAGAATGAAAAAAAAAGACCTACAAATTGTATACATAGGCCTACAGAACATGAAGAAAGCACACCCACTGACAAAAGACAAACTACCCTAAAAGAAAACAGTAATGGTACTCACATGACATGATATGACACCTTATAGCTGAAAATTATTTTTAGTATATAGTCACACCTGCTGCTGTATTAGATGAAACCTGAAATTATTAAAACTCATAATCTTGATTATCATCTTTAATTGCATTCCACTCTTTTCTCCCCCATTACCATTCTAATAAATGTATATCAGGCTATTTATTACTTCCTTTGGTACATTTCCAATATGCCGATCCTAACGTAGATGTTCGTCG
Organism: Diadema antillarum; assembly: GCF_040938485.1. Classification (NCBI taxonomy): domain Eukaryota; kingdom Metazoa; phylum Echinodermata; class Echinoidea; order Diadematoida; family Diadematidae; genus Diadema; species Diadema antillarum. The sequence goes on along the minus strand of NW_027271015.1, from coordinate 726,668 downwards.
ATGATAACTCCAAGATATGTAATATGCCTTACTCTCTTAATTCAATAAGTACGATCTAGGGAAGATTAACAATCTTCAAGAAATATAATTATATGTATGTCATTGCATGAAAGATAGTTGCGGTGCAGGTATTCCATACATGTAGTGTGAGAAGCACAACTCTATAACGCCAGCAGTTTCGTCTTCAAGCCAGCACACGCAAGCGAATTAAATGCGTCGATTGTGTTACTACTAGCTCTTTCTTCACAGTGTGGCTGAAAAGGAAAAAAAAAATCATGATTTCAGCTGTGGACAACGATGTGCCTTGAAGGTAGGAGAAACTCGTTAAAATGCCTTTTCCATCATTTCCTCGTTGCCAGGGCGACGAAGCAGATAGCAAGGTAACGAGTACAGAGCTGCCTAGTAGGTGGTGCAACATCGCAGCAGTAAGGCGATGGCTTATTAGTCGCCGTGGCTGTGCGTTTCTACGCCTTCAGGGTTAAAGTGAGAGTTGTGCGTTATTTGGCTTTCCTGGTGTGGGGCAATGATTATAAATATACTCCATGGCGTGCAGTTTGTTCATATTCGGGAAAGAAGCCATAATGCACACGCATTCTAATTATCGGGATTATAACTGGCAGTAAACTGTATTGTGTTTGTTTGCAACGAGCAGGATTGTTTTAAGTGAAACGTAGATCCATACACTTCGTTAATTCGTGTTGGTTTTATCATTAAAGATACTACACGAGCTTGTTACAATGAATACGATAAAGACGTAAGGATTGATTACCGTTATACACTACACAAGCGTGTTGCAATAATGATGTCCTCTATGTGATTCAAATTCAACTTAATGTGTCGCTGTTATAGTTATCATGACTTCTTGCCCTAGGTGGGGGTGTACATAGAGAGAAGACAATACTAATTTTGAATGAAATCTTAATGAAATTAAATGAAATTAAAGAAGGGAAACACACAGATATAAAAAACAACAACTGTTGAGTGAAATGAAAAGGTAGCCCTCCTCCAGGCCTCTGTCTTAGCAAGAGCGTAATTTTAAGTGGTGAACGAAGGATTCATTGGCGAGGTGGATTAAAAAATGCATGTCTGTCTCATCAAACGGTCTAATGGCATCGTGGTCTTCTTCGTTTGTTTGGCAACTGTTCCTGGTTGTTGTTGTTGTTGTTGATTTTCCATCTGTGAAGATGGCTGGATAGCCCATATTCAGCTACACTAAGCTGGTCTTCCATGGGGTCCAGTTGGATGTGGGGTGGGACCACTTCACCGGGTTAGACACCCTGCTCTTTGCGATGAATGAATGAAGCGGGATCTTTTACGTGCATGAGCTGTGACTCTCTCATACACGGGACCTCCATTTTATGTCCTATCCGAGGGACAGAGTGTTTTGCCTCTTGCTAGAGGGGACGGTATGTTTACACACAACATTGCTCAGTCCAGACTCGGGTTCGAACCCGGGCCGCGTGATCGTGAGGCAGACGCGCTACCGACTGAGCCAACTCACCGATGGTGGATATACCGATTTGACTGGAATCGTTCACAAGTTAGCCAGTGTGTGTGTGTGTGTGTGTGTGTGTGTGTGTGTGTGTGTGTGTGTGTGTGTGTGTGTGTGTGTGTGCGTGCGTGTGTGTGTGTGTGTTGCCTATGTAAAGGGTTGAGATAGGAATTTGTGAGTATTAAGGAGAGAAGGGAAAGATACTCATTTGTTTTATGATATTGATTCTTGTATCGTAAAATTGTCTTAACGACTTAGAAATGTTTGGAAAGGGAAGGCTTCATTTACGTGTTTATTTACATATTTAAATGAAACCATATAGTAATCCTAATAATACATTTAGCATTGCAGATAAAAGATTAAAAAGTTTTTCTAGCATATTACGTATAGGCCTACGAAGGAAGGGGAAGTGAGTTGTAATTTTTATTAAAAAAGATCAATCACTACTGCTTACTGCATTATTTGACATGAGATGTTATGTTTTGGATATTCATTTTATGCTTTCCTGCATTGACATGGTATGTTTATCAATGATTGAAATAGAAATAAAAGCAATAACGGTAAAACAGGATATATATGTGTCTGTGTATGTGTTGCATGCACCTATACATGTTCTCACTTAAAAAAACCCAAAAGTTGTATCTCATACACATGCGAAAGCCATCATCTTTTATGTCTCTTTAAAATGGCGATAACACTTCATATCACGTCAACTGATCTCGATGGGCCTCAAAACAGAGGTCTATTCATTTTAAGGCATGACACTTTCAATACCAACCTGTGATGTTAAACCCGCTTCAGTGTACTGGTGTCTCTGCCCGGTAAGCAGTAAATGACGCCGGTTCAAATCCAATAGCTACTTCCTTGAAGTCCTTTTCCCTTGGTATTCATGATTAAACAGATTTGTGCGATCTTATTTAAAGAAAGCAACAGTGAGAAAGGAAGTCTGTGCAACACAGAAGAATATTCATAATGCATTAACAACCATGACGAATGCTTCAGTGAAATCATGAATATACAGTAGAAAAAATATCATAACCGTTCCTTAACTGGATTCCTTAACCGACACCATGGATAAAGACTATACATGCAACTAACTATACCCGACAGAAGGCTTTGAGTTATCTTTCAACGACTTGACAACCAGGATGAAGCGCATGGCATATCGTAAAGTCACCATCATTTAACTTCCGGGATGCACTTGAACCCTGGACATAAAGATTGCGAATCCGCCATCGCAACCAACACGGTGCAGCAATCCAAAGAACCATTCCTACGATGAGTAGCGGGCAAGGTTTGACAAGGCCACTTTCCACCATCCATAATATCTTTATGTTCCGATATTCGAATGTGCTGGTGTTAAGCCTTCAGAGATCAGCATGTAAAGCCCTCTGCAGCTCGTGAACGGCGTCCCCACCTGCAGCGCCGTAATGGGCCCGTCGCTCTGATTCTTCGTTCGCTCGTCACGCCCTACCGACCATGCGGTCAGCTCGGGTTAGTAGGTAGGACTCGGCAGAAACTCGACAGCCCCAAATATCACTCTGGTCTCCGGGGAAATAATAATTGACACGAAAGAAAGAAACAGAGAGAGAGAGAGAGAGAAGGAGAGGGAGAGAGGGGAGAGATTGATGGGGTGGGGTGAGGTGGTAAAAAGGTCACAGATCTCCTTCGATGGTAAAATGTGAGAAAGCATTAGCCCTAGAATCCTGGGGGTGACGTTCAAGGATGAGTGGAGAGATAGCTGGGCGTTGATTACTGGGATCGCCACCATGATATATCACTGGCCAGACAACGAAAGTGAGATTAGTCCTCGTGACCGAACAGAAGGAGGTCTGGGTGCTCTGTTCGTTCGTCGGGTCAAGGAGGTGTACTCACTTCTCGTTTCTTCGGTTCCATTTATAGCTGACTATACTTACAGCTTGAAAAATCAAACACGAAATCGTCATAAAACATAACCATGCAATGTCAAGGGAGGTCATATCTGTATCGAGCTTGATCTGAGCCAAAAAAAAAAAATAAATGAATAAATAAAAAACACAGAACAGATTTTGAAAAAAAAAAAGTTTTACAGTCCTTATTGTGCAACATTTGTTCGATTTTAGGGAAGATTTCTTTTTGCTTCATTTCGATGTTGTTTATTTCAGGTTAACATGGAACGAAGTTATATATCTTGCATTGAAATACTATTTGTTTAATACAAGAAGACGAAGCATATTTTATATCACTTTACTGTATGTATATTAGGAATATAAGTTGATACATCTCGGGTCTGCATATGATGCATAATGTAGGTGAGTTTCTACAAACATGATACAATCGACAATAATTTTTACTCACGCCAGTATTAGATGTGTGTAAGTTTTGAGCACGCACAGCTGATACAGTGACTGTGTACCAGCAGATATCTAATATCCTCGAAACATCGGTTTTGAGAACACTATTTGGCTCGGTCCAAGGACGCCCTAATACCACTTTGAGCCTGACAGGTCACAGGTCTGTCCTAATTTAGCTCTGAAAGAAGAGCTCCCCGAAACGTGACACAGCATTAGATGGGCTGTCAAAATTATCGTCCTGACATAAGTACTGCCGTAGGAACAAAAGCTTTACTGTGTTATAGGCGGATCTCTGAAGTACAACGAATATGATAAAGTTTCAAAACAAACAACAAAGCAAAATCAAAACAAAGCAATCCAAAACAACAACAACAACAACCAACACACACACAAAAACCAACAACAACAACAACTAACTGACCGACCAACTAACAATAAACAAATGAAGAATCTAACATTGTTTCAATCGATTTGCTTGTTGTTGTTCCCTTTTCACTATCACTCACTCCTTTTGCTTGCTCCTAGGTGTCTTGGGACTTATCAGACAAACGTGACTCTGCATCTCAATACTCTGTCAGATAAGTCTCATAATTGATTTTCCAGTAGACCTAAATTTATCCATTTTGGGTCAACTCGTCTTCTACCTAGATTCAAAGTGGCATGTTTTAGTTTTAAATTCAAAACTTAAGATACATATTGTTCTGATGTGTTCTTATAGACTATCTTTCTTCTGCCTCATTTCATAATGACGTATGAAAAAGCGTGTTTGAAATCATGAAATCATACATTTCAGTTTGGGAATTTCAACAATTTGGGGAAACTGCAGATTTGAGTGTACTACTGCAGTAAATGACGAAAGACAGCTCTTCCCAAAGAAAAAGAGCCCCTTACAGCTCAATTTTATCTTTAACCAGAACAAATGGGTGCTAGGAAATTACCATCACGCATGCTTACCAGAAAACAGCCTTTAGCGTTCTACTTTTTCCACGTCTGCACCTACATGGTAAGGCAATAAACCTGTTGGCATTTCTCAAGACATGTAATCGTTAATGTTCGACAGTGGCGTGTCATCGGGTGGCTGTGTTTATGGAGCGTTTCTCTATGCCTTCAAAAGCGCATGCAGAGCTTAGAAACAAAGAAATTATTAAACGTATCGCATATCTACTTTATGTTCTTTTTTTTCAGCATCTTCAATCGCAGGTAATACATTATTTCAAGCTGATAAAAATGATATATCCGCTCTTTCATTTGAACTCTTTACTTGTACCTTCCATATGAACAGCTCATGGACATTTAATGACATGCAAAATAACACTAATATGCAATAGCATTGTTACTGCGACTAATTAAGTCACAACGGTACAAAATTAGTTATAAATCATCGTCACCCTATAGAAAAACAAACAATTTATTCTACTCTACGAGGAGCTTAGACGTAAGAATGTAATGGATAAGCAAGTAACATTGAGTAATAGCTAATGTTTGGTGAAAAACGTAATAGAGAAAACTGAATTACAAAATAATGCAAATAAACACACACACACAAACACACACACACACACACCATGAATACGCAGAGATATGCAAAAACGATAATAGATATACATGAATAATAGTGTTTGTGTTTATCAGGCTTGCATGTGTGTAGACAAGAGAGAGAGAGAGAGAGAGAGTGTGTGTGTGTGTGTGTGTGTGTAAGTGTGTGAGAGAGAGAGAGAGAGAGAGAGCGAGAGAGAGAGAGATTGGGAATGCATTTTTACTCAACTAATTCTACGTAAGCAGATTTGACGCCATCTTAGTGAAAATAAATGTTTGTACGCACTGCATCACTTTCTGCGAAGGTTGCCGCAGTGGATACATAGCTTGCGCTTGGTATAAACATGATTCAACTTTCGACCAACTTAACAATCACACCAGATAATATTTGTGCCCAAGAGTGCATCGATCAATACTTCGAGCCTGCCTGCATCTGTAACAGAACACGTCACACAAGCTGAAGTACGAATATTAGAGTGGGCATGAGTCAGCTAACCCTATCATGGTTGCTTACTATCTGAAAAAAAAAACAATACAAATTTTAAGCATCATCATATTGATATGAGCATGAGCCGACGTAGGGTGAAAAGTTTACTTAGTAATCACTGATTATTAGTGTCAAACTGGCGCCAGATTTAGATTTTATCATAATATAGGTTTTCGAGTCGGTGCATCGGCCGAAAGAGAGAGAGGGCAAAAAGAGGTTTGACAGATGTGCATTCAAAGGAGGCTAAAAGCTAGCAGGGAGTGATATGTTTCATCAGCGATATCATCGCAGTAATATTATATTTATCATCTAAATGTAATAACAGCTTCGGTAGACCCGGTGACGACACACAGTATAGAGATTGTCATCGTCTAAAAAGATGAAAATATGAGGTGTTTGTGTGTATGTGTGTGTGTGTGTGTGTGTGTGATGTGTGTGTGTGTGAGTGTGTGTGTGTGTTAGAGAGAGTGTGTGTGAGGGTGTGTGTGTAAGGGGTGTGTGCGCACATTTCGTGAACTACAAATGCTTGCCTCACTTGTTTATTTCTCCGCACATCAAGATGATTATCAGGTCACGAAAAGGGTAGAAAGGGGAGAGAGAGAGAGAGAGGGTGGATGAGAGAGGGACGGGAATGGGTGTGCGTGCGTGCGTGTGTATGTGTGTGTGTGTGCGAAGGTGTGCGTGTGTGTGTGTGCGAAGATGTGCGTGTGTGTGTGTGTGTGCGTGTGTGTGTGTGCGAAGGTGTGCGTGTGAGTGTGTGTGTGTGTGTGTGTGTGTGCGTGTGTGTGTGTGTGTGTGCATGTGCGTATGTGTATGTGCGAGTATGTCTGTAAGGGGGTTAGAAGGGAGGGTATGTTTTTCTTTTGTGTAGTTAACACACAAGTTTATGTTCAAAACGAAATGTCAGTTGTACATGATTATCTTTCGGGTCACGCAGCATTTTTTTTTTCGTTGAACAGTCATTGTTCATTGTATATTGTGTGCATACATTCAAGATGAATGTTTTGCCATGTGAAATTATAGAAATGAAATAAAGATTATTGTGAACAACAACAAAAATCAACCAATGAAATATTAACTATCTTCTACTATAACTTGTTTTATTAATTCCTCTTGCGCTAATCGATCTGATATGCAATAGGTTTTGATACACTCTCATATGCAGCCTTTTTAGTATAATTATGACATCAATGGTACACACACACTATCATACGTGTACATGTCTTTTCTATTCTCTTCCCCCTCCCCACAAATACTACATTATCATTACATAGAATATGTGCCACAGACAATTACTTCTCGCCAACCGACAAATTACATTTATAGAGAAGTTGGTCTATTTGTCTATATGGTGGTCTCGTGGTGCAGTTGTATCAAGATAGGTTATAACCAGTTGTGTTCCATGCTGGCAGTAGTACAGGTAGAAGTGGTAAAATGTAGAAATACTTGTTGTGTGTAGTCAGCTGAAAAAAATCAATACCAACCCACATTTTCTTATCGCACGACGTCTCGGGATAGTATAGGTTTTCCCCTTCATTTTCAAACTTTTTTCATTCAGTTTTATAGATTTGTAGTTCAATTTCGTCCCGAGAAATCTGGAGTGGGCCAATCCTAGTTTGAAATTCGTCTTTCGTCGATCATTTTCGAACAGAGTCAATTCAATTTAGTCATTGGTCATACATTTTCGTAATTTACTATTCAAATTCGTCCGTCACACTCGCTGCACACATAACAGCAAAGGCAAATTCGTCTTTTAGCGATCATTTTCGACAAACTTTTCCTTCAAATTCGTCTCATTTCTTTTCTGTTGTGATTCCTTGGTAAGGAAATTAATTTTCCCTGCAACCGTTCACTGTTTTCACATTTTCACGAATTTGAATTGTAAATGACGAAAATGTGTGACAAATGACGAAATTGAATAGACTTTGTTTGAAAATGATCGACAAAAGACGAATTTGAGACTAGGATTGACATATTCCAGATTTCTCGGGACGAAAGTGAACTACGAATCTCTCAAATTGAATGAAAAAGAAAGTTTGAAAATAAACGGGAAAACCTATAGTTATAATGAGGGAACAGCATATAGAAATCGAGGCTGCGCTACCACAGCCATACAACAGCGGCCATGTACTATTCAGACAATTAACTACATTGTATGATAAACATGACTAATGTTTGCCATGCAGTCACATGAACGATGAATCACAAGTCGTTGGCATCGCATACGATTGAGAAAAGGTTCGTTGTTTTAAAACAACAGGTGGCCACTGTGTGTTCGCATGGACCACTTCCATTCCCACCTGACTGAACCGCGCAACCATTCTATCCTTTGCTGTCTTGTGTTGTGCCGCTACAGGTCTGTAACTCCCTCACTCTTTCCCATCCATTACATAAACGAATACAGCTGCCTGATCTCCTCTCTCCATTCGGTCTGCGTTAGATTAATTGGTCACTTCAGCTTCATATATGCCGTACACATAAATTAACATCCTGATTAAGGCACGCACAGCAAAATTCTCGGGAACCCTTTAAAAAAAAAATCCTTCTTTGTTTTCTCTTTTTTTCTCCCATGCCCAATTTTCCTTCATCGCAGCATGCTATATCATACTGACGTCCGCGTTTCCATGGCATCGCTTTTATCAAATCCAAAGTGACTTCCAGTCATTCTCTCTCTCTCTTTCTCTCTCCTTCATCTTTTTCTCTGGCCGTGAGCTTGCGGAGCAAAAAGAGGCTGTTGAAATGAGCAATGCCATATTCTCCCTTCTATAATGTGACCGAGAAAGTACGTGGTCATCAATGACACGAACTGACATGTGCACCGCAGCTCGGGTTTTTTTTTTTTCTGGCATGACTAAACAACGTGATAAGCTATAAAAGTTATCGAGAGGAAACGAGTTGTTTTTCTACACCTGTGTTTGTGCGAGCGGGGCAAAACACTTCGAGAGCATTTATTTTACTTCAGCGATAATCGTTCCTATAAGGTTATTATAGTGAATAGAAACGCACTTCATTGATGCCGCTGCCTTTCTATTTAAGAGCGATGAGGCAATATCAGATGTAGGGCCCTACACGTCAATTGGCAAATGATGAAAACGATTATGTTTATCAGTAGACTAAGGAAGACACTGGATGTCCATAGGCCAACAAAAGTCTATCAATCTTTCTTTCTTTCTATCTATCTATCTATCTATCTATCTATCTATCTATCTATCTCTATATCTATCTATCTATTCATCTATTCATCTATTTATTTTTAATCTATCTACCTGTCTATCAATATATCTATCTATCTCTCTATCTTTCCATCCTTCTATCTGTCTATCAATTTTTATCTGATTCTATACAATGTATGTAACATTAATGTAGATACACTGTTCAAAGTCGTATACTACAGCGATCATTTTTCGAAAGTGTTTATAGTACGCTGAATACCCTGTAAAATGTAAATTATAAACAGATGTCCTAATAAAATACATCGCATTTGCATTTCATATCATTGAAAATCTTCCTTGATATTCACTTTCAACTATATAGTTCCCAGAAGGGCTCAAAATTCATCTTCCGCACCATTTGGAATTTTGTTACAGTACATCGAAGGATCCAACACGAAACTGCCCAACCTGACGTGATTTGCTAGGATGACGAGTTGTTTTGGAGTATTTTGAGATTGAAAGTGTAAATAGTGATCACTGACGTCACTCTAAAACGAGTGAAAATGAACATTTTCACTAAAAATTCACTCCTATTTCACTCTAAATTCACTCTTTTTTATATTCACTCCTTCAATAGTGAATATTTTCACTCGATTTTTTTTTTAAGAGAGAGAATGAAGTAATTTAGATTGTATGCGTATGACTTTTATTCCTTAAGAGCCCTCCCCATTGGCCTGAATTCACGAAGGTGGTACAAATGACATCATGGTTTAAACCATGGACAAAAACCATGGAGCGCCAAGTGTCGCACGGAATACTTCGTTACGAAATTGGTTATTTCGTCGACAAAATGACCGTTTCGTTAACGAAATTATCATTTCGTGGACGAAATGTTCATTTAGTTACAAAATGTTGTCATTTCGTTACAAAATAATCATTTCATCAATGAAATGACTGATTTCGTAACGAAATATTCCATGCGACACTTGGCGCTCCATGGTTTTTGTCCATGGTTTAAACCATGGTTTCATTTGTACCATCTTCGTGAATTCGGGCCATTAAGTCTAATAGAGGTTAGCTATAAAGTTACGTTACAATCGATCATGAACTTGCAATCGTATATTCTCCAAGGTGCATGCGATTCACTCTAGCGCGGAAGATCGGAGAATACTCTGCATGTGGCCCGATTTGTCAATTATCGATGATCGATTATTACCAAACAACAACAACAAAAAATAAACAAACACACATAGCCATCACGTTTGGCTATGCTCTAAGACTAGTACTATCGCCAAACCGTTTTAGTTGATATTTTGCATTTTCGTCGTTACCCAACTGAAATCGTGTTTTTATAGCGTTAATCTTTCATTCATTTCTTTTGTATAATTGTATATTTTAGAACAAAATTCAACACTGCTGCAAAAGCATGTGAGAGCCATATTTTGCCTTTAAAAATCATACATTGTATTCCTTACCTTCATAGTTGGTGCGCGCGCATGTATGTACACCAAGGATTTTTTTTTTCACTACCTACTCATAAAGCTCCTTGGTGTACGCATTTTAATGCGGATCGCCATTCATTATGTTCAGCCGTGTGAGACGGAGGGCAAGGCAGGAGGACGGTGAAAGAGCGAAGGAGAGAGAAAGAGGACATGCGTACGATAAACATGCACTAAATCACAGATGCATAAACATAACATCGGAATGAATCTCTGTGCCAAAAACAGTACTTCCTCAGTTGCTGCTATAGAGAAGATGTAAACGCGTCAACCAGAATTACGACGAGAGGAAAGAATGAATGAGTAGGACGGGGAAATGTTGAAAGAAGGAGGTATGTTAAAGAGGGGGGAGGGAGGGGGAGGGAGGGGGAGGCAGGGGAGGAGGAGTTTAGAGGGGAAGGGATGGAGTTTTGGGTCTTATTCTACAACCGATGTAGCTTGTACATGCACAATCCTATTTAGTATTCATTGTGTTTGTATACAGCATGGCTGCCGAGAATAAACTCACGGAGCGTTTTTACAGCACGTTAGGAAGTGAGATGTCTGTACTTTAACTATTATGTGACTATGTTTATGCATTCGAGGTAGGCTCTAAATCTACATAAGAAGATCTCGCTTCCAAAAGGCGCTAAATCCATTGAAAAATGATGGATTTAGCGCCTTTTGGAAGCAAACGCTTTAATTATATTCTTGAAGTAAATTTGTTTTAAGATTCTAAATGATTTGAGATATGCAATTAAAGCTGCTGGAAACGAAGAAAATTATACAAAAAAATATGGCATATCTTTCATCATAACTTTAAGAATATCCTTATTATGTACCAAGTGAGGTATCACCGGAAAGGTCTTATTTTGCTCCATCAGACAACGTCAGATGATTGACTCATCTTAAAATGTCTAAAAATGGGGTTTAACCTGCTTTGCAATTATACCCTTCATAACATATTGAACTAGATAGAGATGGGTTTCCCGTCGAGGCTTTGGATCAACGAAACGAGGCTTCCTCTTTCAAATAGGTTCGTCATCAAAAGAATTATCTATTCTGGGCCCAACATTCGGATTTAAACAGCTTCACTTTGGCAATCCCATGGAGTCCACGCATCATTATCAAATACCATTACCAAATGCCATGGGATAGATTATTGACTCAGCGCAGACTTCCTCACCTCTCTTCTTAGGATTTAGAAAAAAGGACACAAAAGATGAAAGAAGGCCGATGGGTAAACAAGTATACAGATATCGCACCAGCACGGAGGGACACATGCCAATGCATACATAATTGACCCAAAAGTAGCGTACCAAGAAACGCCACGAGACATGGTAGCCTAAGCAGCTGTCACATTAATTATAGTAAACGCAAATGCAGGAGATTGTGATTAATGAGAGATCTTAATGTCTGAAATCACCGTCTGAGTATGAGGCGGTCAACGACTTGGAAAGATATAGACTTATCCCCTCATCTGCCCCATCTGCTCCTTGTACATCCTTGCGTGTGACTCCGCTCTCTGTAGCAGCCAAGAACTGGCTTTCTACTTTGATAGTCGACTCGTTACGTGGCAGCAGTAAAGGCGCACCAAACGTTCGCGTGTGCATCCCCTCTTCACAATGATCTGTGCACCATACGCATGCTAACCGCGTGTTAAAGCAATCAGGGTAAAATGAAGAGATCTGCAAACTCGTGAATGAGCTCTCGGCGGATTCGTGATTACAGAACTACTCCCCTTTAATTAGCATACACTTCACTTCAATTTGTGAGCAGTATTAACCAGCTTACGAGCTCTTATCTCCCTCTTTAATCACATAATATTCATCGGTGTATTTGGTATACCATAGAATAACACTACCTGTCATTTACATGAAGAGAAAGAAGGAACGCGCCACACAGAGCGATAGATAAATGGTTAGATAGATAGATAGATAGATAGATAGATAGAGTGATTGAGAGATAGAAGGGGAGAGAGAGACAACAGACAGACAAACAGACAAACAGACAGACAGATACACTTGATCAACTTGCTCACTTTTTTAAAAATATTTTTCTTTCATTTGTCAATATCATAATGGAAAGTTTGATTGTTCTTTGCAGTGACCGAACTGAGTAGCTTTTATCCCTTTCCCTTTTACAAAATTTCACTCAAAGCTAATAAGGGTTAATTAACTAATGAGAGTTCGATCTTAAGCAATGGCGTGAAGACCTTTGTCATATTCTGTATTTGATAGATCCAAAAAACACACGCACAAAAAAAAAAACCGCAATGAGCCTCTCTGTATGTCACGTGACTCCAGAGGTGGGCGGGAACACAATCACTGGGACACAACCGGCAACGAGGTAACCTTCTGGTTTCCGCCATGAACGAGAATACCACATGCATGTTACTAACGGTGAGGGGAATGCTGCAATTCAATTTTCTCTTCCTCTCCATCTCTCACCATCTTTCTCTTTCTCCCTCTCTCTCTCTCTCTCTCTGTCTGTTTCCTTCTCTATATATATATCTCTCTCTCTTTTCTCTCTCTATTCTCCTCTATCCTCCTCTCTTCTCTCTCTTTCCTTTTTATCTTTTTTGATTCTTTCTCTTTTACCCCTTCTCATTTTTCTCTATCTCTTCTTCGCCATTTAAGTCTTTTTTCTCTTTTCTTTTTTTTTCTTACTTCTCTCTCTCTCTCTTTCCTTTTATCTTTCTGTTTTTCTCTCTTCCCCCTCTCTCTATCTTTCTGTCTCTCTTCTCGCATATCTCTGTATTCTTTTTCACTTTTGTTTTTTTATATCTCAATCTTCTCTCTTCCCTCTCTATCCCGCTCCCTCTCACCATTGTCTCTCTCTCTCTCTCTCACCGTATCTTCTACCACTTTAACTCTGCATACGATATAGATATCGCCATTGTGACATTTGATAACTCCTGTAATAATTGAGAGCCGCCAATACAGTCAAGCTTTTCCTGTTATTGCAGTCATTAATTATTTTGACCCTTATATGACAGCTTCTAAATGACGTAGGTTTCAATTCATTATCATCGTCAGAGCCCTTCAAAGTCAGTCATGAGTGTGTGTGTGTGTGTGTGTGTGTGTGAGTGTGCGTGTGTGTATGTGAGGGTGTGTGTTTGAGGTTGTGTGTGTGTGTGTGCATGTGGGTTGTGTGTGTGAGGGTTGTGTGTGTGTGTGTGTGTGTGTGTTTGTATGTTTATGGCAGAGAAACCTTTGTCATTGAGACGCCTGATCTTTTGATGATTTCCTTTTCATACTAACATTTGCATGTTCTCCATACTATCAACGGGATGGTGTAGTATTGGTTAAAGTAAGCATTAATATTTTTACTTTTTGTGAAATACTTAGAAATCATATCATGAAATATTAAAAAGGATACAATCTAAGGGGCCTGTTTGATGAACATAGGTTTTGAAATAGATGAGATTTTAAAGAAACATAATAAAACAAAGCAATCTTAATGAAATGTGGGTCCCACTTTTTATTAGGATTATTTCATTTTGGTTGTCTCAGTCATTTCAAAACCATTTTTCCATGGAATAAAATTTGAATTCCTCTGGAAATAATATGTTCTTTTATGTTGCATAAGAGGTTTCTCATTATCAAAAAAAAAATCGTCATAAAAAATCGTTGGAAACCTGAATCCCCATCTCAACTTAAACTGTACTCTCCATTTAACGCAAAAATACATAAACGTCTGAAGAGAATATCACTACACCCACCAACAAACAAGGCTTAAAGAAAAATATAACAAGAACAGAAACAGTCATGAGTGATATCAATGACTGTAATACTGCTATCTGCAGCAACGTTACTCCCATGTACATACAGTTATATACAAAATGTCACAACGCGGTGGCGAGTCATCCATAGCGGTAGTCGAGACGTCTACACGGAATATGATCCTCTATGTCTTCCTCTCAGTTTCCTGGAAAAACTCAAATGCAAATATACAGTGAAGCAGTAGCCATAATTTTTAATGATGATTGATGTTCGCTTTGCATGCATCAGGCCACACTCTGACTACGGGTCAATGCCAAGCTATATAGCTTAAAATAGACTTGCATGCAAAGTTCAAACACCAGAGCCGTATGTCACACGTACAATGTCTGCCCCCGTGGAATTCTCCCAGTTCTGACAACAGGAATGAGATCTCTCCTTTTTTGTCTATCTCTCTCCCTCTCTCTCTCACTCACTCCACACACACACACACACACACACACACACACACACACACACACACACACACACACACACAGACACACACACACAAACACACATACACACACTCACACCCACACACGAAATACATATAGAGAAAAAAAATAATTGTGTTTATATATAATATACATACATTTACATAGCTAATTTCATATGTCATATGTGACGCAGACACACGCATATATGTATACTCAGAGGGAGAGAGAAAGAGAAAGAAAGAGAAAGAGGGAGACTTACAGTCAAACAGATAGATAGCAAACGGAAAGAAAGATAGATATTACGGGTCTGCATTGCGGGAGTATACTGCAGTTGTTGATACAGTTGTATTTTCTATCATATAATACATTCACATCAGATGAAGATAGTAAACCATATATGTTTGTTTGATTGTCCGAGAAATATCAATTATCGCGGGATTTTTAGCACTATAACAAGATTTCCTTAACATCATTGTTACTATGTCAAATTATTTTAAAAGTTCTTTTTGTGGTAAGCCCTTTTGTATATTTCATCGTTTAAATATACATAATGTAGACCGTCATTACAAGGAGTATACGTTATATTTCTTTTATTTAAGTGTGTGTTACAGTGTGCCTGGTTGATACCGTTTGCTGACTATTACTAGTCCTCTTGGGTGAACCACGAGGGGCCGGCATCATTCACCCGTTTTTACGTTTCATAATGACCATCAAGAACAATGTTTGAGTTACCTTCTAGCATTCAATGTTTACAAAGTCCAAACAAAAACTGTTTTTTTTTAAGTCAATGGTCTTCTTGTGAACCCCATCCCCCTCTCCATGTCTTTCTCTTAATAAAGATCTTACTTACTTAGCTGCATCATAATGTCGAGCAATATTCTTTGTTGTTGTTGTTGTTATTTGCAGAACATAGTATCCGATCAGCCATTCAGGGCTTCCACAAGCACCCCTCCACTAGTAATATTAATTATGCTTCTTATAACTGATCATTCACAGTTATGGCGATAGATAGAACACAGAAAATGTTGAAAGTAAGTATCAATTAGAAGCATTGGATGACCAACATTATGCGTGTGTGTGTGTGAGCGTGTGTGTGTGTGTGTGTGTGTGTGTGTGTGTGTGAGTGTATGTGCGTGTGTGTATGTGTGTGAGGGGGCATTTGTTACTGTAGCCGTATGTGTGTGCGTGCGTTCGTGCGTGCGTATTTTTATTTAATGTTCAATAAATCGTCCAGCTTTTCTCCTGTGGGTTTTTTTTTAAAAGACATTTAGTACGTAGAACGCATAAGCACTGGAAAAAAAATCGTTGAGGATGACAAGGATGGGGATCCTTGGAATTAAAATCATTCATGCCATACATGATTACTGTTTCTTTGGAACACTATACATTTCCTAGTCTACAGTTGTTTGGATACTATGGTTAGGTAAAATGAAATAGCAGTAGAGCTTTCATCTATTTACATTAAAATGTTATAAAGCGTACTCCACTCCTCCTCCTCCTCCTCCCCCCCCCCCCCAAAAAAAAAAAGGAGAGAGAGAAAAAAAAAAAAAACCCGAAGCAGACAGAAGCAAGAAAAGCAAGTCATAAGTAGTCATTAATATGCATCAGAAGCCCACTGGAATCGATCGTATAGTGTAGAATAGAGATTATTTTCAATGTCTTTCCAATAAAGACTAAACCCTTACCCCCTAAAGACTAATACTAATTACAACCTACTCATCATCTACTTCGTTTTGTGATTAAAGAACACTAACCAATTGTTTCCGCAATTACTCCCATACAGCTGATGACGTAACGTTCTGCTAATAGATTTTAGTCTCGACAACTTTGGTTCATCTAGCGTTCAACCATGATAACTGTGTCAATGGATGGTCAGCTATGAGACAGAAGGGTGCAAACGCCATTAAGTACGATTCCTCGACAGCGTACTACAAACGAGTTTGACAAAAAGGAACTGAACGCAAAACCATATTCATGATTATACGGACAATATAGACTTCAGTATGATTAATTATTATACCCCATGTAAGGTTGGAGCAGGTACTGAATAGGTTTTGCTGGCATGGGCTTTGGCTCTCTAAGGCAGTCATGTGTCAAAACATATTAGTTGAAATCTCTTCCTGTCTGTCTCCCACTGTGTTTTACACAATATATATTGCCTTTTTCTGAGGTTAATGTGGCACTTGGCATCTAACAGGAGAGTTTTATCATAGCGATAAAGTTACACCGTCACAGTTGTCATCCTAGCGTTAAAAAACACTACCCACTACACCATGAACATTGGATATTAAAACTCTTTTTAGCTCTGAACCTTCAATGACGGGAGCAGCAAATCCTTATCGAGCCATTTATCCATTATGGAGGAATCCACGGAAAAAAAAGAAATAACGAAAAAATGATATAGTCATCGTCGGAAAGCAGTCGTCAGGAATTGAGGAAAAACAAAGCATAATAGACCACTGCAGAATATAATACGCTTGATTCTTGTCCTTGGTTGGCTTCCGCGCTCAGCCAATAGGGATCGAGTATTTCGCCGTGAGGTGAGATCGATGAACGATTTAATCAATTCCAGAGAATGACGCTGATGCGCGTATAATCATCTCTTTCCGATTAATGGATATATTGCGGTGGTTCAGCACTTGACACGCACAAATCAAGTGATATACCAGACGTATATTATACATGATACATGGATAAGAAAGCAGAAAATTCTGCCTATGCCATTATGGTAGCACATTGTATCTAAATGACGTGTATTTCCGAGAAATGACATCAACAAAACTATGGTACAGATGAGTTATGCTTCCTTTCCGCCAACTAACCACCAGGATATTGTAGATGGTGCATGCATGTGTTACTGGAAATTTGATGAGGAGCAGGGGAGGAGGGGGGGGGGGGGGCTGGTTGGGAGGGAGAGAGGTGATAAACTCGGGAGAGAGAATGTCAGATGTTTTTGGTAGCATTTTATCGCTGATTATCGTCTGCATGGGTTCGGAGCTCCGAGACCAGTTAGTTCCAACTACTTCCCCTCTTTTTGATCATTGATACTCACTGATGATGAACTCACAACTGGTATATAAAGAATAATGTGAATTGCCAAAAAGTCATGATAAAAAAAAAGAGCGCTGGAAACAGCCTTATGATAATTGAACTCCTCTTTAGAGCTAGAAAAGTGTGAGGAAATGAATTGCTATAAATATATTGAAACAGAAATGAAACCTTACACAGCCACAGCGATAAATGAGATTACACACACGCACGCACACACACGCACACGTATACACACACACATACACACACACACACACACACACACACACACACACTCACATGACAAAAATAACCACAACAACCAATCACATCACAACCCCCGGAGGCTCTTATTTGCTTGATAAGGAATTTAATCGGAAATGACTTAGACATTAATGCACCGAATCTAAATGCTAATAACGAATCCCGGACAAATCATTTTGGGTTGTTCCACTTCATTAGGTTCCATTAGCACATTCTATTGAGAACTCCGAACCCATTGGTACTGTTGTATCGGTGAGAGGAGGACGTGGTGATGTAATTTTAAATTCCATGTTGAATGCAACTTGGCTTGCAGCCAAGTAAGATATACCTCGCTTGTTTTTAGAGTTGTCAAGTTAGGGGTTTGGCTGTCTATAAGTGTACACCTTAGTTCTGCAAAGAGGCCCTGATCTATAATGTCTGCATGCAACCTTTAGTTCATCTCATCCACCTGTCCGTATATACTCAAGGGATGTGTATATGCATCCCAGATAATCGCAGCTGGTTAAACAGGTGGGAAGACCAAGGAAGAAAGGGGTGCGAGGGGTCGAGGGTGGGGGGGGGGGGGGGTCGGGATCCGGGGACCTGGCTGATATATTTTTGGTTTCCAATCAGAGGAAGGTTCCATCCACTAGATTGCTGCTCCAGGGTGTGCTATCCGCCCTTTTGCCGATAAAGATAACCATGCCCTTTTGCAGATGAAATTGCAGACAGCGGTTACATGGGCGTCACCAGGGGGGGGGGGGGGGGGGGGGGGGGGTGCGTTGGGTGCGAACGCACCCCCCTTCAGATCTATTAAAAAAAAAAAAAAAAAAAATCAGTCTGCGAGCGATCTCAAGGCCGGACGCTAAATGATTATTCTTTCCTATTTTTTATTCTTTTATTTTACACCACGGACAAAAAAAAAAAAAAAAAAAATCGTGGGCAAACCAATTCTCACCCCTGGTTTTGGCAGCACTGCTTTTATACATATCTACTAGTATTCTATACAGTGTTTACTATCGACCGTACTGTACATCCGTACGGTACGGAGCACGTACACGTTTGCATGTACGTGTGCTACTTACAAGTATGTAGGGTCTATGTACGTTACTTCTGTCCTATCCATATCGCAAGCCCAAGTGCGAGCCTTAACCTCATTAAAAAAAAATGGAAGGGCAAGCATATCATTTTGCCCACCCCATAAAAATATTGGAGGGGCAAGCATATTACAATTTTGCCCCCACCCCATAATTGATTATTCCCGAAATGAGAAGATTGTCTTGCTTTTGAAAGAAAACAAAAATGTTGCCTCCATAAAAATATTGAAAGGCAAGCGCACCATTTGCCCCACGCCACATAATCATAATTCCCGCGATGAATCTGTCCAATTATTTCACCCAAAAGCAGTGGCGTAACCAAGGAGGAGGGGGGGGGGTGCCCCCCCCCCCCATCCGCTTGTAAAAAAAAAAAAAAAAATTACCAAAATAGTAATTCGAGGGTTAGTAAACTACTTTTGAATGAAGGGGTGATCAAGAAATAAGATATTTTTCTATGATTTCTTTTAAGCATAATTAAATAGGTATATAGTGTGAAACATTGTTCAAAAAGCCCGGAGCCGACAAATAATTGTGATTCAGCGTGATTCCTGGTTGGCATTCTGCATATAAGCAGGATGTGCGCAGTGTACTCAGAACATCCGAACGGCAAAAAGAGTCGCTGCAATGTTGCGCAATGTGATGTAGAATGTACACCTTTGTACCTTACTCTTCGTTATATCAAAGCTAGATCATTGATTTTGCTGTGTTGCTTTACATACTAGTCTATATAAAATGTCTTGCATTGCCAATAAAAAGACTTGACCTGGGCTAATTCCTAACTTTTCCATGTATACGCACACACAAACAAACACGCACAATATTAGGGGATGCTCTAAAGTGCAGATTTTGGACATCCTTGGTCACTTTGGACATTCTTGGTCACTTCGACGCCACCTCGCTGGTCATACCTCCCCCCCCCCCCCAGTCATGAACATAAACCGACACCCTTGACTACCAGTGTAAAACCTTGACTACCTGTAAAATGTCGCTCGCTCGCTCGCATTTAGTCGTAATGCCATTCTCCTGAAGTTGCTGCCAGTAATTGCCGGCAGTTGCGCCCGGTGCGCCCCCTTAAATTTCCAAAGCGAAAAAATATAGCTACAAACGGCAGTTTTTGGACTGTAGACTAAAATGTCACAATTTTCAAGCTCGCTCGCTCCGCTCGCTCACATTCAAATTCTCCTGATATTGCTGCCAGTAATTGCCAGCAGTTGCGCCCGGTGTGTACC
The DNA here is from genome assembly GCF_040938485.1 of Diadema antillarum. Classification (NCBI taxonomy): domain Eukaryota; kingdom Metazoa; phylum Echinodermata; class Echinoidea; order Diadematoida; family Diadematidae; genus Diadema; species Diadema antillarum. The sequence goes on along the minus strand of NW_027271015.1, from coordinate 706,390 downwards.
CCTTAATTCGAAAGAAAAAAAGATATAGCTTCAAACGGCAGTTTTTGGTCTGTAAAATAACAAAATTTTCAAGCTCGCTCTCTTTGCTCGCTCGTATTGAATCGTTATGCAATTCACCTGATGTTGCGGCCAGTAATTGCCAGCAGTTGCGCCCGGTGCGCCCCCCTTATGATTTTCAAAGCGAAAAAAATATGGGTAGGAACGGCAGTATTTGGACTGTACAATGTAAAATTTTCAAGCTCGCTCTCTTCGCTCGCTCGCATTGAATCGTTATGCAATTCACCTGATGTTGCTGCCAGTAATTGCCAGCAGTTGCGCCCGGTGCGCCCCCGAACTTAATTTCCAAAGCGAAAAAATATGGCTAAGAATGGCAGTTTTTGGACTGTAAAATGTAAAAATTTCAAGCTCGCTCGCTCCGCTCGCTCGCATGTAATCGTTATGCTCTCTTGATATTGCTGCCAGTAATTGCCAGCAGTTGCGCCCGGTGCGCCCCCTTATGATTTCCAAAGCGAAAAACTATGGTTAAGAACGGCAGTTTTTGGACTGTACAATGTAAAATTTTCTAGCTCGCTCTCTTCGCTCGCTCGCATTGAATCGTTATGCAATTCACCTGATGTTGCTGCCAGTAATTGCCAGTAGTTGCGCCCGCTGCGCCCCCCCCCCCCTTGATTTCCAAAGCGAAAAACTATGGCTAAGAATAGCAGTTTTTGGACTGTAAAATGTAAAAATTTCAAGCTCGCTCGCTCCGCTCGCTCGCATGTAATCGTTATGCTCTCTTGATATTGCCGCCAGTAATTGCCAGCAGTTGCGCCCGGTGCGCCCCCCTTAAATTCCAAAGCAAACAAATATAGCTATACAAACGGCATTTTTTTTACTGTAAAATGTCAAAATTTTCAAGCTCGCTCGCTGCGCTCGCTCGCATTTAATTGTTATGCAATTCTCATGATGTTGCTGCCAGTAATTGCCGGCAGTTTAGCCCGGTGCGCCCCCCTTATTTCCAAAGGGAAAAAATATGGCTCCGAATGGCAGTTTTGGGACTGTAGGACAACAGGCACTTCCACACCCTCCCCCCCCCCCCTTGCTCGCTCCCTCGCATACTAACACCCCCCCCCCCCCAAGATAAAATCCTAATAGCTATTACGCCGGTGCCCTTTCCCCGCTTAGTTTCCCTCAAAAAATAGTAAAAGTCTATATTATAGGGATTGAGAGTCTCCTATATTCCAAATGTCTGTCCAAAAAATCTCGTTACATTTAGTGTCAAAACGCACCCCCCTTGAAAAAAAGCTGGTGACGCCCCTGGGTTATCACTAGCCATGTCCCCCTGACACCGCTTTACCCCTTATCCATGTCTTCTTGATTTATTCTTTCGCTCCAGGTGCATCCCACGAAATTAGTCCTACCAATGTGTTCTCTCTTCCCATCCAACCTTTGCCCCATCCGGGCTTCTTTTTCAACTCTTCTTCCTTCTGTTTTTTGTATCTCTTATAATCCCTATATAGCAAATAATGATAAAACAGATAACGGATACTGAACAAATGTCACCAACCAGCAGATCTACTCCTGCACAAGCACCTGAGAAATGGAATACAAATCCGCGCACACCGTTGTCATTTTCATGCACCTACGTGTGTATGCCGTGTACATACACAGTGTGCCTTTTTCCTAGTTGACAGCATATCTTGAATGTATACTCTGATATAAGATATTATATCATAAAGACAAACGTGGGTGTACGTAGAGACGGACAAAGAAAAGCAAAAAGATAATCGGGAGAGAAAATTCAAAATGAAAGTAGGAGAAAACAAAGCGGTCATGTTAATAGTTTGCAAAGAGCTGTGGAAATGGAAACTCACAACATGCTGTACGTGTATAGCACAGTGCACGGCCGAAAAAAAAAGGAAAAGAATTATCTATCGGATTTCTTAATGATGAATGGTCATGTCAATTAAAGAACATGTTTGCTTGCCACGTTTCAATAGTACTAATATTGCCATTTCCTCCAGGCTGTTGCCCACTTATTGCATTCATCAGAGTATTGGCCTGTCATTTAAGTGATTTACCATTTTGCAGATGAAACAAAACCAAGCTTTAGTGCTTCGAAATAGTTCCAAAATGTGATTTAGGCCCTGGGAAAGAAACAACAAATGTAAAAATTTTAATATTATAATCAAAGTAACTGTAACAATAAGATTGTTTCTAGGATAACCCGTGTACAGTTGTGGTTAATTGAGAAAAAAAAAGGTGATATCTCCTTCTATTTGTGGCTTTCTTGCGAAAGTTTTATACGTTAGAATATTTTGTGATACAACTGATCTACACATAAGCATCAAATGTGAAAACTCAAAGATTTGTGAAATCGCTGCTCCCAGTGGTAAACATAGCGCACACAAAGTGTGTGCGACTTCGAGCCTTCTTCATTGGATATTTTTTCCTCGTCGGATTTGTTTGAAGAACAATCTCCAGAATCGAAGGACGCCCGCGTTGCCTACAAAATTAGAAGATTTTGATTTTCGAATGAAATCAGATCACTTCACACATCACTTCACACATAGCCGTAGAATCCATTCTGAAATATTCGCTACTTTAGATGGATAAAATGAATTCATGCACTAAATTGCGATGGGTATATAAGACTGCTTAATTAATGTACACCTGTCATCATTCACGTCAACTTGACCAGTCTTAATACAAGAACATCAAGCAATGTATCTTCGAGCATCCGATAAACTTTCAGACTTAAGGTCTGGGGTCAAATGCGAGCTTCGGCCTTAAAGGGACGCAGTCCTCACGAAATTCAAAAAAATATGTTGCTGTTGGTACCTCCAATGAACTACTTTCATCAAAAACAAACTTTCAAATCACCAAATAAGCTCGTACATTTCGGTTTAAAAAGTGTGACTCTGCAAATGAGCAAGTCTTGGCGGAGAGTCATACGTCATCGATGCACAACTCTTTCCAGCGGTGTTCTGCTCGTCATCCCTAGTTATTTATAAATACATGTTTACTATTTATTTTTATATTAATTGTATATATAAATAAGCTTGAAATATTTTGTTTGAAATAACAAAACCACATATTGTCACATTTTATGAAAAAATCAGATATGATCATTTTGAACACTTAAATTGGTTTTCTGAGGCACGGCTGTCAACTTGAGAGTAGGGCATCAATGACGTTGCACCTTTTGGCAGGCTCTTACACGATCGCTTGCAGGAATCATTTTTTTTTTAATCGCGTACGGAGACAATTTTTGATGTCCACGCGTATAAATTGGTGAAAGGTTATATTTTTTACTCCTCTTAATTATCAGTACAGTGAAAATCTCAGGACTGCTTCCCTTTAAGCACACTGAAAAGTCCAAGGTCTTTCTGATACACAAAAATTGCCCAGGCAGGCTCTATATTTTGGAGCGCCTCTCGATAAGTTTTTTCCCCCTATTAAGTGTCCCGTGTTATTGTGGTCGTTGAACACAGTCTCGGATAAACCCACAATTTATATCCATCTTTCACGACATGTCATCTACATGCAGAGTGGGGGGTTTGTATTTTTGTGCGCAGCTGTCTATTTGCTGTATACCATGAATATACATCCATCATGTCCATTGCATGAACAAAAGCTATAGGGCACCTGTTTATCGTTTCGCAACCGGCTGGGGAGGGCTGCCCCCCCCCCCCACTTTTTTGCAGAAAATATAGGGTCTGTTTGTTAGTTTGTTTGTTTGTTCGCTTGATTGTTTTCGTTGCTTCTCAGACGATGTTGGTAAAGAAATGGCATCGAAACTGCGTAGAAGTTTTGGTTTTAGTTTCCTTTTTTTTCTTTTCTTTTGCTTGTCAGCCGATTTTGTTAGACAAGTGGCAGCAATACGCCCAAACTCATCCTCAAAACTAATCAACGTCCCTGTTCCCACAAGTCGGCCCCTCACTTCGAAAAACGCATAGCGCCGCCCCTGCTGAAGAGATGGCTTGGTAGTCATAACAATGTAATGACTGAGACACGTTGAAAAGACGTTTTGTCGTAGAATAAAAGAAATCATAATCGTAATAAAAAGTGGTTTAGATTAAGATGATATCAACAATCGTCTAAAAATATTGTCCAATGGCAATTCCGAGTACCTTTCTTAAGTCCAGGTATTGATAATGCATGATAAAAGTGCAGTCCAAAGTAGTAGAAGAATATGTATTGTAGCGAAAATGAATAGAAATACCCTCAGTCTGGCGTGCATGGAAGAGTACCTACCTATTATGAAGCTTCTTTGAGATCAAAGCTCCTTTCATTAGAGTCAAAAATACCTACATAATAATTATGTAACTACTCGAGATCCAATTAAGACCACATTAATTGAGGAACCAGCGCCACGGGCAAGGGGCGACTTTCTGTAACTAGGTTCGCCCATTATCAGGAATTAATAGCTTGCAGATACTGGACGACACTAATCAAGGATATACGATGTACAGCTAGTGAGTGCACATGTTTATGAGTGTGGCGGCGGCCGGAAGAATGGAGGGGGGGGGGGGGGGGGGGGGGGGTGGAACGGAGTAATGGCATCCACCTCCGAGGCACCTTCGGCTCATTAGAACATTCGAACTTGGGGAGGTAGTTATCCTGGTTTATGTTCTCCCCCCCCTCTCTCTCTCTCCTCGTCTCTCTCACTATATCTCTTTATCTTTCTTTCCTCTCTCAACTCGTGTATGTCTCTTACATCCGCATTCCTTCTCATTGTCTATGAATGTGTTTTCAGATTAATTTTAGTTATCTCTTTCACTCATTCATTTTCTCTGTATTGAATATAATAATATATTCATATTATTCGTTTATGAATTAATAAAAGATAGATGACGTGTATAGCTAGATAGGGGGGGGGGGTGAGGAGGGACAAATTCAACCACCTGTAGGCGCGTTAATTACCCTTCCCAAAGAAGTCATCCAAAATGTACAGTTTAGTATGATTATGATACATCACAAAGTAAAAATTAAAATAAAAAAGAGAGATGGTGTCCTGCATATCAACTTTAATTCAATCCCATGTGTCGCATTTCTTTATGGCATGATCACGCATCAGTGGTTGCTGAAGTAGCCTCAGCGGCCTGTGATAACATAATCATTGTTGAAAGCTATCATTCATGTGTTTGGTAAGCCATGCCCAATCATTTCGCTGCCCATTATCTCACACCACGTCGTAAACATGCGGCCTACAAAACATTATCATTTGCCGTCGTGTATATTTCGTCGTGTATATTTCGTCGTGTATATTTCTGGTTTATGCTCCCGTTATATAATCACTGCACCCGTATTTGTATTAACATTTTGAACTCATTATGAAGTTGATTATAGATAATGTGCACGTATATACTTGTGTACCTAATTATATATGCCATATTTTCATTTAGTTCTTATTCTTTGGGTTCTTGTTTTTTTGTTTTGTTTTTTCACTTTTTCTTTTTATTCTCTTATTTCTTTTTCCCTTTGTACTTTGATATTTTAGCTTTCATAATCGTTTCGTCATTATTACTTTGTGTCCTATCTCCATTGATTGCATAGCAAATTTACACCGGTATTTTTTCATGGAACCTGCGTTTACAAGCTTTGCTTTTGCGGTTCCATCATATTTCACAAGTTATAGAGAATAGTCTTATGTACATTATGTATGCTGACACACCTTTTCTGTTCATGTCCCGACGTATGACATATTTTGTATCTTACTTGGTTTGTATTCTTTTTTTGGATGTATTTTGATGTCAAGTGAAATATGAAAATAAACGTGCTGGAACTGTTCACTGTGTCTCGAGTGCAAGACCAGTGCAGTTTCAGTTATTCAATTCATATAAATAGACCCTATAATCATTGGATGTGGATTATTGGTTGGATGTAGCTATGTGAGATTGGCAACACTCAATTTCATATTGTATGGTTTCTAGCGCTAATTTAACCCTTTCTTGGTCAGGGACTTTGGACAGTGTTTTCAACGTCATGGGTTGTCTCTGCCAATCGACACTCACAAAGCACACAAAAGGTTCATCCATTAACAAACCTTGGCCCACTTTCGACCAATATGCAGAATGGTTTGACTGAGCTGCTGGCGAGCTAAAAAAAAGAAATGAATCCCTCGTTCAACACGCAACGTATACGCTGAAAAATAATAAAGCTGGAGAAAATTGTATCAAAATTGGTAACAGAACAACATACAAGGACATCGACAATTAGGGCTCCATTCATGCTAACTGATTGTATTGGGCATCACAGCCCTGTGAGTCTGTTATTGGAAATTAATCGATTTTTCCTTTTTTTATATTTAAACGATGGAAAAAAGTGATCTAATATTGCAACGCGCCATTGGGGTCTGTAAACAATGATGAAACTTATGAACAACGATGAGAATCAAGAGACGGATGGTGCAGAAAGGGCCTCTGTGGCTGTAATTAAGTTTTATTACGCGAGAGATACGAGAAATAATAGAGTCGTGACGATGGATAGCCGACTTCAAATTAAGATCGTCTTGATAGTTATATAAAAATGTTTCTCTCTTCGAATATATCTCATACTCACGTATGCAAACGTAAAACGGTGTATGGAGGATGCCTGTGGATTTGTGTGTGTGTGTGTGTGTGTGTGTGTGTGTGTGTGTGTGTGTTTGTGTGTGTGTTTGTGACCGCAATCCAAGGCCCCAATATTACAATTTATCATATGCAGTTTTTCATTACTTAGTATAATTGAAAAGCAACAATGAATCCCCTACATACCAGCGATTTTACCTAAGTAGAAAAACCTTGGACCATTGTCAAAATACTTGACACACATCCGGTTTAAATAGGTTAGTTCACAAATTAATATTGATATTTCACTTGCTTTTGTGTTAAAGGAGCTTATATAATAAACGGTTGTTCATGTGTCGACTAAAGTCACTTTTATACTTTTTGAAATTGAACTATTCATACAGAGTGATTTAAAGTTAGCGTGCGTTTATATATATATATATATATATATATATATATATATATATATATTAGATTTGTTTTTATTATGTTTAAAATGCACGGCCATTGGGCATTGTCCTGCGGGGAAATATCGACATCTTTTTCGAGGGGGGGGGGGCCTTTGTTGTTTATCATGTGTACGAATGGCTTGCCTCGTTTAGTAAAAAACTGTCAAATGTCGCTTTATGCTGACGATACTTGTATCTATCCAGTAATCCTTTGAACTTGAAAAAGTTGTTAGTGATGACTTACATGCTATTTTATGAATTGTTGCTTCTAAATTAAATAAACATGTTGTTTTCATTTATAAAATCTTTACTAACCTCCTACCTGATTTTCTGACTCATTGACGCAAAAATAATCTTAAGTACTGCTACCAAAACCTAAAACCAATTTTTGTAAAAGTAGCACCATTTATGTAGCAGTTAAATTATTCAACCAATTATCGGAAACCACAAGAACATGCACCAGGCTGGCACAACTTCTGAACGATATCGATTCTGTTTTCGTATTACTTAAATTATGAATTCTTCGAATGTTGAGAAATAAGTTCTGTCATGATTCCTTTTCCGAGATATTTCTCTATGCGAATTACCGCTCTTGCATTTTGATTCTGCCGAAGATTGTTGTGTATCTTTTTAAAGTTTTGTTCTAATCTTATTTGTTTGTAATTGTAATCATATAATGTGTATGTATTACTTTATACGTTAAATGTATAACTGCTTTTTGTACATCATACGGACTTCCTAAAAAACAGCCAAAGGCTGAGTGCAAGTATTTTAACCCGTGTATTACGAACAAACAAACAAACAAACAAATAAACAATCCTAATTTTCCCTTCTCTATTATATCATGTCATGCGTTCACACAGGGAATATTATAAGAAATAGGCATAGTAGTCTGTCTTTGTCTGTTGATAAATACATGCTTTGTTCCATTTATTTTTCTTTGTGCAATTTTATTTGTCCAATATATAGCATTTTCTCCTCAGCAATTTTACGATCTTGAATAAAGTAAAGCCTTGAGTAACATGTTAAATGAGATAAGTATGATTATCATAGATATTGACTTTATTTAACTGTTAAGTCAGGTATGTTACCCCGTGGATGAAGCAAGTCGTAACACACTGTCATACCCTGTACGAAAGAGAAATCCGAAGCTTTTTTTTCCCAAGTTGCTATACTTGGTGACTGAATTCAGCAATATGATAGTTCCCGAACTGTAGTATGTTGACTGAATCTAAACGTGCATGCATGACGCGTGGTCGTGTTACTTGAAGTTCTGTTTAAAAAATCCATGGTGGGCGAGCCACGATCGGATAATCCCCCTCCGGGCCACGACTGGCCCGCGATTCAGCCAAGCCCTGGGACAAAAAATCAGAAAGAATGAAAAGAAATGGAATGGGCAAACAACCTCAACCGTATCTCCGAAATACGTACGCGCTTCTCCTCCCACGCCCAGACTGAACTGTTGATGTATACGGTTAAGTATATTTTACTTTCAAATGTTATGCGTATAGCTATTTTCATGCGTATAGAGCTATGCGTGTGTTCGCATGTGCGTGTACATTATACATCATTTTGTTGTTTGTACTTGTGTGCATGTGCGTGCATAAATCCATAATAATTATGCTTTTACAACCAGAGTATAGAACTCTGAGGTAAGATATCTGAAAGCAGGTCTTGCTGTTAGAGTACAATAACCACACAGAGTCATTTTACCGTTCTGTTTTCCGCTCATATGTATGATATTATTTTGAGCTCTTTGCACTATTAGTGGGATGAAAACTGTATTTCATAATACATTCACCAATGAATAATCCCATCATGATATACCGTTAAATCTTTTGCTGCCTAAAGCAATGTAAGCAAAGCTGGTGAAAACAATATAGAAGCACCTCGTCTCAAACCGTATAGAATTTTCTTTTTCTTCTTCTTTGCGATAATCTGTTTTCTTCAATCCTGAAGGATTTATTATTGCCTATACAGTAATCCCTACATGCACAACGAGGATTATGTAGGGCCTAACTGGCAGAATATAACTTTCTGTCCTCTGTTAAAACACACACACACACACACACACACACACACACACACACACACACACACATACACTCTCTCTCTCTCTCTCTTTCTGTCTCTCTCTCTCTCCCTCTCACACCCACCCACCCGCACACACACACACACACACATACACACACACACACTCGCACACATGATGTAAACTTTCGCTTACACTTTACTTTTTTTTTTGGGGGGGGGGGGGTCGTGACTTTTTTTCCCCTCATATTAGATTTCTGTCTTTTTCATTTTTTTTTCTCTCTACGTAATAACATCCTTTAGGTGTGTACAGTGTGCATAGATGTGTCATATAAGTAGGTTTTGTGTATAATGTGTGTGTATATATGATATATTATGTGTGCGTGTGTCTGTTTGACACGGACGTATGAATTTAGTAGCCATAGTAAATGTGGTCCTAAGAATAATAACGATTAAAATGCAATAACTCGCACAATTTATCTGATGCAGCTACTACTGCTGATAACGGTACTGCCACAATAGAGGACATCGAACATGCGATATATCAAAATGCAAACACTTGCTACCCCTCCCTATCTTGAAAATAGGATGACATTCACTGTCAAAATACTACTATATCTTGCCTATGGTATACCTTTACTTCTATTTTAGAAACATTTAATGTATTTCATGTGAATTTGTTCTACTACTTCTATTATCAACATGATAGCGAAGAACCACGTTTCTCTTCGGTCGTCCAGATACTCGTGAGTTTTATCGGTGTTTATGGATACCACCATGCAGGCCTTATATCAAAAACTTCATTCAAATCTATTAAGAACTGAATTGCCTGTATGTTTGGCCTTTTTCGATACTGTGTGATAAGAAATGATGATAACTACCAAGATTATTTTGCCCATGGCCAGGTTTCGCAATAATTATTCTATGTTTCGCTTTTTTAATTTTATTTTGATAGCTATCCTGCACAGTATACTTAACGCCTGTCATTTATCTATTACTTTACACTACTTGTATCCCGTATGACATACCTTACTTTCATTATGTATAGCAACACATACTTTAATAAGACAAAAGGGTGCAGGCTGCCTTTTCAGTCTTGATAATTGCGTATGATTATGACCTGATGACCCAAGTAAGAAAATGACTTAATAAAAGACTATAACGAATATTCACATGACATTATAATCTGAGCCGTGTAAGTCATGTAAAGCATGCGCATTTGTTTGAATAATCTTATTCTCAAACAATAACAACAATCATTTATCCCTTTGGCTAGAAGCTGACATTCACCCAAAATAAATGCGGCGTTTGATGCCGTTTAAATCGCACACGAGCATCGTCCATTTTGTTCTGGACTGTCGTGATTGATGTATAATAATAATAATAATAATAATAATAATAATAATAATAATAATAATAATAATACATTTGATAGAGCGCATAATAAGTATATGCTTCTCTATGCGCTGTACAATTCAAATACAACATACAAACAAATGACTAACAAATGTAACAATCAGCATAATAAATACAATAATTAACAAAAGGGGTAATGAATGTTTATCTTAATCAATAATTATCTTAATATAATTCATTATTCACGTCTCGAATCAAGATTCACTTTTTGGGCTATATGCGGTATCGCATTTACACTAACATTGCCCGTTGCTCTAGAGAGCGGGCAAAAACAAACGGCAGTGGCGGAGTGGGGCCCTCCTTCGCTTTCCACGGGTGACTAAATGCTCGATCGCCCCTGTGCATTTTTTGCTCCATCCGCGTGCAATATCGTACCATTTCGCCGTTATTTTCGCGCGGTGCCGCACCATAATACATTATGATGCCTCTATATATTCCCCGCATGGACATCACATTAACATAAACAAGGGCCGTTAATAGGGGAGGGTTTTCGTGTCGTTCACACACGCACAGACTATGCAGAATGAATAGATTCCTCCTCACGTTGGCTTGTCGTTGTCCAATTGTGATTATACCTTCATCATGTTCTCTAGATGCAAGATTCCCGCCACACGAAAAACACCATCAATTGGTATTGTAAACACATCAGTTTTCACGCTGGGCGAGTTGGAAAGCTATCTCCGCTCTTCAGTCACAATATTGGACTGCAAAGACTACAGGAAAAAAAAAAGGTGAAAACTAAGTAAACACAAACGTAATGCTACTCAAAGTAAATTCTTACCTTGTCACGACAAGAGATATGTCTATCAATGTTGCTATGACATCTATATACCAAGATCCAAAAGGATTTGTGATGGTGGTTATCCAAAATTCATCACAAAACGTTCGTCGGGGAACTCTCCTTCTCGTAGTTCATGCGTTAATCCGTTTCCTTTTGATTGAGACAGTTTGGTGTTGGCACTGACCGATAAATCACAATTATGTCGCTTGATGGTGATTACAGAACAGGTGACTTTCTCGCAAGAAGAGCATGATACGTAACACTCTTCTCAAAGCTTGCCCAACAACGCGGGATGCCAAGCCAGCTCAACGCTGTAGAACACATAGCAAACACATGGCGGCAAAATCGTAGTGAAGTAACATTATTTTCTTTTTTTCTTTTTTTTTGTGAAGTGATGTGACATCAGCAAAATCTTAATATTATGTATAAAGTTTCTGTACGAGAGATGGTTTATGTCGTGTATCCTGGACGCATCCTCATTCAGCCCTGTCAGCGGGCGTGCAAACAGAGCGGAATATCGCAACAGGGCGAAAAACCAGGAGGAGTGTTAGGTATTCTTCTCTCCCCGCTAGCCGCGCGTATACGAGAGGGCGAGAGTAGAAATCCGCGTTGAAGTTCACAACAGCTGCGATATACCCTACTCTACCATACCCGAGATGATGTACAACACGCACACGTAAAATCACGGTCATGGGGAAAATGGATGTGTTCATTCGCCACCCAACGACGATCGGAGGAGAAAGGGGAGGGAGGGTGGGAGAGAGAGAGAGAGAGAGAGAGGAAAAAAGAGAAACTGAGGGGAGGAAGGGAGAGAGTAAGAGAGAGAGAGAATTATTTGATACATTGCCAGCTTTAGCAATACGACAGAGTAAAGTCGAGTCTATGGAGAATGATCGTACTCTACAATATGTACCTGCAAAAAAACACCAGGCCTGCCTATATATTGCCTGCATGGCGTGTATTCAATATTCCATGTTTTTACTCTCGGCATTGTGAGCTCCAGTTATACTTCTTATGCATCCTGCATTCAGGCAATATCCTTCGTCTTCCAGTATGAAAAAATGTAAGAAATAAGAAAAAAAAAACACCACAAAGATACAAAGCAACGATGATAACAACGAATCAATATCGTTTATTGTTAAGCATCATTCTTAAAAAAGTGTTGCTAAATTGAGGTTATGAAAAATAAGTCCAACAACGTAGAATACAAGAGCAAATATTACTTACCATTATCTTGTCGGGCGCTTTCACCCTTACGTATATTTAGTGTACTTACGCACGTTTTCACCTACGTGTTCGCTGGTGTTTTGATCCTGCAAATGACTTATAGCTGTATATACAATATATTCATATTACAGTAATGTTGTAACTACGGTTGTAGTGTTTAACTTATAATGTAGTTGTAATAGTGAAGAGTTTTTGCTTATACTTTCACGTCATTAATTTTGTTTTCGCGTCTTTGGCAGTGGTATTAGTCAAAACAAAAATCTGTGAAAAAAAACCCACACCACACACAAACAAACTAGCGCTTCTATACTATCGACATTATACTGGACCGCAATGTCACACAGAATTATATATATATACTCACTGTACTATAATAATCCTACTCACTGTAATAATAAAGCAAATAAAGTTGCACTGGAACATTTTCTTTTGAAAGCGTTAGATTATCATTACGCTTTTAAAAGAGGGCAATGCAGCCTAAGGCCGTAATTACGAACGTCAGCAGGTTTTCATTTTGAGGAGGAAGGGAAAAGAGCAACTACAGACCAATTTAGAGGTATAAATGGAGCAAAGTAAAGCAAGAACGTCATAGAAATTATTGATGGTTCGTCCTTGTACGTAAGAACAGAGGAAAGCACGTAATTGTGTTACATACACTTACCTTAATTGAACGTGGTGAGGTTACTGCATTATGGAGGGGGACTAAAGGGGCGTTGGGAATATGATAGGGACTGGATCACAACTACAAATCTTTTGCATGTGCTATCTAATGATGATATGAATACATTCAAACTCAATCTTATAAGTACAATGTATCGCTGCCAATCGACTATCCGTTTGCTCGGTCGTCTCTCTCTCCCTCTTTTCATTGTTCTTCTTACTTTTTTATTGCACTAACCTTTTGTACCCCCTCCCTTTCTCTCTCTCTCTCTCCCTTCCTACACACTTTCCTTTGCTATGCTTTTTCTTCTTCAAGTCGCCTTATCACAGGAGCTAATTTTGAATGTGATTTTTAATGTGTCTTTGATGTGATTTCCGTTAATATTTGTCTTTCAGGGTGTATGCTTTACAATTTTACAATGCTGTTATGAATGTCGCTGTTTGATTTTATTTTGTATTTTCATTTCAATTTCATGTAAGCTCACACTTTTAGTCTTCGGATTTTTTTGATGAGTGACAATAAAAAACCGAACTAAGTTGAAAGTTCAAAAGATGTCGTTAGCAGTATTCATATGATTATATATTTGTATCCATAGGTCATATGTGTATGTGTGTGTGTATAAAATATATATCATGCTTAAAACCATACATATTCCCGTGTTAATGCGAGCATGAGTCAAGTACGAACACAACAGCCAATCTTTATTTCGCGTCAATTCTATCCATTCGCCCACCGCCGTGTACAAACACAGCAAAAAATCAAGCACGAACAAGATTGGAATTTGCTTTTCGTGTGGAGTGTATGTGTATGTGTGTGTGTGTGTATTATATACTGAACGTTTCACGGGATCATTTTTCGAGCTTCTGCTGTTCGTGTCAACAACAAAACACATTAGCGTCATCTTGTTTACTCTCATACATATGTACGTCGTATTTTCACATTATTCTGTGTACACTGTATTTCTCTTCAATTCTCCTAATGTAGGTGAGAACTCGGTGTGCATTATGTTTGATGAAAGTAAGAAGACATGGTGCTGCGCTAACAATCAATGAAGATTCTTACCTTGAATTTTGAAAGTAAACGTGCATTACTTTTAGAGTTAGCTGTTTATTATTGCATGCAGGAATATTAGTTGTAGGTGTGTCGATACGGCAGACCCCTATTCGTTGGTTAAACTCGGAAAATTACCTGGATATATAGTACTACCTATGTATGTACAGAGAACCTGTGGGGTACTCAGTGCAGCAAGACATTTTGCGGGGTAAGCGCACACACGCACACACACTCACACACACACGTACACACACACATGTGAAGTCAACCAATTTTGAAGTGATGACACCAAGTTTAAAAGGCAAGAGTCAAACAAGCGTTCTATTATAGCAAATTGATGTGTAACAACAATGAAGTCGTTGCCCTAAAGAATATGTACTTTCAGTCACACAAGTTTGGATGAAGAAATATAAATACATGTATGGAAGGGTTGTATACATCCCCCCACCCAGCTCTTCTTCTTCTTTTCCGGCGGACATTTTTTTCCCTCTTAATATTGAGAGACAAATAAAAAAAAAAGTGTCAGAGACTTCAGCTCATCTGTAAGAATTCTAAGAATCCACACGAGCACACTTAGCAAAATGACTGCTTAAACCCTGTTCGATATCAACGAGGTCGGATGATATCATGCCGCGTTTGTGTTCCCTCAAGACTACTACATGTAGTAATTCAAAAACGAGGCCTGAGATTGACTTTTTCGGGTGATAACTGTACCATCTCATATGTTTCTATCAAAGAAATCTCAACAACGCATTATACTAGATAGGTCGTGGAAAATCACATCAAAAATCAGAATGGAATCTATCCGTTTTTCTCTTCAATCAACGGGTGTCGATCACTAATTTCATCTTTGTCATCATTTTCGGATCAAGACTTGCCCATGCATACAGTTTACGTTTACCAAATTTTAACAACCTTGTGGATGCTTTCATAAAATATTTACAAATACTAAGCACTGACTCGCCTTACAATTACATGTATTCTTGGAATATACAAAAATGGAACCACATTACCCTCACTGCTTACACAATGATTGCCTCAGTATTCTGACTACTGTATGTGATTTAGAAACTGGTAAAAATCCACAAACAAAATTCTTGCATAACATATATTTTATAAACCTCTCTTTCCACAAAAGACCCATCACCATCAAATGATATTACAATTTCTTCAAATAGTAAAAGAGAAGTAAAATAAAAGAAAACAAAAGCTCAAGCCATTGCTGAGAAACACACAGTAAATCATCTATTTGCATTGTGTATCCCTTCAGCTGCTTACACCGTTTCAGAAACTAGATATCTTAGTGAAATAGAGCACACACTTCTCCTGTGTTGAAAGTCAACAATAACGCTGTTACACATATATTGTATGTTGGAAAAACAAAGTATTGATTACAATTCCAAATGTTCTGAACTGACCAAAGTGATAATGTACATGTACGGTCCAGACCCTGTTTCATAAAGCTGTTCGTAAAGTTATGCATGACTTTATGAACAACTTAATTATGGCAAGCTTAGTGGGTTTCCGTCATTGTTAATTTCAATAGCTAAAGTTGAAATTTGCAGATGGTAATGATTATTCTTACATCTTAACACACATTTTCAGTTGAAAGTGTATTTTTGCCCCAATGTAGATGAAATATTGACACACATATTGGCACTTCATATACCAGTCGTTCGTAAAGTCATACGTAACTTTACAAACAGCTTTATGAAACGGGGCCCCAGTCAGCACAGCTTGTGACTGGAGACCATTCACGCTGGTCATCATAAATACCATGCTCCTCACTTATCTCAGACACAGCAAACTGTGTTGCCATGGGCAACAGCTCCATCTTCATCCACTCTGAGCACTTCATCAAGTAAATCTTATTCCAATATCATCATCATTCATTGCACAATATACATACGTAAGACTCTCTTCATATCTGTCTGCAATACAGTTTGCACACTACAGATCTATTGTATGTCTGTTAGTGCATTCACATTAAATGGGATGGTATAGTATTGGTCGAGGTGAGGATTCAGCTGTTAACCTTTTGTGAGATACTTAAAAACCACTTTATGAAACAGTAAGAAGCATACAATGCTAAAAGGAATTCAAAGAAATTCAGTTTTGAAATAGCTAAGATATCCAACAATACAGTAAAACAAAGCAATCCTTATGGCAGGCGGGTCCCAACATTTATTAGGATTGCTTTGTTTAGGATATCTCGGCCATTTCAAAACCAGTTTTCATGAAATAAACCTTGAATTTCTCTCAGAATTATAGGTTTTTTAATATTCTACATTCTCATTATCTCAGAAAGTCATCTTTAAAAGAAGTTGGAAACCTGAAGACCACTCTCAACTGAGACTGTACCATCCTTTTAACGTATGACCAAACATCACTTAACAACCCATTCTTAAACTGACATTTGGTGTTGTCATTTACACCTGGTGTCATTTTTACCCATTACTGCAGAGACTCGAAATATATAGAGTCTATCATGTACTTTTATGATACTTAAACATAAAATAGCTAATCTGGTGTATAGGTATGTATGTGTGTAAAAATGGGCACACATCACTGGCACACATATTGGCACTTCAAATTCCAGTCATTTGTAAAGTCCCAGTCGTAACTTGTGCCCCTGGTAATATGCTTCTACACATGACTTAATTAATCTATATAAAGCAACTCTTCTATTAGTGTTGCAACTTCTAGTGGAAAAAGAGCTTGCAGCATGCACATGCATGCAATGCAGTCAGGTGTGCAGATGCACCTGCAGAGAATCCAACTCTCCCGTTTTCAACATGAGATCTCCCGCCGAAAACCCATTTTTGCAAAATCTCCCGTTCTCCCGCTTGAGATTTAATTTCTCCCACCCTGGCTCTGTGTCTCCCGTTGGAAAGGCTTTCTTACTTATTGCTATTGTATGTTGAAAAAAATACGCCTTAGATCGCACCAGAGAGCATCTAGAACCCTAGGAACTTTGCGCTTTGCACACATCAACTTGGAGTCTCCCGATTGCTAGGGGTTTCAGGCAGGAGAATCTCCAGATCAGAAGGTGCTTTGGGTTGGAGTCTCTGCACCTGGGTCACACAGAGACGGATCACAATTACAGCATAATCGGTCACGTCCTCTGCACATAAATTACATTAGTGGTATTACATTACAGATGGTATATTTCTTTGTCTTCTTGCTTAAAAACAACAACAACAGATGGTATAAAGAGCTGAAAATCATTATCACACTACAAATATATCACAAGAATGTCATCTAATTTTGGCATCTTCCACTGGGTGTCTTGCATATGATTACCTTGGTATAAACCCAGGTGACCATGCATTACAAACCAAAGTCTTGTGATAAGCTTTCTAGAGTTAAGCTGATAGAATTATCATCATATTCCAAAAAATCCACCAATGTGATCTCTTATCTTGACAGTGTCTTCCAGTTTGACATCTAGCAGTAGTTTAACTAAAAATAAATGGGCATACCTGAGTGACCCAGTATCAACCCTCACCCCCCAAAAGTTTCAATTCTTACAGGCTGACTACACTAAATCTCATCATGGTGTTTTTCTGTTTGGTGGATAAACACGTATAATTCTACTCTACTGCAACCCTGCATTATAAAACCATCAGAACTTGCATGGTAAACTGTCAGAGTTAAGCTGATAATTATTAACCATTTTTCAAAACAGAACACTCAGTAGTGAGCATCTTACTTACTCACGAAGCCATACCTACCCATCCTAGTTTTGTTACCAGTGGCTAGTCGCGTTGAGGGTTATAATAATGATAACAAGGAAAAGTAGAAATTACGCGATGCGTAATATACAAGCTGTATGTCCCCGCCGGAAGTAGCATTTTGTAGCAAAATGTGCAATATAGGTAAACAATCAAGGTCAAAGGTCAAAGAAGTCAAAGGTCAAAATTCTGTGTAAAAGTTTTGAAGCCCTCACCTAGTGCCATCACATAAAGCAAACGGAATCGAATCGGGTTAGAAATGGCGAAGGAGTAGCATTTTATAGCCAATGTACAATACAGGTCAAAAATCAAGGTCAAAGGTCAAAGAAGGCAAAGGTCAAAATTCTGTGTAAAGTTTTGAAGCCTCACCTAGTGCCATCACATAAAGCAAACGGAATCGAAATCGGGTTAGAAATGGCGAAGGAGTAGCATTTTGTAGCCAATGTACAATACAGGTCAAAAATCAAGGTCAAAGGTCAAAGAAGGCAAAGGTCAAAATTCTGTGTAGAAGTTTTGAAGCCCTCACCTAGTGCCATCACATAAAGCAAACGGAATCGAAATCGGGTTAGAAATGGCGAAGGAGTAGCATTTTGTAGCAAAATGTACAATATAGGTCAAAAATCAAGGTCAAAGGTCAAAGAAGGCAAAGGTCAAAATTCTGTGTAGAAGTTTTGAAGCCCTCACCTAGTGCCATCACATAAAGCAAACGGAATCGAAATCGGGTTAGAAATGGCGAAGGAGTAGCATTTTGTAGCAAAATGTACAATATAGGTAAAAAATCAAGGTCAAAGGTCAAAGAAGTCAAAGGTCAAAATTCTGTGTAGAAGTTTTGAAGCCCTCACCTAGTGCCATCATATAAAGCAAACGGAATCAAAATCGGGTTAGAAATGGCGAAGGAGTAGCATTTTGTAGCAAAATGTACAATATAGGTCAAAGGTCAAGGTCAAAGGTCACGACTGAAATTCTGTGTAGAAGTTTCAAAGCTCCCATGTAGTGCTATCATATAAAGCAAACAGAATCAAAATTGGCTCATAAATGACAGAGAAGTAGCAAATTGAAGATTTTGATCACACACGGACACACGGACGGACACACGGACAGACGGACGGACACACACACGTACGGAGCCCGTTTCATAGTCCCCTGCTCGAACTCGTTCGGCGGGGACAACAATAATGTCTTATCCATCAAGGGTAGCCATTTCAGTGTTGCCACTGCTCTACCAGAGAGCCCTGCCATTATTATTACCCCGGCGTATTGCCCGGTACCCATTTATACACCTGGGTAGAGAGGGACATAGTGGGTAAAAACATCTTGTTCAAGGACGTAAGTACTGGGTGGGAATCGAACTCGGGTCCTCCAATTGGGAGTCGGGAGTCTTATCCACTACTTGTATGTCACAGCGCCAAAACTATGTTCTAATGATTAACAATGTTAAAGCTAGGATGGGTAAGAATGGCGAAGCGCCGTAAATCATTCTACAAACACGACATCTCCTTTTGGCGTCTTCATCCTCACGGCTCCAGCATCTCCTCATCGCTGTCCTCCGTGTCCGATGCCTCCACGCGCCCCTCAATGGATGACTCACGCCGTCGGATGAGGGCAACTACCACGCTGATGAGGAACACCTGGGAGGAAACGATTTTGAGACTCTGAGAGATATATACTAATGTCTTCACCATTGACAGCACAAATCTAATATCCTGCTTGAATAGAACAATCCTGATATTGCATTTACGCTTTTGTTCAAACCTCTTCTTGCTACATAATAAGAGTAATACATTTTTGCACTTCCTCCTACTGTAAGCAAGCAAGTTTCATCTCTGCACAAATATCTTGACAATTTGTCTTACTCTCTTTAAAACTTAACTCTATTATTTTGTGAGCCTATTTTCTCCTAAATTTTCACTGATGTGCATAATTGTACTATCTGATTTTTATGTTTTCATACAAAGCAACATAAAACCAGGATGGACTTTGGCTTGAAAGTGACATCACCAAAGTCAATAAATTATGTTCTTGATGCACCCAAAGTGTCCAGATTTTATTCTCATAATGCTTCTTTCACAATTCAAATTATGTAAATTGACACGTCGCCCATGTCGACATGATGTAACAATCCCTACTGAGGCAATTGATTGTTATTCAAAAGGAACTATGCAGTGCAAATGTATGTTGACATGCATTGATTTGTAACACCTTTGCCATTACTTATGTGGCCAAAAGATATCTAAATATGTGCCATATACACTGTATTTCACAATATAATATTTGTATTATTTTTCTTCAGATGTCAATAAATAATTTTCTAAACCAACAGATTCTGCCATGGAGTGACATCATCTACAAATCATTGCTACAAAGTACTGATATGATTAACAAAATAAGTTGGAATGCATCTTCCCTTAGACCAAACATAACTTGCATGTTTCTCTGCAATGTCTAGAAAATTGCATAGTAATATGAGAACATGCAGTTCATTTTTGTCACTCAAATTATTTGTTTCAAACCACTCCATCAGGGTTGCTAACCTCTGCACAAGAAGAAAACCAAACCATGACCTAACATACTGATGGACAGTGTAAAACATGTTCTTAGGGCAAAATTGTATTTTGGGTCAAATAAAGGGATATTACCAGGTGCATGTAAGCCTGTTTACACTATAAATTTTACAAAAACAAAACAAATCAAGCCAAAACATACATTCCTAAACCACTTAGACCTAATATGGATGAAGACAAAATCTATTAACAAGGCAATCGCCAAATTGTGTCTCGCCCATTCGCGTACAAGGAATAAATATTTTTTATAACTCCCAGAAGTTATTTGACCTGCTTATGACCTTTGACCTTGTGGTGACCTTCAACACCCTAAGGGACATTTACCATCCAAGTTTGGTCACAAACGGACAAAGGAATCAAAAGTAATGAGCCATAATCGAAACGCGCCATAAAAACTTCACATTGGGCCCTAAAAATTTGTTGACCCCTTTCTGTGACCTTTGACCTTGTGATGACCTTTAACTCCCCAAGGGACATCTACCGTCCAAGTTTGGTCACAAACGGACATAGGGATCAAAAGTTATGAGCCACAATCAAAACGCGCCCTAAAAACATAACATTGGGCCCTAAAAGTTTGTTGACCCCTGTCTGTGACCTTTGACCTTGTGATGACCTTTAACTCCCCAAGGGACATCTTCCATCCAAGTTTGGTCACAAACGGACAAAGGGATCAAAAGTTATGAGCCATAAACGAAATGCGCCCTAAAAACTTAACATTGGGCCCTAAAAGTTCGTTGACCCCTGTCTGTAACCTTTGGCCTTGTGGTTACCTTCAATTTCCCAAGAGACATCTACTATCACCCAAGTTTGATTGCCATTGTAGCAACATGTGCTGAGTTACGTGTGATAAGAGAGTCTTGCAAGTAAACTTTAACGTATGACCTGAAATGACCTTTGACCTTATCATGTGACCTCTTACGGCACTATAACATGAAGGTACCCCCAGTGCATCCATCACCCAAGTTTGATTGCCATTGTAGCAACATGTGTCGAGTTACATGTGATAAGAGAGTCTTGCAAGTAAACTTTAACGTATGACCTCAAATGACCTTTGACCTTATTCTGTGACCTCCAACGGCACCATAACATGAAGGTACCACCAGTGCATCTATGACCCAAGTTAGGTTGTAATCCAAGCAACTTATGTGAAGTTATTTGTCAAAAGAGAGTCTTGCAGGTAAACTTTAACATAGAAAAGAGAGTCTTGCACATACTCTTTAATATATGACCTCAAATGACCTTTGACATCATCACATGACCTCTGGCAACACCATAACATGAAGATACCCCTAGTGCTTCTATCACCCAAGTGTGGCTGCCATTGCTGTAACAGTTGCCAAGTTATGCATCATAAGAGAGTCTTGCAGGTAAACTTTAACATTTGTGACGGACGACGGACGGACAACGGACGACGGACGGACGCCATTTGGATCCCTTAGTCTCGCCTTCACTTCCGGTGGGCGAGACAAAAACTGTGAAAACGTGCTATGTAACTGGCAGGTCTGCTCTCATATCCCTACCTTAGTCCTATATGTGACCCTGCATTAAAAAAAAAAAACAAAAACAAAAACAAAAACAAAACAAAAAAACAACAACAACAACAAAAAGTCGCCAGAAATGAACTTTTAGTTAAGGGCAGATTCTGAAAGAGCAGACTCTACGCTTAAAAATGATGTATAACTCAATTCAAATGGACTCTCCTAACCTATCTAAATAATGGAAATCGAAAGTGTGAATTGAGAAAAAAGGCTCTGAAATAAGGGTCTATTCAAGTGCATAACTTTTTACTAAGCTTTGTCAGCTGTAGTATGAATGGGACAAAAACGGAATATAAACCACTGGAGCAACAACAATGAAGGGATTATCAGATTAAGCTGAAATTGAGCATGCTGTATTAACACATTCTGTCCATGATCAATACCAACTTTCAAAGAAGTAGCATTATCCTTTCAAAAGTTATCATAATTAGAGTTGAAAGTGAAGAGTGAGCAAGGGATATGAAAAGGACCTCTATAAGAAATACCTGATCACACTACTCTACAAAAAAAGGGTTGGAGAAAAACTGCTAAAAACATGTCAATTTCCAATTCATTTTCTGATCCCAAACTTAAAAAAGCTTCTAAAAAGCTCTTTTAGAAAATATGAAAAACTAAAGATTGACTTGGCTGACCTGTCCCACCTTTTTTTAGTCCTTGCATAAAATCAAGGGGTGCAACTTTTTGTTCGTTATGTGATGCACGGTCACATATGATATATACAGTATGTAGCCAGATTTGTTGTCACTGTTGCTTTTTCTTTTCAGTGCATGTAGGCTATCAGATTGATCTCTACATTTCCCCTTCACTTTACATGAACTATGATAAACACCAAGTTAACACTACGTACACCTGCATAGTAACCTTGTGCTGAATTATTGCAATGGTTGCCATTCAGCTTTCAATTAACATCACGGAAATGGGGAAAATGATAGCAGAAACAAGGCAAAAACGAAACACAATAAAATGTACACCTGCAGGCAGGCGCAATTACCAAGTGAAAGCCCGAAAGAGGGTGCCAAGGCCACTGTGAATGGGCCACGAGCGGGGAAAAGGGAGGAAGGGGGGGGGGGGTGCAGGTTAACCTGCAATGTTTAATTGCTCAGTAATAAACCAAATAGGTGTTGCAGGGATGCTACATCTAGTGGTAGTAAATTAAATGTCACAGTACTTGGTGGTATCAATGCAGGTAGCAATGAAAGCTCTCTTCCTCCCATGCGGGAAACGACAGGTGCTGAGCTGGCTTCAGATTCAACATACAAAAAGAGATGGATAGCACGATACTGCGGTATACAGTATCACAACTGGATACTGATCAACTGGTTGAGCTGTACATTTTGATGTTCTTGCATAATTTATTCATTTATTTATCCATGTACATGATTTACTTATATGCATTTATTTAATTATCTATATATTCATCTACTATCTATTTCATCTATAATCATTTATCTATTTATCATTTATCTATTTATTTTTTAAATCTAAATTACTTATATCTTTACTTATGTATGTATGTATTTATTTATCTATCTATCTAACTTGTAAGATCTATCTATCTGTCTATATATTAACAACCGTATATTTTTCCTATCTATCTATCTATCTATCTATCTATCTATCTATCTCTCTATCTATCTATCTATCTATCTGTCTGTCTGTCTGTCTGTCTATATATCATCTACTAATTCTTAGCCACCGTTATTGCACTATCACACAGCTTGGGCTGTAGACAAAATTGCATTCACTACAAAGCAAACAGGAAAAGAAAACAAAAAACCTTAAATTCTTATCCCTCCAAAGTGCTACAAATTTTTACAAAACTAACTCATCGAAAATGGACTGATCTTCTTGATTATACTACGGAACTCAAGAAGGGATATGAATATATATTTATCTGGAAGTACAGTTTGAATCTCATATCTTTGTATTTTGTATTATTGAGACACACAAACACAAATTTGTTACTCTATTAGCATGAGGTCACTTATTCACACAAGTAACTGCATAAACATGAAGAATTCAAAACAAAATATTTGAGATATTTGAGATTAGAGCTGCTAAAAAAAAAGAAGAAAATAATCAAAACATGTGATAATTCTAATACAAACATCTGTACAATTCATTATTCTTTAAAATTGATAATTCTAATCAAAAATTTACAAATATTTCATGTGAAACGTAATGAGTGAAAAGTCCTAAACAGTACTGTGGTGGAGGAAAGGCAGCATTCAGAGAAAAAGTTTGAATGTTTCGGACAAGTTGACTACAGGTCCATCTTCCGGGTCTTTCAGGTGTACACACATGGTGAACTACCAATTCTAGATCTCTATGTTCATTGCGGTGTGCAAAATACCTCTTTCAAAGAACATCTAAACATGTACTGTAAAACGAGAAATGTTCGCGTGCATTTTAATTTCGCGAATTTCGCGAGCGCCAAGATTTGCGAAATTAAAATGCACGCGAAATTTCTTATCTACACTATATGCATTGAACGCAAGAGGCAACTTGCGAAAATTTCTTGCCACGAAAAAGGCCGTCGGCTCCAATTAGCGAAAATTTCGTGCCGCGAATATATCATGTTTTACAGTATGTTGACAGTGAACTAGATTATACTCCATAGATAGACAGAATGACAAACAGACAACCACAACCAACAACAAAAGCTTGATGTGTAAAGGGAAATTTAACATCTTCACTTGGGTCAGCACATCAACACTTCTTTCATACTTGCAAAGATAGAGACAATGATAACACTACAATATCAGTAATACTAAACCCCTTCAGTATGTGAAGTGAGGTCAAATATAAGACGTCATATAAAATGCTGGTTGAAAAGGGTGTCATACTTTGCCACCCCATTTTCACATTGTGCTCTCATCTTACACTTGATCGACTTCGTAAACTCACTGGGCTCTTCTTGGTGTACAATTTCAATCGATTTCAATTATGAGGCCATGTAAATTGTATGTGACATTGAGAACATAGTTACCTTTGGAAGAGACTTCTACAGTATACCAAATGAATGAATGACAGTAATTTCCTTTTCAGATTTAATAGGGAAACAACTCATGTGGGGCTCCTGATAACTAAATCAGTATAGAAAAGACTCTGCCTAGGGCATGAACAACTACTGTAGAAGTGGAAATTTTTGTGGGGTGGAAATTTTCACACATTTCTGCGACTAGAAACTACTGCAAAAATAAAAGCATGCAAATATTTTTCTTTTTTTATATGTATGTATGCACCACGATGTGATGTCTTGATTCCACAGAAATAAAAAAAGAGAATTTCATCTTACTTGACAGAGCACCAACAAAATGAAGCTACTTGCGTAAGAATATCCACTTTTACAGTGCATAAAATGTGGATTTGGCATTGAATGAATAAGTCATGAAAGGAGCATTGAGTGATAACATAATACACAACACTACTCCATCCAAAAAGAACCTCCCTGTGACATGATAGGGATTAGAGGATTAGGAAATCTCTTATTAATCTACATTTAGTTTCCAGACATTTGTGCCGATCTGTGAACAAAGCACTCCAGCATGCAGGCCAATTTGTGAACTAAGGAACGGTAAGATTTAATACGAAGTATGCACAGTGCACAACATCAGTGACGGGATCATTAGTCAGTTATGAAATGTGATATTGATTAGTTTCAAACAAATGTTGCGAGCATCTTTTAAAATTTGACTGTGGCTCACATAGCTAAGCTGGTCATTTATTGTAGTTGTTGGTGGTGGTTTTGCCACGCGAGGTAACATACATAATAGTTACATTCACACGCTGTTCCTAAACTTTAAGTTTAGGTCAAAACTTGATTCTCGATGATTACAATGTAGCTTGTAGTTTAGCGCCAAGTGGGCACACTCAAAAGTTAGCAATCTCAAAGTTTAGTCAATGATTAGAACCACAAGACATCTTATTGCTTACTCTCTATACATGAGCCAAAGGGGGTCCCCACCCATAATTTTGCTCCGTGTGGACACCATAATCAACAAGCTTGCGAGTTAGCGTGAACCTCACTTCTCGGTAACTTCCAGGTCAACCTCCAGCTGCGCTTTTTTGTATGGGCATTAGGTCATAGCGAAGACTCTGCACTTCTAGTTTTAATCATCGAGCAGGATTCACTCATAAGTTGTATCTTAAAGTTTAGGTGGGCATATGAACCTGCGTCATGAATTAATGAGTGGAGCTAATCATCGACAGTTAAGTTTTCAACCTAAACTTCAAGTTTGGCAACTGCGTGTAAACGTAGCTATTATCATGACAGGCTGTGCTTACCCCAATGAAAGCCCACGTTGACCAGTAGTAGCAGGCCCCAAAGAACCAGACCTTGTACAGGAACTTGGTCATCAGAGTGACAGTCACCGTCATCACACAATCTGTGTCCAATAAAGTGAAGTCCAAATGTACTATCGTGCAGCAATGCTTTAATAAAGAAAGATTAATCACGATGTAGCCTGATTCTTCTACTGCTTGTATGACTATTCATCTGCATGCAGATAATCTGCATGACTCTCAGATCCTTAATCTTATTCATTTTTGCCCTTTGAATGGACATACCATTGGGACAAATATGTCACACAAGATAACGGTAGTTAAGGTCTCTTACAAAACTGATAAACACTGAAAGGGGGGTTCACCCTAAACATATCATGTTGCATACTTCACATATAAGTGTTTCACGACTGTGATATCATCAGCGGTTGTTACCTTCTTATTCAGTGGTGAAATTGAACAAAACTCAACAAATTCATACCCTTTGAAGGGATTGTCAGCTTTCCTCAAAATTTAATTTATGTTTTCTACTCCTATTGACTATATGTGGTAAATCTATATCAGCCCCTTGAAGACTAGTCCCGAGTATACACAGGCAGGTGTTTGGGGAAAATGGAAGCTACAGTATAATCCCCCCCCCCCCCTCCATGGGTATGAGGCACCATTTTAAACATACCCTCTGTCTCAAGCAACACCACAAATATAAAAAAAACAAGCTTTTTTCCCCTTTGAGATACCATTTCAAACATACCCTCAGTCTTTTAACCATTTTATGACCAAAGTTACACTTTGTGATTGAGGATTCACAAGAGCCAGAGCGATGCTCAGAAATAATGTGCAACGAGACATTACAATTTAGTATAATCAACTAAAAATGTTTAAGAAATAAAAAAACAACAATAACACTCCATTTAGCAAAGTTTGAACACTATTTTTCATGCTAACAAGAATTTCCATTGCCACTCACCTTTTCCAGCTTGAGTATTGCACTGAACAGGCTCTGTGCCATTTGCCTGGAAAATAGGAATCGCAATTGATGTGAGAATTGATAACAGCCACTTTCTCATAACTACAGTGTAACACATCACTAACAACATCCTATCCCCAATACACATATAAACACACACACACACACACACACACACACACACCAAGCATGATTAAATGCTCATTTCTTTTCTTCTTTTACCATCACGCAATATGTTAATGTATCATATTTGCTGTTTATTTCTAACAGTAATTCTAACAATGCATTTTTCATGTCCAATGCATGTTCTTGTTGATCGAAAGTAAACATGATTTCTACATACAATGCTATCTACGTGTACTTGGTCTATCTGCACAAAGTTGACAATGCAACAGAGGATACTTAGACATTGTCATATACCTGTTACGCACGGTCCAGAACAAACACACACACAAAGCACACAAACAAACCTCCATACAAATACTGTATAAGCTGATATTTATGAGAATTTCGCAAAGCAATGTTGGACCGAGAATTTAACAAACACAAAAATGTCACCATGCGCTAGGGTAATGGAACACTTACAATAGCTGCAGCGTCAATTCACGAAAACAACGTCTCGCGAAAATATCTGTACCCGAATATAACAGCTTATACAGTAAGCATATAACAAACATCTACGGCGGATAGAAAGGATGGAAAGAAACAAAGTATAAATAAAAGAATGACTGAAAGAAGTGTCAACATAGATGTGTCACAAGCACAAAGTTCACAAAATCTATAGAAATCAACATACGGGGATGTACTTCTGGTAGCCGTAGCTCAGGTAATCGGGAGCCAGGGTGTACAGCATGGTGTTGAGAGCCATGATCATACAGATCACCATGGCGCACATGAAGAGAAGGGCCTGGGGCTTGGTGCGTTTGGGCCGGATCCTGTAAATCTGGGGCCACACAGTGGAGATTACAACACGAAAAACAATCACCAGAGCGACCACAACAAATACTGTAGGCACCGAATACTTCGCAAGGTTTTTATTTTTGCAAATTTCGCAAGTCAGGTGCTGTTGGCGAATCTAAAGACATGCAGAAATATTGACTCTGATCCTGACATGATGTGACGATGTGCACACATACCAGGTCTGCCAACATTCCTAAATCCAAATCAGGGAGATTTCACACAGCAATCAAGGACTCGAGATATCTGTGTGTTACACGCATTTCAACGGGCGAAAATAATTCCCAAATCAGGGAGATTTTAATATTCTCTTATTCAAACATGAACAAATTTTGACATTTTCAGGGAGACTCCTGCAGAATCAGGGAGACTTGGCAGCTCTGACATACATTTCTCTGTTCAATGCTGTACGCCACGATCGTGAATTTAATCACTTGCAAAATAGTCAGGAAGTCCCGATTCGCAAAAAAACTAGACCGCTAAATATATGCCATATACAGTGTGACAGTAGTGCAGTATGCAATTCTACTGAGACTTTAAATCTAATTTACTGTAATTTACTGCACTGGTCACTTCTCCCAAAGGGATCTAAAATTATCTTTAGTGCATCTTCAACATACTTGCATTGTACCATCATACAGGTGAATGAACTATTGATGTGCGATCTCAAAATGAAATAAATTTTCTGTGCAAATGGGTTTTTCACACTTTCCTGGCTTTCAAAAAGACGTCAGACACTAAACTCAGAAGCACACAGCACAGACTTTAACACAGAAAGAAGATTTACGTACAGTCACATGGTAGTATAAAACTACAATCCCCTTAATTTGTTTTTTTCCAACCAGTTGCTCTTTATGCATATGATGCTGTTAATCATAACAGCGTCAGCTCTAAAACTTCATTTGTCCAATTACTATTTCCTCAAGACAACCTCTGATCCGTGACAAATTTTACTTCTTCTTTTTTTCCCCACATAATTACAGTCAACATAATAACTTGCTGCCACATTAACTCGTTTAACAAACATGTAGTAACTTTAACTGTAATTATTATTTTTTTTTCACAAACAAGACATGATATTGGTACCACACATGCTCTGCAGACTTTAAATAATCTTAGCATAAAAAGCTTTCAGGCTTACATCACAAGGAACCAAATGCTGTGTATTAACAACAACCTTTATCAAGATGCAATAATGGAGCCCACGACCTACGAACCTAAGAAGTGAGAGTTTATTCTCACCCTGATGCAGCAGAGCCAGATACCGATTCTCCTGATCCCACCCACAGAGGTCCAGAAGAAATATGTCAAGGTGGCTCCATACAGCACTAGATCCAGAGGATACACCTGAAACAGAAGACAATGGACAAAGAATTTCTCCCACATTCAACCCTTCTCACACTTATTGGGCTGCCAACATTCACATATCAACATTAGGAAGGTCCTTACAAGCAGTCAGGGAGATATTTGCACGTTACATGACATCTTTAGAAGGGGGCCAATGTTCATCCGCGGACACGGGAGTATTTATACTATACTCTCCTGACAAGAAAAGCAAGAAGCTTTCAAGTTTTGAAGAAGTTTCCTGTGCAATTTGAAAGGCATGGCAGCTATGAGGTATGTACAATGGAACTCTACATCTACAAATGTACATGCTTCCATGGAAACACAAAATATCAACTAAATACTAGATGGAAGATATTATTGATCTGTACAGTTGATTATAGTGAAGTATTAAATCATATTGTGAAACATATAATACCGTATGTCCCAAAAAAAATTACAAAGGGACCCTCCGCAATGATAACTTTAAAAATAGTAATTCAATCCAAATACAATTTCAGGGTATGAAACCATAACTCATTGCCCACATCTTACAGAAAACCCCATTTGATTTGCTTCAGTGGTCAAAGAGAAATGAGGAATTTTGTAGAGCATGTCAGGAATCTCTTCCCTCCAAGTTCTGTCTATGGTGTTTACACATTAATGTGCAGTTCCAAGAGCATTCAAGTGCTTTGAAACTTGGTAGAATCAGACTCATGACATGCTTTGCAACAATCCACATTTCTCTGTGACCGCTCAACCAAATTGAATGGGGTATTCTGCAAAAATAGAGCTAAGATGTTACAGTTTAAGACTCTGAAGTACATTGTAGCATTTGGACAGTTTAATCATATTGGGTGTTATCAATGCCAAAATCCGATTGTAATTTTTTTTTTTGGGACATACTGTACAGCATCCATTCCTCACATGGTATATGTTAATACCATAACAGCAAACTTGCAATGTTTTCTATGACTTCACTGTACTGCATTTTTAGCATAAACACTTCAATGAAATGTTTCATACGTGGCTATGATAAACAGAATGTTTCTCCAAAAGCACTCATGAATTGCTGTCTAAGAATTATGTGGCACACAGGGGAATTTGTCCCTTGGCACACATAGAATTGGCCAAGTTGGAGCAGCACTCAACACAACACGAGAGCATCACTTGAATGGTGTATGTCAAGACCACTTACCCTCTGGGCATACAGGAGGATGATGTCCACGGGGTTAGGGAAGTTCCTCTGCCGAAGGACGTAGCCAGAGCGTGGTCCCAGGGAGTGAAGGGCTCTGTCGAGACTGGATGATATCCATAGAAACAAAGATTACAGATACTGTAATGACTGTTGATTTTTCCCACTGGGATATTTATTATTCTTCATCAAACATATTATTCATCTAAACACCAAATACATCATAATATTTCAAACAAAGCACTTTGAAAAACAGGCAATGAAATATCGTGACTCAGACCATCACATCATACATATCAAGAGAACAGGTGTTTAAATGTAAACAGACACCATTTTTTTCAGAAACACTTTCAGTTTATGATTATTTCGTGAAACAATTTTTTCATTATCATAATATTTCCATATATTATCTTTATTATCTTAAAGGGATCGTATAGTTTTGGTTGAGACCTAATTTCAGGTTTCTAACATTTTTTGGTGAGATAATGAGAAACCTCTTGTGAAATATGAAAGAGCGTGTAATTCCACGAGGAATTCAACATTTATTTGATGAAAATTGGTTTTGAAATGGCTGAGATATCCAAAACAGAGCGATTCTAGTAAAGTGTGGGACCCACACTTTATTACGATCGCTTTGTTTTGCTTTGTTTTTGGATGTTTCAGTCATTCCAAACCCGATTTTCATCTAATAAACTTTGAATTCCTCCTAAAATGGTATGCACTGTACTATTTCGTAAGTGTTTTCTTGGTATCTTGCAAAAAGTTAAAAGCCCAATTCTCATCTCCACCAATACTGTACCATCCCTTTAATCAAAACGAGGTATTATTCCTTTTACTTTAAAAACATAAATTTCAAATCTGACGAGCATAGTAATACAATTCAGTGCCGAACTGTAGTGATTGATATTACAGTTTGCACACAACATAACAGCAAGAAACAAAGAAAGACAGAAACAAACAAACTAAGAAGAAAACCACACACACAAGCTTGATTAGGGGCCTACTTTAATCCAAGGTCTTAGATGTTGCTGTTATGTCTCTCTTACGGCATAATTTCCACTCCTACCCCCCCCCCCCCACACACACACACACACACACTAAGAGAACAAAATCAAACAAACAACCAAACATGTTCGGTATCGGACAATTTTGCTCGTTTATGCTGTGCATAATAGCAGCCCTTTGACAATTAGCCTTGACCAAGATGATTTCTTTATTCATATCCTGTCTGATACAACCTCTGCCCCAACCCGCTTCCCAACCTAAAAACTCACATTCTGACAAACTCGCACATACACACAGAAACATTAAACACACACACATCAACTTGGTTACAAGAAGTGAATACTCATACCTGCATTTCACAGGACATACTAGTAACAGGATTATCATCTTAGAAATGCAATGTTTCCTCAACAGAATCTAAATGTTACATTACTGCTTTCAGGTAAATAGTTATGATTTCTATAAAGTCAAACAGTAATAAGAAACTCCCTTTCTCCTGAAAGAGTAAGTTTACCTGACAGGCAAAATTACATCATTTCTTCAAGACCTATTCATGCTGATAATTTTTGGGCATGCACAATCTGTTTCCATGAAATTCTATGACAACTTTATACTGTTTATGCCAGCAAAGAATGCACAAGAAACTGCATTTAAGATTTACTTCACCATTTAAACTACACTAGTGTCACCCATGGATGGTCAGACTTACCTCGTGATGAAGAGGGAGATGATCAGTAAGAATGAGAGCATCAAGAGAAGGAGTCCGGCGACAACCTGGAAAGGCCTCCAGAACTTCCCGCATTTTGCCGCCAGTGATTTCTGCTTGGACTTGAGGTGGCGCTCTCTGCGTTTTATCAGCTGCTCCTCGTCGTCAAGTTCCTGCAGCCTGCGCTGGTCGCGGGATGACATTCGACCTCTCCCCTCGTACTAAACAAGGAATGACATGTGAGGCAGTGTGTAGGTTTTAGTTGACTTTATGAACCTCATTTCTAGAATCCTCTCATCTGATTGGTTAAAAGGCGAGTCATGAAAATAGCTGTGCCCTATTTTTTAGTTACTGTGACCAGGGACCGGGCACAGTTAGTAAATAAGTTTGGAGACAGTCGCGACCCCGTACACATAGATCGCTCATATGTACGCACCAATGATACGACCGCCGCGCATTCGATCAGCGTGCTGTAAAAGAGACTAGCGGACTGGTTTGGAGACAGTCGCAACCCCGTAAGTACACTGTACACATAGATGATCACTCATGTACGCACCAATGATACGACCGCCGCGCATTCGATCAGCGTGCTGTAAAAGAGACTAGCGGACTGGTTTGGAGACAGTCGCAACCCCGTAAGTACACTGTACACATAGATGATCACTCATGTACGCACCAATGATACGACCGTCGCGGTGCTGTCGATCAGCATTGATTACAAGTGCTGTAAAAGAGACTAGAATCTATATTTTCGGTATCTATATTTCAGAATTTATATTTTCGGTATGTAAAACAAATAATGACTGTTTGATATTCGGGGCACAGTTAAAATTATGTAGGCCCTCGGTGATGTGAAAACCATAACCATGCCCTAAGCTTCGCTTCGGGCATGGTTACGGTTGTCACATCACCTTGGGCCCATAATTTTAACTGTGCCCCTCATAGCAGTCATTACCTGGTATTTGTATATTATGTGCCTCATTTGATGGATCCTTGACTGGGATTGGCCAAAGCTGAGAGCATAAATTAAAAATTTCTTTGACTGTTTAAAAACTGGGATACACCTAACAAATGGCCACTGGAAGTACCACAATAAAGACTATACTGACAGTGTGTGACAGCGTTGAAGAGTGGGTGTCTAGGTCTGGCTCTACAGGTGAAAATCAGTATAAGGAGGTCTGGAACCAAGGCTAGCAGGACACAATTACTACAGACAGCACACACCTCTCTCCTGATTGTAGATGCTGACTATGTCAAAGAGGTTTTACATGTATTTTGCCTAATTTCACAAGTCAAAACCCCCCAAAAACAAACAAACAATGAAAACTGAACAACCCTCTAAAATATCACCCCCAGATATGAGTACTACATTGTATTTAAGTCTGAGAGCAATGGACGTGCATGCAACATGGGCAGGCAGCACACAGATGCTTTGCCTACATTGCCCCCATGCATGCCTATAAGCCAAGGGCATGTATAACAGTACAATATCTGCATTTCCCAATCGTGAATTCAAACACTCACAAAATTGTCTTGCAAACTCCCAAAGCCTGAAATGTCATGCCAGCAATACATCGGTAATTTACGTCTCTGTGAGGATCCAGAGAACTATAAAGTACACTCAGCTTTCATGGCACTCACCTTTCTCCTGACTGCATTCTTCCTGCGTATGTTATGCTGAATGGCTGAGTCAGTTTCATCCAGCTCAGACTTCACACTCTGGGTGCCCTTGATCATGGTGATAGGAATAGCTGCCATACCAATTCCCTGCAAAAATACACAGATAACTAGTGTTATATTTGAAGAGTTTGTTCGCAAAAACCGATAAGGCCATATTTGCCAAATGGAGATATATGCGATGAAAGGTCAAGAAAAATAAAGAGAATATAGGAAAATTGTTGCTTCTTTTGACCATGACTTAAAAAATGTACCTTTATATGTAATGACCAATATATCATTTAAAAGGTATTATTTTGTACTTTATGACAGAGACCGTACTTTAAAATCTTAAAAAATGGATTTATCGCTTTTTGCGAACAAACTCTTAATTTGTACCATAATTATGCAAATATTTTCTGTTACCATCATACCATGTCACCCTACTCATGCATGTAAAAGATCTAATGTCATTCAAACAAAAAGCTGGGTGCTACCCAATATGTGGTTCCCCACTCACCAACAAAAGAAAACGGGTGAAAGATGCTGATCCCTCGTGTGTCCCAAGTGACTAGCAATAGTTAGCAAATGGTATCAACCAGGCACAATGTGCCATACGCTTGAATGAATTATTTCTCTGATGATTACAGTGACAAATAGAAAAGCACTCGGAGGGAACAGACCTTGGTTAAGCAACTCACATCCACCAATACATGTATGCTGAAAATCACCCAATTTCCCAATGCAGCCTTATCTTTATGTCATCAGCTTTAATAACAATCTACTCTAATCTAATCACTGGTCTACTTTCTCCTACAACATTCAACATCCTATCAAAAGTACAGACATTCTTCTTCCATCCCAAGAACTTTTTAGGATGTTGTGCTTTTAACAGATGCACAACAGAAATTAAGCATGTGCCCTAGCATGAATCTAACATTGATTCTTATTTCTGTATAATACGTACTGTGTATCCGATGATACCAAGAATGCCCAGCAGTGCAATGGATCCAAGCAGGAAGTAGAGAGCGTCAAATCCCTCTGAAACAAGTTGGAGTAAAGCATACATTTTACAACGGTTCATCTTACATATCTCACTGGATGTGTAAAAGATTTTTTTACTTTACCGATCTCACAACTCTTCGATTACCATTGCTGATCTGTTTGTGCATGATGTCAATGATTTTGTGAGGGTGTGATAATGAGAAGAGTTAATAATCACCCACAGTTTATGATGACTCACACAGCTTGAGCCATAATTGTCTTCTAGGAGAATTTCTCTTGCAGTCATGTCACGTAAAATGTTATTCCCTAGTCACATTTTTAACTATCTGTCTTTTATGTGATGTTTTCAGTGCTCGCGTGAAAGTACATATCAAGTTAAATGTAATTTCCTAGTCACATTAACTTTCTGTTTATAGCGTGTGCGTAAATGTTCATTTCAGGTGACATGTTACATGTATTCCCTTGTCACAATAACTTTTTTTCTTTAATGCTTTCGATGCCCGTGTGAAATTACAGTGCGCAGCATATGTAATCATAATTAGTCACATTGTTCAAAATGCAAGTGTAAACATGTCAGTTTTCTCCTTAGCCCAGGATAAGTGTTTGGTACGAAATTTATAAGTGAGTGCAAAAGGCAAAACAAATTGGAATACAGGATCAACAACAGTCTTGGGCCAAGGAAAGTATGGGGACAAGAAAAGCATGTGTATAAGAGTGATAGTTTAAAGGGGATGGCTAGTAACTGATCAGTGGGAATCAGTGGGAATGCTGGGGGATGATAGTTCCAATTCTTGGGAGATTGATTTGAGATTACATTATATATCTATTGTTGTGTGAAAACTATTTGCTTCAGAATGGTCTCATATTCAAGTAATGTGCAGTAGGTTTCAGGCTAGCATGCCTGTACAGTGACGGGGCATTAAACTGCACATGACTTGAATATGAGACCGTTCTGAAGCAATTAATTTTCACACAAGAATAGATAAATAAGGTACTCTTACATGAATCCCACAAGGATTGGAACAATCGTCCCCCAGCATTCCCACTGATCAGTTACTAGCCATCCCCTTTAATCTGAGGATGTCAACATTTATACAAGACTTCTAAACCTGTCAAAACAAAGGGGCTATTGAGGTGGTATCTTATGCTCTTACTTCCATTTCCAAATTCATTGATGAGATACTGGAACTCCTCCCACTTGGTGGAGTTCTTCTCTGCTTCAGGAATGCCCTGCCAGGGAACGAAGGCCCTGTC
The DNA here is from genome assembly GCF_040938485.1 of Diadema antillarum. Classification (NCBI taxonomy): domain Eukaryota; kingdom Metazoa; phylum Echinodermata; class Echinoidea; order Diadematoida; family Diadematidae; genus Diadema; species Diadema antillarum. The sequence continues at coordinate 670,057 of NW_027271015.1, read as the reverse complement.
ATAACAAAAGAGTGTGTGGGAAAAAGAATTGCACATTTTAGACACAAATGCATCAGGTAAATTGCTTTAAAGATAATGCAATGTATTATCATTAGTATCAGGTGAACTTGAGTTTCACTGGCCAGTGTGTTGCCTGTGCCAAATGCAAGCCAATGCATACCATGTCACACATTGTATTGCCTGTTCTTAAAATTTGCTAATCCCAGCAGACTTGTGAAAATTCACCAAAAGCCTCACAGAATACATGGCATTTATATCCACAGTGCCCCTTCCCACCCCAAGGGTTGTCAGAGTTGTGATGGAAATCCACTTTCTCTACTCACCCAACCAGCAGTAAGACACCAGCGACCACGACACAACATGTGGTGTACTTGATGGCAGTGCAGCATCGCTGAAATCACAGATAACACACCGAAGAAGAAGGTCAAAGGTCACTGAGTTGACCATGTGTCATAATACACTGGCAATTACTGATTGTGGCAATCCAACTTTTATACACTGAATATGGAAAACTCAAAATGTGTGCATATGAGTTGCTTCACCTGCCAGGATTCTGGCATATTCCCTCATGCAATGAACATGTGTGAGAGAAGAAGTAGAAATGCAGATTTCTTAATATGATAATCCCTTCATTGTTGTTGCTGTATGTTGTTTTACATCCCTATTTTGTGCTTGTCCCATTCAATGCACAATGAGCATGGCTTGGTGAGATTAAAACTCTTGAATAGACTCTATAATTTGGAGCCTCTTTTCTCAGTAGGCCTATGCAGTTTTTCAGACTGTGCACTCTCTTTCCAGTACTCAGATACATTATAGATAGTGTAGGTTTGGAGAGTCCATTTGTATTGAGCTTTACATCATTCTAAAGCTTGAAGTCTGCTCTTTCAGAATTTGCCCTTAACTAAAAATCCATGTCCAGTGACTTTTTGTTGGCTTTGTGATGCAGGATAACAATTAATTTCCAGACATCGGAGCCAGTCAGTAAAGAAAGCACTCCAGTATGCATGCCAACCAGAAAACTTCACACAGTAAGGGTCAAAGGCTTAAATCAGTTTATACTAAGTGAATCTTTCACCACTCATCTCATGCATTTAAAATAGATAAAGCCACTACCAAGACAGTTAAGAGATATGTTTTTTTTTTTTTTTTTTACCATCAACCCATTAAGGACGGGCTGATTTTGATACAATATATGCATTTCCCATTGACACCTGTCTGAGTAAACTTGGAACTAATCTTCAACAAGTCAGCTGTCTTTGCCTTGAATAGATAAACAAAGAAAATAGTTTCAGGTGGATTCAGTATAAACAGACATTTTCTATTATCATTTGCATAGCTTGTAGTCATTTAAAATGTGTAATGGCAAACAAGAATGTGAACGAACTTATAAGTAAGACAAACATCTTGCCTCTAGTTTGTCTCCTTCTATAAACAGGGAGGAAGACAAACTGAAGAAAAATTCAAACCTCAACCTTCATCCCCTCTACCTAATATTCTCTTACATCTTGCTTCTACATTGAAAAAAACACCAACAATAACTTACCTCTGACCTTGTACTGTCCTCGTCTCCCTCCTCATAGTAAAACATCACAAATGGTATGATGAAGAAGAGGAATACAGCATTGCAGCAATAGAGAGCTACAGGGGGAAGAAACAATATCATATTAATTAACCCAAAAAAATGTGACGTACATACACCTTAATTACTTAAATACATCACAACTTGCATAGAAAGAGACTTAATGCTGCGATGAACATCAAAACAAACAAGATATGAAACTTGCCACTTCAAGACAAGCTAGTTGTAGGTGATACGTGTGGGGGGGGGGGGGGGGTCATCAGATATTGGTTTGATACAGTTTATTACCAATGTACAGTCATCTTGAAAAATATAACCTAAGCTAATTTCCATTGCTTGTCAGTTGACTTTGAACACCCACTCTAATCCTCTAATCCTGTTTTATATCAAACACTAATAACAAATTGTCAGAAACAGACAGAAACAGTACAAGAAGTTATAGTGAAAAATGCATTTTGTATCTAATCAGTTGTACATCTCATATACATAATAAATTTTGATGTCAATCTGATAATACGCCAAGCATGGCGGAAGTGACGTGTTAATTCATCACTTACGACGTCCACGGAGGAAATTTTATTTTAACCAAATGATAAGTCCCACACTTATAGCTTGAGCATTGTAAAAGAAAGAAAGAAAAGGAGAAGAAAGAATAGAAAATGAATAATGTGATTCTTAGCTCTTTATGTGCCACAATCACATGCCCAACTCAGTGGACAACTTGCCAAATTTGTATATTTTTCTCAAGCGCACAACCCCACCCAAACCAGTGGATAAATGTGACCGTGCACCTCAAAACGAACATAAAGTCACACACACTGATTTTGCATGAGGACTGAAAATAAGTGAAATGGGCCAACCTAGCCGAACTTGACTTTTTCATATTTTCTGAAAGAGCGGGTCTTCTTTTACATTATGCTAAAATTTGGTATCATGAAATGGGCAGAAAAGTGTATTTTTTGGCAGTTTATCTCAAACATTTTTGGTAGAATAGTGTGATGAGGTGTGTCTTTAGAATTCCTTTTTTCATTTCTGAAAAACCTTGTCCACACTCTTCACTTTCAACTCTAATAACTTTTGAAAGGATAGTGCTACTGCTTTGAAAGTTGACACTAATTATGGACAGAATGTGTAATGAGGCATGCTTAATTTCAGTTTAATCTGATAATCCCTTCATTGTTGTCACTCTGGTGGTTTACTTCCTGTTTTTTGTCCCATTCACCGCACAGCCAGCACGGTTTGGTGAAGATTAAGCGCTTGAATAGACACTGTACTTCAGAGCCTCTTTTCTCAGTTCACACTTTTCTTGAGTTTGTGCTTTCTTTCCAATATTTAGATAGGTTAGGAGAATCCATTTGATTTGAGTTATACATCATTTTAAAGCTTAAAAGTCTGCTCTTTCAGAATATGGTCTTAACTAAAAATTTATGTGTGGCGACTTTTTGTTTGTTTTGAGGTGCAGGGTCACAAATCGCCAAATGCCACGGTACACTGTTTGATGAAAGCTTCACTCGTGATTCCATTCCTCACAACGAAAACTTGTGTTGTGTGCTGATTGAATAGTGGTGTTCCAATCTCAGTTGTTGTTGTTGTTGTTTTTTTTTTTCAAAACAAACAAAACACCACAGCAAAGTTTGGAATTTTCTCTACAAATGTTTCTATTAATTCACATGGCTTTGAAAAACAGAAAGTTTTCCAAAAGTGCTCATAAGAATGCATTCCAGTCTCAGATTAGTGTTGCATACAGGGGGTATACATTGTACTCTGCAGCACACGTATGTAAACTGTAGAGCTAAAAAGGCTCCTACCATAGTAGCTGTACTGCATATCCTTCTGAATGTTGTTTCTGGTCACATTGTCTGCTGCCCAGTCCTGCAGTGAAACAGAAACAGAGAGAGTGTGCATGACAGAGGTCAAAGTACAGGTACTTAATATGAAAGTGAAAGGAATGACACTCATTTGTTAAACTCAACTATGACCTTTATTTAAATCAATTTGATGTTTCTTGCATCAAGTTGTCTTTTTTTTTTCAACAGATTGACAAATTGCCCTTGCTCATCGTCATAAATAAGCACTCATTATTTGGTGTTTAGAATAAAAGCCATGATAAAAACCAGGGGAACACATACTTGTGTTGCATTGAGCTTTGTTTAGCTTCATTGACACAGGCTACATGTACCTATCGCATATACTATACACATTAGTTTTGCCATGGTTTACTTTTGAGAAGTTTGTCATATCAACAATATTCATTCCACTTAACAACTCATACAAACACTGTCCCCTATGGTCTACAATTGTAAATGCACTGTAATTTTGCCACCAATACTAGAAGACAGTAACTTCATTTTTTTTTCTGAAAAAGGAATAATATTTTACTTCTTATTGTATTACAGTGCACTCCCGTTATAACAAAATGCTCGGGACCGGCAGTTTTCTTTCGTTATAACGAAATTTCGTTACACCCGAACAAATACAATATATAACGAAAACAAGGAAACCACGTATATATCATATTCTGTTTGCTGAATACTCATCATACACTGGAAAGCTATGTGAAATGTGATGGGATAACTGTATTACAATAATAAACGCAAGTTCCCCTCAGAAACTGTGCGTGACACAAGGAGTGAACACACAGTGGTGAGAAGCGTTCACCCATGCAGAGACGCTGTTATGCTTGTTCCGCTACGTATTTTCGAAAGTAATTCGCATTTCGTTATAACAGAGCACATTTCTTTTGTTTTTCTTTGTCTGTGGCGCTCAAAAAAGACTTCGTTATAACGGAAATTTCGCTATAACCATGTTCGTTATAAGCGAATTTTGTACCATACACTTTAATGGTGATAATTTTGGGACCAGAAGATTTACTTCGTTACAACGAAATTTCGTTATAACCGTGTTCGTTGTAACGGGAGTGCACTGTACTCTGGTTTTTCATCACAAATTCAACCACTTGTAAAATTGCCTTACTAAGTCCCAATTATATACGATGCTAAATAGTATACCACCAAAAATGCATGCAGTATACAGCATTCTTGCAATGTGCAGATATGTGTTTACTGTGTCTGCACTCAAACTGCATATTGACTTTGCTTGACTTGTCTCAAGTTTCAAGTTTCTTTATTTCACCAAAGCAAGGAATATATTAAAAACAATATGTAACAACATGTAAGGCACACCATCCCAGTGCTTCTACAAATACAAAGTATGCTGAACTTCCCTGGGTGACACAACATTTGCTCCTGCGACAATTGCTCCGGTCTTACCTTGTATATTCTCAAAGGAATTAGGGTTAGGGTTTTGATGCCCAGGGTTTTAGGTTTAAGTTGACATAGGGATTAGGATTTAATAGGGTTATGTTAATATGGTAGAATTTATGTTTGGCTTAGCATGCACATATTTCATGACAGAGCAAATTGTCACAGGAGCAAAATGTCATAGAACCACTTGCCTGAGCTTGACTCGAGTCTGACTGAAAGGAGGAGGACTCACCTCAAATGTGCCATTGCCGTCCTTCATGGAGGAGACGAGGAAGATGTCGATAGGAATGAGAGCCACAGTCAGGACTGAGACACACAGACTCAGGAAGGCTGAAGTATCACACATGAGAGATAAAAATCAAAGGGAGCCAACATTTCACAGGATGGAAGTTGTACAGCTGCTCAGTGTTTTATGGACTGCAGACAACTCTAAATCTACCTTTATGTATAATTTAAGACAAGAATAAAATTAATGTTGAAGTAATCTTTAAGACAAAAGGGAACCAATGCACAGAAGATCACAATTCCTGCATGTGTTTGGGTACTGCAGACAACTCTTACATGACAAGACAAGGCAAGACCAAATAATGCTGAAGTATCAGACATACAATTGTACAACTGGACATAAATACAAAATTTTAAGGGAACCAATGCCAAAAGAATTTAACATTTGTTGAAGGATTTAGGAGTTGTAACAGAGCTACTGTCCAAATCTTATTTTATAACCTATGAGAGGATTCAGTAATTAGCAAACAAAAGCACAGGTTTCTTGTGTGCTTGATACACACGAAAGGTATGTTCACGTAACTGGCCTGTTTATTTCAATAAGCCCTGGGTGCAGTACCTTCTTTCTCTAATCACTGAATCCTCTAATATGGGCAAAAAAGGTATCATGGTACACATTATATTTGAGTTGGTTTATATGAATCCAGTCATAGAAAGCATTAAAAGATAATATACATGCTTTCACAGTGAAAAACAGTGGGAGAATACAAATGAATGAACATCACTATAAAGATGTGCGCACGCACAAAACACAAAAATAAACGGCACATCGAGTTCCCTGCATGTACATGTACAATGTATACTACGGGATCATTGCAATTTTAATAATAAACACTTCCTCTGTGTGTGTGTAGACTAAAAATGACAAACACTTTCACTTGGGCTACCAGTACAGGACTAAAAAAAGTGATGAGTTATAATGTGTACATGGGGACAAGGCTGTGCTACTATTAGAACTTGTTAGTGTTAGGTGAAGTGAATACAGAATAGCCTCATCATGCCTCCACAATGTTTTTGTTTTGATAAGTGGGGAATCCCATGGCCATGGGCTGCAGTTTAGGGCATCTATATTGTAGGAAAGTGTACAAATGTACTTTCAATACAGGATGAGAAGTTTAAAAAAAAAATGAAGACTTTTACTTAGTTTTACCTGTCGTTGTAGCACTGCATTCGCTGTGGATCACACTCTTGAGACCATAGATGAAGAAGAAAATTGCTATCAGCAGGAGCTGTGGGAATGATTTCAAGAAAAGACAATATCTAATATGATGAGACAAATACAGCGAAAGCATTCAGTGACTCAAATGAGAAATAAAGTTGATGTAGACTAGATCCGAACGTTAGACATCGATCAGGCTAGAGAGTACTTTATAATAGGGTAACTTGTTAGATGGCAGGAGTAGATCATACAGTGTAGCTGACTGTGATGATGTCATTCTCATAAAGCAAGTGGCCCTTGATTCGACAGGGTTCCATGAATAGACCACTCATACAAATAAAAATTTACTGAAATTCATGATTAAAAAATGGTGCATATCAAGTGCGAAATTCAAACTATGCAACTACCTCCACACATGTTCCGAAGAGCACAACAGTGGGCCACGTCGCCGGACCCCCCAAAATCATTGTCGCGACCCTCCCGGGTCAACTCGTATTAGATAAGCAGTTCAACGGGTAAGTAAACGGGTAAGTAAAGTTGCATAGCAACACATAGACTCGTTTCATTCCAAGTTTCGAAGTTACTAGTCCTGAATCTGTACAGCGTGTACACCTACAGCCATGATGGCAGCCGTTTCTGAGATAACTTGAGCATTTACACAAAATTTAGATTTTGCGCGCCACCCGTGCCAGAATTTGCGGTATCGCTGTGGTTTGATCGCAACGTGTTGTGTATGCGTTGATTCTCTCGCACAGCATGGAGTACATGGAGTACAGCGCTCTCGTAGTGCGATGTAGTATGTATACAGTTTCACCCGCGCATGGCACGCGCGCTAATACATTCAGGTGGTTGAATGATGGTTGCAGCGCAAGCATACGGATCATGCACGCTATTTTGCTTCCGCAACTTAAGATGTCGAATCAAGGGCCACTTGCTTTACATTCCCTTCCAGAGAGGTTCCACTGCAGCTTCAATTCTCAGCGCTGTTGGCAATTGGTACCCTTGCAAACATGGTTTGGTTTGAGTCTTTAATTTGTTTTCCTTGTAATCGACAAGGGGAGTAACTTACCATCGTGCTTACAGCTGTGACTGTTGTAGTGTTAGTTAGACCCACACTTCGCCACAGCACATTTGTAATTGTATGATTGTGACTTGAAAGGGAACTTTCATGACACAAATCATTCATATCATAGAATCATGACACTTCGTCATGAAATCTGAAATATTAGGTCTTATTAGTGTCCAGTTTTCTACATTAAATAGAAATTATAGACACCCATACTTCATTTCATTTAGATCTAGAATTTAGAAACTACCGTAGCTCATTTAGATCTTGGTATCTATCCACTTTTCGTGGAATTACAAAAAAATACTAAAACACCTTATTACTTCCTCTGGTTTAGGGGTGCCTACACCCTCAGCTCAGAGTGTGTGAGTCAACGTATAACTAATAAACAACCATTGCATTATGGCGAACAATCCCATCTTATCTTAGCATCTTATCTAGCGTAGAGCTGGATCTGGTATATTGGTAAACATGGTAAAAGTGGGCGAAATAACTGTCTTTTTTAACCCCCAAAAGAGCAAGAATGAAGAGCAAGATTTAGCCAATAAATTGTCCATAAGAGTTAAGACCACACTTGTCTCTGATACTTACCAGTAATATTCCTCCCGTGCATCCCCAAACAATGACGGAAAGACCAGCGGAGAGACTCTCCATCGTCTTGGACTTTAGTTTGAGATTTCAACAACGGTAGTGAAAATACGTGATGCCCTGATGCAGTGATGGTGTGAGTGAGCACTTCCGTTCTCGGAAGGCCTCGGAATTCCTTACAGGAGTTTCAGAGACAGTTGTCTTTTGTCTCTCAAAACTCGGTACCAAGCTCTGGAGCTGAAACTATCAGTTCCGAGCTCTTCGTGCGTCATTCACGTCTTGGTTTTCCTCAGTAAATAACTTGATATCTGTCAAAAAATCGACGAATTCCTATCCTTTGAGTGTGAACGTGATTCTTCGACTTCGATCTTTGCAGCTGCGAGTACCTAGTACAGTACATTCGAGTGTGCAGTAAACATTGATCACATGACCCTATTGAAGTTAGCAGTAGGGTAATGGCAAGTTTGCGATGGTATAGTTAAAACGTCCTGTTTTCAAAGTCAGAAAAGTTCTCTTACTGAGGCCATATGCACCGGCATTTCAATATTTGATTTCAATTTCAATCAAAGGCCACTAAGGGGCTGTCTGGTTGAGGCCGGGATTCATATTTTTTTTACATTCCTAAGTGAGATAATGGGAAACCTCTCATGAAATATGAAAAAGCATGTAATTTTAAGAAGGATTCAACGTTTAATGATGAAAATTGGTTTTCTCAGCCATTTGAAAACGACAATTATTATAGGCCTATACGGTTGTTCTGCTTTTTATTCAAATTTCATGATGGGTCTTCTCAACGGCTACTTCAACAAAGAGGTATAGCTTAATTCACTCTTTAACACATTGAAACGCACATCCCACACTGTGTTCATGAATGTTGATTGAAAAAATCTTAACCAAAAAAAAAAAACAAAAAAAAAACCAACAACTTGTAGAACCTGCAAACAAGTTTACACCTGAATTCCATTCAGGCATCAACGTGAATAGGCCTAAATTGAAGAACCGCCCACGGCCAGTGGATTTTTTTTTCACTCACTCAATTCCACTCATCATAGGCCCTAAATATCAATTAAAATATCTACTAACATGGACAGACGCGCGTCGCGTATAGAGTTGTATTATAATTATATTCCACGTCGACACTGATCGACGTGAAAGACATCACTATTTCCGCTATATTTTCCACCTTTTAGTTTTGACATGACAGGGGAAAGTGTTGTGTAAAAAATGTTTTTAAAAAATCGTATTGATATCCTAAAAAAGAAATCCACCCCAAAAATAAATAAACTTCAAAAGAAAGAGAAAAAAAATGTACGATACTCTGAGAATGATACGAAAATGACAAAATTGGATAAAAAATAAGGATCGTATTGGTGACATTTTGAAATTTCAAAGGAAAGGCATTTCTTGACTTAACCCGTTATTGAATATTTAAGTGAGCGATTTGATCATTTATACCCTCACAATTTTTCATGTTCTATGATTATGTAGGCCTACATGTTATCGTCAACTTGCTGATTTCAATATTGATAAGGAGTGGGTCAAGATTAACGGTTCTCAGAAAATTTGAAATTTCCAAATGTCATGATATATCTTCGATTTGTTTAATGTCTTGTAGGAAATATTTTTCTCTTACTTTTAAAGTTTATTTACTTTTGGGGTGGCTTTCTTCTTTAATTCTTTTAATAGTCACTTAATTGTTGAGTGGGAAATCGATAGGTGTGTCACTATAATTTCTATAATCTTTTTTTTTTACTCATACAACACGCATGCGTGGGAGGTGCACAAAATAAATATCCTCGACATTCTTTGAAAAAAAAACCTGGTGGCAAACTTCGAAAAATGTTTTTTTTTTTCAATGTATAGCTCTTCTATCTCTCTCTCTCTCTCCCTCTTTTTTGCTTTAAGATTCAGTGATTGACATGACTTTCATTACAAGAAAGGGCCTAAAAACACACCTTTGATCTATTTCCTATTCGCCTTTATAATAATGACGGATGCCAAATGCTCCCCAACAATTACTGTAGAATGAATCGTAAGCTTTTAGGTTTAGTTTGATGTGAGGAATTAGGATTATGGTTACGGTTATGTTAATGGGTATAATGTTTGGCTTATATAGATATTTCACGGGAGCAACCATTGTAGCGATGCAATCCTTGTAGCAAAATAGCATATACCTAGTGGAACCTTGTCCTTTTTGCTTCCCTCTCAGCCAGTTTGACGCTACCATAGTTTTGTAATTTCATCATTAGGCCCACCCACCAGTCGGTCGCGGTACACGTGAGTTCAGGCTGAACACATCTCAGCACTCTCAGTTTCAGCTCAAGAAAAGACTTTCGCCAAACCTCTCGATAACATAATATCTGACCGAATTTGCGTCTGTGTCGTCATGATGTTACGATCCATTTCTGCTGATCAATGAATTACTGCTATTGAAATTATCTTGTCCAAGTACTACAAACATGTTCACAGTAATCCTTCATTTGAACTCGCTGCGGTACATGGTACCCGCCGCAATGATGATGGGCTGTGCGCCCACGTACCTCCGGGCGTACTTCGGCTGCCACGCTCTCAGCTACGTGCTCCCCGTGCGATGGTACAGGGCCGTGGAAGACACTGTTTGGGCAACTTACCAGCGCCTCGTTGAGTTCTTCTTTGAACACTACAGTGGTGTGGAGGTGTGATATTTGAGTATTTTCTTTTGACACTTCTGTTGATGAATCTTGCGCTTGTGAGTGTTTGGTCAAATTTTTATGTTGTCTTCGTGTTTTCAAATCCAGGAATTGTGACTGAGCTGTGCCTGTGGGAGTGTGACTGTGAGGTTGATCGATGACAAGACTAAGAGATCTGTGTGATTGTGAAAAGTGAGTGTAAGCCTTGGCTTGAGTTTATTTTTAGTGTCTGACTGTGATAGAGAATAGAAGGGGAACCATGTAGAACTCTTGTCAGATGATGCTCACCAAACTGCATCAGAGTAATGTTACAAAAAATATCAGGCTTCCGGCCTCCTCCTTCCGTTAAGTGCAGCGCTTCATGCTTTAACTAGATTTCACGCACTGTAGTGTGTGAGATTGTGCAGCCGTATGATGTGTGCTCCATCATTCAATGTCTAATGTATTTTATTCCACAAGTAGTGTATAGTGCACAGAACTTCCATCTCAGAGAAGTCAGATTTGTGCATGCTGATGGGAAACACAATCAGCTGACAATGACAGCAAATGTAGACTTTTTCTTGTAATTTTATATAATAAAAAAGGGGTAATTAAATGCTGGAATGAGATACAAAGTTTGATGTAATCCTGTAGTAGTATCTAAACGTGTCTCTCCTCCATGCCAAGGTGATTCTGTATGGAGAAGCAGAGGACTGCCTCTCCAAGAAGGAGAATGTGGTGTACGTGTCCAACCATCAGACCACGCTTGACTGGGTCGTCACCGACATGCTGGCTGCGAGGGCGGGCTGCCTTGGCAGAATTCGCTACATCCTGAAGAGCGGCCTCAAGTTTCTGCCGCTCTACGGATACGTCTTTGGCTTGGTAAATAATTGTGTGTTTTAGATGGAATCAGCAAAGAGACAAGTGTGCAAAAAAGAAAAAGAAAAATAGTGACAGTTTTTTTGTTTTCAATTTGATGTTATTGCAATATTATCTGGCCTTTTTAACTCTTAACGTGCCATGGTCGCCGAACGGCGACCTTAGTGCTGACGTGCCATGGTCGCCGATCGGCGACTAAGAAGAGCGAGAAAAGCATTGATCATTTAAGTTCTTGTGGTACCGTAATGTGTTACACCAAGAAACTGCCAATGATATGTAGTGATATGTAGGTAAAAACCTCTGGCACGTTAGGGGTTTTGGACCTGGCACATTAAGAGTTAAGTCTTTTGGTGCCCATCACACATCTCAGGGATATGGAGACTGAATGTTTTCCTCATTGCTCCTTACCTATGGAATTCCCTTCCATTATTTGTCTGCGAGATTGACCATCCGAACCACTTTGCAAAGCTTCCCTCAAGACTAATATTTTTGCCAGACATTCACTTAATATAATTATGACTTAATACAGATACACAGTATTGTGAATCTTCATCATCATCTCATCATCATCATCATCATCATCATCATCATCATCATCATCATATTTGGTTGATTTTTTTTTTTTCATCAAGCCCACCTAAGGTGAGGGGAGACTAAGGGATCGCCTGCAGCGTCTGTCTGTCCGTAACACTAAAAAAACTTCAATTACTTTGTACTGAGTACTTCTATACGTCAATCAAACTTTGAGCGAAGAGTGGATTATGGCTTATAACATTTGCTTGGTAGGACTGTTTGTGACCAAACTTTGGTGGTAGATATCTCTTGGGGAGTTGAAAATCACCACAAGGTCAAAGGTCACAGACAGCAGTCAACAAACTTTCAGAGGCCAATGTTAAACAATCAAAGTTAGATTTTTACAAATGTGGTGTGGTACATTTGTAGGCATGATGACTCATTTGGGCACTTGCCTTGTTTTTTTGTTATTTTTTTCGTAAGCTGCTCTGAATTTCTTTCCACTTCTTTCCACTCTTGTATTTTAACAGCATGGGAGTATTTTTGTCAACAGAGGCAAGCAAGGCACACCACCATCTTTTACAAAGGTGTCCAAGCAGCTGAAGAGCCTAAGAGATCACAAGATCCCAGTGAGTTTACGCTGAGCTCACGTCAGTATTTCCAGCAACCATTACTTCTACTCGGTGCTACAAAAAACATTTTCCTCTTTTTATCCTTAATAGTTCAAAAACTATCAGATAACACTGACATTGATATGAGCAATAGCTGAATAGTGTACAATTTTGTTGGAGGTAATTTAAAAATGATAGCATACATGTAAATCAGTTTCATCAAATTCAAGATTTATTTTGAAGTTAGGTTTCAGATTTTGCTCTATCTTCAGCCCTCTGTACAAAATTTTGATTTTGCAAAGGGGTCAAATGGTGTGTATCTATAGGAGTGTGTGATTATTACAAACACCCTGACAATGATCCTGAACAATGACCAGGATTGGAATGCTCTATGAGATATTCATGAGAAATTCCACAATAACAGCTAGTCTTTATTCATCATGAAACATGTGCTTATTATTTTTTTTTTTTACTTTATATTTCATGTGCATGCATGTTTAATACCCTGTACCATGAATTCAGACTAGCAGTGCCTAGGGCAATCCATCATGAAATATGAATAAAGCATTCATGTGCCTTGGAGCAAGACTCCAGAAGCCTAGTCGAGCAGAGCTCTGAAAACAGAGCTCTGAAAAAGGTGGTATTCATGGTATTCATGTCTATTGTTCAGGATCATTGTAAGCACACGCTCACACACGCGTCACTGGTTCACTGTGTATAGTGCAATCTTGCTGGATACTACTGGAAACCTCTTCCTGGAAACAGAGTTGTAAATTCAAATGTAAAATTTATCAGTGCATTGACCTTTGATTGCCATTTTGGCCCTTTTTCCACCCTGGAAAACCCTTGTAAAATACTAGAGGATAAAATTTTCTCTTTCTGCTGCACAGTTAGTATGCTCTCTCATTTGTTTGATTATTCTGTGTTTGTTTATTTAGATTTAATTCTTTGTGTGATTTCAAGGAAAATATCTAGTTTGCAGGCACAAACCCTTGTTGGTTGTAAAGGAGTCTGCGCCAAGACTACTACATGCACCACCCAAGCACTGCAGCCTCGAAGCTACAAGACAGGGCCTATGGGACAGTGCCAAAGTGGTGCGTGTAGTAGCCTGGGCGCAGACTCCTTTACGACCAACAAGGGTTTGTGCCTGCAAACTAGAAAATATCGGTGAGCTCAATATAACAATGCTGCCATGCTATCCCATGACCAAAGGAAGCAACTCTGAATTCTCAAAATCGACATTTTTCTCGATTTGGGGTATTTTTTGTATGCTCTGTATGATGGAGAAGAAATCGAGGTCACATGACCCCCTATTTGTGAAATATACAGGTAGGTATATCAAAAGGAAGCAACTCTACAGATTTCCTCATAAAACAATGACGTTTTCCTCAATATTAAGAAACCCATTCCAATGAGTTGCTTCCTTTTGTTGTGGGTCAGCAGACTGAATGTAATTGTTGTTTAATATCAGCACATTGAATCCATTGCAGGTGTGGATGGTGGTGTTTCCGGAAGGCACACGATTCAGACCAGACAAGGCAGAGGTGATCAAAGCCAGCCAGGGCTTTGCATACGGACAAGGTGATGATCATATCAGTTTTGAGATTATAAACTGCTTCTGTACCATTGGACAGGTTGCGCAGTGTTATGGGGTTTTTGTGTTGATGGGCACTCGAAGCATTTAAGGGGTTAAGCCATCACATAGATGATTTTCCCTCAAAACGTTTGCTTATTTTTAACATCATATTGTCAGCATAGTGATATTCAAAATTGCACTGGAAAAAAAAATGAATATGATATGTGTACTAAAGATTTCATTTCATAATGATTTTTTATGCAATATGGATTTGAGGGTTGAGTAAGATGAATGCAAATGTCAAATATGGTTGAGTTTCTGTATTTTGAGAGGTCTTTGTTTGCTATGTCTTTCTCCAGGAGATTTGTACAGGAATGGCTGGGATCTCACAATATGTTTAGGGCTATGATCAATTTACCCCAAATTATTTTTTCCCTTGACAGATCTTCCTGTCCTGCATCATGTACTCTCTCCCAGGGTGCGAGCCACTCACCTCTGTGTGGAGGGGTTCCGGGGCTACGTAGACACCCTCTATGACGTCACAATAGCGTACTCCAATACAGGGGAGCAGGGCGAGGGGCAGGTCAAACGACGAGAAGCGCCCTCTATGCCAGGTACCCAGACACTCATTAAGTAGTTTGTGTTCAGTACAGTGTAGTGTTGGCTCCACACTATAATGCTCTATTTTTTTTTTGTTTTCCTCTTGTCTAGTCCCATGTTTGTTTTATTTTGTTATGTGTGTGTGTGTGTTTTTTTAAGCCTTTGTGTTCTCCTTCATGCATTGTTACCTTGCCAAGCCATTGTACGTTTGTACAAGCACTCCTACTATTGATTTGTCTCAAAATTCAGGCTTACAGGGAATGAGGATGTGTTCATGCTTGACTTTGAAGGCCAGAATCACTGTTTTGAAACATGAGTGGAACTAAACATTGTTGCATCCTGACTCACATTGATATAAACAGCATTTAAAAAAAATGTTCCAAATGCAAATGTTTGTGTATTTACAATCAGCATTTTGCCCTAATCACATCTACAGGGGAAACATAAATGCAAAACACATATAAAGATGTTTAACAGATACATGATGTCATTTTAATGCCTTTCCGGTTCATGTGAATTACTGTAGACATCTGCAGACCTCCCAACCATACTGAATTTGGAGGAAAGAATCTAAATTTTGACCATTCCCAGCTCTTGTTTCAACAGGAGTTTCCTATTTTTCTGGATAACTTTACTGCACACTCCTGTTCTTTCTTTCTGACTTTTGAGGCAAGTCATCCCTATATTTCAGTCAGAAAGATTGTTAGGTTAGGGCCCCGTTTAAGGCTGCCATAGACTTATCATCAAAACCAACTTTATAATCAATTTTAACTCTTCATAAAACAGGGCCCTGGACATATATGTTGAACTGTTGGGTACATTAGGGGTTTAAAGTGCAGTTGTAATATTACAATGTGCAGTGTGTGTTTGCGGAATCAGCTCCTTCTTGAGCTTGAAATAATTTAGCATTAACAGATGCATTGTAGTGCAGGAGGAACTGAGAAGAAAGAATTCTCAGTGCATTACTGGATTGCTACATCTGTGTATTGAAATTTGAATGCCACTGCCAGTAAAGATGTCAATGTTACACTATTTTCTCAACTATTTTTAGATGGAAAGTTATTTTCTCAACTGTTTTTAGAAAGAAACTTAGTCCATTAATCAAATGAGCGCAAATTACGTACATGTAAATTAAAAGGTTTGGTGTTCTCATTAAGTGATGAAATCCAGTTGTCCCATTGAAATGTATAGGTGGGTCGCACAGCACATTTATACGTGCTTATTGTATTGCGCCATCTATCTAGTAAAACTTTTTTTTAAAGCACATTGTGAATAGAAGGAAGGGAAGAAGAAGAAATACAATGTTATGCTACAGATGAGTGATGACATGAACCAAAGTTCCTGGCTCTGCTTATTTCCAGATTTCCTAATGGGCAAATGTCCTCGGATACACATCCACATGCGTCGGATCGCGGTGGACAGCATCCCGTCAGATATTATTGACTTCCAGAGATGGTTGCACGGGGTCTTTGCGGAGAAAGACAGGTACAGCTGTACGCTTTCACAGATCTTAGATTATGAGATGCCTAGGCACCTTCAGCAAGTCACAGCGACAATAATTCAGCATGTTTTAAGGCTGTTGCACTAACTTAGGCTGCATGTGTAAATGTACTGGAAGAAGGGGAGGGGGAGGCCATATTCAACCTATCCCCCAACTGGGAGCACTACCTTTGACCCCTACCCCTCCCCACACTAAAAGCTTTTGTGGCCCCTATCATACTTGGCATGTAGACAGTTGTACCATAATGCTCTCTTGTGGAGTGTAGATGAATGGCTGATGGCATTGGAAGTGTATGCTGGTCTATCTCCATCTGTAGACAGGATTTGCCAACACATGCCTTATTTTTTATTGTTTGACATGAAATTATAATGAGCATGTGGTGCATTCAAATTAGCATACTGTAAAACGAGAAATGTTTGTGTCCATTTCAATTTTGCGAATTTCGCGAGAGCCAGGATTCGTGAAATCAAAATGCATGCAAGAGTTCTTGTCTACGCTGTATGCGTTGAACACCAGTGGCCATTGATTCCAATTCGTAAAAATTTTATGTTGTCAAAATATCTTGCTTTACAGAATGCTTGCTGGTGATATTGTGCTGTTGGCTTATTCTTGCCACTAAAATCTTAAAAGATGTGCAATTTTGGTGGCCTGAAGAAGAAATGTATTGTCCCCAAACTAAAGAAACATAATAACCTAAGTATTTAGAATATAATATATTAACCTTTGCCGGAAATTAGTGGCTGTAGATCAAGTTGTAGGGGCCCTGGGCCCCCGCTAATAATGTAGAGCCTTCAGTTGGTACATGTATAAGTATATTTTTATTTTCTGCAGAATGCTGGCTGACTTCTACTCCGAGGACCCAGACAAGAGGGGTCACCTTGAGGGCGAAGGTCGCAGATCAAGACTCGGTCTGGGAACCACTTTTCCAGCGTTTGCCGTCTCGATGCTCAGCATGGTACCGTTCGTGATGTTGTCTTCGCAGCGACAGGCATACTGGAAGCTGTGGGTTTACGGGGGTCTCTTCACTGTCATCTGGATGAAGCTGGCGACATAACGCAATTTTAGTGCGTCTTGAATCGAGACTCTTTACCCGTACCTTTCACATTAGGGTACCAAGTTTATATCTTGTACCAGTGCAGTGAAGAGAGCTATGCACTCTTATTCAAAGTGGAGGTGGCTATTAGCATCACAAGTGAAGTCTTATCATTACCCTCCCCTCATTCTCACATATCTACACAAATGCATCTGTCATGTAGGAAAGTAGTTATTACCCAGACTGCCGTTTCCTCGGTATGAACTGGATGCCCACACCACAAGGCGTATTATCACGAGACAGTGTTCCCTTAAATCTAGATATTTGTGAGGAATGAATTGCCAAGTGCATTGGACAGTTCAGCAGTATTGTGCATACCTTGTTTGCACTATGGAAGTAAAATTCAAATGTGATTCATATAAATTCACTGTATTTTTTTTCTTTAAAGTCTCCTGTGTATTACATAATGTTATGTAATATTGCAATTGGCTTAGGAGGTAGATTTCAACAGTGTATAGTTGGATGAAAATCCATTGAAAAAGGATATCTACAATTTCACAATGCAACTATGAAATGCCTACCTCATCTAATTCATTACATTAGTTCTAATTTAATGAAATATTAGAAAGAGAAAGGGAACTTCTCTTTAAATTTCAATGGACAAGTTGTAGAAAAAAATGAATGCTGGACTAAAATAAATGAACCAACAAATCTGAAAGTTTTGATTTCATTGTATTTAAGTATTTTTTTTTTCAGGTACTGGTGATTTCAGCTGAGGAATATGGTGGTCTGTACTTTCATACCAAATAGAGAAAACACCGTCTCATATTACACATTTATTTTGACTGTCTTTTGAAATCTGGAGACAGGGCTCATTGTTACTTGCTTCTCAAAAATTATCAGATTTATTGTTGTATGCAATATCATCAGTTTCATATTTTTACAGTATGTTTTGTGCTGCCAGCTGTGGAAAAATATTTGGGATTGCTGGTGTTGTGTTATAGTTTGGTTTTATCCCTATAAAGGAAGATTTTCTCCACAGTATTATTACGCAGAGGAAAGTTTGTGCCTATTAAACCATCAATTTATTTACGTGCAGCTTTGCAATGAAACTATTGTTTCACTAAGTATGTGTTCACATTGAACCTCATTTTTTTTTTTTTTTTGTACAAAAAGCCTATTTCTGTTCTGTCTCGCTCACTTACCACCTTGATTTTTTATGATTGAAATCATGTGGCAAGGATGTCCTTGACATGTTTCATTTCACTATCTCCCTTCTTACGTTCTTCACCCTGTTTTTCTGTGTTTTCTCTCATCCCATGTTCACTGAAATTGCCATGACATTGCTCTCATGTAGGTAAGCTAGGGAATAACCAAAGTCATTGAATACTTATTCACGTGCCACAGTCCGATTAATTTCATATAGAAGTTTGATATAGTGTATCATATGCACTTTACTTCTTTTTTTTTTTTGGGGGGGGGGGGGAGGGGGGAATCAATACAATACACTACTCTACTCTGTTCCTCTGTTAACCAGAGAGGTCCTGTGCAAACTTAGAATTGATTAGAACTTATTAATAAGTTTGTTTCATGTGACCACTACAGTGCACTCCCATTATAACGAACATGGTTATAAGGAAATTCCGGTTACAACGTAATAAAAATTCAGGCTGCAACATTATCAGCTCTATGTACATGTATTTCTATTGTTTATTTGTTTGGTTATAACAAAATTTTGACATAACGAAATAAAACTGCTGGTTCGGAGGACTTCGCTATAACGAGAGTCCACTGTATTGGAAGCATTGAGTACTTATATGCAAGCTACCACAGGACCAACAACTTTGAGTCTCCTTTGAAAGATAAATGGAGATAAAGTGCCTTGCCTAGGGGTACAATCGCTGCAGCAGGGGACACTCTAGGTAGAAACAGCGTGATTTATGATCTCTGGTCTTATCCAATGAGATACACAACAGATTCTACAGTTAAAGGGGAATTTAGAATCTTATGTGATAATCACAGAGATAATCCAGAGCTACCAAGTAACCCTCATTCTGCAGGAGTCTCCCTGAAAATGTCAAAATCTGTTCATGTCTGAATAAGAGAATATCAAAATCTTCCCACATATATTTGTTTTTGCCCATTGCCCATTGAAATGCATGTAACACACAGATATCTCCCTGATTGCTGTGTGGCATCTCCATGATTTGGATGTGGGAATGGTGGCAGACCTGATAATCACGTCAGATAGATCTTGTGAAAGAGCTTCTGACTTATCTTCACTCAATCAAAAAAGAGTCACAGCAGCAATGTAATACTCTATGCTCGTCATAGAGGGGAGGTATGGTTTTTCTCCTGTGTACTAATATCACATTGCTGTGTCGTGATCATTTGTTACCATGTTGGCATTCCATACAATGTACGTTGATTGTGGATGTATTATGTATACATGCAGCTACTATCTGCTGCATGTTCGCACCAATGGTACTCTTTAGCCCACCATCATCATTGTGCAACTTGATGCAAAGAACTGTTAACCTCGTGCCGAATATAAGAAGTTTTATCAGAATTTGTGGGCTCTTTTATGTACATGTAGGAAGTACATTGTACAGAATAAAGGGTATTTTATTGGAAGTTTTTAACTTCAGATCTGTTAATTTGCAAATTGTTTGTGTGTGTGAGAGAGAGAGAAAGAGAGAGAGAGAGAGTATGTGTGTGTGTGTGTGTGTGTGTGTGTGTGTGTGTGTGTGTGTGAATGAGTGTGTGTACATGTTCATTAACACCATATGTGGCTGTGCATCACAAAACCAACAAAAAGTTGCATGCCGCGATTCTTTTGTGAGCACTGAAAATTATTCGTATAATTATCGTAATAGTCATATCGTAATTATTCTTAGATACTTCAACAGAATTGAGGGAGTAAGTTCCATAGAGAAGACCCGGCTTGAGCAGAAGTTTGTTCCCACCAACTTGTGGGTTATATGGTCAGGATTAGGAGTAGTGTTAGGGACAGGGGAAGAGTTTGGGGTAATTATCCAGGGGGTCATTTTTCTAGTACCCTGTTCACAATAGTACTAAAACTAGTTTCCATTATCAACTGGCTATCACAGCCATCTAAACTTTATTTATATGATTAGAACCAGCAATTTTAACCTGCAGATGCCAGGAAAAATATCAATTAATACACTACAGTTGTCACATCATGGTTTTATCTATAAATTATACAATGTATATCACACGCCCTAAAAAATTCCTTTATCCATCCTATCATGGATTTGGACTGATTTGTCATGAGGATCAAAATGGACATGTAGGCCTACACATGCACAAAACAAAGAGAGGACATTGGAGTTGTATAAGGCTAGATGTGTGACACATAGTCCATTGTGAGATTAAATTGGAAGACTTGGCCACTTCAATCAATGTGATTAAATTCTCATGTACATGTATTTCAAGTGCAAGGGGAGCACAATGGATTTTTCTTTCACCTCACTCTATATGTGACCCTGCATCACAAAACCGCAAGAAAAAGTCTCTTGATACATGTAAGAAATTTTCAGTTAGGCATATTCTGAAAGAGCAGACTTTAAAGCTTTAAAACAATGTACCTTGTATAACTTAATTCAAATGGACACACCCTCGAAAAGTGTGTGCTGAGAAAAGACGCTCTGAAGTACAGGTTGTACATAGAAAAAAAAAATAGGGTCTATTCAAGAGCTTAATCTTTACCAAGCCGCACTCTGTGTGATGAATGGCACTCTGTGCGATGAATGGTACAAAAAACAGGACGTGAAATTCCACAGCAACAACAATAAAGGGATAATGAGAATAAGCTGAAATTGAGCGTAGTCTACTACCGTACCACATTCTATCCACTGAAATGCCAACTTTTAGAGCAGTAGCACCATGTTTTCAAGTTCAATATCAGAGTCGAAAATGGTAAAAGGGTTTTTTAAGAGATGAAAAGGGGGCTTTGAGACATACATGTAACTAATCACACGACAGTATTTTACAAAAGTGTTCTTGAAAAAAGCCAAAAAACACAATTTCCCATTTGTTTTGTGATCCCAAACTTTGAATAATGTAGAAGAATAATCATTGCTCTTTCCGAAAATATGAAAAAGCGAAGATTAACTAGGTTGACCTATTTTGCCTATGTTAAGTCCTCGCATAAAACCAGGGCATGTAAATTTTTGTCAGTTTTGTGATGCACGGTCACATACTTGACTCTCTAGCACTGCAATATCTCATTAATGAATGCATGAGAATAAATCACTCCTTTTTTCCTTCTCTCTTTTTAAGGGTTTTCCGAGTTAGGTGACCTTTAGTTAGAAGTATGACCGACTATAATGCAGAGCTTAACACACACATTATCGCAAATACAAGGCTTATTTCTTTTTTTATAATTCAATATCACTTTATTGCAATTTTACACAAATCCAGTACGACAACAAAACTGTCATCGTTCGACATCCATGTAACTCTCATATGAAGCGAACTTAAACATGGACGGTGGAAATATTTTGTTTTTTTCCATCTCCGCCATCTCTTAGAGACAACAATTCTAGGGAGAAAGCTTTTATCACTTTTTCTCTCATATAAACTATGTTTTTTGTTTTTCCACCATCCCTTCTTCAGAATACATTCCACAAAGCCTGCAGAATAACATAAAAAACTTGTCACAATTCCTAAATGAGAAATATGACAATTGAAAGCAAATAAAGGATGACCTTTGTAGAGCTCTGCTTCATTGTTGTTTTTCTATCGGATGCTCGTCAATGTTTCTTGTCACCTATACTTTCCTCACCTGAGAGAAAGTGTAGCAATGGCCACTTCTTTTGAGCGCCTTGTCAGAACACTCAAATGTATTAACTCTCAAACTGTTACATTATATGGCTCATCAGGATGCAGACATATTCTGCCACTTTTGCTTTAATTTCCTGGTTTCGGCAATACGAGGGGAAATAATTTTCCATCAAGTCCTCATGACAGCTACTCTGACTATCTTGGGAACTCAATTGTGGGATTTTCAGAAACTATGCTTGGTCCAAGGACCCATCTCAATGCACATTATGTAAACGGAAACCTGAAGATGCGATACGTTTCACAGACCACGGCTTTACTGTCTTGTGGGGGTTGCAAAATATTTGACCATTAAACTTTCATCAACTCCATGTGATGTGAAAACCACTTAGAAGAAAACCCTGAAACATTTTCCGTCTCTCCGTAACGTACATCTTAGTACCATATTTCCAGTGAAGTAAAATCACATTGCTCAGTCCCATACATTTCAGACGGTGCAGGTTTAGATAAGTCCTTTGAGATTTACACACATCTGCAGCATTACCAATGAAATAGCATAAGAAAGGAAAGAAAAAGAGAGACACTAAAGCAAATACCCAATCCCAACACTTTCCTTCTTTAGCTAGTGATCCAATTTCAGAGGACTGAGGATAGGATCAATACTACACGAACATCAGTTCCAAATTTTGTAATGACGCACATGCCATAACTGTTGTGAATTCCTACAATTGCAGTTACTGTAGCTATAAAGTGAAAATACTAACAGTTGATCAATAGTTTGGCAAAGGTGCCATTGTTGTAACTACAATCAATGTAACTTGCACTTGGTAAAAAGAACATGAAACCTTGCCTTGGTCTTAGACAAGGCACTGAGATAGTGCGACATCTCTGCATTGAATAGATGTGCAGAATGTAAACAAATCCGTGTGCATTGCAAATGACTCACATGCAGTTCAGAAACACACTAAAGCTTCAGTAGACACATCACCAATACACTTTCCCTTTTTTCCTAGCACTTCTGCAAAGTGTTAAAAAAAAAAAAAATGTTGGAAACAGGAAAAGAGAGACCTCTGAACCACACTGATGTTCAAAGATTTTAATTTGGTCTACAATATCTAAAGGCATGTACAATGAAAACCATAATAAATTAAATCTCTGCAGAAAGAAAGCAAATATCTCTTCTAGGGAATATTTCAGATCAAGTAATACAAAATATTACATGAAAACCCTAGTTTGTCTTTCTCAGACTGAGAGTTTTACGTATTCAATCATGCCAAAGCTACACTGCTTAATTCTCTTATTAAAGTTGATATTTCAAACTTGAAGTCAAGGAATCATTGGTATGTGGGGAACTGTGCTGATCTGCATGGTGTTTCTTTATGATGAAGTTAATGGAATAACTTAACTGCCCTAAATAATACATTTTATGCAAAAAAGAAATATCAACACACAATATGCTGTTCAGATCACTGTTTTGCACTGAAACAAACTTGTCACATTTCTGTACAAACATAAAACAGCCTTTCAGTGCTGAAAATAATAGTTACTCTTCTTACTTGTTTTTTGAACATTACCCTTTGGAAGAAGTAAGTTCATTGGATTGTTAGGTCATTTTTAATGTTTGTTTTAATTTTCTGTTAAATACATACATCCTAGGCTCAAATAGCTTTTCATTTTACGCATGAATGATTTGCATTTTCTCGTTCTCAATCTTTGCATCTATTGTGAGTGGAATTTCTTGGTCTTGTCTGCTGCGTGGTCTCGCAACAACTGGCAGGGTTCAAAGGCTGAGCCGTAGGCGGCCGCGAAGCGCTCCATGTGTGCAACGATTTTGTCAGCGCCATAGGTGTCTGTGTAGCGGAATGGACCTGTGGATAAAAAGATAAACAAAAATGATGAATGTGATGACACATTGGAAAGATCAGACCGGTACAAACATAATATGCACATCATTTTGAAGCTGCGAAAGTGCAGTTGGGTGCGTACCAAATTTGTGTTCAGACAGGAATGTTCTAGAGAGTTTGTGGGAACTGTTTTTATCAGCTGATATCATCCAGACATCTCCAAATTCAGAAATTCAGGGCAGCAACAGTTCATGGACTCTACGAAAACTTGCTAACAACTATGCATTCTATCAGCTACTCATTCAGGGGACCTGGTCAGGGGTTGGATGTAGCAGGTATCTGATTTTAATTAACGAAACGAAGAAGAAATGTCTAAGATCCTCAAATATTATACATATATATGTACATATATAACAAAATATTTTCCCTTTTTTTTGGGGGGGGGGGGGGGGGAGGGGGGTGGGAGGAATGTGCCATAGTGGTTGATTTAAACAGATTATTATATGCTCTGAATACATTGTAGAACATAGAGCAAAATCTCTTTTACCTCATTCACTAATGACACAGACCTAAGAAAGCTGTGAAATATGATCCAAATATCACATAAACTATCTTTCTTTATACTCTTTATATCTACATTTCCTCGCATATCTCTCTTTCATGAGAAAGGAAAGGGTAATGTACCTCCAAGGAAGGGTGGGAAACCAAGGCCGAATACAGCACCAATGTCACCCTCGACCTTCGAGAGAGAGAGAAAGGGAAGTTGGATTCAGATTCACAAGATAAAATGTAATTGGAATATTTCATTAAATTCAACAATCACTGCATTGCACTGGTAAGAAGAGGAAGAAAAGAAATGATGTTGTTGAAATACATTTATCTTACTATTATACATACATTGTATACCCCACATTACAATTATCTAACCATTGGTACATTTACTATTGCTAACAATGAACTAGCACCTGTGTTGAAATAAACTTGCATCAATGGAAGGTGAATTTGACAGTAGCCATTCACCTTAGAACCACACATTATGTCTATGAAAGCCCTTGAATACTGAGGAAAACAGAAATGAAAATTAAATGTCAATACAATGCAATGAATACTGTATGTTACAGGACAGATGTACTGATGATGATTTTACCATCAAATGTACAATTATTCTCTACTCTAAAAACTTTTGTTATGACACGTTGCATACAAACATTCCAATAGAGTCTTGATTGTGTGGACATGACAAGGTGAGGTAAATATCGTTTTCTTGTACAGATGACAATTTCTGATAAAACAGCACATTGACGTGGATGATACTACAGGCCTCGAATTACCCGGGAGGCAAGAGGCAATTTGCCGCAATGCCCTATGTACTTGCTACAATGCCTCTCTCAAAATTACCATGCTTACTGCAACTTTTCCTTGCTGCCCTTAAAAAATTTTGAGAGAGAGTGCCCCTAAAACCAAAAATTGCCTGTCCCTAAAACTGGTGAAATTCGAGGCCTGATACTAGGTTGCAAATATTCACAAATTAAATTATGAAATGTCCCTAGGAGCTATCTGGGAGACATTACGGAGCTTTAGATTTTCACGATGCAGATGTTCAGAGGGAAAAAAAATGTTTTGCACCACGCACACATTTGCTTTAATATAAGAATCGACCTTGTGTCATCTGAGTTTGCATGGTCGGTTCTGGGCCATTTTTGCATCCGCTCAATTCATGTCGAAGAGAGCTATTTCATTCAATGATCATATGAGGGCGCCATTTTACTTTTGCATAGGTCGCGTCCTCTTGTAATATAAAGCTACTTTGCAACATGACACATGGAAAGAGGAGAAAGGTCAATGAAATCATTTTCTCTAAATGTTCGCCTCACAAATCTAAAGCTCTCTATTTGTGAGTAACTGACACCTCATTAGGCAATGAAAATCCAAAATCAGGATATCTTTCGGGATAGGGGAAACTACGTTTTGCTGTTTTTTGGAGCCTCCTATAGAATCACAAAGAATCAGTGGATTTTATGTGAGTTTGCTCACCACACAAGCATGGAGATTTATCATTACTTACATGTTCATAGTGATATGTGACATTTTGCTCATAGGGTACATGTAATTTTTACTTGCATATATTATGTTCCACATGTACAACATGTACATACACATTTTTGTTTACTTTTTTCTCTTCCTCATGTGAGCATGAAGAACATAATAGGAGCATTTTCCTGCATTCTTCCTTTGGTTTCTACAGCGTATATTCATCTTCTCTCTTGTTGCAATCTTGCCCTAAAAGACAGAACAACCCATTGATTCTTGACCCTAAGGGTCAAGAGTCAAGGGTCAAGAGTCAAAGGTCAAGGGTCAATCTTCATCCACACTTACGGGATCCCTGAGGATGCCTTCCTGTAGGCAGAGGACGGCCTCGTTGACGAATCGTGTCACCATCCTCATCTGCACATCTTCCACGCTGTTAAAGCCCTTGGACGGCAGAGCATACTTTTTGAGGATCTCCTCGGCACCGGAGTTTACGTCCCGTTCCTTCGACTTGCCGCTGTAGTCGAATATGCCCTTTCCTGACTTGCGACCTAAATTGATTACACCGCAAAAAAAGATATCTTCAGCATTCATTGACTTAAGTACATGTACATGGTAAGGAACAGAGCAGCCCAGGCCAAGGTGAACATACTGTAAAACCTGGAACAATAGCTGCATGAAACCTTGCGAATTGGAGCTGACGGCCATTTTCAAGGCTTGAAACTTTTGACAATTGGTAAATGGCATTCACTGCATTGTGTATAGACAAAAACTTTCATGTGCATTTTTCTCTCACCAGTCTTGGCACGTTCTGATCCTTGGCACCTTCGGAGGTGATGCGTGTTGATGCGGGTAACACATCAAAATTTTTCCCAAGAAGAAACACATTGGGTAGTGGGTGATGTGAGATCACGCCACGATGCATGGGATGGTTTTCAGTAAAAGCAAAGCAAGTACAGAAATTTGAAGTGCTCAAGTAGTCTTGACTTCTTACTGGCAGATTACACTTGTTATTTAATTGATCATACAATGCAAGTCAGTGCACATGTGACCTGATCGGTGACCCTGTAATATGTGATTTCCTGATTCACTGCATTTGCAAGTCCCCTTGTGTTACCCTGTGTTACCACGTACACCACATATTCTATATCTGATGTAGAAACAGTTCAGGTAGAAGTTAAATACGAGGTGATGCCACTGACAAAAATTCACAGTGATGCAAATTATACAAGGTGTCCAGTATAAACACCGACAAGGAGTTTCCAAGGATTCTGTAGGGAAAAGACACACACTCACCATGGAAGCCTGCATCTACCATGTCTTTCAGCATGGCCACGTCGCCACCTGCAAATCTCTCGCCGAACTTCTGGCCGAGATCAGCAGCGATGTGCTGTGCGACGTCGAGGCCCACCTCGTCTGCCAGCGTGGCGACTCCAACGGGGAAGCCGAAGGAGGTGCTGGCCTTGTCCATTTCCTTGGGTCCAAAACCCTCCTGTCATCACAGAAAGATAGAAGATGGTTGTTTAAAGAACAAGTCCAACTTCACATACATGACGATTGAGTAAATGCAGCAAATAGTAGAATGCATCAGTGAAGGTTTGTTAGGGAAAATCGGATAATCTGTTCTGCGCAGTCACTGCTGGATAAGAGGACTACTACAGTAGTGTATGATGTCGCATGCGTAGAACGTTATAAGAAAAATACACTGTATAAGAGAATTTCACAAACTTTGATTTTTAGAATAAAGTGCACATTTCCTCAACTTGCCACTGATGTATGTTAAGAGTAATGTTATTCCCCCTGCCTTCTGAAAGAGGCAAGTCAAATGTTCTTTTACAATGCGAGAGAAGTGAAAATATGTTGAATTTTTAAAATATTTTCTTTATATTGCTATACACACGTGACATCACAAGCTGTAGTAGTCTTCTCATCCAGCAGTAGTGACTGTGCAGAAACTTCAAAAATTCATAGTTTGATTTTCCTTAAACTCTCACTGATGTGTTCTACTAATAATGCTGCATTCACTCAATCCACATGTCTATGAAGGTGAAATTCTCCTTTAAATTAAACTAGTTGCTTGTACATAGTTTAAAAGAGTGAAAAAGTCAGCCAGTAAAAAAAAAAAACAACAAGAAACTATTCTATAATACATTTTCCAGCCTCTTCTTGGCACACCAGATGAGGGCTCGTTGCATGCTCAGCCCCCCCCCCCCAACTCATGCTGTTGCTATTTCATACTTTTCCTTTCTTTATCCCTCTGTTATTCCTCATCTTGTTTGATGTTGCCTCCCTATTCAGCCTTATCCTTCAAAGGTTGCCCCCTTGGTCCTCATGATCATCAATGACCCTCCTCTGCCTTTTGTCTGTCCACCCTCCTGCTCTAATCCCCCTCCCTTTACCTGTTGGGCTCCTTGCCCATGATTTCCTACTCTCTCCTTTTGTTTTCTTTGTTCTGTGTCCCTAGCCTGTCCCTGACTGTTCTTGTTGTGTGAAGTCCTTATGTAATTGCTTTCCCTGCCTGTTCGTCACCTTGCCTCTGATGAGGATACTGCTAGGATCAAAAGCTCAGGGCCCTTTTGACTCCATCTTACTACATTTGCCTCGCCACTATTGGATAAGCAATTTTCAGCAGCTTTTTTTTTTAATTTTGCTAAACATAAAAGAAGACTGACAAGCCCAGCAGTAATAGCGAAAAAAGAAAGAAAGAAGGTGAAGGTATACTGTCGCTGAGGTGACAAGACATTGTATCTGCAATTTTGATGTAAATGACTTTTTTTGATTAATGGTCAGATAATGAGTGTAGTGATGTCCTGTCCAAATCCTAGATGTCTTACCCCCAAAATGAGGCCACCACGGCATGTCAAAGGAATGTCTATCCCATTGGATACAGTACTTTGGCTGCCATGTTTTTTGCTCTCCTGAACATTTGACATTCGTAGATACGAGGCCTTGTCGCCCCAGTGACGATAAATGACTTCCAAGGCATAGATAGAAAGGAAGAAGAGTATTGTTAAGGAAGTGGTGAATGACAAAGAAACGTGAAAAGGTAAGCGCAAACCTGGAGAATCCTCATGGTCTCAGACAGTGTTGGAGCCAGTATCCTGGTGGTGTAGAATCCCGGTCCGTCGCCGACGGTGATGATGATCTTGCCCTGCCTGAGGCCCACCTCCACTGCTGCTGCTGCCGTGTCCTTGGATGTTTGGGGCGTGGTGATGATCTCCAGCAGCTGCATCTTGTCTACTGGGGAGAAGTAGTGCATGCCTACAACCTGCCAGGAGCAGAAAGGAAGGATAATACTGTATAATTCATTATCCAACATCACAGTCATGTTTACATGCTCATTCAAAAGCACATTTGTGTCTGCAAGTGACGTGACATTTGTTACTACGACAACTGCTTTGGTCTTATTTTCTCCAAGGACTATAGTGTTAGGGTTAGGGTTGTGACAGGGTTTTAGGTTTAGTTTGATGGAAGGATTAGGATTAGGTTTAAAGTTATGTTTGTAGGTAGAATTTATGTTTGGCTTTATTAGTGCGCAGATATTCCATGGGAGCAATTGTCGCAATAGATAAATATCATGGAACCACATCATTTTTGTTTCTGATCCAGAGTCAACAAAAACACCATGCTTTTGTGCTTTTTGTTCTGTGCATTGCTGCTAGAGTAAAGTGTTGCAGCAGTCATTGCCATGACAATATCCTGGGTTTTCAAGGCCTTAGCATGACAGGAAGACACTGCATCAACACCCCCCCCCCCATTTACAATGTACACACACAAACACACACACACACACACTTATTCAAACTCTATGGAGTGAACTTCTACTTTTTAAAAGTTTTTGTCTCAAGTCACTGCATTGAGAGTAAAGAGTTGGGGAGGATCTCCTAATAAAGAAGAACCTTCTTATAAGCTGGTCGCATTTCAAAACCCTCTTTACAACAAGGTGATCTTGCAGGTACCCATTTTTACTTCTGTGTTTTTGGACCCTGACATAGTGAGAATCGTAATGCAGTATGTCCCCCAAAAAACTACAATCAGATTTTCGCATTGATAACACCCAATATGACTAAACTGCCTAAATGCTTCTTCAAAGTCTTAAAATATAACATTTTAGCTCTATTTTGCAGAAAACCCCATTCAATTTGGATAAGCGGTCACAGAGAAATGTGGATTGTTGTAAAGCATGTTATGAGTCTGATTCTTCCAATTTTAGCACTTCGATGCTCTTGTGTGTAAACACAATAGACAGAACTTGGCAGGAAGAGATTCCTGACATGCTCTACAAAACTCCTCATTTCTCTTTGACTACTGAAGCAAATCGAATGGGGTTTTCTGTAGGACATACGGTACAACAAGGTAATTATGATGGTTTTTAGGTTCTCAATATAACAAGGTTCCCTTGAATGAAATGAGCAGATTTAGGAGCATCATGTAATGTTACCTTTTCTGGTCTCTTACTGGCCTTGGCGATATCTGTGATTGGCAAGGCAGATGTGTTGGAAGCAAAGACGCAATGGTCTGGAATGACCTAAGGGGACAGAACATGAGAGAAAGAGTGTAAGAGTTTAGAGTTGATATTGGCACTTTCAGATTGTACCAAGAATAGTCCACTCAGCAAAGTGTAACAAAGAGGAACTGTGTCACTGTTCTAGAATATAAACAAGTTCTTGGAAAAGTCCCTCAAGCAAAAGGGCATTATGTTTTTTATGAAATGGGAAACAATGGAATGATATCCTGCATGAGGAATGACATCTTGACTTGACTATCATATAAGATAATTCGTCGGGTGCCCGTGCATTGGCTGCTAATGCAATACAAATTGTATTGCGTAAGCGGCCAATGCACGGGCACCCGACGAATTGTAGGTCACAGAAAGACAAACAAGTGTCCATGACAAAAAACAAACACAACGGCAGGAAAGTTGTAAAGCTCGTATTGCATACATTTGTCATTAACCGGACAATCATTTTCAGGTAGTGAGGTTGTACAGGTCTTATGCCTAACAAACTAAGAATCAAAGTAAAACTACACAAAAACATACTGAACATATATCAATGACTAACCTATGACACATATAATGGGAGCTGCCTGTTACGATAAGCACTGTAATCACCGGCAGAAGAATGTATGCATGATATAATCCCTGATTAATTCTTTTGTTATGTTTTGTTGGGAAAAAATGAAAATAAAATGACCTGAATTACAAAGAAGCTATAGCCATGTCATTTCTCTGATTTTCTATTACAACTATCAGATGTGCTGATATCACTAAATCATACTTCTTGATTCATACCATGAGAGTGTTATGTTAGAGTCCAAAGACATTTCATAAGACGATACTCACTGCCTCCACTTCTTTGATGACTCTGTGCTTGATGGCGAGATCCTCGAACACGGCCTCGATCACCATGTCACATTTGTTGAAGTTTGCGTAGTCGATCTGGCCGGTCACATTGGACATCAGTCGATCTCGCTCAAAGCTGAGCCACGCCGAGTGTTAGAGAAATTGAAAGTGGACATTCACTCATTAGGTCTTCATTTGGTGAGGAACTGAATGCTTCTGGCATGAAAACATAAATGTCTGAGGACATTACTCGTCAACTTTGGAAAAGATGGAATGTGAAATAGCTTGCAAGTAGCTTGGAAATCAATCAACCGTCTATTCGCTTGGAATTTTGCCGGTGTAATCTTCAAATTGTACAGCAAATCATGTGCCATCAGTATCTACTGGAAAAGATGTGAAGTTGTGTTTGCCTGACATACAGACAAACAAATGAAAAGTTCATATTGACATAAAATAAAATATCTAAGAAGAATTAATGACATGTATTTCATAAAGCAAATGCTTTGTACTCCACAGAACTTTGGTGTCTTTCAACTATCATGATATCACTAATTTTCACAATCAGTCATTAAAAGGGTTTTAATATGAAATATCTTCAAGTAAGTCCAAGGGGGGTGAGGTGGGAGGGCTGGTACATACCTTGTTAATCGTTTCCTCTTCACCTTTCCATCCAAGCTATCAGGAAGAAAACATGAAGAACAATAATTTTACAAATACAACAATATTAAAGCTCAAACAATTCAGCTGAACCTTATACACAAAACATACAAACAATATTAAACGAAGACACATAATTTCATGCCATTGTGAAAGCTGCATTTCATCTTCAAAATACCTATATATATATATATATATATATATATATATATATATATATATATATATATATATATATATATATATATATGTATTTTATGATATGACAACCATTAGACACTCTTAGCAATACAACGAAAACCAAACAGACAGAAAGACAAACAGACAAAAGAACAACATCTTTCACATCCATAACATATATACAATGTATACAACCAAACACACCTCAAACACGTCTCATACACACAGTTCATCAGACTTCTTCATTTATTTTGTGCTGACATTTAAGTCTATCCTCGTGGGTGAACCACCAGCAAGACCATACCATTTCATACTATGAGAGCTACAATATACCAACTGGCTAGCACTTGAGATAAAACAGACAGACACAAAGACGTACAAACACACACACACACACAAACACACACACACACAGATACACGGAAGCACTGCAATAAGAAATTTACAAACCCTTTGAAGATTTGCTGCTCTCCCCTGGCCAAACCCTGCAGCGACATGTCCTTGAGGAGTACATGCATACCCTTGTCGATGCTGACCTGGGCGACGCCAGCGCCCATCAGACCGGCTCCTAAGACGGCCAAGGTCTCCACCTTCCTCTCTGGCTTCCCAAAGTTGTTCTTCTTGCATGCAACCTACGATAAGAGAATAAGTGGAATAGGAGTAGTATATAAAGAGTGCACATTATACAGGGTGTTAGTAAGAATTATCCACCAGATAGTAACTTTGGAACAGTCACTGTGTTTTGGGCTGATTGAAAGTTACAGAAACAGAGAATGGATAATTTTACAGAAGCCCAACAGAGTAATGTGCCTTATAAAATGACATGATTTAAATTCTACGGCAGCCATGTTTTGCAAAATTTGCAGGCAGCATCAACTCCAAGCTAACTGAACAACACAAACAAATGATGATAGAATAGGTTGAAAAAGAATAGTATACAGAGAGTGCACATTATACAGGGCAATGGCAATAAAGAATCATCTACGCCATGGTAATTTGGCAACAGTCAATACCACATATGCCAAAGCCGAGTGCGTTTTGGATGATGTCAAAAAGTTACGGAGTGTGGATGATTTTACAGATGCCCAATCAAGTAGTGTGCCTTATTTGTTTTATAAAATCATGTGATTTAAATTCTATGGCAGCCATTTTTGCAAAATTTGCAGGCAGCACCAACTCCTAGCTAACTGAACCACACAAACCACACAAACAAATGATGATAGAATAGGTTGAATAAGAAAAGTATACGAGTACAAAGAGTGCACACTATACGGGGCAATAGTAATAAAGAACCATCTATGCGATGGTAACTTTGGAACAAATTTGGATTGTAAAAAAGTTACGGAGGGTAGATGATTTTACAGATGCCCAATCAAGTAGTGTGCCTTATTTGTTTTATAAAATAATAATGCGATTTAAATTCTGTGGCAGCCATTTTCACAAGATTCCAAAGTAGCACCAACATCAAGCTAACTGAGCCACACACACAAACAATTACAAAATGCATTTATCATACACAGGCAATGCAGCTGAGCATGGATGAGTGGTTGTTGGTACTGGTCAATGGTAAACTAATGCCCGATGAAAAGCAAAGAAAAGAAAGTGACTAACCTGCCCGTGGAAAAGGCCCATGAGCGCTTTTGAGTGTGTCGTCATTGCTAGATCCCCAAATCCCTTTGCTTCATTGATATAGCCAGCTTCATTTCCCTTCTCCACTCCTGTTCTGACAGCCTGCAGGGTTGCAAAAACAACAACAACAACAACAACAATAAACCACGTGTTATCTCTGAGCTACCAAAAAATATACAAGATGCAGCAACTTACGAGCACAGATTACCGCATTGCTGACAAAGTATGGCTAATTCCCATTAATCTAATACATGCTATGCCTATTTCTGGCAAGAAAACGGTAAATATTATTGGGGCAAAAGAGTTAAACTAACGAGATTTGGTGATTCCTTGGAGCATCGTCTACGTTTATGGAATACACTCATTGCGATTTCACAAAACAGGACTGATTCTAATTCTCGCTATCGCCAATGACGTAAAAAGTACCCGGATGTGGCTTTTTCGTCAAGATTTAGTGCACTTCCGGGACTGGGGCACGTCTGGCGCGGGGTATATTTTGCACAGCGCTAGCGTGCGTGTATGTGTAACTTATCTATAGCGCCGCGCCGACCACGGATACTAGTACAGTAGGCGGCTGTAGTCAGTACCCAAGCCAGCCAGTGGCCAGGCCTGTGATACTCGTATACGCGTACACTGTAGCTATAGCCCCCGCATTGCCCTATCCACTAGGCCTTGCATTAGCATGCACCACCACACGCATACAAGCTAGACATACATGTACCAGTACATCGCACTGCTTGATCATGCGATCGATTTGCACTCTGCATACGCTGAGAATATTACTGGAAAATATTCGCCCACCTGGATATCGTCATGGAATGCCCATCATTTTTATTTGTTCTCTGTCGAGGTGCCGCGAACACAATCGGGAACGAACCGTGATCTTGAACTTATCCTGTCTAGTACATCTCCGAAGCAATTTCTTCCAAGCAAGTAAGTCGCATGCGAACGCGCGCTGCGCTGTGGAGTCACCCGCAAACTTCACCCACGCGGCCACATCACATCTCGCATGCCAGTAAGGGTCCTATTTCTGTAGAATTTTTTCATTTATTGTCGTGCGGAAAACACATGGCAGCTTCGCAGTAACAACCCATAGTCATATTAACAGCAATTTCTTAAGAATGGAGAAATTTCAAATCATATTAAAGCTAAAATTCAAGTCGAGAAAACAGTAAGTACACATAGAATACAGTCGGCTTATGTGTAAAAAGCATTGAACGAATAGTCACGTATCACGCGTGTACGAACGGAAGTGACTTTGCTACCGGACTATCCCATAATGCACCGTAAATGATGCTTAAATCAACATCTGGGTACTTTTTACGTCATTAGCGATAGCGAGAATTGACAACTCAAAGGATAAGTCTATCAAGACCTGGTGTATGACTCTCGTACGCTGGGAAAAACATAATTTGATGCTGAGGGAAAAACCATTTACCATCCCTCCATCTGTGAAGATCTGAGTAAACAGTATTTTGTAGGTGCTCACTTTGCATTTATCAAGCTACATACAATGTAGTCATGACTCGATAGCAATCTGACAAAAAACAACAATAACAACAACAAAGCTGATATTCAGAGCAAGAACAAGAACAAAAACCAAGAATAGCTATGAAACTTCACATATTTATCAGTACATTATTCTTGCTTGTAGCTACAGAAACTTTAACTGTCACCTAAATAGGATTTCTTCACTTCACTTCTTAACCCTAATCAGGCTGGGCTTTTTGGGCTATGCTAAAACCGGAGGGGGCGGATTCCGCCCCCCCCCCCCCCCCAAAAAAAAAAAAAAATCTCGTCCATCAGTGGTGCGATCGCGATGAAATTTGGCATGCGTGACACCCACGTCATAACCTACAACACTGTGTCATAAGATTTTTTGAAACAATCAATTTTTAATTTTAATTAATCAATTATGCAAATTAAGCTCAAGATCATATTTTAGCCTAATTAAAAGCATTGAGAGTCTACTTTTTGGTCTGTAAATCTGTTTCGGCATATTCAACAATTGTACATCACTAAAACTTCCAAAAGTAATTTCAGTTCTTATGTATTTTATTGTTTTCAAAATTTCTTATGTATTTTTTGGTTTTCAACTTTTGTTTTTTCTCTGTTTTTTTTTATTGGAAATTGTCACTGACCACTTGTCTACCATAATTAGCCTAAGATTAATCAATGAAAGTGATTAATTGTAAAAATAATCAGGTTTTTATGACTTTCATGACAGAGCACTGTTTTCCATAGGAAATCTACACAAAATCACAACATTGTGCCCGTTTTGGGGCGACAAGCCGTTACAAAAATGGGCGTGGCCTCGAAAAAGTATGCACGGACGTTGCAAATTTGGTCTCAAAAGTTGCGGGTGACTTGAACAAAGAAAGTCAAGAAGCCTCGCGACAAGGCCTTCTCGCGTTACAGAATTATAGCGTGAAACGTCGAGGGGGGGCGGATTCTGCCCCCCCAGCCCTGTTAAGGTTATTAAGTAAACAATGGTCTGTAAAACAGAATAACAGTTCTGATAATGAACCTCATCAGTTAATGGCAATTGCTTCTATTGCATCCCACAGAAAAGTTCTCATGTGCATCAGCCTATCTGAGCACACAGCACCCCCACTTTGACTCTTATTCTATCCAGCTGTTACAAAATGTAAAGTCTTCCTCTGGACAGGCACATATGACACAGTGTGTTGTGCAAGATTCTCAACCCATATTGCAAATATAAAGTATAACTGCATCCTCTCATACCTCGATGATCTTGAAGGGGGCAGGGTAGAGCCCCTTTGTGTTCTTCATCACCATGGCGTTGACCCTCTTGTAGATCTGATTCTGCACAAAGCTGGTGCCCATGATGCTGTCCTGGAGTTCTGTCGTGGGGGTAAGGGAAGGGAATAGCAGGGACATAAAATACCATGGTACTGGAATGTGGGTGCAGAGCAGGAATACGATGTACTTTGTCTGCAGTAAAACTTCTACTATCTATGTGTAGTAGTAGTAGTAGTAGTAGTAGTAGTAGTAGTAGTAGTAGTAGTAGTAGTAGTAGTAGTAGTAGTGGTAGTAGTAGTAACAGTAGTATAAATAGTAGTAGTAGAAGTAGGAGTAGTAGAAAAAGGAATAGTAGAAGTTGTAGCAGTAGTAAAAGTAGTACAATATAGTAGTACCAGTAACATTTCTTCAGTTTGTCTCCCTCTAACAAATGGAATTTGTAAGATTGCAACTGCTGATCTGTAATTCAACAACCATGTCGGAAAAATATTCTCTTGCATTTATTTTCTCTTCCATCTATTAATGACTTGTCCGCCTTGGACTACTTAACACATACTAAACAATGTCGAAATTTCGGAGCTTGGGTATTTGCTTCAAGTTCATTGTGTCACTGCCGGCAACCACGGAAAGTAGTAGATGACAGGTTAGAGTCCAGTGGTTCCTTTTTTCAGACATGTTTACAGATCAGTAGTTGCGATCTTACAAATTTCATTTGTTAGAGGGAGACACACTGAAGAAAATTCACCCCTCTACTTAATATTCTCTTGCATTTTTTATCATTACACTGTTATACATGCTGTTGTCACTTCTACTACTACGACCATCCATTCCTACTCTCATTATCATCATTCTATATCGTTACCATTGCACTACAACACAGAATCACAATCCTTAACTCAGACAAAGTTTAATATGCTCCCTACCAGATTCTGACAACTCTGCAGACAACATACAGGACCTTCCAGGCCCTTATTGGCAAGGAGTAAAAAATTCTACAGGTGTGCACTAGATTAACCTTTTCTGTGCAAGAGATTTTGGAGATTGTGTACAATGCTTTGAGGTTTTATGTGCCTATCATTACTCAAAATATCAAAAGGCTTAGGGAGAGGTTAGAGAGATATTTCTCCCATACTAGGGAGTCGTTCACACTCGGCCAACTCACTCTGCATCATACTCTTGGGTTTGTCTGTCTTGATCTTCCCTGCAGCGAGATCTCTGAAATTGAAAACAAAATAACAATATTTTAAAGAAACAGACAAAGTTATGATTACCATGATCACAAAGTTATGATACATACATGCATATGTGGAGAATAGGGAAAAAAATACTCAAGACTAGACTTGGGAGATGAAAATACAACTGGTATTACTTGAAATGAAAAAATATAAAACAAACAAACAAACAAACAAATAAACAAACAAACAAACAAACACACAAAAACAGCACAAAATCAAACTGTGAAGTGGACTGATAATATCACATGGAATGAAATAAAGGAAATGTTTACCTTGCTGCCTGGATTGCCACATTTTCAAGGTATTCAATGTTGCGTTCATCAATAGGCTTAACACCCGGACCTGCATAAATGATCATCAAGGAAAATGAATGGATCAATATAACTTATAATACAAATAACTATATCTTTGTTGTTTTCGTTATTACAGATGGGGAGGTGTGGTTCATATGTATTATTTATTAGTACAACATGAAGGCTTACATATCTTCAATTTATTAGTCCTTACACTATGCAGCCAATCTATTCTGCTAATATATTTGGACTTCCTTTTCTTCTTCTGACCATATTAGAGTACAGGATCAAAAATAAACAAGTCTAATAACCAACCACTTGCTACAGAATATCATGACGACCCTATTTTCTTTCTCGCCATTTACAAAACCATGACTGAGACTTGACATCTGAATTGCTGTTTGTTCAGTAGCCTCTCCCAGTATGCTGACATCGATTTGAAAAAAAAAAAGAACTAATTTCTAAGGACTAATACCTTCTTGACATGTAGGATAACTGATTTGAAATTTATTCTGAGTCAGGATAACAGTCATCATCTAAACTCTGACTGCACTTCTTGCCTTCAAACTTCAAACCCAAGTGTCAGAACATCCATTTTATTTAATTCATAGGAAAAAGAAGGAAAATGCAAACTCTCACTTTGTCTGATTCTCATCAACTGCATCACATAAGGAGCAGCCCAAGTGAACATATACTATCCAATTTCATCATTCATGAATGCCCATACCAATACAGAAAGACAGAAAGCCGATTATGAAAAGTAATCATGAAATGTAATCAAAATAAAATCAGACACACAAGGAAGCCAAAGCAAGGGCAAACAGGCGAGCATTTAACCCATTAGTAACTGAACCGCCTGAAACTGCCAGTCCTATTACTCCCTAAACACCCCAAACCGCCTGACCACCTTTTTACAGTTTTATGCTTTACCATTTATAAGATATAGAATCATGCAATTTGAAAGAGGTCAAAGGCCAACAAAAGTATGCCAGAATTACTTGTGTGACACACCATTTCCTGATAGAGTCTTTGTAGGCTTTCAAATAAACATAACTTATAAATAACAAAAATAAACATGCAATGCGCTATTTTACGTAATTTAGAAAGTTGTCTAAATGAGAGTGATATTGTTGTAGTTTCTAGGGACCAATAGGTCCTATATATGGAATCTTCAGTTACTAAAGGGTTAATTAACTTTGATTATCAGTCAGAGGGCGACTTACCCAGGGGGTCAACCAGCTGGTCCACTAGACCCATCTTCTTGGCCTTGTCTGCTGGAATGTTCTTGCCGGTCAGCATCATGTCCAGCGAGTTGGGGATGCCGATCAGCTTGGGTAGCCGCTGGGTGCCCCCGCCCCCAGGAAGGAGACCGAGCATGACCTCTGGTGCACTCAGGACTGTTTTCTTGTCCTTTGTTGCAATTCGGTAGTGACAGCTGAGTGCAACCTGGATATATTTAAAGTCAGAGGTTACACATCACGATTGGCATTTACACACTATCTGGAGTACATGCTAAGCAATTATATTCAATAACCCATGACCATTTTGAATCATCTTTTCAGCAGTATCATTTGTCGCCTCATTGGAACCTGCAGTGAACTACACAGAGCTACATGCAGTGATTAATTTTGTTAACACCTATGGCACAATTTTGAGCAAACTAAGTCATCACAAAACATGGATTCTCTCACCATTAACGTTTACACATTAAAGCTTCTTTTAACTCCATCCTTACCATCAGTAGCTTCCTCTGTGTACAGTGGCATT
Organism: Diadema antillarum; assembly: GCF_040938485.1. Classification (NCBI taxonomy): domain Eukaryota; kingdom Metazoa; phylum Echinodermata; class Echinoidea; order Diadematoida; family Diadematidae; genus Diadema; species Diadema antillarum. The sequence goes on along the minus strand of NW_027271015.1, from coordinate 630,213 downwards.
GACATTTCAAGACTGTAGCCTTGAGGGGTTAATCAACAGGTTTAACACCAATGGCTTCTTGGGAGTGGGGTTCACTCACCTCTAGGCCTCCACCAAGACAGGTGCCATTGATGGCTGCTACCACTGGCTTGGGGCTCTGCTCCACCTGCTCCAGCAGAATCTGGCCGTTTCTTGACAGCTCTGTGACCTATGGTCATTGAAGATACATACTGTGCATGTCATGCCCATTCCACTGTTAGAAACTTGCCCCATCAAATCATAATTAATGCAACATTTTTAACTTTTCTGTCTCTTGGTGAATGATGAAAAGTAAAAACTACAGTCAAAAACTGTTTTAGCAGCCATCCAAAGAAGACAAAAGAAGTGGCCTTTACACAGACTGGTGGGTGTTATAAAGAGGGTCTTTTTTCACTCGGGGGGGGGGGGGGGGGGGGGGGGGGATTTCTTTAGTGGCCATAAACGGCAGGCGGCTGCTAAGGCAGGTTTGAGTGTGTGTACTACACTAGTATGCTGACTGGCAACTGACCTATATGATGAATAGATGAAAAGTGTACAATTTATCTTTCACAGTTCTGCAGTGAGTGTAATCCTTCCTTTGCACCAAGACATTCTCTAAATCTTCCATTGTTTGTCGTTGATGTTCATTGCTGAAAGATGATATGCAGTCTTAATCATGAACCTGTCACATGACTTTCTCACTCATGAATGAAATTTCAAGATAAACTGGTTGCTGTGTATATCATTGTCATCTATTTGGAACAATATTTGGAGTAAGAATTATGCCCTCTCACTAGAGTGCCATACAAATGCCTATTATCAATGTAAATGACAATAAATATGAAAAAAAAAAAAACCCACGGGTTTGAGGGTAAGTAAAATGTTACGACAGTTTACTAAAATTCTATCTTTCTCTTTTGTTTAAGCCAGCATTGGAAAAATTCAATGTATGTTACTTCTGGTTCTATGACATTTGCTCCTGCGACTATTGGTGTCATGAAATATCTGTAAGCTAAGCCAAGCATAAATTCTACTCACAAACATAACTGTAATCCAAATCCTAATCTTCAAATCTAACTAACTAGTCTGAGAGCTGGCTGCTGGTCAATTTACCCCATCAAGCCCATAAGGTTTGACCCCTGAGAGTTGCTGGGGCCACCCTCCTCATTAAAAAAATGCCCGTCAGCCTGGTCCCTGAGGACGGGTTCGGCCCCCAGGGACCCCCCGAAAAGGCCCTCCGGCGGGTGTAATTTACCCCATGGAGCCCATGGACCAAACTTGGCCTATATGAATGTCCTATGGGTGTACATAATCAAAATATAAAAACTGACAAAATATCTGGTCGGGAAAGGGGTTGCAAGACCGCTTGTTTGCAGGCATAAAAACTTGTTTTTGGTCAAGGAGTCTGCGCCAAGACTACACTGTCCCATAGGCCCTGTACTGTAGCGTCTCCCAACAGGCTGACGGACAGTGCCAGTTAGTGCATGTAGTAGTCTTGGCGCAGACTCCTTTACGCCCAACAAGGGTTTGTGCCTGCAAACTACCCGTTATACCCTGGGACCCAGGGTAGTTTGCATGCACAAATTGACCACACACACACCCACACCCACACACACCCACACACACACATTCACACATGACTCTATGTATACTAAGAATACCGTAACACAAAACATGACCAGTGGTTTCTCCATACAGCCATGATACCTTGCACATTATTAAAGGGACTGTACAGTACTGGTTGAGGTGGGGATTCATGTTTTGAACATTCCTAAGTGAGATAATGAGAAACATCTTATGAAATATGAAAGAGCATGTGATTTTAAGAAGGGTTCAACGTTTATTTGATGAAAATTGGTTTTCAAATGGCCGAGAAATCCAAAAAAGTATTAATAATAAAAGGCCACGGGCCACAACTTTATTAGGATCTCTTTGTTTCACCTTGTTTTTGGATATGTCAGCCATTTCAAAACCGATTTTCATCAAATAAACTTTTGATACCCCATGGAATTGCATGCTCTCTGACATCTCATAGAGTGGTTTCTGAATATCTTGCAAAACGTTAAAAGCTAAATCCTCACCTCAACCAGAACTACACCCTTTAAATGTCAGACCTATAATTATTATGTTCATAACTTTTGAATGTTTTACATTGATACTATCAGTGAACCTTCAAGCAGGAACACTGAAGAGATTTTGAAATTTGTGTGAAATTGTATTCTGTTTTACTGGCCACACAACCTGCTTACCCTTTATTATGTATCCACCATATAAGACAAATATATATATATATATATATATTTGGAAAATGCTGAAATAAACCCTTTGTTGTGAGTAGACTTCAGTTTCTCAAATCATGCATTATACTGTATGATAGACTAAAATGTGAAATTATGTTTTATATTATATGAAATAAATTCATGCCAAATACTGGTCAGTTCAGGAATCATAAGACTGCAACTGAAACATGTGCAATGCTTATCATAGGCCTACATTATACGTAATTTACATTGTATGTAAGCTTTAGTCTTCCATAGAGTGTGATGCATGGTTTGATGTGTAATTGCCATGGTTTTGAATGGCAACTAAATCATAAATATGAACTAGGACCTGCATTGTAACTGTATATGGTATATGACACCCTGGAAGTATTATTATTATTATTATTATTTTTTTTTTTTTTTGGGGGGGGGAGGGGGTAGACAAAGTATCTCAATGAGGAGTTGACAAAAATTCTAATATAAAAGAGAACACAACATGTAAATGCTCTCAACGTGCATGCTATTGTTAAAGAAAAGAAATTAAGCTAACATTTCATTTAGCTGGTAATTTTATGTTTCACGTTGTGTGTATATGTCCCGGGTTAACGGCAATCATATACTATGATGCGCTCTTTGCAGTGTGTGACACCATAGGTTGAGTTTTGTTTGTGTGGGGCTGGGGAACTGAAGATGAAGTACAGTGTATCTCCAGAAATAAGGAGTTGACAAAACTGCTGATATAAAGAGACCATAAGACCAAGTTAATATTTTCAGCCTATATGCTATATAAAAAGAGAGCTATCATGTTTCAACTTGGTGTGTATTATACTGGTCACGGTCATTGGCAGTGTTTGCAGTATGTGACACCATTTGTGTGGGGCTGGGAACTATTATAAAGAAAATATATCTCCAGAAATAAGAAGATGACCCCCCCCCCCCCCCCCCCCCCAAAAAAAAAAAAAAAAAAAAAGCGCTGAAGAGATGAAGAGAACACAAGATCAAAGTAAATGCTCTTGGCCTGTTTATTTTCATTACAGAAAGTTAGCATTCTATTGTGAAGCTTGTTATTTGAGGTTCCAAGGAAGAAATACATGTATACAATTTATATAGAACACCGTAATTACATGTTCATTAGTATTATAGATATGCAGATATTTGCCCAAAACTATGAGGTGACATGCACTACTGAGTATGAAAATTGATCAATATCATTTCCAAAACCATTAAGCTCCTTCCTTATGTTATGCAGTTTATTCTGATTTGGAATTTATTAGAGTCAAATAAAGGAAATGTTGGCATGGATGCTGTAATCCTTGCCTATTTTGTACATCAAAGGGTGGTTTTTATCAACCAAAAACACAAAAAGTTATTAGTTTGAGGTTTTCAAAGGAATCTTATATTAGGATTGAGACTTGTTATTTGTATCTAAAAGAGGATATCAAGCAGGAGAAAAAGAAGTAATCCAAGCTACATCCCACTTGTTGACATAAACTTTATTAAAGTTATGTTTAATGCACGGTTGATGAAAATGTTTACTTAAATGTGTTATACAACTGGCCTTTAGTGCTGTTGTGGTTGGTCTTAAACTGAAGTTTACTCACAACAAAGGTTTTTCAGCATTTTCTGAAAAGCTGTATTTGAGTCTCATAAGGTGAATACATCATACAGAAAGAGTAGGCTGTGTGGCCAATAAAACCTAATACAACTTCACACAAATTTCAAATTTCTTCAGTGTTATTTAAAGGTGTATTGATAGTATCCATGTAAAACATTCAAAAGGTATGAACATCTTATAGGTTTGACATTTATTATGTGCAAGGTATTATGGCTGCATTAATGAGAAACCTATTAATTGTAACATGTTTAGTGTTATGGTATATACAGTTGTACATAGAGTCATGTGTAAACATATGTGTGTGTATGTGTGTGTGTGCGTGTGTGTGTGTGTGTGTGTGTGTGTATGTGTGTGTGTGTGGTCAATTTATGCATGCAAACTACCCTGGGTCCCAGGGTATAACGGGTAGTTTGCAGGCAATAACCCTTGTTGCGCGTAAAGGAGTCTGCGCCAAGACTACTACATGCACTAACTGGCACTGTCTGTCAGCCTGTTGGGAGACGCTACAGTACAGGGCCTATGGGACAGTGTAGTCTTGGCGCAGACTCCTTGACCAAAAACAAGGTTTTATGCCTGCAAACAAGCGGTCTGGCAACCCCTTTCCCGACCAGATATTTTGTCAGTTTTTATATTTTTATTATGTACACCCATAGGACATTCATATAGGCCAAGTTTGGTCCATGGGCTCCATGGGGTAAATTACACCCGCCGGAGGGCCTTTTCGGGGGGTCCCTGGGGGCCGAACCCGCCCTCAGGGACCAGGCTGACGGGCATTTTTTTAATGAGGAGGGTGGCCCCAGCAACTCTCAGGGGTCAAACCTTATGGGCTTGATGGGGTAAAGTGACCAGCAGCCAGCTCTCAGACTAAACCTAAAACGTTATCAAAACTCTAATCCTTTGCCCTTGGGGAAACTAAGTCTGGAGCAGTTGTAGCAGTAGCAAATGTTGTGTCACCATTATATCTAACTGCGACAGCCGCCACACGCACACACTGCGTGTGGCGGCTGCGCCGTGCTCCCATAAAAGATCTTCATGTTGAACAAACGGGTGCCTTTGCGGCGCTATATTTCCTTAATTTTTCAACAGAAACTACTAGGAATACTTACATGGGTCGATGAAACCTAAATGACTATCATCGGCGACTGTTTGATGCATTTCATTGCTTGTGATGCACAAAATGATGTCTTATAAGCAGCTCACCGATGTTCACAAAATTCACAATCACTTGCACAAGCGCATAGAACTAACATAAGCGAAACTGCGGGGAAGCCGCCAGGACCGCGCCTCGCGGCGCGGTCTCCGGGGCTACATTATATCTAGATGATATTGCCTGATGGAGTACTAAAAACAAAACTATCCACTCATCTACCTATTGATCTATCAATCCATCTACAGTGTATCTGTCTATCAATCTGTCTGTCTGTCTGTCTATCTATCTATCTACCTATCTATCTATCCACCTACAGCTGTAATCACTATCAATACATACTTCATTACAAATGCAACTGTACACTAAAAACATATGAAGAATGTGTATATCATGCACTGCAGTGTGTATAATATATGTGCATAATCTGCATTTGTGTGTGTGTGTGTGTTTATGTATGACAGCAAACTAAGGTGCAATGTTCACTCCTGAAGAGCACATCATGAAAGATGGTATCATACTTACTTCCTCTGCAGATTTGCAATCTCCAAGCATCCTGGTAGAGGATGACAGAACAGACAGAAGAGAAAAATGCTGGTATATTAGATTCATTCAAGACAAGATGCATGTACAATTGTAGTGGTGAGGGTTACAGGTACACCATTGTAATGTCCTTCCTGCAAAGTGCAATTGAAGTTCCTGGTAGTGGTTAAATTGAGATAAGCATACATATGCCGGTATTGGGGGCTCTCACCCTTCAGAATGGCCATCACAGCATATAAATTCATGAATGGGACTACTTCTTGAATTTAATTTGCATTTTTTGAAGACCGCATGTGGACACCAGTGTCCTCCAAAAAAGTGATACTGCCTCATGAACTTCTCAGGTTTTGAAGGAAATTATACAAAAGTTTAATAGTCCAAAAGATACAAAGTGATGCCAACACACGACATTCATGAAATCAGTGCAGCCTGCTTGTACATGTACTATAAACACAAAACTCTCATAACACTTGAATTACCAACATTTGACTTCATGAGGCAATCTCTGTCATATTTTACTTTAAATATTCAAGTTAAACAATTGTTGATTTTTTTTTTCATTTTGTGTGTGATTGATTCATTTAGTTACATTGTGTATCCATTACATCTATATATATACATATATATGAAGAGTTTGTTTGCAAAAACCGATAAATCCATATTTGTCAAATGGAGATATTTGCGATTAAAGGTCAAGAAAAATAAAGAGAATAATAAGAAATTGCTTGCTTCTTTTGACCATAACTTCAAAAATATACCTTTATATGTAGTGACCAATATATCATTTAAAAGGTAGGCCCTATTATTTTGTACTTTTTGACAGAGACCGTACTTCAAAATCTTCAAAAATAGACTTATCGGTTTTTGCAAACAAACCCTTCATATCTTGTTGTTGTGTTTTTTTTTTTAAATTGGGAGGGGTGGCTCATTTTGTAGTTGTTGATAATATTCACAATGTATTTACTTACATGTACTGGGCTACAGGCATCAACACAAATCAAATCAGCAAAGGCACAAGTGTAGCACTTGCAACGGATAATCACTACATTGATTGACACACACATATGGTCCTTCTGAAGTACATTGTATGTCATGGCAAATGCTCACCCCACTAACTCCAGTAACGAAGGCCAACAACTAACGTGTTCATGACAAGTTGGTTAATACCTAATGCTCACTGCTACTCAGTTAATACTAGACTTTGCTATGGCAAGTCAGGACTTGGAAGATGTTTACAAGTAAACATACAAACTACACTCATGGATTCAAAAAGCCAGACAAAACACAAACCAAGCACAAATACCAAAGATCACAGACTATAAAAGAATAAAAAGAAAAGTGACAAGTTATCCATCTGAGTTGGCACAGTGAAGTGCCCGTAAATGATTCTCATTGCTCACAACTAGGTTTTCCGATTATATTGACACTATATTACAACATGCATATCACTGACCTCAGGCAAAAATTACAAAAAGGTAAAAAAAAAAAAAAAAAAACATCTGAAAGTTATATTCTATCAAAATACGTGATCCTCATAAATGGTATTATCCTTAACATTCATTCCAAAAGAATAAATGAATGAATAAATAAATGGAAAAGGTGACAGATGAATGTAAGAGATTATGCACGTGAAGGGAGTGAAGAGCACTGAGGTTTGACTCACTTGATGTCGGCGCCAGCGATGAAATTTCCTGGCTTGGATGAGATGAGGACCACAGACTTGACCGCATCGTTGCTGAAGAGTTCATGGAAGACATCCTCAATTTCTGCATTGAATTGTCTGGATAATGTGTTAACCTGTGCGAAAAAAAAAGGTTTTTGAAATAATATACTCATCAGACCAGGCTAATTTTATTTTATCTTTTTAATTAAAAAAAAAATAAATTTAATTCTTTTTTATTATTGTTATTTTTTTTTTTGATATGTGAGCAACCTTTGCAAACAAAGGACTTCCCTAGCGAATGAGACAGCTTTAAAACTTCCAGTCTTGCAAGATGTAATCAGGTAAACTGCATGCTGATTGGGATCTTCACATCAAAATGTATTAAGTGGGAACATGTTAACTGAGTACACAAGCGGGAATAAAATGGCATCATGGTCATACAGTATGTATTCACAGCAACAACGAAAGTCCAGTAAATACATGAGCTTTGAAAGAATAGTTTAAAACTCTAATTCATCTTTGTCTAGCGTTTTAAACATCATTAGAATGATTTACTAGTATTATAGTTACACACTAACCCATTTTTTTTCCTACTGGTATGACAGAGTATTTTCATGTTTTACTAGTTCATTCCTGAAAAAGTTACTGGTCCAACAGTGATTTTTACAGGTCAAGGACCGTCGGACTAGTGCTAGTGTGCAGCCTTGATTCATACAATAACTTTTCCCTCATCTAAGAAGTAACATTCATGAACAGAATAAAATAACAAAAATGTGACATCTAGCTGTTCAATTCCTACAGTACCTTACCTTAGAGTTGGGGTCATTCATGCGTACAACGGCAACATCTCCTTTGAGTTCATAGTTCACGGTTGTGCGTGCTGAAAAATAACGTAAAAGAACACTATGAACTGCATTGTTTGTAAATTGTGAAACCAGGGCAGAATTGAATAAAAGTCAATGACAAAGTACAGTCTGTACGAACAAACTATATTTTACAATTACACGCACAAGGCTTCTACTCTAAAAGAGGTTGTTATGCACAGAACACTTCTTGACATAGAGTGGAGGCAACATCTCTACACCAACTTTGCATAATTTCTATTGTAGTAGCACCTACCATTAGAGCTGTACTTCAAACATACTGGCATTACATCCAGGTTTACAGTGCTTTCTTATTTTTCTCCTTAGTAGTAATTAACATCCAGCAGGCTTTAAAATTACTTATAAACTGCTGTTACAGAGATGGGGGCTATGTATTCCTACATTGTACACACAGTATGAGGGGTAGAAACAAGCATTTAAGCTTTCCATGAACAGAAGTGATACAATAAAAAAAAAAAAAAATAATAAAAAAAAATTAAAAAAGCAAACAATGAAAAATATAAAATAAAAGGTCCAATGACTGCAAAGTTATCTACTGTGAGTTTTTTGTTTTTATTTGGTCGAATATTCTTTTTTTAAATACATGATATTTTTTAGGACTGTTTGTTTACAGACTCTATACTTTATGCACACAGCTGTATGACTGAATAAAAAAGATTGAGATGTGTAAAATGTAGTAGTTTAGCCCTTAACACTCTTGGTTAGTCTGTACCTTTTTCAGCTCCTGATGCAGCAAAGTATCGCTTTGTTGTCATTCCTGCAACACCTACAGGATAGAACAAATGGGATAAGAATGTAAAGATTGCAAGTTCAAGTGAAAGTTCATTAATGTAAACACACATTTCAGCCAACTTATTCTGCACTTCATTATCAAAAAAACCCAACATGGACATTCGCAGATTTATGTCACACCAGTGTTATCAAATACTTGTAGAGGCTTCATGTCTGTTATTGATATTGACATACACAATTTACCACTTACCGAAAATGCAGATTAGTGTGGACTCCCAATTATTCAAAAAATGGCTGTCAGTGTCAGTGAAAGACGATGTACGTTCACACTTGCTGCATATAGATTCTAATCTTTGTTTTCGGTAACATGAAGTCTAAACTTACCAAATAATAAAGATTGTCTTAAATGAGTTTGAGGTGACAAAAATAATGTCAAGTAGACTCTATCAAAACTCAGCGCAATCTGCATTTGCGCTTTGCGTCCGCTTTGTTGTTGGAGCCCTGTCACATTTTTACAGCGACTGGGCTGTTATAAGGCCAAGTGTAAATAGTTTACCAGACATCCACAATCATGACAATACGTAGTTAGTATAGTCTAGTGTGATACACTGAGCTGATAGAGACTAGGGCTACCCGCGCTTCACTACTGAAACACATTGCAAAGGTTACCTAATTTACAATGAATGTTTTAACACATTATTAAATCAACACAAACAAGCAGAGTTCTACACTTTAGAAAATCTAAAGTAGACTCAAGGGCCTAATTCCATCAAGGTATTACGAACAAGTCACACACACACACAAAAAAGTCACGTCACCACCGTCCACGCCAACCGTAGCATCAGCAGATCCAGAGTTCCAAGAGCGCTGAAGTATAACTCAACTGTACACATTTCAGACTAAACGTCTCTGTCACTTGGTCATGTTACTTTATCATGGCAGCCTTATTTCATAGGAAGAGTTAAGGAAGAGGACAGTGGGCTAATGCAATACACAGCCACAGCACAGGTCATGCCATGCATGCCGACGGCTGGGTTGGGTGGCTGCTGTAGTGCTGGTTGCCTGTGTCTAGTGAGCTCTCTCTGCTCTGTTGGTGAGATCCCGGTAATCGCTATTCACCGGCAGATCGAGACAGGACTGGAAAGAGTTGTAAGAGGGCAACGGTGGCACAAACACCATCACTACAGACTAAAAGGAGACACATACTACAAAACGATAATAAATACTCATGGTACATATATGACTACCTCTTTTCTCCCATATTTACCTCTCAGTGTTGAGTATTTTGCCCAGGAAACAGCTCTAAGGGCTCCGAGAGAACGAACAGAAGCCATGGCGAATAGTGTATCAAGGTGCCCTTGTGCCGAATTTCACGTAAAGTTTATGTAGCTGAATTGCGCAAAGCCCAACTATCTAATAATCAGAATGTAAGATATAATCATTAAAAAAAATTTGTCAGTGTAGAATACACAAATATTTTTAGAGTCAAAAATTATATTATACATACTAGGTTTAAGATGACTTTGTATATGAACAATATTATTAAATGTACATTTACTACAGCGATTGAAGCCGGAAGTTTGTTGCTACTGATTCAACGCCGCACATGTAGTCTATTGACGTAATAGTAGACGCCAAGAGAGATGCTAGATGCTGGTTGGGTATACGTAGTGTTGTGTACACAGTTGTACGCTGTATTGGCAATGTGTAAAGGCGGGCACACGCCGGTAGTAGTAGCAGTGCGGTGTTAAGAAACAACAAGAAGTGCTGCGACACAGTGACCTGTAATTTACCTGATAATCCACAACCATGGCCTCTCTTATGCTCAATTCTCTCCGGCTTTCAAGTCTTCTGTCTTCAACTGGAAACCAGCTTGCATACAGTGAGTTTTGGTAATATAAATGAGTGGAAATCAGGTTGTAATTAATCGCTATTTCAACTGTAGACAGTGTTCAGCTGGTGTTACAAAGTCAAATCAAGGTCAATCGTTTGGTGCAAAATTTGCAAGTTATGAATGATTGTGTAGTGTGATAGTTAGCAATGGTTAGACTTCCTAGCAATGGTTAGACTTCCTGACAATCTGAGGGGTCATACAGAGATGTTCGCAGATGACATTAATATATTTGCCCATATCAAGGACCCACAGGATTCCGATGTACTACAAGAGGATTTGAATAGCTTGAGTGACTGGGCAGAGAAATGGCAATTGAAATTCAATGTTGGGAAATGAGGCATCATGCATTATGGGAAACAACATTCCCCCAGCACATATGACATGAGAGATGGAATAACACGTACCAAAATTGAGACAAGAGAGGAAGAGAAGGATCTGGGAGTAACATTTGATCCCAGTCTCAAGTTTAGTAAGCATGTAATGATGTATGGTTGGGTGTCCATAATACCGGACACCTAACGTTTTTCTATCAATAGAAACGTGAAAAATCTCACAATTGGCCTGAAATTTTACTCACGTGTGGAGAAAATACTCCGGATTCACAAGCGCGCACTGAAAATGCGATCTGAGGTACGCGCTCTTAGATGGCGGCTTCGAACGCGTGGGGTGTCATTTTTTCCGCACTCAGTTGCCCTGCTCATTTCCACCGACCACCCTGAGAATACGTATAAAGGGCACTTAAATGCGTTTTTTCGACAGGCCGCTGTTTTTTTCTAGCCGTCATTTTTTTCCCAATAATATTTGAATATATTTTGAATCCTTCGATATTACTTTTGAAGGACCGTTTGATGATTTTGAATTGATTTTCATAAGGAAACTTTTCATCGTAATTGAAATAAATTAGATGAGTCGGTTTGTTTTTTCACATTCATTTCTCGTTTCTGCATCAACTCGTACGGTCGTAGCGGGCGACAAAATGTTTATGTCATATGTATGTGTAACGTGTGTGCTCGATCGTACAAGCGGCGGTGACAATTTTGCGGTCAAAATCGTCAAATTTATTACGGAAGGATACTCTACATCTAACAACGAGTCAGCAAAGGTAGGCCTAGTTACATATAATATATGTAACGTTAGTTACACGATAAACCTTATTCGATTTTGCTAAATTTCGGTAATTTAGAGGGAATACTTAGTTGTTTTCGCCACATTTTACTCGGTAGCGTAGCCAAGTGAATAATCGAACACCGTTGCGCGTAGTCCCATGCGTACATTTTCTTTCTGTACGCGCAATGCCATTATAATGCGCGGCCGGTCGTTATGGACCCGGTCGGTAGGTTGGACACCTACCATACTAGTAGGAAGAGTGGCAAATAAAGCTAACTGGTAATAGCATTGTGGGCCTTATCAGAAGGACTTTCGACTATATCAATGAAGATATGTTCTCCCTCCTCTTCAAATCATTAGTGAGACCCCATCTTGAATATGGCAATAGTGTTTGGTGCCCACAACTCAAGCGTAACATAAGTACGGTACCATAGAAAAGGTCCAAAGAAGAGCAACAAAAATAATACCTCACCTACATAATCTGCCTTATGCTGAAAGATTAGAGAAAGTGAAACTGCCTACTCTTGCCTACAGAAGACTCAGAGGTGACATGATCCAAGTCTTCAAAATCATGAATGGCTTCGCTGACACCAACGGTTCTAAGCTCTTTAAGACAAAGGATGAGAAAGTTTCCCTTCGGGGCTATAACTCAAAGATCCAGAAACAACATGCACGTCTGAATATCAGGAAAAATAATTTTACTCACAGGGTAGTAACTCATTGGAACATGCTGCCAATTTCAGCCGTGGAAGCAACTACAGTCAACACTAACAGATTCAAGTCAGAAATAGATGCCTTCCTGTCAAAGAAGTACAATAAGTTCTCATACTCAGCCGAATAATTACATTGATTAGTAGCAGTCATTACTGCAATATAGACGAAGCATCAGGTTGACATACAGTGGAAACTTGCTGAAAGTGGGAGGGCATTACAAGACTACTGTTTTTCTAGAAGCCCGACAAGGGAGGTGAATACAGGTGAATACAGGTGAATAGAGTTAGTCTAGATCCCTCTAACAACTAACATACATTGTAGTGAGGGCTTGGCGCAGCCTACTGTAGGTCAAAGCCTGAACTTGTAGTGAAAGGGCAGAGCTATGGCCATGGGCAAGGAAGAAGGTACACTAAAGAGGCCTAAGACGAGAGGCTAGGGCAGCCTCTTTTCATTTGGCTTGAGCCTTGACAAATAAGCACTAAAAACAGCAAAGAATGAAATTCACATGTAGGGCCTAATGTTAAGACTCGAGAGCCTACTGTGTACTGGGTACTGCCTAGCCTGCTGTAGCCAGGTCCATGCAGGGATCATTGAAAAAGTGATGAACATTGATTCATGAAGTGAAGAACATTCTCAATCTCGAGTCGAGTCATAACGTTACTTCTTTTCATTCCTTAACAATTTTTTGGTTAGACCCTACTTGTTTTGTTTTGATTTTCTTCACGCGAGTTATTTCTTTTGTTGTGTTTTTTTTTTTTTTTTAAATCCGGCTGGACGGCTCGTCCAAGAGAGGCAACATAACAACCCAAAACTGTGGATTCAAAAAAGTCATCAGACATTCACATCGCATGTAACCCGCACCGCGAATCGGAGATCAGCTGGGGCGACGGATTTTCATTACTTTCAAAAGACATTCCTATACCTAATTCACCTTTTCTACTAAGCACAAATTTTATTCTACCATAGATATGTAGAGTTATAACAGGTGACAAAACCACTTTTAACGAGAGAATGTTTTTTTATTTCGAATGGATTTCAGGTGGCAGATTAACAAAGTTTTTCAAATGCCGATGATGCACAATGCATCCTTCATTGAAGTGTGTGTATGACACCTGCACTAAATAGGTGGCGCGCTATGGGGGCGTACTACACCGTAATTCAGTGCCTATCATTAGTTCGCAAACCTGGGAGTGCATAGGAAATACACGCAAGTGGTGACTATACATCTGTACAGTAATTGACGTTAGGCCTATAATGCATAATTAGGAAAATTAATCATACAGCTGTAGTTCTGCGAGCAGCAAGAATACATAGCTTGTTTAGGCTGCTGGTGTAAGGATTTGGTGTCTTATACATAATGGCTTTGCTTACGAAATTCAATAGGTCTATCAGAATTTGATTCATTTTAAATTCGAATACATACAGGGGGGCGTTTCATCATTAGCTTTTAACAGTTGTCAGTGTAAATCCTTGGTCTGATTGGCTGATAGCAAATTCGTCGGTGAAAACTCCGACGAACTCGTTGATGAAACGCCCCCCTGATGTACAATGTAGGCCTAGTTCAAATGTTGAAAACTTTTGCTGTGCAAAATTTGGTTTCTCCATTAGTCCCTTTCTGTCAAAATGATTTTTCTTGATTGACAATTTGGTCCTTGGTAAACCCTTCTGTAGTTTAGTACTAATACTACAACTGTACAATTGTATGTGGTACGTCACTAGTACTTGAATTGGAACCTGTGCGCAGATACATGATGTACCTGTGCACAGCCACAGGTTCCAAATCCTTTGTAGTTCATCAGAATACCATGGACTGGTTAACGTATGATGGACTGAATCAAGAAAAATCATTAATGGACAGAAAAGGACTACTGGAAAAAAACACTTACATGTGCAGCACGAGTTGTCAACAATTGAACTAGGATAGCTACATCTGTACACATCTTTACGTATCACATTCAAAGTTAATCAAATGGTGATGTTGAATTTCACGAGCAAAGCTATACAAAGCCTTGATTTCTGGCAAGCTTCGCGTTTTAAATAATGGACGTATGCCAAGCGCCCGATAGCGCCGCTGCCAATGACTAACAACATGGTTTACATACACACGCTGTAGTTTGAAAAAAAAAAAAAATGCAGAAAAATTGAGATAATGGGCCGCATGTCAAACAGGGCGGGGAATCAGTGGGCTGTGGACCTCCTTCACATGGAGAACAGGGAGGGGAAACCATTTCAGAAGTTCATAGGTGTTGCATGTGTTTGCTATTATCATCATCATTATATTAGCAATTATTTATAATTATTGTTATTGTTGTTATTATTATTATGCTTATTATTATTATTATTATTATTTAATTATTATTATAATGATTAGTAGTAGTAGTAGTAGTAGACAGTATTCGTTTTTCCATTTTTTTTCTTTTACAATGAAGATACATAAGAGTTAGGGGGCTGCAGCAGGCCCCCAGTTCCATACCCCTTGCTAGCTTTGTGAAACTACTTCCATTGCAGTACAACATATTTGTGCATACATGCCATCACTTTTATATTCATGCCAATTTCTTTATGTATTGGGTTTGTACATGTAAACTTACATAATTTCTGTTCATAATAATAACAATAATGATAATGCTAATGATAACAATTATTATTAATAATAATAATGATAATAATAATAATAATAATAATAATAATGATAATAATAATAATAATAATAATAATAATAATAATAATAATTATAATGATAATAATAATGTTAATAATGATAATTTAGAAAAAAGTCTTTGAAAAGGCAAACCACTTTAAGTTACATGTAAGTTAGTGGCCACCCCCCCCCCCCCCCCCCCCCATATTACAGAACTGCAATGTCAAATGGTGAGGTGGTACAGCTGGACTAGATATTGTACTCTACACTGTTTGTACTTAAATGTGTGTCTGCTGCAGTGGGATAAGGTTTACCAACACACTTCATGTTTTGTTCCCTGAAGGATCTTTTCTTTGTATTTCATGCTGTTTGCGTAGCTGTTGGTGAGATAAGAAAGAAAAAAATGTAGAGCTACACAACAAGAACATTAAGCCCTGGTTCTGCATTTTGTCTGCACCTGATTTTATCTCTTGAGAAAGGAAAATTACAATGAATTCTGTCCATGATGTCAATTCATTTGCTACACTGATTACTGTACAACTGTAGTGTAGATCCCATTTGTGTGTGTGTATGTGGGGGAGGAGGGAGAGGAGGGGCATTTTAAAACAAAGGAAAGCCATCTTTGAAACTCATAAATTGTATAGATTAGGTATGAACTGCTATTGTTGTTACACAATTTGTTTTTAAAGTGTTTGTCCACACTGAACAACACAATATTGATGCTATGACAATGCTCAGGCCTACCTAATTATTATGCATTTAATGATGTTAACCATATTTCCATCAATAGATGGCGCCAGAGCCCTCAGTACAAGTTGCAGGCATGAGGCGGCAGCTGCAAAGAAGAAGTCACTTGCCAAGCAGAATGTCAAGAATATTGTGCTCGTGGAAGGAGTCAGGACACCATTTCTTATGTCTGGAACTGAGTGAGTGCTATGTGTTATATTCTGAAGATTTTGCCAACAACACTCACAATCTAAATATACTCAAATTAAAGCCACACATGAATACATGCATGTACATGTATGCCCTTTAAGAGCAAGCTCAAAATATTTCATTCTGGCTTTACAATTACTGTGTATTTTGGAACGCATTCTTCACTGTTTTGTAGGCTGTACAATGTAACCATGTATTGCTGCTATTCAAAGTATTTTAGTGTTTGATATGAAAAATCCAATACTGTTGCAGTAATTCAGTTCTCTTCTCAGCCCCCTTCAAAGGAAAACAAAAAGACAAAACAAAAAACAGTATTTGTATAAAGTGATTAAAAGAAATTAATGGTAATGAGGAATGGAAGAAACATTCATGTGATATAAACTTTGTCATTTGTATCAGAAAAGGACGATATACTCGTTTTTAATCTAAATTAAAAAAAAACTGTACTCCTTCATGTTTGATGAAGTTTTCTTCTTTTTCTTTTTTTTATGTTACATGATTGCTTTTCAGCCATACTAACTACTGTAATATGATAAATTTTTGTGGCATGAAATTGGGTAGTGTAGACAAGAACTGTAGCTTGCATTTTAACTTAGTCTGCAAATCTTGGCTCTCGTTCTACTGTAACCATCTTATCCCTTTACATGCTTGTTGCCAATTATTCATTCCATTCCGTTTGTGTTCGCACAGCTACAAAGACCTAATGCCTCATGACTTGCAGAGAGAAGCGATGAAGTGAGTACAATGTGGTGCAAGTATGCATCAGCTATGGAGCTTTTTTGTTTTATTAGTTGGATAATCATAAATACATGTACACGAATGTATAGTCTTGACATAATCTGTATATTTTATATTGTTGCTGGGGCAGCAAACCCTCATATAGTATGTAGTCCCACTTGTGTGCCTTTATTTTGGGTTGGAGCTACTTATTTTGGCAATACACAAGTGTGCCAAGCCATGCTGAGGAGTCCAGCTGGAAGTGAACACTGACTTTAATGCCATCCTCACTCTCTAAAATTTGGAAAAATGGATACAACCTGACATGATCCCAATCACAAACCCTTGCATTTTTGCCAGCATAACAATCATGTATTGTAATAGGATAAAATATGTTTTTGTTGGTTTTTGTTTGTTTGTTTTTTGCTTTAAATGTTTTTCATGCACAATGTTCCTTTTGCACTGTGTGTTGACCACACCCCCTATTTGAAGAGTCTCCCTGTCTATACTGATGTGCAATTTATACATGGGTTGGCAACACACAGTGTGTGGTACTTAAAAGGGTTCGTACAGTCCTGGTCGAGGTGAGGATTTAGCTTTTAACGTTTTGCGAGATATTCAGAAACCACTCTATGAGATGTCAAAGAACATGCAGTTCAAAGGGGTATCAAAAGTTTATTTGATGAAAATTGGTTTTGAAATGGCTGAGATATCCAAAAACAAGGTGAAACAAAGAGATCCTAATAAAGTTGTGGCATGTCGCCTCCTATTATTAGCACTATTTTGGATATCTCAGCCATTTGAAAATCAATTTTCATTAAATAAACATTGAATCCTTCTTAAGATTACATGCTCTTTCATATTTCATAAGAGGCTTTTCATTATCTCACTTAGGAATGTTCAAAACATGAATCCCCACCTCAACCAGTACTGCACAGTCCCTTTAATTGTGTTTCAGGTAAGTGCAAAGTTATTGATCTGTAATTAATAGTATCTAATGTAGTTGTCTCGGATTTTGATTATCCACACAGGGGCCTATTGGAAAAGACAGGAATCCCAAAAGGTAAAACCATCTATGGGTTTTGAGGGCTTGCCCCTCTGCCAGCATTTATTCTACCATGACTTAATCTAGATCAAAGGAAGACGTATCTGTTATACGGTACCTCGTGTTACAGAAAGTGAAATACAGATTAGAAAGAATTCTTCCCTGTACTTTGCCACTGATTTTCCCACTACCAGGCAAGATCTATTGAGCGCTTCAACTTCTACGCTATCTCAATCCCCTTGGTCAACAATTCGTATGAGTGTTGGCAATGTTGATTTTTAAAAGATGTACATTTTGTGATGTATAAAAAGTACAAAGCCATTTCACAGGGCATGCTGCCTAAACCAAAGCCTCCTGATACCTCAGTTGGTAGTTTGCCTGAAATTACTCTGAACAAACAATAGAGTAGACTTTAGAATGTATACCAGAAAGTGACCTGTTGTGCATAGCTTTTTGTAGCTACATGTACCAGTAGTATGCACTATGTTTCTGTGATGTGGATTTTTTTTATGAGAAATTTTACTGATGTGTAGATGTTACAATATGGACATATTCCAAGAACTACATGTACCATGATCATTGATTGGAAAATACAAGTGCAGCATTTTCCTTCATTTCTTTATTTTCTTGAAATTCCTTCATTTCTTGAATAAAATGCCATATGCGAGCATGCAGATATGAGGAACAACACAAATGTACATTGAATATGACAGTATTTGCAGTTAGCGTGTTAATTAACAGGTGCCTGAAAATGGAGATTTTGGGACAGAGGAATGAGCAAACATTCATTGAAGTCACACAGCATTTAATTCTTTCGTTCTCTGCTCTCAGACGCTGTCGACCACATCATCGTCGGGACAGTTATCCAGGAAGTGAAGACAAGTAATGTTGCAAGAGAGGTAAGAGACTCTTGGACTCGCCCAATATCTCATTCTTGATAAGTGCCACATACATATTGTAATTGTGCTTTGCACTCTATTTATCCCGAAGCAGATAATATTAGTAGTAGAAGAAAGGTCAAAGTTCGTATTAGCCAGTTGACTGCTATGTTTCATATCCACTGATATGCTCTCATGCTTGTGTGCCCTTAAAAATAAATAAATAAATGAATAATAATAGTAATAGTAATAATAATAATATAATAATAATAATAATAATAATAATAATAATAATAATAATAATGATAATAATAATAATAATAATAATAATAATGATAATAATAATAATAATAATAATAATAATAATAATAATGATAATAATAATTATTATTATTATTATTATTACTAGTATTATTATTATTACTACAAATAATGATAATAATAATATGAACAGAAGGATCCATGTCATGTTTCTTATTTTAAAAAAAGAGACATAAAACATTGTCATTTCCCAAAGTTGTGGTGTTAGTCAAAGTCGTCTTCATGATGCACAATCTAAGTAAGGGTATGATGGTATGGCTTCATGGGACTGCATAGGCTTGCGCATAAACCATTACTGAATTTACAAGGAAGAAATACATTGTACATTTGTACAACACATTCCTCTTAGTGCAGCAATCACTGCCCCCTCAGTTTAGTGCATAGTTTTGTGAATCCACTGGACATGAGAGCCGTTTCACTCACTTCTGCCGTTCTCTGTTTGCAGGCCGCACTTGAGGCAGGTTTTTCTGATCGCGTCCCAGCACACACCGTTACCATGGCGTGCATCTCGTCAAACCAAGCAATCACATCAGGTAGGCAGCGAGAAAAAAACAGCTGATAATGAGTAGCTCCCTGCTTATAGCAGATGTATGATGCAAGTTTGGCCAACAAACATAGTCTGGATACCAACCTCTTATTGCAGACACTGTTTTCAAATTTTCTCTTTTCTGTCAGTTTTGTAGATACCACCATTTGTTTTCTTTTTGTTCGTTTCTTTTTTTAGGGGGAGGGCGAGGGGGAGGCTATGTTAGGAAATTCATGAAAGCTTTGGTTTCATTATGGTTGAATTCACAACTAACAAATTGCTATCAGCCTGTAAATATCATGGGATATTCAACCGAAAACATGAGTAGCACATACAATGTGTTGTTGGCAACAGTTTTCATTACTTCTTACAGTTCAGTTCAGGTTTCATATTTCTGTCAGCTTATGTAGGGGCTTCTCTTGTTCTTTAGTTGTGAATCACAGACAGGGGTCGTTTATAATGATTATTTGTTGGACTTTGCGCTCCCATTTTTCCTGGTGCAGGCATCGGTCTCTTGGCCGCTGGTCAGGCAGAGACAATCATCGCTGGGGGCGTGGATTTCATGTCGGATGCGCCTATCAGGCACAGCCGGGACATGAGGAAATTCATGATGAACCTTGGGAAGGTATTTGAGTGATATTAAAAGCCTGATTAAAGGTCACCCCTGTATGATGTTTAGACTTTTACATTTGAACAAGTATAATTTGATTATACTGGGTACAGAGTTTCAGAATTTATAGTGACTGGTTAGCTTGAAAGAAGGAAGCGAAATGGAGCGACAGATTGAATATGATTATGTTCAAGCAAAATCCAGGTATATGTCAGGAACACTCACCTTTTGCTCTTCAATAATAGGTCTCATAATTATATGGTTGTGACTTTGTTTTGGGTTATTCATTTATTCATTTATTTATTTATTTATTTATTTGTTTAGCATATGCAAGGTATTTCTCAGAACGCAATATACCTATCACAGAAAATTACAGATAACTCTTTTATTGTCCCTGATATATGTATTTTGATGAAAATTACAGAAATTGTTTATATTTAGTTGCAGTGTACTTTATTTTGCCGATCACATGAGTTATGCTAATCAGGATACTGCAAAGAAACTGGGACTTAGATAGACATTAAAAAAAACATAAATGTCATAATGCCAACACAGCTGATTGACTCTTAAAGGGGATGGCTAGTAACTGATCAGTGGGAATCGGTAGGAATGCTGGAGGATGATTGTTCCAGTCCTTGTGGGATTCATTTAAGAGTACATTATATCTATTGTTGTGTGAAAATTACTTACTTCAGAATGGTCTCATATTCACGTAATGTGCAGTTTAATGTTTCCAGGTTAGCGTGCCTGGTCAGTGACAGGGCATTAATCTGCACATTACTTGAATATGAGACCGTTCTGAGGCAAATAATTTTCACACAACAGTAGATATATAATGTACTCTTAAATGAATCCCACAAGGATTGGTACAATCATCCCTCAGCATTCCCACTGATTCCCACTGATCGGTTACTAGCCATCCCCTTTAAGGTCACATTTCAAAAGCCATGCTATAGTATGCTTTGTTTAGAGCAAATGACTTATTTTTGATGTGTTTGTCTCTGATATCTTGCCTCCCTCTCTCACTATGTGTGTGTGTGTGTCTGATGCCTTCACACAGGCAAAGACATTTGGAGCCAAGATGGGCCTAGCTTCCAAGTACCTGAGCCTGAAAGCACTGTCACCAGAGGTGAGACGGATGATGATAATTTTTGCATGCGTCATATTCCTAAGTAGAATTCCTCCCCAGCTAATATCTTAAAGTGATGTGTGTCTATATGTGTGTGTTGGGCAATTATAAAAACAGAGAAGGAACAGGATGTTCAGTGTACCGTATACGCCAAATATTTCGCGAGGTTTTTATTTTCACGAATTTCGTGAGTGGGGTGCTATTTAGCGAAATTGAAGACACGCAAAAATATTGACTCTGATCCCGATGTGGATGTGACGTACGCGTGTACATTTCTCTGTTCTGTACAAGACTCCATGATCGTGAATTTAACCACTCGCGAAATCGTCGAGAATTCCTGATTCGCGAAAATTTAGACTCACGAATATATGGCGTATACAGGACTTTGCTGTTGCGTGAAGGTCCCCCAGAATGACAAAATATGCTGGGTTGCTAAGTGATGCTAGTCACCTGGGTTGAACACTAAAGGATCGACATGTTTAACCTGCTCTGGCTTGTGTGTATGTGTGTGTGTGTTGGGGGGGGGGGGGGCGGGCGGGGGGACCACTTCACCAGTTCTAAACCTGATCTGTGTTAGAAGTGACATAGGATCTCTTACAGGCTTGAGTCATGACTCCTTTACATTTTCTATGTCCTATCCGAGGGACTGACTGATTTTTAATGTCGCTCAAAAATGTAATGCACTTTCAACCAAATAGGCTCCCACTGTTGAACTTGAACGATGTATGGAAATGAAAATAAACAAACAAATTAACTGGAGTATATCTTCGATGTGTCTCAACAGCTGCCAGCTGTTGCGGAATTCTCAACGAATGAGACCATGGGCCATTCTGGTGACAGATTAGCTGCAGCTTTTGATATCTCAAGAAAAGAGCAGGTTTGTATTCTTTTGTTAGTCACACAGTCAACTTTAATCAAATGTTTTACATAGGTCAATATTAACTGTACACTTTGTTTTATTTCTTTTTCTTATTTGAGGTGGATTTATTGTATCTTTCCTGTACTGGTTCTGTCTCCTTCAATTACTTAAATGTTATATCAGAATATGTTCGCTTTCTGATAATGCTTTAATTCCTTGTTATTACCAGATAGTAGTTATTTGCCATTCATTTGAAACCATTGCCTCACATTGCAAAATAAGTTCATAAGGATGGTTGATAAATATAGGTAAAGAGTTCTCTAAACACATCCAAGAGTTGTATTTACCTGTGACAGTTTTGACGACGGGCTGTCATCTTTCTCAAACGATGGGTAATTGGCAACTGATGATTTGGCGCCAATCAGCAATCACTCAGGTGTGACATCCGAGTGATAGTGCCATTGTAAATGTCAGACAGTTGGTATGCACGAGAGAGAGCCAGGACCTGAACAGACACATCAGGGAGGCCATTTGGATTAAAAGAACCCCCCACAACATGAACCAGGATGGGGGTGCATACCAACTGTCTGACATATACGATGGCACTATCACTCGGATGTCACACCTGAGTGATTGCTGATTGGCGCCAAATCATCAGTTGCCAATTAGCCATTGTTTGAGAAAGATGACAGCCCGTCGTCGAAACTGTCACAGGTAAATACAACTTTTGGATGTGTTTAGAGAACTCTTTACCTACATTGCCTCACATTGAAAAGATGTTTTGTAGACCTACATGTACAATGCATTAGGAATATAAAGCAGTATAGCACAGGCATACCAGTTGCCATTTCTCATTCTTTTTACAATTTGTTTTGTTTTGTTTTGTTTTGTTTTGTTTTGTTTTGTTTTGTTTTGTTTTGTTTTGTTTTTTTTTTTTGGGGGGGGGGTGGAGGTTTGGGGCTGGTTTCCCTACTCTATTACCTATTCTTATCAACAAAAAAGATCTGGTAAGTAATGATAGCAAATCAAATCTGAATTTTGCTGAAGAGTTGTACATACTTATTCTATAAATTTTCCATATCTCTTTCCTGTTGTTTGTCATTGTCACGTGTTAGGATGATTACAGCAGGCGCTCCCATGGCCTGGCCGACAAGGCAACAAAGGACGGCTTGTTGTCCGACAGGCTGAACGTCCGTGTGCCGAAAACGGGCAAGGTGGTTGACAGGGACAATGGTATCCGGGTGTCGACTGAGGAGCAGATGGCCCGCCTCAAGCCAGCATTCATTAAGCCCCATGGCACCATCACTGCTGCCAATGCATCTTACCTGGTAAGATATCATAAAAGTATTTTTATTTATTTTTTTACTCTTTACACAACAATTCTGGCAGTGACATTGACTTTTCTTATCATATAAGTTATTATTATTGTTATTATCATTATTAACTTTTATTTTTACATGTTGGCAGAAAAAGATAGTGCTTTATCTGATTATGGGTAGAGTAAGATTGATAGATGCCCTTTAAAAATTCTCTTTTGAGATTATTGGAGGTTAACTATACTTTGCAAATTAACTCAATGAACATAAAAGTGGGGTGTACCAGGTGTCAAAGCAACAGGGGTTACTGTATATACTACAGACTGTGGATGAAGTGTTGCATTATTGGCACCCTGATACAGCTCTACCATCACCAAGCATCATACATAGAAGACATTCTGTACATCTCTTCATCCTCATGTTTCAGAGCCACCAAATAAATCCCATGAAGGGACTGATCATTCATAATAATAATAATAATAATTTACCATACCCTTATACTTGTATAGCGCATTACAGCTTGTATCTTTTTTTATAGATGTCTCGAAGCACTAGCGGAAAAAAAAAAAGGGATGATTGAAACTAATCTGTGCGTTCTTGGGTTTGCCCTATTACACGTATGATGAGTATTGACAAACCCAGTTGTTGAATGGGATTTCTGATTGTTTCTTCCCCTGCCCAACCCAGACTGATGGAGCCTCAGCCTGCTTGCTGATGACAGAGGAGAAGGCCCTAGCGATGGGCTACAAGCCCAAGGCTTACCTCAGGGACTTTGTCTACGTGGCACAGGACCCCAAGGACCAACTTCTGCTGGGGTAAGTCTTTGAAATTCTACTACTACTGCTGGTGCTACTACTAGTAGTGCTACTATCCTTGCTTCTTCTAAGACAACTGCTGCTGCTGCTACTACTACTACCATTACTACAGTAACTACTTCTACTACTACTGCTGCTACTACTACAAATACAGCTAGTTTTACTACTACTACTACTACCACTACTACTACTACTACTACTACTACTACTACTACTACTACTACTACTACTACTACTACTGCAATGTACTACTATTACTACTACTACTACCACTTTCGCTGCCACTACTATAATCTCTACTACTACTGCTGCTACTACTACTACTGCTACTACAACAGCTACTGCCACTACTACTACTACTACTTCTACCACTACTACTAGTACCAGTACCACTCCTGCTATCTCTACTTCTACCACTACTTCTACTTGTACTACTGCTGCTATTTCTTCGACTACTGCTACTACTACTACTGCTGCTGCTACTGCTGCTGCTGCTACTACTACTACTACAATGGTGTACTTCTACTGCTACTACTACTACTACTACTACTACTACTACTACTACTACTACTACTACTACTACTACCACTACTACTACTGAGACTAACTGCTACTATATTCATTGTACCAAGTCATTACTGTCCTGATGTGACTGGTCGAATGCAAGATAAAATTCATACATGGCAGCTACTGTAGATTTTTTTATTGGTTTCATTAAGTGAAATGGACCTTGCAAAATGTAGTGGATTTTGGATTGTGGATTCATGTCGGCATAGTCATCAACATGTGGTACTGTGAATATGTTCACCAATACACAAATCCAGTTGGCAAAGTTGGTCTGTACATAACATTTTAGCTGACCACTGTCTGATATGTGGACAAGAAGAAAAATAAAACCAAAAAAATTCATGAAGATAGCTCAGATCTGTGTTCAGTATGGTGATTTGATGAAAGTGATGAGTGACAGGAGTAAGCAACTATGACACTATTGCAGTGGCAAAATTATTGTGGTGGACACGATGTGTTTGTGTGATGGAAATTTCTCCAAAAACCCATTATGAATGAGCAAGCGAATGACATTTTATGGAGTATCTATATTTTTGTCAGGATGTTGTTGTCTTAAACTACTGTCTTCCTTCATCTTATTAGACCCGCATACAGCATCCCCAAGGTCCTGGAGAAGGCCGGGCTCAGCATGGCTGACGTCGACGTCTTTGAGATCCACGAGGCCTTCGCCGGTCAGATCCTGGCCAACCTCAAGGCCTTGGACTCAGACTACTGGTGTCAAACGTATATGGGCAAGAAGTCAAAGGTATGAGTTCATATAGGTTTGATGACATGAGACCTTGAGGGCGCTATCACAGAACTATAATACTGTAAAACCAGAAACATCCTCGACATGAAATTTTTGGGCATTGGAGCCGACAGCCCAAAGAGGCCCAAAGTAAATGGTGATGTGCACTATTTCATCCCCTTCTCCTCATGCTCCTTCTCACATTCTTCTATCCCCATATTTTTTGGGCTGATCTTGTCTTTTGAGAAGGTTAAAGGGACTGTACAGTACTGGTTGAGGTGGGGATTCATGTTTTGAACATTCCTAAGTGAGATAATGAGAAACCTCTTATTAAATATGAGAGAGTAATGAATGTAATTTTAAAAAGGATTCAATGTTTATTTGATGAAAATTGGTTTTGAAATGGTTGAGATTTCCCAAAACGTGATAATAAAAGGCGACAGGCCACGCCTTTTATTAGGATATCTTTGTTTCACCTTGTATTTTAAATATCTCAGTCATTTCAAAGCCGATTTTCATCAAATACACTTTTGATGCCCCTTAGAATTGCATGCTCTTTACCATCTCTTAGAGTGGTTAGAGTGGTTTTTGAATATCTCGCAAAACGTTAAAAGCTAAATCCTCCGCTCTACCAGAACTGTACACACCCTGTAATTTTTGGTCAAGGAAGAGAACATAATTTAGAGCGTGGAGTTATGATCTAGAGAGGCAGTGATATATCAACAATGTCCCACATAGGAGCATGTTGTTATGTTGTATAGACCAAATAAGACATCAAATGAGTTACATATTTCACTTTTATGTCAAAAGGCTCTGTCGGATGTGTGACCCTCACATTTAACTTGATGCCTTGCAGGTCGGTGCTGTTCCCATGGACAAGATGAACATGTGGGGAGGCTCCCTGTCCATCGGTCATCCCTTTGGTGCCACTGGGGTCAGACTGGCTACCACTGCGGCCAATCGGCTGGAGAAGGAGGACGGTCAGATTGCGGTCCTTGCTGCCTGTGCTGCTGGTGGACATGTGAGTTGAACCCTGCCCTCCTTGGTTCTGAGTAGACATGAGGCCAAATTATACAGGTCAAAGGTCAAAATATCTCTGAACTTTTGCTATCAGAATGGCATTTTCCAGCTTTACCATCATCTGGGAATGTCCATTCAAAATATGGTTTGGTTTGATTTGAAAAGTATATATTATTGATAACATAATGTGATACTATTATAGGGTCAGAGGTCACTGTACTTTTGCCCCCAATGTCATTTCAGCCAGAACTACAGCTGGGAATGTACAGTGGTATTATCAGCTGCTAAGAAGGATAGAAATGACTGTACAGTGACTTGCTTGACATGACAGGGTGACAGGTTAAAGGTCAAGGTCGAAGATTACCGAAATATAGCATCAAATGTTATGCTTCAAGTAGAGCTCTCAACTTTGTATGTATTTGCAGGACAAATTCAGCTTTTGTAACATGAGATAGGATTCTGTCTTGAATGACTTCACAAAATTTGATTCATTCAGTACTTTGATGCAGAAAGGCAATATGCATTTGCGTTAGAATATTACAATAGTGCAACGTAGGGACTATTTAAAGAGAATCAGCAGTTTAAGATATACTGTGAAGCAAGATACGTTCGCTGCATGAATTTTTTCGGAATTGGAGCCGACAGCCTTTTTCGCGGCATGACATTTTCAAGAATTGAAACTGGCATTCAGTGTGTACAGCGTAGTCGGGAACTTTTGCGTGCATTTTAATTTCACGTATCTTCGCTCTCCCCAAATTCGTGAAATTAAAATGCATGCGAAAATTTCTGGTTTGACAGTACCACCAGCACTCAACGTAAAAGTGCCTTTCGCAGATGATACATTTACTTTTATTTGATGTGTTTGTTATGTGCATTTTCCTGCAAAAAATGAACGCTCTGATTTCTGTTTCTGTTCTCACACAGGGTCATGCCATGGTTGTGGAGAGATACCCGTCGTAAATGGAGGATCTTCCTTTCAACCTAACACATTCAGATTTGTGTAAATACAGTGAAAAATCACTATCCTCAATAATGAAATCTATTGCTTAACATTTGTAAGACATTTGTTTTGAAGCAGACGAAGAAAAACAAGAGCACAGTATAATAATTGCTGCATTGTAACTGAATTCTGAAATGGTCATAAATTTAGTTTCTTTTCATTTTTTTTTTTAAACAAGAGGATTAGGCATGTGATCGATGACAATTAAGTCTCACCTCAAGGAATACAAATAAAATGCATCCTTTCAAAAAAAGTATGCCTCACCATGAACAGGCATTCAGCATGTGGTCATAACTGCCTCTACATCATTTGTGTGTTTTCTTGTTGGTGGGGCTACCGTTTTTGTGAAAATGATTGCGCTAAACGAAGCTGGTTATAATATTTTATTTATGTGACGATGATGAGATTAGATGGAGCTACTGCTAGTATCATGTAATCTAAATAAGCACAATGTCATGCTCACTGCATGTTTTGTGTTTATATCATTGATACTACACTTGAAAGGTTTTTTCTTTTTAATTTTTTATTATTATTTCAAATGTTATATGTAAAGCTTGATGGGCTGATTTTGCTACAACACACATTTCCCATAGACACTTGCCCGAGTATACTCAGGACTCATCCTAAAAGGGTTAATTGTAAACGTTCAGTAATAAGCCAGTGAAAAGTCTTCAGATAAAATTTGTCAGTTTAAATAGGATAAAATCCTGAAAGAGGACATTCTAAACTTTGAAATGGTATATGACACATCAAAATATACTGGTCTAACTTATCCTTTAATAACATGTAATGAAAAATCCAACCTGTCGAAATATCCCTTTATTGTGTGAGAAACAACAGCAACAGTAGATTTAAAGTATAAGGTGTAGTGCAGAATTTCATGCAAGGTTGTCAAAAACAGTCAAATACTACATTTACTACATTTTATTGTCTGCTCACAGATCCATGATATGATAAAAAAGGGCTTACTTTTCAAAAATATCCTTAACTGCATGTCAGCCCTGTGAATCTAACAGACATGTACTGTATATACCTCTGGAAATTCAATTTTACCATAGTAACCTTTATTGGTTCTGTGATGCGTGCTAGCAGTTCTACTTCAGCCATGGTATGAATCACATCCAACATGTACTGTGATCATCAGTGTGGATGTAAACTTTGTCAGAGCCACAAAGATTCAAATAGAGGTGTACGCCTCCCTCACTCCCTGTTGACATATATTACAGATGAACTTGTGTCATACAATCATAATCTTCAGTTGTTGTGTACATAATGAATGCATAGACATGTACAAACGTTGTACATACAGAGTTTTGTGCCTCGGTAGCTCATCACAATCCTGAAATAAATGTGAATTTGTGTCACTCGGGCTGGCATTTTGGGAGTGAACCTTTAGCTAACCAGCAGTTTGTGGATTTTGCATCCTTAAGTGTACACAAAGTAGTTGCCTACCCAGTTCTCCTTCATCCGTGTCTTGTTCAGAAACTGATTTAAACTAGCAATTTTGAAGATACAAAATGTAGTAGTAGTTTATGGTCAATTATCTGCATGTATTTCTGTTGTAGCTACAGTGTAAGGTAGCTGCAAGCATCTCAAATCGGCGCCAAGCTTGTTATGAAAAGGAGTCACGAGTTTAAATAACGAGACTGTTGAGCTCCCGAAAATAGGGGCAGCCTGCTACATCCTTATTTATTTGCAATATACACGTATTAGCAGGTAATGATTTCCTTGCAGTCAATGGCATGACCTTGCATACACTGTAGGTTCAGCTGTTGCATCATCTATTTTTATGACATGATAGGCCGACATAAGAATTAAACTCTAGTACCATCGCTAATGTATAGATGTTGCTTCATATAAACTGATTCCTATTGTGAATGTTAGAAAGGACTTCTTGGCAAATTCATACACGTTTTGTATGGCAAGGAGTGAAATTTGTCACGGGCATCTATTTATGTTTTTTGGTTTGGTTTGTTTTTATTTCATATTTGGAGGTAATGGAGCAAGGAGGTTTCTCCTGCTTGCCTAACAACCGGATATTGAAAGAGATTTATCTTTGCATAATGTATTAACGGCATGTAACATATGAGAAATTTTTACTTGTATTCCAAGACATTTCTGGTCACATCTGATTCAAGTTTTCAGATTTGTCTCATACAATTACATGTATTATGCAATGTGTCGACCAAAAAAAATAATGGATTCTTTGTATTGTATTTTAGTTGTATACACTAAGTCAAAGTTGAATTAAAATCAACTGAGGCCTAAAGAGTTTCAGTACAAGCAGAGTATCAGCCGACTGTTTTACTTTTACATCTGTTGACAGATTTTACTAAGTTTTCAGAAATGTGTTTTCATTCCTGTGTGCATGAGTGTGTGTGAGCAGTACATTCATTTGTTTCTGTGATTATGCGATGACCTTGCAAAAGTTGTGATGTTATTTTGCACCATGTTCCATTTTAACATATCAAAATAGAGCAAAATCATCCACAGAGAATACTGCAAGTCCCATCAGATCTTAAGTACGACAGTCGCACATGTTTTCACCGGATGCATACAAATCGGAAGACGCAATGATATAATTTTACAGCTCTATCTTTGGCTGGAATGCAAGAACATTGTTAAAAATATTTTAAATGATGTTAGAGCTACAGCAACTCCCTCTAAAGTATTCACCTTTGATACATAATTATGTAGATGGCCATTGCAAAACTGCAATGACTTTATGCAGATGATACATCTCATTTAGTGATTGGTTGCATGGTTAACAGAATAAAAATTAAAAGTGTGATAATCTTGTGAAAATTTGTATTCAGCTCAGTGGAGGACTCGTGACTTCATAATATCACCATCATCATTCCCAGTAAATTGGGTCTATGTATTTGCGACTTATACCGTTGTATCACCGATTTGAGAAAAACAGGAGGGGGAGGGGGATTTACAGTTACCCGATATTGACAAAAACCCATACCATTTACGTGCTCTCGTCTAATTCAGTCTATTCATTACTCCTTTCCGGACGGGTTCAAAAGTCCAGGCTGTGCGGTTGCCATGGCAATGAACGTGACATAGTATACCATCTTGTGGTAGGAACCCGACTGGGGAGCCCGAGTAACCCCGCCTTCTCCCCCATCTCCCTCTCCATCCCTCCCTCCTCTCTCATTTCTCTCTTGCTCCCTTGCTTTATCCACTCCCACTCTTGGTTCCCAATCTCCCCCTCTCCCTGTCTCCCCTTACTTTGGATTTCTCTAATAATCAAGTGATATTGTCATGACAATCAAATACACTCAGCAAAAACAGAAAGTAAACACTTTTTCAAGTATATATTTCTTATAGAATTTTCAGCTAAATGTTGATGCATTATATAACATATGAAAGGTAATTTAACTGGCTATTAACATGGTAAGTCAATAAAGAGAGAAACTTTACGCATGAGTGAACACCTTTGTTTTCCTCTTCCAAGGCACAAAAGTAAACATTGCAAAAATGAACAAGTTGTCATTCATGCGTAAATGCTCTTCTATGTAACAATAAGTTAACACCTTAAAAACCATGAATACAGTTGCAAAAATATACCTATAACCTTTATAATGTCTTTGATGCCCAAGGATCAAATAAAGGTAAAGAATAATGAAGGAAAATGAATTATTTTCTGTCAAATGCAAGTTCATTATTATGAAATGAGAGAAGAAGCAATATAAACAAAAATGGTAAGATTTTGAATCGATTTCTTCCATTAGGAAAATTGTAAATTTTATTTGATTCTTGAATTTGTCTCATAAATTCTTAACTACTAAATTGAATGAAAGAAATCAAGATTATCTGTTCATTTTATCATCTTGTGCCCTTGCTCCCTATGTCATTTGAAGTTTGAGTTGACAGAAAAGTCTTATTTCCCCCTTAAATTTCGTATTTGATTTTGCTTGGGGTTATAAAAGAGATAAAAATAATGAAAACGAATTTTTGCTATTGCGTTCATGTCTCTCATTTTATTTAACTTATCTTTTGTAATCATTGTAAGTGAAAGACAATATTATGTCAATTAATGCAATTTTTACTTTTGTGCTTTGGAGGACAAAAACAAATGTGTTCACTCATGTGTAAATTTTCTCTATATAAATTTATATTGACCTGCTAGGTTGATAGCCAATTAGATTACCTTACATTTATTATATATTTACTATTCTTGTTTACATCTCTCTAAGATTTGTACTGTTTATTTTATGTTAAGTGCTGTCTGGGGCAAATTATTTGTATAGGGTCCCATTTTTCTCTCGCTCTCTTCTTTCTTTCTTTAAAACAACAACAACAAATAACAGATTATTTAATATGGTATAACTGATTTTCATCAAAATCTTCTATGAAAATTATGAACTCGAAAAAGTGTTTACTTTCTTTTCTTTTCTTTTTTTTCCTGAGTGTATATTGGAACTATCCACCTGTGGCAGCAGTCGGATTGGTCTCACAATGTATTTGCAGCTCTGCTGAACAAAGGAGCTTATGAAGCTCTTGCCAATTGGCTGAACAGATCTTGCGTTTACCACATTACTTTGCATGCGTTTATGTATCGAATGTCATTGTACAGTATGGTCGAAGATTAAGTGATTTACATCTGAACCACGAAACTTGGCCTTATCAATTTTTCTTTAATTTTTTTTAGACAACGTCTGTATAGGTTGAATATATTATGTAATAATGAAGATTATGCGCTCCTTTGCTTCTACCCTTTGAAGAGAGAGGATGTATTGACCGCTCAACATCTAAAAAATTTTTCTGGCATTTCAGATACCGACCAACCCGATTACACTGATCCGACATAAGTGCGCACTAGATTGCTAGATTTTTGTTCTAAAAGTATAAAAGACTTCCCTCGTGTGGGAGGGGGGATAACCCGTCCCACACTCTCACCCTTCGGTACACACCTATATGTACTTCATGCAAAGCGAAAGACACACATACGGAACAAGAAATGATAAATAACACAAATTATTATAGACATATACATTGTCTCATATGCATATATATTTACTGTCTTATTTTTTTTTTGATTGACAATTTTCAAAATATGCCCCCTATCGCTGAATTTCATTTTTAAAAACATCAATAGTTCCGAGTCCCTTGTGTGAGAGGGGTTATACCCGCTCCCACACCTCCTTCAATTCCACCCCTTAATTCCGTCAACCTCCACTGTCCCTGAATAATATTTTTTTTTGACTTTTTCTTATTGTGAAATTTCCAAGTATGCCATCTAAAGTGCACTAGATTCTAAAAGTACAAAGTACCTCACCTTATGTGGGATGGGAAAGAAGTGATTAAAATAGTAAAATTTCTTTTCCAAATATGCCACCTTTGGCGTGCACTTCGTCGTGTGGATTTCTGGAATTAACTTCATCGTGACGGAGGGAATAGCCTCCCCTCATTACCCCCCCCCCTCACCCCCTGTGCCCCCCCCCCCAACACACACACACACACACACACACACACACATACGTGTGCACGCATTACAAGTGGTGACAGTGCATAAAAACTATTCAAGTGGTGACTGAATCAGATTATGTTTTAATCCATAAAACATATCCGAAATGAGATATTTTTGACAACCAATTAAAAAAAGAGATAAGTTTTAATCAAAAAAGGCTTGATTTTCCTTATTTCATTGAACCTGCCCATATACTATACAAACGGTGACTGACCGTTATTTTGGTGCGTAAGGTGCGTAAGGCATGTGTGTGCTCAGTTGGAATGTGTCAATCGCGTAAGGTTTGTGTGTCCTCAGTTGGAATGTGTCAATCGCGTAAAGTTTGTGTGTCCTCAGTTGGAATGTGTCAATCGCGTAAGGTTTGTGTGTCCTCAGTTGGAATGAGCCAATCGCGTAAGGTTTGTGTGTCCTCAGTTGGAATGTGTAAATCGCGTAAGGTTTGTGTGTCCTCAGTTGGAATGTGTCAATCGCGTAAGGTTTGTGTGTGCTCAGTTGGAATGTGCCAATCGCGTAAGGTTTGTGTGTCCTCAGTTGGAATGTGTCAATCGCGTAAGGTTTGTGTGTCCTCAGTTGGAATGAGCCAATCGCGTAAGGTTTGTGTGTCCTCAGTTGGAATGTGTCAATCGCGTAAGGTTTGTGTGTGCTCAGTTGGAATGTGCCAATCGCGTAAGGTTTGTGTGTCCTCAGTTGGAATGTGTCAATCGCGTAAGGTTTGTGTGTGCTCAGTTGGAATGTGCCAATCGCGTAAGGTTTGTGTGTCCTCAGTTGGAATGTGTCAATCGCGTAAGGTTTGTGTGTCCTCAGTTGGAATGTGCCAATCGCGCTATGTCACAAATGATTACACACTCGTTGGACCCGTTTATGTCTTCATTTGCTGAACTCTATAAAGCCCGGGAGGGGAGAGGGGCACATTTTGTCCCCTACCACATTTTCAATTGCCACTCCCACACCCTTAACCCAATTCTAACCAAATATGGTGACTTTTAAAAACTTTTTGCGAGATACCAAGAAACCACTTATGAAATAGTACGGAACATAAAATTCTGAGAGGAATTTACAATTCATTTGATAAAAAAAAACAAAGTAAAACAAAGTGATTGTAAAAACATGTGTCACACACTTTATTAGAAGTGCTCTGTATTAAATATCTCGGCCATTTCAAAACCAATTTTCATAAAAAAAAAAAACGTTGAATTCCTCATGGAATTACATGCTTTTTCATATTTTAATATACGTTAATATTTTAAGAGGTTTCTCATTATCTCACAAAGAACAAAAAAAAAGAAAAATTAGAAACCTGAAATAAGGTCTCGACCAAAACTATACAATCCCTTTAAAAGTTTCTATGTATTAGAATGTCAACACATTAACAGTTTAAAAGTATACACACACATACATTCCATTATTTGCAATCTTCTTGTACAATATCACCACTCTTACATTTCAAAACCATGCATACATAAACACACAAACATAAAGCCTTTATGTGACATTGTCATACATAAACTTTGCTTGATTGATCAAAGGTCGAATTGCACATGATTATGACTGTAAACATGTGCAATCATATATGTATATATACTCACACACTCACACACACCATCATTTGCAATCTTCTTGTACAAAATCACCAATCTTACATTCCAAAACCATGCATAAAAAAACACACACATATTGAAATGTTGATGTATTAGAATGTCATTACTTTAACAGTTTAAAAGTATATATACCAACCCACACCATTATTTGCAATCTTGTTGTACGATGTCACCACTCTTACCTTTCAAAACCATGCATACACGTACATAAACATACAAACAAAAAGTTTATATGTATTACAAAGTCATCACTTCAATAGTTTAAAAGTATACATACACACACATTACAAAGTCATCACTTTAATGGTTTAAAAGTATAATACACACACACACACATTACAAAGTCATCACTTTAATAGTTTAAAAGTATACACACACACATTACAAAGTCATCACTTTAATGGTTTAAAAGTATACACATACGCACACACACATTACAAAGTCATCACTTTAATAGACTAAAAGTATACACACACATTACAAACTCATCACTTTAATAGTTTAAAAGTATACACACACACACACATTACAAAGTCATCACATTAATAGTTTGAAAGTATACACACACACATTACAAAGTCATCACTTTAATAGTTTAAAAGTATACACACACACATTACAAAGTCATCACTTTAATATAGTTTAAAAGTATACACACACACACATTACAAAGTCGTCACTTTAATAGTTTAAAAGTATACACACATTACAAAGTCATCACTTTAATGGTTTAAAAGTATACACATACACACACACACATTACAAAGTCATCACTTTAATAGTTTAAAAGCATACACACGCACATTACAAAGTCATCACTTTAATTGTTTAAAAGTATACACACACATTACAAAGTCATCACTTTAATGGTTTAAAAGTACACAAACACACACACACACATTACAAAGTCATCACTTCAATAATTTAAAAGTATACACACACACATTACAAAGTCATCACTTTAATGGTTTAAAAGTACACAAACACACACACACACATTACAAAGTCATCACTTCAATAATTTAAAAGTATACACACACACACATTACAAAGTCATCACTTTAATATATTAAAAGTATACACACACATTACAAAGTCATCACTTTAATAATTTAAAAGTATACACATACACACACATTACAAAGTCATCACTTTAATAGTTTGAAAGTATACACACACACATTACAAAGTCATCACTTCAATAATTTAAAAGTATACACACACACATTACAAAGTCATCACTTTCATGGTTTAAAAGTACACAAAAACACACACACACATTACAAAGTCATCACTTCAATAATTTAAAAGTATACACACACACACATTACAAAGTCATCACTTTAATAGATTAAAAGTATACACACACATTACAAAGTCATCACTTTAATAATTTAAAAGTATACACATACACACACATTACAAAGTCATCACTTTAATAGTTTGAAAGTATACACACACACATTACAAAGTCATCACTTTAATGGTTTAAAAGTATACACATACACACACACATTACAAAGTCATCACTTTCATAGATTAAAAGTATACACACACATTACAAAGTCATCACTTTAATAGTTTAAAAGTATACACACAACACACACACATTACAAAGTCATCCCTTTAATAGTTTGAAAGTATACACACACACATTACAAAGTCATCACTTTAATGGTTTAAAAGTATACACACACACACACATCACAAAGTCATCACTTTAATAGTTTAAAAGTATACACACCCACATTACAAAGTCATCACTTTAATGGTTTAAAAGTATACACACACACACACACATTACAAAGTTTCAAGTTTCAAGTTTCAAGTTTATTTAACCAATTCATTAAACATTTGACATTTTACAAAAGGATACAGCATTAAGAATAATGAATGGTTTGGGACCCCAAAAGAAGCAGAGCTTGTAAAAAAAAGGGTGTGTACAGTTCTGGTCGAGGTGAAGATTTAGCTTTTAACGTTTTGTGAGATATTCAGAAACCACTCTATCAGATGTCAAAGAACATGCAGTTCTAAGGGGTATCAAAAGTTTATTCGATGAAAATCGGTTTTGAAATGGCTGAGATATCCAAAAAACAAGGTGAAACAAAGAGATACTAATAAAGTTGGGGCATGACGCCTTTTATTATTAGCACTTTTTTGGATATCTCAGCCATTTGAATACCAATTTTCATCAAATAAACGTTGAAACCTTCTTAAAATTACATGCTCTTTCATATTTCATAAGAGGCTTTTCATTATCTCACTTAGGAATGTTCAAAACATGAATCCCTACCTCAACCAGTACTGTACAGTCCCTTTAATAATTTAAAAGTATATATATATATACACACACACACATTACAAAGTCATCACTTTAATAGTTTAAAGTATATACACACACACATACAACCACACCCATGCATCATTATTTGCAATCTTCATTAAATTATGTACAAATCCTTGTCTTAGGCTGACGGAGGATTAATTGAAAAAGAAAATAAAGGTTCTTCATATGTGATCGTGCACCACAAAACGAACAAAAAGTCGCACATAGTGATTTTGTGTGAGGCCTGAAAATAGCTGAAATGGGTCAACCTAACCAATCTTATTTATTTATTTATTTATTTATTTATTTATTTATTTATTTATTTATCTATTTATGTCTAATCTTTTGTCAGGGTAGTCCATTCACCA
This sequence comes from Diadema antillarum, assembly GCF_040938485.1. Classification (NCBI taxonomy): domain Eukaryota; kingdom Metazoa; phylum Echinodermata; class Echinoidea; order Diadematoida; family Diadematidae; genus Diadema; species Diadema antillarum. Next base: position 592,778 of record NW_027271015.1, on the reverse strand, counting down.
ATAAATAGTGGTCTTCCATGGAGCCGAGGGGGGCGTTTCATCAACGAGTTCGTCGGAGGTTTTCACCGACGAATTTGCTATCAGCCAATCAGACGCAAGGATTTACACTGACAACTGTTAAAAGCTAATGAAATCCTTGCGTCTGAATAATATTGATGAACATATGTACATTACATAGCAAAACATATATACAGAAGATGACATATACAGTGTAGATACTTACCAGCATACTGTACATTGCAAAGTAACATAAAAAAATACATGCCACAGCAAGAGTTCACCAGAATGCCAAAATAACAATTAAAACGCTATTATACAGGAATGATAAAGCCCAGAATGAATTTCGTGTGTTACTTACAAATAGCAACTTTGCTTAAACAATCTCTTAAATGAATATATGGAAGAAGCTGATCTAATTGAATAATCTAGCCTGTTCCATTCAAGTAAAGAAGATACGATTGGAATGCACTTGTGACAATCAGAGCGAAATCTTGGAACACGTAGATTTCCACTGTCTATCAGCCCTGTATGATGTTCATGTACATCACTAGGCTTAACTACGTGCACCTGAAGGTACGAAGGTGCTAAGTTATGGACGCATTTATATATCATCATAACGCGGCTGAAATCAAAACGTTTGTCTAGTGTCATCCATTTAAGACTTTTGAATAAATCAGCCGACGGTGTGTCATATGTTTTGTCCAAAATCATTCTTGCTGCCCTCTTTTGAATTTTCTCTAGCTTAGTTGTATGGGATTGAAATCTGTTTGACCAAACAACAGAACAGTAATCAAATTGTGGTAACACTAGACTATTATAAAGTAATTTTAGGGATTGTTGGGGCAAAAAGGCCTTTGCTCTCTTTATCATGCATACACTTCTTTGGGTACATTTACATACATTTTCGATTTGTTTAGACCATTTCAGTTCTTCATCTATTAAAACACCTAAACATTTAGTGAACTGAACTCTTTTAATCCGACTACCCTCTAATGAAATACTGAAATTTTCGATTTTCCCGAGATTAGCATGGGAGCCGATAATCATGACAGAAGTTTTGTCAGTGTTAAGGACGAGCCGATTTTTCTTAATTCACCCCATTACTTTATTTAGTGCAACAGTTATCTTTTCTTCTAAAACTGTTGCGTCATTAGCACTGACAGTGAGGGTCGTATCGTCAGCATACATATCTATAACACCTTCTGAAGTACACTCGGGTAGACTGTTGACATAAATTGAAAATAAAAGGGGACCAAGAATTGACCCTTGAGGTACACCCAATTTAATAGTTGAAGGGTGGGACTTGGCTCCTTTGAATTGCGTCACTTGCTGTCTGTCACTTAAAGAGGATTTGAACCAATCTGTATACAGTCGTCTTGTTACACCCTATACACTTTAATTTATGAAAAGTAGGTCATGATCTACAGTGTCAAATGCCTTCCGAAGATCTATGAAGGCAACTCCAGAAATTTGATTATTATCTATATTCAAAGACCACTGATTCAAAAGTTTTGCAAGAGCAGTTGATGTGGAATGAAATGGTCTAAAAACAGATTGATTAGGGTGTAGTAAATCATTCGCATTCATGAATTCGCTCAGTTGTTGATGTACGGTCCTTTCGATAATTTTACTCACTGTTGGTAAGATTGAAATGGGGCGGTAGTTATTCAACAAAGAAATATCTCCTGCTTTAAATATTGGTACTTCCCGAGCCTTTTTCCATTCACGTGGAACAATTCCCGTAGACAGGGATTTGTTGATAATGTCGCAAAGAGATTCTGCAATAACATTCTTTGTCATCTTTAAAAGTTTGCAGCCGATGTGATCTTCTCCGGTTGCTTTATCTATGCCAAGAAGCTCTATCTGTCTCAATACAAAATCTCTCGTTATCATATTTAAGTTAAATTGAGAATGAGATGGAACAAAGCCTTTGTCTTCATCTAATATCATTTGAGAAGTATTCCTCTGCAGATCTTTTGTAATTTTAGTTGCATTAGATATGAAAAAATTGTTGAATGCTTCAGCAATACTTGAGTTTTTCATATTTTCTGAAAGAGCAAGTCTTTTTCTATATTAATATCAAAGTTTGGGATCATAAAACAAACGGGAACTTGTGTTTTCAGCAGTGTTTCTCGAACACTTTTTGATGGAATAGTGTAATTAGTTGTTTTTCATAGAACCCTCTTCCCATTTCTCAAAAACCCTGTCCATACACTTCACTTTCAACTCCAATAACTTTGAAGAGAATGCTGCTACTGCATTGAAAGTTGACATTAATCATGTACAGAATGTACTAATGTAGCATGCTCAATTTCACCTTAATCTGATAATCCCTTCATTGTTGTTGCTCCAGTGGTCAACATCCTGTTTTTTGTTCATTTCATCCCACACCTAGCACAGCTTGGTAAAGATTAAACGCTTGAATACACCATGTACTTCAGAGCCTGTTTTCTCAGTTCACTCTTTCCAGAGTGTGTCCTTTCTTTCCAATATTTAGATAGGTTAGGAGAGTCCATTTGAATTGAGTTATACATTTTAAAGCTTAGAGTCTGCTCTTTCAGAATCCACTCTTAACTAAAAATCCATGTCTGGCGACTTCTTGTTTGTTTTGTGGTGCTGGGTCACATATAACAGTTCTGTACACATGGAGTTAATGCTGATAAATGACTCGAAATTGTGCTCATTCAGCCACACAGTAATGGATGTCTCATATTTGCTGAGTCCATCAGAATAATAAAATGTCTCATGTGCATGTGATTCCCACAACAGAATATATCCTTCACAGTGAATATCTAAAGAAAACATAAAACTTTTATTTAGTCACACAAAAACTGGAAGGAGGCAAACTGTAAAGCTTTCTCATAAATTAACTGCAACTGTACCAAAGGGAAATGCTTACAATTATACAATCCATACCATAAGAATTACCAAACGAGTTTTGACCTCTTACATGTAGAAGCAGAAGAGATCTGCAATCAAATTGATCAACTGTACAACAGATCAGCTGTCCTATCAGCTGTCAACACGTAAACTGCAGTCAATTTGTGATTGGAGTATCATGTCCAGTATGTGGATGTTGTACCATTTTCAATTAAAAATATGTTCATGATTTAAACCTCAACTGCATAGAGTCCCCAGTTGTTTAATGTATTTAAATTGTATTCATCATTTCTATGCAATAATTAAGCTATACTTGTATTGATGTCTATAGCATGCTATACAGTGTCAGTAAAAAGAAAAGAAAACCCATGTTTGACACCATGTTCCTTTACAGATCATACAATAAAGGCCAACTCCAGTAGTATGATCTTGTAGCCCTTTAATATTTTTTTAATTTGACACGTTGATTAAGGTTTATTTACAGATAACTCGGCAAAGCCAAAGGAGTTGAGTTAACATATTGAGGTTCTAAAATAAAAACAAAACTTTTGAATGCAAATTAGCAATGTTTTACAAGATCAAAAGAAATGGGTGCTTCATAGAGTCCAAATAAATTGAACATTCAGAAGCTTCTGATAATCACCAAACCCAAAACTTGGGTAACTCTGATTTTGACATGGCGTAGGAAAGAGACCAGTGTTTCGTTATCTGTAATTGTATTTGCAAATTTGAACTTCCATATTAAAGGGAAATTTTGATATTGATACAATTACACATTTTCCTTCTTATCGACTCAAACTGTGTTCAATCTATCAATGACTGTAAACTAAATGACTGCAAATACAATGTAAAATGCATCCATTATACTTTTCACTCCCTTAATATGCAATTACCATTGATATGAGGTGAGGATAAATTGCCATAATCTTTTATGGACCTAATTTAATATCTGTGAACAAAATCAGAATCAGGGCATCAATGAAATGGCTTTGCAATTGCCTCATTTCATTTTATGATGCTCTCCTGAACGTGTCAAGAGTAACACTACAGCCCGAATTCACAAATGAGGTTTAAACAATCTCCTGGGGTTTCTAAGCATATTAAACTCTGAATAAATAACTGCATATTGCCCATGTGCACGCTTTATAAGAAATACATAATTGGATCACATTCAGTGTGTGCGTACACTCGAAAAACCTTAAGAGGGTGTTTAAACCAGGTGGGGATTTAAACCTCCTTTGATAATTCGGGCCTACAGGTTTGAACGTTTCCTTGTTCTAATTTGGTTCTTGATTTGTCTCTCTCTCGCTCTCTCTCTCTCTCTCTCTATTGCATAACATAAGATACTTGCTGAACTGGGATTTTTGTGCTGAAATTCAAAACATGTATAGAAAACATTATCACAAAAACACTTTTCTATCAGCAAACTAATAAACACTCAATGAATATTAAAAAAACAAGCACTTAATGCATACTGCTTTATGACATATAGGCCCTACCAATGCAGAGTGCAAGTCTTTCATTGTAGATTATCTACTTACACTGTGTTGTCAAATTAAAGGACCATTACATAGATGGCCACTTATCAAAAATGAGTTCCATTGCACACTTTCAAATAAAGAAGTAAATTTGTCAAAAAAGAATAGTATCATGTATTAATAGGTATTAATGCATGAGCAAACAAAAGGCAAAGTGGAAAGAAATTTTACTGTTACACAACACACTACACAATGGTAATCATTTGGAAATTCAATCTTCACTGGTAAACAGAATTACTTACCAGGTAAACTTGATCATCTTAATGTTTAAGAGTCTTTAACAATCTTTTTACCTGCAACCTTTCTTTTGCTTTGGCATGTGCACGCTTAAAGAAATACATAACTATATCACATTCAGTGTGCGTGTACACTTAAAAAACGTATGAGGGTTGTTAGAAAAGGAGAGACAACTCCTGCTCTCCTTTGAAGCCATGCGCGGCACCGCTGAGAAGTTACGCGCTTAACTACAGGTGGAAATCAGGTGCTTTGACAAAAGAGAGCATCAAAAATTGGGACTAGCGCTCTCACTTCTAGAAATACTTGCCCTTACTGCATTTTGCTCTCTCTCTTTCAATGTGATGGCAACAATGAACTTGTGTACCTTGAATTGGAGCAGCGAATCAAAGTGCAGCGTAAAACTGACAATTTAACAGCAAATAGTTTAAAAGCACGCTGGTGCACGCTTTAGCGGAGTACTTTATTTGAAAAATCAAAATATCCCAGATATAAGGATAGAAAGCTAACATGCGGAAATGTGCGCATCAAAAATATGAGGTTTTTAAGATGGCCTTTTTCAATTTCAATTTGCGCATTAGGAAGAAACTAGAAATACATGTTTATAATATTGAATTCTTTCCTAAACTACTCTTAATCAATTCGAGTTATTTCATTTAAAATTTTACGGGGAAATAAAGCTTGTAATTCAACAAAAGGTGAAATGCGTTCTTTGTCTCCGAACTTTGCCATGCAACTAGAGCAGTGCAGCGCATGACTTCAAAGCGTATAGTGGAATGCCAGACATCCCATTTAACGCTTTGAACCAAAACATGTGTTTGCATGAATTACGAAGAGTTGTCTCTCCTTTTCTAACACCTCCCTGGTTTAAACCAGGTCCAGGTTTAAACCTCCTTTGATAATTCGATCCTATGGGTTGAACTTACCATATCTCTGTCATTTAAAGTTTGTGTTACTTAGATGCCGACTACAACTTATTCGATTTGATATAATGCTAAAATATTCAGCCTTATTTTCAATCATTTGTTGCTGTTATATAGAAAGTCAATTTAAAGATCCAGTAACACTACACTCTTTGTTAATTTTCATGAATACGAATAGGAATGCACCAATCAGAAGGTGGGTAACTCTTTACACCAACACCAAGATGGGGGGGGGGGGGGCACATTTTGTTTGCCAAAATTTCATAAGCAACAATGAAATGCCTGATTGGAAACTATTGAACTATTAACATTTTTACAGAACAGAATGATATCCAATAACCATCCTACTATGGTATGAAAACATTAACATCTGCAACAACTGCATTGGGTTCGCCAGCACAATTATGCACTTTAAACAAAGAGTATGAGAAAGTTAGCTTTTATTGTTTTGGTCTTTGATTTTACGAAAATAAGTGTCCTACACTTTCTGACATATCTGACACCCATCCTAGCCTGAATCAAAAACATGATTGACACTAAGCTCTAAACAAAGATTATGAAACAATTCTTTATTACACTTTGGTTCTTGATTTGTCCCTCTCTCTGTCTATTGCATACCATAAGATCATTGCTGAACAGGAAATTTTTGTGTTAAATTCCAAATGTGTATAGAAAATACTATTAAAAAAAAGACTTTTCTATCACTTAACTAATAAACACTCAAAGAATATAAAAAAAAACAAGCACTTAATGCATACTGCTTGATGATATAAACAATGTTGTGTGCAAGTCTTTCATTGTAGATGTTTAAAGAGAAGTCTACAGGTTTTTTTTTTTACCTGCAGGCTATGTTTTGCTTGAAACTGTTGAGAATGTAATCTTTGATATTATGCCAGGTTCTTTCATGCAAGATGGGCTCCTCTTTTAGGCACTGCTCAATTTGTGATTGACCAGGAAGAGTGTTGGTCAAAATAAGTTGACGGAAGTGACGTTGTACTGCTGCTTTTTCACCTGGACACCACTGCTGCCATTTCCTGATATTCCGATTCCTTGTCTTAGGTGGGTGTTTTCTCTTTGTACTTCTCACTGGAGCCACCGAAGACTCTGCATCCAGACACGGAGAATGTCAAAATGAAAAAGTGAAACAACTTGCTAATATGATGTGACAACAATAATAAGAAGACAAATCAGAAACACAGGCAAAACCACAACAGAAACAAGTGTCAAGTAGGAACAAAGGGGATTACAGTTAGGGACAGTGAAATGAAAATCCCTTATTGAAGAGTAGGCAGGAAGAGGAGAAGCAGAAGAAGGATATGGCATATGAGGGGCAGGAGAAGAAGTAAGAGTATGAGAAGCAGAAGCAGAAGGAGAACAAGGAGAAGAAGGAGGAAGTGAAGTGTTAAGGGAAGAAAAGGATGAGGATGATGAGGACAGCAAAGACACCGACAGCAAAGAAGAAAGGAAGATAGCAGGAGTGGGTTGAGGAGGAATAGAAGGATGACTATCTAACCACTTGATCCGCTTCATTTTCTTTAGCCGTGGGGTGTCGATAGTGGAAGATGAAAGGGATTATGCTAGGATATATGTTGTCATTAACAGTAAGGATTTTGGGATTCAGTTCAATGTTTAAAGGGTATGTACAGTTCTGGTCGAGGTGAAGATTTAGCATTTAACGTTTTGAGAGATATTCAGAAACCACTCTATGACATGTGAAAGAGCATGCAGTTCTAAGGGGTATCAAAAGTTTATTCGATGAAAATCGGTTTTGAAATGGCTGAGATATCCAAAAACAAGGTGAAACAAAGAGATACTAATAAAGTTGGGGCATGTCGCCTTTTATTATTAGCACTTTCTTGGATATCTCAGCCATTTGAAAACCAATTTTAATCAAATAAACGTTGAATCCTTCTTAAAATTACATGCTCTTTCATATTTCATAAGAGGCTTTTCATTATCTCACTTCAAGGAATGTTCAAAACATGAATCCTTACTTCAACCAGTACTGTACAGTCCCTTTAAAGGATATTGATGCTTTTATAGCATTCAGAAATCATTAATTAACAACAGCCATTTTATGATTAAGTCTGATGTCAAGGATTGGTATATGCCTACCCACATGATACACTCTTAAAAAGAAAAGAGTAAATCAACATCAAAAGTGGCGAGGAGTGACAGCATTTTTACAGGTTGCATTCACCCTTTTATCTAGCTGAATCCAACAGTTAGATGTGCTAGATACAGCAAGAAAAGGAGAGAACACAACATCTTTAAAATGCTGTCACTCCTCGCCCCTTTTAAAATGCTGATTACTTACTCTTTTCTGTTAGTGTAGCTAAGTAGAACTAGTACAGAATACCATCCCAAAGATAATTAGTGCAGCCATTAAGCATCTGTTCAATTCATGATCAACTGCTGAACTTTTATTGTTTAGTTCAAAGTAATTGGCCTCTTCAGACTTATTGTGATGACAAGCGTTAAGAAAATTCCACATTTTTATTGTTGCTTCGTCACTACAAAGCTGCACTTTTAGTAAGACCAACATGATAGTAATTACTACTCCTTTTTTGGCAAAAATGCTAAAATACATGTAGAAAAAGAAAAGGAGTCACAGTCCTTTCCAACTCAGAGTAAGTTCATCGTCCTACATTCATGCATGCCGGGGGCATCACTAGACCATTTTGAAGGGGGGGGGGGGGGTGTTATTAGACCAAATTTCAAGACATCAAATGAAGAAACATAACAATTTTTGTGACAACCACCCCCCCCAAAAAAAAAAAAAAATCATCAACTTTTTGAGCTTTGCTGATAGCTTATCAAAATTGAAAATTTGCCGACAAAATATTTGAATGGGGGCGGTGGTGTCACAGCCAATTTTTTCAATTCAATACTTTAAAGTTCAGCAGTTTAAAGTTGATTCCTTAAAATGGTGCAGAAGTTAGGACATTCACTAGTTTTGAATGGACAAACAGATGAACAAGCATAATGTAGGCAAGCAGACAAACCTGAAAAAAATTGATGGAAAACCCCCAAAATTCAGCAAGAGAAAGTATTTCACAGAAAATTTTGTTAAAATACATTGCAAGCAGCCCTACTCGAGAAGTCAGACATCTACATGCAACTACTCTACAACATAAATGAAGCAGAAAATACTCAAATCAAAACCAAGGAATCAGTAGGTCTTGTAAAGATATTTCCTTAACATAGAAAGAAAATCATTTTAATAATCTACCATGGGAGTATAATAACTAGTAGCTGCTTGGCGGAGGTCTGCACTCTCAGAGTGCTTTCCAGTTTGTAATCTTCTTGTACAATGTCACCACTCTTATATTTCGAAACCATCATAAACACACAAAGTTGCATTCAAAAATGCTTGTTTCCTATGGAGGATGTCACCACACTTTTTGTAATGTATATATTAGAATATCATCACTTTTAGAGTTAGCAAACCCCAAACACACATCATTACTGCATTTCCAATCTGTATGTCACCACTCTTAATGCATAATTATATGCTAAGACAAAAAAAAAACACACATATGAAGTTTCTACGTATCAGAATGTCATCACTTTAACATTTTACATTTATATACACACACACATCATTATTATATGGCCATTTTTACAATCAGTGGTGTAAAACACGATTTTGGCACTAAATGGTATATAACTTTCTTATACACTGACAGATATGCATTATTTTTTTTCATAAACTTACCACCCACAGTGTCTACCTTGGGTACCTTAATGAACTTTCCTCTCTTTTTCTTTCAGATGTGGCATGCACTTACATGCTTGAAATCCAACACTTTTGGTGTATGCACTCTGACATGGTTTTTTTGTCAGACCTAGCATATTAAATTGTTTATTCCTTTTCATTATTTTTGTTGTTGTGGTGATAGACAGGTATCCAACATTAAGAACTATTATGTTTACCAGGTTCTGCTTTGTCTTCTTTAAAGACTGAAATTGTCCAAACTTTATGTTTCGGAGGTGACATTTTCCGTTAACAATTAACCCCTCTTTTGAGTTAGCTCTTGCTCACAATTATAAAATTCAACTTTGCTAATTTTCATCAAAACAAAATTGTAATCAATCTGACTAAACTTCGATCCAAAGATTATTTGATTCAAATAGCTTATTATTTTTTGGTGAGTGTTTATAAATTTATGCAACTTTTCCGTTAACTTTTCTGTCACCTCCGAGACAACAGATTTATGTATTTGATTTTTTTATTCTTGACATCAGTTATACATTACATTTACAAAAATGTAACATATCCCCTCACATTATCTCTGAAGGAAGGTAGTAGAAATATAGCCTGTTGTTTTCATTTCGGAGCAATTTACAATTTTCCGTTAACACTTGTCACCTCCGAAACAATCGTCACCTCCGAAACAACAAGCGTATTATATTTGATAATTTCTCGAAGACAAAGCAATTTTGTTTGATTTTGTCCAATTGACAGGAATCTCTTTTGGATGAAAATAGCAATTTGGCAACAGGAAGTGAGAATTTTCTAGAGATTAATAAAAGATCTAATAAAAACTAAGAATTACTGTTTCGGAGGTGACAAAACACTGTTAACAAGAGTTTTTGCTCATTTCTATTGAAGAGAAACCATATCATGTACACCAATGGTTTCATTTATTTTAGTAACATAAGTCTCAAAGTGGAGAAATCAACTAACACACTCTCACTCTTATATTTATTACTATATTGTACGTTTTAGGCCAAATTTACATTTTTTCACTTTTTTAACAAAGAGAATGCACAAAATACACCCATCTGTTGTATATATGATATTGTAATCAAGATCATTTCTCCTGCTTTAGTTAAGTAAACATATAGATGCTTTCATCTTAGAAGCTTGATTTCCAATTTAAGCAATTTAGTTGTGAAGATTTACCAATCACAGCTTTCCATGTAGGTTGCTTTTTTTGTGTTTCGGAGGTGACAGTGTTTGTTAACACCATATTGTTATGTGATAGTGAAAGGCAAGACTTCAGTTCCTTTTCACTATCTATTAACATTTTCAAATACATTTAATATTTACAAAATCATCACAATAGAAGTGACTTTTGTAGATATACCTAGCTCACCAGAATTCCCTTGATACCAAAGTGATACATGTGGCAGTTCATGCATGCCCTAGTCCACAATCTTACAAAAATCATAAATGTATAATCAAACTCCACAAAAAGGCCACATGCCTATAGCTGGTGCACAACATGTTCTTGAATTCTTAGTTGTTGTTTTTCCATGTACAACGTGGTAATCATAAACAAAATTATGTGATTTTTTTTTTTTAATATGACAATAATTATTACATTTTCCAAGTTGAACCAACTGTTTATGACATTGTATTTTTTTAAGATTATTGAAATTATCTGACAACTAAAGTGAACAGAGGAACAAGTCCCCAGGACTGGAAAGGGAAAGATCAAAAAAAAAAAAAAAAGATTTGTAGTTCTATCTCAATATGATTTTGATGACGTGTTTACCTTGTTTTGTTATTATGTTTCATCTTAGAATTTGGCTTTAAGTACTGGAATTTCAAGGAAAAGAAAATGGTTTCTTAAAGGACAAGTCCACCTTCATATACATGTGGATTGAGTGAATGCAACAACATTAGTAGAACACATCATTGAAAGTTTGGGAAATTGGACAATCCATTCAAAAGTTATGGTTTTTTTTTTTTAAGTATCTATGCAATCACTGCTGGATGAGACGACTACGACAGTGTATGATGTCACATGCATACAACGATATAAAGAAAATATAAGTGAATTTCACAAAACTTTACTTTTTGAAAAAAGTGCACATTTCTTCAACTTGTTGCTGATGTATGTTAGGGCAATATTATTCACCCTGCCTTCCAAAAGAGAGAAGTCAAGTGTTCTTTTGTTATGCAAGAAAAGTGAAAATATGTTGAATTTTCTTGATATATACTTTCTCTATATTCTTGTACATGTGTGACATCACAAGCTATAGAAGTCTTCTCATTCAGCTTTGACTGAGCAGAAACTTCAAAAATTCATAACTCTGGAACAGATTGCCTTATTTTCCTCAAACTCTCACTGATGTGTTTTACTAATATTGCTGTATTTACTCAACCCTCGTGTCTATTGAGGTGAACTTGTCCTTTTTCAGTCCCTTATAGGGTTATTTGAGACCAGTTTGTGTCCGGGACCTTCTGAGAAGTTGATGGGTAAAATTACTTAACAAAAAAAAAAAAATAAAAATTCCCCATAAGTTCACACAAAAGCATTATGCTGCTCTCTTCAGCTGGGAAACACAAACTGTTGTCTTAACCAAACTGTAAAAACTTGCTAAAGATTAGTATGAATACAATCTAAAACAAAATATGAGCTGGTATCCACTATCATGAAAGAGAATTTAACTAAACAAAATAACAAGTAAGAACTGAAAGAAAGAGCTTATATTTGAAAATTAAATCCATGAGGAAAGACATGAATGTTCACAATATATTAGTTAACACCTGAGAAGTTGGGTTGTCTCTGTGTTGTGTCACCTCCAAAACAATAAAATGATTTTTTCTTATCTTATACTTTTTACTCTCAAAAGTGACTAATATATATGATTTGCTGGTAATTTTCAAGCAATTCAGAAAGATACATAAAATACATTTTAGTAATGTCAATAGTTTAAATGCATCTGGTATTATAGAAAATTTATCCCAGATGTCCCAAACACCTTTCACCAGTATTATAACATTTGTATGGTGGCTATCAAGAATGATGAAGAATTCATGAACATCCTTGAATTAATCTATTTATAATACTATGTGCAAACAAAAACATAATACAAGTCAAATAAGAATTTTGCTGTTGGCATTCATAACCTATGTCCCCACCAAAAAATTACAATGGTACCCTCCACAACGATAACTTTAAAGATGGTGAATCAATCTAAAATACAATTCTAGGGATTGAAAATATAACTCATTGCCCACACCTTACAGAAAACCCCATTCAATTTGCTTCAGAGGTCAAAGAGAAATGATAATTTTTGTAGAGCATGTCAGGAATCCCTTCCCTCCAAGTTCTGTATATTGTGTTTACACATTAATATGCAGTTCCAAGAGCATCCAAGGGCTAAACTTGGAAGAATCAGACTCCTGACATCCTTTATAACAATCCACATTTCTTTGAGACCACTTAACCAAATTGACTGGGGCTTTCTGCAAAATAGAGCTAAGATGTTATAATTTAAGACCACAAAGTAGATTTTAGCTGATTTAATCATGCTGGGTGCTATCAATGCCAAAGTCTAATTGTAAATTTGGGGGGGGGGGGGGGGGGGACATACACTATATGAATACTTGAACACAATGTTAACATTGAATGTCACCTCCGAAACAAAGTTATTCTTCCCTGGTGTTGTGGAATAAAATGTTCTGAGAGCAAAGAAACATTACTAAAATGATCTTACACCCTCATTTCAATTTAAGGTAGAAAATGGAATGCCATGTTTCTTCAGGTTACAATATCTAGCTTATGTCCGTCATATTCTTACTGTAAATGAATATTTCAACACAATGTTAACATTGAATGTCACCTCCGAAACGAAGTGATTCTTCCCTGATGTTGTGGAATAAAACGTTCTGAGAGCAAAGAAACATTACTAAAATGATCTCACACCCTCATCTCAATTTAAGGTAGAAAATGGAATGCCATGTTTCTTCAGATTACAATATTTAGCTTAAAACCTTCGTCCAAATGGAAGGCAAACTACCGGTACCCATGCTAATTAATGAAGTGTAAAAAAACACTTGTTCTGTGTGGTCTATCTGCTTGAAACAGGAGTTAATTTCTTGTTCTTGAGTTATAATTATTAAAAACATTGATAAAAAGAAGAAGTTTTGTGTTATTGTCACTTATTCTCAAAAAAACTGAGTGTTAATATTAATGTCACCTCCGAAACATTCTATTATGTTAACTGTCACCTCCGAAACATCCATGAGTGAAAAATCCAAGATTTAAAGAAATGATTGGAATTTCATTTAACCTACATAGGAAGGTAGCCCTTCTTAAAGACTTGTTATAGTATAGAGTTTGACCTGGCTTGCCCTCCAATAAATAGTTAAAATCTTAAAAATTGCATGTCAATTGGTATTTTTACCAAAAATTTATAAATCTCATGTATTTTTTTAAAAATCACTTTATATTCAACCCCCAAATAGTTTTGATTCACAAACTATATATTGTTGTTAACCATATAAACTTTGCATGGTGAAGTTTGACTACAGAGTTTTGTCATTATGGTGCAATTCATGAAAACAAAATTTTGCTTAAATTTACTTCAGGTGCCAGGGTTTTCCTTAAATTACACCAATAACTCTTCAGCTTTAAGGTCTGAAATGTTATTTTTTCAAAAATTTGAATACTTTCAAACAGGAATCAAACAGAATAATGAAAAAATATTTTGTTTGAAATTTTGACCCTCTGAGTACAAAAGTTACACCACTGATCGTAAAAAAGGCCATATGCAATCTTCTTGTACATGTACAATGTTACCACTAAAACCATGCACACATAAACACACAAAGTTTTTTTTATATGTTAAGATGTCACCACTTTAACAGTTTAAAAGTATATATACACACACTCACCATTATCTGCAATCTTCTTGTACAAGGTCATGACTCTTACATTTCAAAACCACATACATAAACACACAAACAAAAAGTTTCTACATGTATTTACAGTTCGACCTCGATTATCCGGCCATGTCGGGACCAGCGCTCATCCGGATAAGCGAATTGGCTGAAGGCGTCCCGATAATAGAGTTTTCCCAATAAAAGGAAGCCGGATAATCCAGGTCGAACTGTATTAGAATGTCATCACTTTAATAGCGTAAAATATACACAAATCCACACCATGATTTGCAATCTTCATGTATAATGTCACCACTCTTACATTTCAAAACCATGCAAACATCAATGCACAAAAATTTATAAAGTTTCTATGTATTAGAATGCCATTACTTTAGGAGTTAGCAGCTATACCACAAACACACACTAGATTATTTCCTATAATATATTTATATTTATACACTAGATTATTAACAGATTGTATCATTAACATATAAATACACACACACTATTGATTCCAATCTCCTTTTACAATGTCACCACTCTTACATTTCAATACCACGCATAAACACACAAAGTTTTTATGTAAAATGTCACCACTTTAACAGTTTAAATGTATACATACACACACACCATGCATATGCTTGAACACAAAACATTTGAAGTTTTTATAGTATTACAATGTCATCAATTTAACACTTTACATGTCTACACACACACCATTATTTGCAATCTTCTTGTACAATGTCACCACTCTTAATTTCTAAACCATGCACACATAAGCACACAAACATTTATAGAGTTTCTAAGTATTACAATGTCACAACTTCATAAGAATTTAAAAGTATTGTATCTACACACCCACACCATTATTTGCAATCTTCTTAGATACAATGTCACCACTCTTATATATCAAAATCATGTCTACACACAGACATTTGTAAAGTTTCTGTGTATTATGCAATCACTTTAGGAGTTAGAAAGTTATACAATACAAAAACATGCCATCATTTGCAATCATATATAGTGACCACTTTTTCCTTTCAAAACCATGCATTTAAAACAAACATTTGTAAAGTTTCTAATATGTATTAGAATACCATCACTTTTAGAGTTAGCAAACCACAAACACACACCAGTATTTCCAATCTGCACATCACCACTCTTACATGAAAAAAATGCATATATCTTTTCAACAGGCGTTTCAAAAAGGTGAATGGGATCTTGACCATTTTAATTTCTATCTCCATGATAATATCATCCATCAACTCCATTTTTTCAGTTTGATGATGACCCTTACATGGAATGGCTGATCAGTGATTGCTGTTCTGTGACCATGATCATTGCATTTGATAGCTATGAGGATATCAGGCATAGTCCATGTGCAAAAGAATGTTTAAAAGCCTTTTTTCCCCTTTTTATATTTTATGTTGTAATCTAACCATCATGCCATCACATAGTCTATTTTCTATCCCATTCTCATCAACAGCTGAAATTGATTTCACATACTCTACAATTGTGATGGGTGATTTACATGTTTGTCAATATAACATCCCACAAACTGTCCTTAATAAATACAAATAAAGCCAGCACACATTATCTTTGCATTAAGTCTAGCTGCAGTTCGAACTCATTGAAAGGTATTCTTTCTGCATTATGGTGAAAAGTTTGACAAATGCATACAGATATACATGTGTGTAGCCTACTCATCTTCTGCATTCCCAAAGTCATGGATATACATGCAAATATACAACTGAGCATAAAGATTTGAAAACCATATTTTTCTTTGTCTCTTAACATAATTTATGTTGGAATTTTTTTCTGCATACAAATACATACTATTTTACATGTTACATTGTTAGTTAATTGGAAACAATCAGTTGCACTAATGTACTTATTATCACATTAAAATGGACATTTTTTGCATGTTAACACTTACGATAGGCCTCCGAAACATGTGTTGCTGCTAACTTTAAGCCACCAAAAAAGGTGTTCCTAATCAGTGTACCTTTATCGCTACTGTTGTAGTTTCCTTTAGAATCATATTGCCATATATGTAATGTCATAAATTCAAAGTGAGCATCACTCAAAGTGTGCACAGTTTGTTATTCACTTTTGGGGAAGCCAATTTCATAATAATAATAGGTATGAAGAGTAAACATTATGCACTGCCATAAGATGTACATCTGTATACTGTTATTTACATTTTATTGATGCCCTGTTGTTATTCTAGCATGTTGTTATAGTTGCTTTACTGTAGTTTTCTTATTGTAAGTGAATACAGGACTAAAACTTTGTGTTAACAGTTTTGAATCCTCCGAAACACACTAGTTTGTTAACTGAAGCCTACAAAACACACAAGTCTGAAAATTTCAACTTTGTTAAAAATAATCGAATTTCTTTGGGATTTGGATTGATAAATGTTTGTTACCAAGAGATTATTTGAGGCTATGTTTAGAGTGGCTCTTGCTTCTAGAACATTCTTTTAACTTAAAAATAGTTTGTCAGGTGGCATTTTTACCTTGGAATTTGAAGTTCACATCTAAATAATTGCAAGAGCGAATATCTGTCGGGGGAAAAAAGTGTTTTGATATTTCAAAGATATGTTCACAGCAAATGAAAGATTGCATTGCACCTACCATTAATCTTCATTTGGTTGCTGTGGGTGACCAAAACATTCATGTTGTTTTTACCTAAATTTATCTAAAATTCCATATTAGTCACTTAATGTTTCACATTTAGCCTAAGAATTAAGCTCTGGAATTAAAAAATGTTGAAAATGTAGACATTCCTATATAAAATAAAGGCAAAGATAAATATGGAAACATAACTTTATTTTTTTTACCCTTGCCACATCAAAGTTGCACCCTTTACTGTGAAACTGACCATATCAGAGTATTGACATTGTACAAGGAGATTCCTAATAATGGTGTGTGTATGTGTACATGTACAGTTTGTATACTTTTAAACTGTTAAAGTGGTGACATTTTTATACATAAAAACTGTGTGTTTATGTATGCATGGTTTTGAAATGTAAGAGTGGTAACATTGTGAAAGGAGATTGCATATAACGGTGTGTATTGTATGTGCAGTATTGATAATACAATTTGTTAAAGTGGTGACAGCTTGATACACAATAACTTTGTGTGTTTATGTATGCATGGTTTTGAAATGGAAGAGTAGTGACACAAGAAGATTGCATATAATGGTCTGTGTTTGTACATACAAGTGTTGAAGTGATGACATTCTCATAGAAACTTCATGTTTTGTGTTTAAGCATATGCATGGTGTGTATGTGTGTGTATGTATAGAATTAAACTGTTTAAGTGGTGACATTGTAATACATTAATCTTTACATTAATCTGTATGTTTATGTGTTCATGTATGCATGGTTTTGATATGTAAGAGTGGTGACATTGCACAAGGAGATTACTAATAATGGTGAGTTTGTGTGTATATATACTTTTAAACTGTTAAAGGGATCGTACAGTATTGGTGGAGATGAGATTTGGGCTCTTAACTTTCAATACGAGATACCAAGAAAACACTTAAAGGATATAGTACAAAGCATACCCTTGAATTCAAAGTTTATTTGATGAAAATCGGGTTTGGAATGAATGAAACATCCAAAAACAAAGTAAAACAATGCGATCGTAATAAAGTGTGGGTCACACATTTTATCGGAATCACTTTTTTTTTTGATATCTCAGCCATTTCAAAACCAATTTTCATCAAATAAACATTGAATTCCTCATAGAATTACATGCTCTTTCATATTTCATAAGAGGTTTCTCATTATCTCACCAAAAAAATTCAGAAACCTAAAAATTATGTCTCAATCAAAACTGTGCAATCCCTTTAAGTGGTAACATTTTAATTCATAAAAACTGTGTGTGTTTATGTATGCATGGTTTGCATGGTTTTGAAATATCACGAGTAGTGACATTGTACATTGTACCCTTATAATTGTACCTTTACCTGTACATTGTACCCTAATAATGGTGTGTGTATAAATGTGTACCGGTATGTACTTTTAAACGGTTAAAATGGTGACATTTTGATACGTAAAAACTTTGTGTGTTTATGTATGCATGGTTTTGAAATGTAAGAGTGGTGACATTGTACAAATAGATTGCAGATAATGGTGTGTGTGTGTATGCGGGGTAAATACTTTTAAACTGTTAAAGTGGTGACATCTTGATACATAAAAACTTTGTGTGTTTATGTATGCATGGTTTTGAAATGGAAGAGTGATGACATTGTACAAGAAGATTTCAAATAATGGTCTGTGTTTGTGGTGTATGGATACTTTCTATCCCTTAAAGTGATGACAATACAAAGAAAGTTTATAAATATTTGTGCATTTTTGTATGCATGGTTTTGAAATGTACTAAAGAGAGGTGACATTGTACAAGAAGATTGGAAATAATGGTGTGTATACCCGTGTGTAATATATATACAGTGTTAAAGTGATGACATTCTAATTCATAGAAATGTCATATGTTCGTGTGTTGAAGCATATGCATGGTTTTGAAATATTAGAGTGGTGATAGGTAGATTGGAAATAATCTAGTGTGTTTGTGGTAAAATATGCTAACACCTAAAGTAATGGCATTCTAATTCATAGAAACTTTATAATTTTTTTGTGCATTGATGTATGCATGGTTTTGAAATGTAAGAGTGGTGACATTATACAAGAAGATTGCAAATCATGGTGTGGATGTTGGTATATTTTATGCTATTAAAGTGATGACATTCTAATACAGTTCGACCTTGATTATCCGGCCTCCTTATATTCGGAAAACTCTTATTATCCCGCGTGTTCAGGCAGTGAAGGACTTTCTTTTTTCATCCAAAAATTGAGAAGAAACAGTGACTTTAACATCTTTTCATGGATCTATTTCACTAATTGCATAAGATAAGAATGATAGGTTTCTCAATATCTAATGAGGTAAAACATGTGTGATTTTCACATAAAGATATAACATACTTTATTTTTGTGAAGACGTTAACGATACAATTTTGTGCTGGCTAGCATAGATTACACCAACGTTGTGGGGTACACTACCTGCCTACCTGCCTAGCTGCCAGTGCACTGGGACAGCAGCTTGGATGGCAGCTACATTAACACTGTGTCTCCCATATCCAGCCAATTCGCTTATCCGGATGAGCGCCGGTCCCGACATGGCCGGATAATCGAGGTTGAACTGTACATAGAAACTTTTTGTTTAAGTGTGTTTATGTATATGGTTTTGAAATGTAAGAGTCATGACATTGTACAAGAAGATTGCAGATAATGGTGTGTGTGTGATACTTTTAAACTGTTAAAGTGGTGACATCTTCATACACTTTGTGTGTTAATGTGTGCATGGTTTTAGTGGTAACATTGTACAAGAAGATTGCATAGAGTGTGTGTGTGTATAATAATGATAATAGTGAGACTCTTATAAAGTGCTCATATCTACCTAAAAAAGATACTCAAGGCGCTATAGAATAGAGTACATATTGTGTCACGTTGCAACAGTATCACAGAAAATAATAAGACACTAAACCAAGAGACAATAGGCCTATGTATACGTACACATACTATACATACAGGTATACAATACTGTGTGTTGACATGGAAAGTGTTAAAGTGATGACATTCTGATACGTAGAAACTTCATAATATATGTTTGTTTTTGTTTTTTGTTTAAGCATATTTCATGGTCAGTTTTACAGTAAAGGGTGTAACTTTAATGTGGCAAGGGTCAAAAATTAAAGTTGTGTTTCCATTCTTATCTTTGCCTTTTTTTTTATAAAGGAATGTCTATATTTTCAATATTTTGTCATTCCAGAGCTTAATTCTTAGGCTAAATATGAAAAATGAAGTGACTATTATGGAATTTGAGATAAATTTAGGTAAAAACAACATGAATGTTTTGGTCACCCACAGCAACCAAATGAAAATAAATGGTGGATGTAATGCAACTTTTCATTTGCTGTGAACATATATTTGAAATATCAAAACACTTTTCCCCCAACAGATATTCACTCTTGCAATTATTTGGATGTGAACTTCAAATTCCAAGGTAAAAATGGTACCTGACAAACTATTTTAAGTTAAAAGAATGTTCTAGAAGCAAGAGCCACTCTAAACATAGCCCCAAATTATCTCTTGGTAACAAACATTTATCAATCCAAATCCCAAAGAAATTCAATTATTTTTAACAAAGTTGAAATTTTCAGATTTCTGTGTTTCGGAGGCTTCGGTTAACAAAGTAGTGTGTTTCGGAGGCTTCAAAACTGTTAACACAAAGTTCTAGTCCTGTATTCACTTAAAATAATAAAACTACAGTAAGCAACTATCACAACACCAGTGCTAGAATAACAACAGGGCATCAATAAAATGTGAATAACAGTATACAGATGTACATTTTATGGCAGTACATAATGTCAACTCTTCATACTTATTATTATTAGGAAATTGGCTTCCACAAAAGGTCAATAGCACAATCAGGATATGCAAATGTGTAACAGTGCAAAAATGAAAAAAACTTGGTGAAAATGTTTTTTTTTTGTTGTTGTTTGTTGTAGCTGAGTGTTCAAATTTTCATTTCATGTAAAGAAAGAGTCAAAATTTTGCATTTAACTGCGCATAAATTAGCATTTAAATTAGGGGTGTCGAATTACATTGAAATGACTAATATATTGGAAAAATTCATTAAAAAAAAAGGAGAATGTTTTTTTTTCATCTGATATTGCTGTTAGATATTCCTGATAAATATCCCTTTCATTCACCACCAGCACATAGCTATGACATATCACAAAATATGTTTTCACTTCTCAAAATGGATGATCAATTTTGTAGGCATTATTTTGAATTCAAATAAAACCACTTTTACATATTTTATCATATTTCACTTTTGCCAAAGAGTGAAGAGGCGAAACTTCAGGAATAGGTAACAGACATATAGTGGCCATTATTACAAATTTTTATGAAATTAGGGCTGGTACTTTGGAAGATATCATATTTTTCATCAAAAAATTATCTGTACAGTTTGACCTTGAATGTGCGCACAGTGTTTGGATCAATTCTCATATTTGTAAACACAGATAGAAGAATGAATGTGAGATTTATGATGACTTGAGTTGATATCCAAGCTGTGACACTCAAACAATGACATATTAAGCCAAAATACTATGTTTTTGCTTATGATATCTTTAGAAATTGAACAAGCATTGAAATATGAACACTGAACCCTTATCATATGACCTTCATGCAGTATAACATGGGCGTGTATCGCAATACACACAATAGATTTCTACATATGTACAATTCATGGTTAAAAAAACAAGGATATTCAATAAGGGGAAAAGATTCTTTTAAGTAGTCAAATTAGGATATACCTCACTGAAAATACTGAAAAACGGCTTGTTTCTCCATGTATAGCTGTACAGCATGGGTTTAAAAGGTCACAATGTCACAAAAAATAAGCCAGCATTACACTCATACCAGGATGGGACTTCAGACCTTATAACTTTCTCCAGCTGAAAGAACCACTGTTTTTTTATTGCATGCAAGCAATGCCAGGAAAAAATCAATTAATTTGATACCAAACACATAGGGGTAGACTTAAAATATGGACCTCAAATCTTGATTTTACGTAAGTTGTAAAACGCTTTTTTTTTTAACGCAATACGTGGGTTTTGGGGGACTTTTTGGTAATTAATCTTTGATAATTAACAGTAAATGAGAAGAAATTAGCTATTGTCTTACCACATGTGATTACTGATGTCTTAGCATGCTGCATGTGAATTTTTAAGTCAGTTGGTGCATTCTTTTAGAAGTTACAATTTTTTAAAGTGAGAAAGTCATGACTGCATAACCTGATTGTGCTTATCACCAAAAGTGAATAACAATCTGTGTACACTTTGAGCGATTCTCAGTTCGAATTTATGACATTACGTGTACATGTGGCAATATGATTCTAAAGGAAACTGCAACAGTAGCAATAAAGGTAACACTGATTAGGAACATCTTTTTTTGGCGGCTTGAAGTTAGCAGCAACACATGTTTCGGAGGCTTCATCATAACTGTTAACATGCAAAAAATGGTCCATTTTAATGTGATATGAAGTACATTAATGCAGCTGATTGTTTCCAAATAACTAACAATGTTGCAACATGTGAAATAGTATAATATGTATGCAGAAAAAAGACTTTCCATCATTTGTTAAGAGACAAAGAAAAGTATCATTTTAAATCTTTAAGCTCAGTTGTATATTTGCATGTGTACATGTACATTGTATATGACTGTGGCAGTGCAGAACATGAGTAGGCTACACACATGTACAGCTGTATGCATTTGTCAAACTTTTCACCATAATACAAAAAGAGTTACTTTCAATGAGTTTGAACTGCAGCTAGACTTAATGCAAAGATTATGTTTGCTTGCTTTATTTGCATTTTATAAGGACAGTTTGTGGGATGTACAACCACCCATCATAATTGTAGATCACATGTGAAATCGATTTCAGCTGTTGATGAGAATGGGATGTATAGAAAATAGACTATGTGATGGCATGACAGTTAGAATACAACATAGTCTTGTAAAATATAAAAATGGGTAAAGGCTTTTAAACATTCTTTTGCATATGGACCATGCCTAATATCCTCATACGTATAGCTCTATCAATTGCAATGATCATGGTCATAGAACAGCAATCTAAAATGCTGATTAGCCATTCCATGTAAGGGTTATCATCAAACTGAAAAAAATGGAGTTGAAATAATTATATGGGTGATATTATCATGGAGATAAAAGTTGAAATGGTCAAGATCCCATTCATCTTTTTGAATTACCTGTTGAAAAGATACATACCCTATCGTATACCAATGACTGTGTATGAATTTTGAATTTAAAAAATGTTGACCAAATGTATAGTTCCCTATATGATAGGTAGAATTTTGCTTTCTTTTTCTGTGGTATACAAGTCACCTCTGTTTCATATCATTTCTCTTATTTTTTACGCTTCAAAGGCTTCTTTTTTATAGTTATTGTATAAAATTCCAGTTTGTGTGACTCCTGTGACAGGTAGGAGGTCTGTTTTTGAAGGTAACACTAGTAAAACATTGAGAACTTGCAAACAGAACTTTTACTGTTTCTAAAATGACAACCTTTTAGCAAAAGCAGATTAAAAAGGAGCAAATGTGATTAAATATCTGAGATTGTTTTAGAATATAAGCCCACAGACTACAGTTTTAACCCTTTGAATTTCAAAATACACTTAGGGGGTTGTAACTTTTTTCCAGAAAAGCCAGGACTAAACAGACTATGAAGATTTCAATCATTTCAATATTGTTCTTCATGAACATAACTTCTCCAGTCACCCACCCATGTAAACTACATGTACCCCATGGCAACAGTCTATAAGTAGAGGTATATTATGTCATTTTAAACAATCCTATCCCAACCATTACTGTCCATATACTGCACCGAGAACTACATCCGCAAACATGTCATAGAGTGTCACACTGCTGTCACACATGTATGATAAGAGATGTTTCGTAACACAAGTTATATTTTGTTTACTCAAAAATACTCAAGTGGTTACTGCCAGCATGACAAAATATGGAAAATAGAGTATAGTATCAAGATTGTGTTGCACCTACCATACATCAGATCTGACAATACATAATTGTACAGATTGATATGAAAACCTGTCTGAATGAAGTAATCAAATGTCAAAATTCCAAAACAATACCCTGTGATGCACGTCACACCACAGAAATGATAATCTGCAGGATATTAGCTATTTTCTATCCAATCACAAATTTATTGGTTACTTTCCTCCAAATAAGTATTGGAGATGAAAGCCAAAGAACTTGTTAGGAAATGGAAAGCTGAAAAAGGTCAGATTTTAGTATGGCAAAAACAAATGCCAAGTGAGTAACAATGGAATGGATTTGTCAATATGTTAAAATGGACATGTAGAAGATTGTGTTTTGAAACTATTACACTCAGATGGTAGTGAGTCGAAAGTTTGCTTTTGATCACGCATAAATGGTACAACCTATTCAAAAGTAATATATTTCTTAGTTTTGTGTATGCTTCCCTTTTGAATAACCCTCTATTAAAATCCTTGAATCTTCAGGCCAGGAAGAATGTTCAGTTAAAAAAAAAAGAAGGAAAAAAAGTATATTTAATACTAAATAATCAAGTAATTATTTGGTCTTCATTTTTTAAGCCTGACCAGTCGAAAGAGTGATAAAAAATGGTACACAAAACTTCATCTTCTCTCAAGAGTAAAAATGAGATATCCAACTTAATAAGAACATTGATGTGTCCACAACTATTTGCTTTGTTGCACTACTGTTGCATGATGTAGGCATGCACACTAGCTGGAAGTCACTTTCATTTCTCACAATATCTAGCCTATTCCGTTGTTTCAAAAGGAAACCTACAAAATAAATGCTTTTCACACATTTAAACAACTGTGTAAACCTTGTTTGATGAACCAACAATTCTCATTCAGTCCAAACAGTTATTTAATAGACTCAGAATGGATCAAAACATTCCATTAACATGCTGTTAACATGAAATGAAGCCTCCAAAACGTCTGGAAAATTCATTTGGTATGCCTTATGTTTTTATGAAAATCATCATGTTATGTAGAAAGTGATGGGTAAATTGTGTCTTTTTTGGTTGATATACACTGTTTAAACATATTTGTGGGGCAACATCCTCATCTGCCAATATTTCATTACTGAATGAAAAGGTGAGTTGATGTATGACACGTCTGCGCTGTTAAAGAAAAATAGGTAAATTGATAGTAAATCTATATTGGTGAGTAAACAAAGGAGCCAGAAAACTGAATGTGATAAAATATCTTTTAGATATGTCATAAATGATCATTGGGTGGGTGTACAATGAATGTAATTTACTTTTGTCCAGAGAAAATCACGAAAATGCAGTGTTAACATCCTTCTGAAGCCTCCGAAACCACTTTTTCTCTATAAAGTGTATTGGCTCAAAATATTATTGCAGTATCACAATGTTTTAATTATTTTTGTTGTCTGCCCATGGCTGTTGATGATTTCATGGCATAATTTGAGGCAGACACTCAAAGAATTTATCAGAAATGTTAAATTAGATGTTTCTGCTGTTTCGGAGGCTTCAATGTGTTTCGGAGGCTTCACATGTTAACGGAAAATGTGTACTGTCTCCTATTTTCAGAGAGTTTGGCAGATCTTAACTATTTTTGGTTTATTAGGTTAGGGCCCCATGTCCTACATTTGACATATATAGATTGGGTCTCTTCTCTCATCTGTATTCATATTATTTGACTAAACACTTTGTTTCGGAGGCTTCAAAACTGCTAACGGAAATTTCTCTCGATGAAGTAAAATCATCACAAAATTTCAAATAGCCCTAGAACCAAGTAAACTTTGATGTAAGTCTAAAGTTTAGCTGTACCTTAATATTTTCAGCATAAAAGAAAGTAACCAAAACACATCCACTGATCATTACTGTCCGTCAAAGTTTGCTCACAATTGTTAACGGAAAATGAAACCTCCGAAACCTCAAATTTGAAGACATAGTATTCTAAAATATGGGGCCAGCTACCAACCAAACTAATTTGGTCTTTTCAATTGACCATACAACTATGCTTTTAACATAAAAAATTAGATCTCCGCAGTTGCTGTAGAAAATTATTAACATTTCAAAAATTTCACATAAATTTCAATGCAACAAAATGGTCATTTTTAGGGTACATTACGATGTGACTGTCAAAACAAAACGCATCAATACCTGGACCTGACTATGCTACCCAACGTGGCTACTCATAAGGTGACACACATGGGAAAAAATCTTTGAGATCTATAAATCTATGTGTTCAGGGTGGGCGAAAAGACTAAAAATTGAAAGTTACACCCTTTACCGTAAAACTGACCATATACTTTTAAATTGTTGAAGTGGTGAACTCTTAATACATAAAAACTTTGTGTGTTTATGTATGCATGGTTTTGAAATGGAAGAGTGGTGACAATGTGCAAGAAGATTGCATATAATGGTGTGTGTTTGTTGTATGTAAAGTGTAGACGTGATGACATTCTGATAGAAACTTCATGTTTTTGTGTTTAAGCATATGCATGGTGTGTGCGTGTACGTATAGAATTAAACTGTTGAAGTGGTGACATTGTAATACATTAATCTATATTATACATTAATCTTTATGTTTATGTGTTCATATATGCATGGTTTTGACAATTGAAAAGTGGTGACATTGTACAAAAGAGATTACTCATAATGGCGAGTTTGTGTGTATATATACTTTTAAACTGTTAAAGTGGCGACATTTTGATACATAAAAACTTTGTGTGTTTATGTATGCGTGGTTTGGAATTGTAAGAGTGGTGACATTGTAAAAGGAGATTGCAATTAATGGTGTGTGTGTGTGTATGTGTGTATCTAAATATATAAACTCTTTATGTGCCACAGTGGAAACCCCCTGTGTGCCACATTGTTCTGAGACACCAATGTGGTCATATGTTGAGAAAACAATCTATTTTCCAAATCTATAAAACCTTTATATATCTCTGTTAAAGTGTATACAAACTGAGCCAAATTGTCGAGAAAATACCAAGCTTTGCTTTGATTGTAAATTCTATGACAAATCTATAATTGCTTTTCTTTCAAATGCCCTGTAGCTACAATGTACATTTCTGTAAATGCATGACTTTTGCACAAAAAGCAGTGACAGAGACTTAGAATTTGCACACAAATTGAGTATGAAACACTGCTAGTTAGTCAATCATCGCATTAAATGCAAGTTATAGACAAAAGGAACGGAATCGTGAGAAACGCTTTCATTCGCATGTGTCACATTTAAATTTTGAGTACAATTTATGTTAAAATGGTGACATCTTAATACATAAAATCTTTGTGTGTTAAAGATGTACATGCATGATTTTGAAATGGAAGAGTGGTGACATTGTACAAGAAGATTTCAAATAATTGTTTGTGTGTGTATACATACTTGTAAAGTGTGAAAGTTATGACATTCTAATACCAGGTACACAAAAACCTCATACCAGCTTTAATACATGGTTTTGAAATATGTTATCAGAGCGGTGATATGCAGATTGGAAATAATTGTGTGTGTTTGTGGTATGTGCCTTCCATCTCTTAAAGTGATGACACTACAAAGTAACTTTATAAATTTATGTCTAACAGGTGCATTTATGTATGCATTGTATGTTTTGACATGTACAAAGAGTGGTGACATTGTTCAAGAAAATGTAAATAATGGTTTGGGTGTGTGTATAACTACCTTTAAACTGTTAAAGTGGTGACATTTTAATACAGAAAAACTTTGTGTGTTTACGTGTGCATGGTTTTGAAATGTAAGAGTGGTGACATTGTACAAGAAGATTGCGTATAAATGGTGTGTGTGTGTACATCTTGTACGTACATGTAAATTGTCAAAGTGATGACATTGTGATAGAAACTTCATATGTTTTTGTGTTTAAAGGACAAGTTCACCTTCATATGTATGTGGATTGAGTGAATGCCACAATATTAATAGAACACATAAGAGAAAGTTTGCGGAAAATCGGACAATCTGTTCAAAAGTTATGAATTTTTACAGTATCTGCACAGTCACTGCTGGATGAGAAGACTACTACAGTGTATGATGTCATATGTGTACAACGATATAAAGAAAATAAAAAGAGAAATTCACAAAACTTCACTTTTTGAATAAAGTGCACATTTCTTCGACATGTTACTGACATATGTTAAGGGTAGTATTATTCCCCCTGCCTTCTGAAAAAGAGAAGTCAAGTGTTCTTTTGGTATGCGAGAAAAGTGAAAATATGTTGAATTTTCTTTATTCTTTCTTGATATCGTTGTACTCATGCGACATCACAAGCTACATTGTATACTAAGTAGTCTTCTCATCCAGTCTTGAGTGAGGAGAAACTTCAAAAATTCATAACTTTTGAACGGGTTGTCCATTTCTCCTCAAACTCTCACTGATGTGTTCTACTAATATTGCTCCATGCACTCAACCCACATGTCTATGAAGGTGAACTTGTGTTTTAAGCAAATGCATGGTTTTGAAATGTAAGAGTGGTAATGTGGGGATTGGAAATGATGGTGAGTGTTTGTGGTATTTATACTTATGTATTCTTGCTAACTCTAAATATGTGATGATTCTCTTATACATAGAAGCTTTATATTTATAAATTCTTGTTTTGTATGCATGGTTTTGAATGGAAAGAGGGGTGACTTTACACTACACACACCATTATCAGGAATCTCCTTGTACAATGTCACCACTCTTACATTTCAAAACCATGCATGCATAAACACATTTAGATGAATATGTCACCACTTTAACAGTTTAATTCTATATATTATAGACACACTCACACACAAACACACACACACACACACCATAAGTTGGAATCTTCTTGTACAATGTCACCACTCTTGTATGCCAAATCCATGCATACATAAACACACAAATATCTATAGTCTCTGTTTTAGATTATATTAATAATGCACATCCACACACCATTATTTGCAATCTCCTTTTACAATGTCACCACTCTTTAATATTTCAAGACCATGCATACATAAGCACATAAACATAAAGATTAATGTATAATATAGATTAATGTATTACAATGTCACCACTTTATGTATGATATAGATTAATGTAACAATGTCACCACTTTGAACAGTTTAATTCTATGTACATGATACACACACACCCGTGCATATGCTTTTAAAAAACACAAAAACATGAAGTTTCTATCAGAATGTCATCTCTTCAACACTTTACATAAACACACACCATTATGTGCGATCTTCTTGTACAATGTCACCACTCTTCCATTTCAAAACCATGCATACATAAACACACAAAGTTTTTATGTATTAAGATGTCACCACTTTAACAGTTTAAAAGTATACACACACCATTACTAGGAATCTTCTCGTACAATGTCACCACTCTTACATTTCAAAACCATGCATGCTTTTACACATTTAGATTAATGTTTAAATGTCACCTCCTTAACAGTTTAATAGACACACACACACACACACACACCATAAGTTGCAATCTTCTTGTACAATGTCACCACTCTTGTATGCCCAAACCATGCATACATAAACACACAAACATCTATAGTCTCTGTTTTAGATTGTATTAATAATAATACACATATATATCCACACCATTATTTGTAATCTCCTTTTACAATGTCACCACTCTTATTTCAAGACCATGCATACATTTAAACACATACAATTTTTATGCATCAAATGTCACCACTTTAACAGTTTAAAAGTATATACACAAACACACACCATTATTAGGAATATCCTTGTACAATATCACCATTCTTACATTTCAAAACCATGCATACATAAACACATAAACATAAAGATTAATTAATGTATAAAGATAAATGTATTACAATGTCACCACTTCATCAGTTTAATTCTATTTATACACTCACACACACACACACAAACACACACCATAAGTTGCAATCTTCTTGTACAATGTCACCACTCTTCATATGTCAAAACCATGCATACATGAACACATAAACATAAGATTAATGTATAATATAGGTTAAAGTATTACAATGTCACCACTTCAACAGTTTAATTCTATACATTCACACACACACCATGCATATGCTTAAACACAAAAACATGAAGTTTCTATCAGAATGTCATCACTTCAACACTTTACATGTATAACAAACACACACCATTATATGCAATCTTCTTGTACAATGTCACCACTCTTACATTTCAAAACCATGCATCATAAACACACAAAGTTTTTATGTATTAAGATGTCACCACTTTAACAGTTTAAAAGTATATACAGATACACACACCATTGTTAGGAATCTCCTTGTACAATGTCACCACTCTTACATTTCAAAACCATGCATACATAAACACATAAACATAAAGATTATTTGTATAAAGATAAATGTACTTATGTCCCCATTTTATCAGTTTAATTCTATATATACACACACACACACAAACACACACCATAAGTTGCAATTGTCTTGTACAATGTCACCACTCATTATATGTCAAAACCATGCATACATGAACACATAAACATAAAGATTAATGTTATAATATAGATTAATGTATTACAATGTCACCACTTAACAACATATATACATACACACACACACACACCATGCATATGCTTAAACACAAAAACATGAAGTTTCTATCAGAGTGTCATCACTTCAACACTTTAACAAACACACACCATTATATGCAATCTTCTTGTACATTGTCACCACTCTTCCATTTCAAAACCATGCATCATAAACACACAAAGTTTTTATGTATTAAGATGTCACCACTTAAATAGTTTAAAAATACTCTTACATTTCAAAACCATGCATACATCAACACATAAACATAAAGATTAATGCATTTAGAAATAAAATCTCACCACTTTAACAGTTTAATTCTTTATATTATAGACACACACATACACACACACGTACACACACCATAAGTTATCTTCTTGTACAATGTCACCACTCTTGTATGCCAAAACCATGCATACATAAACACACAAACATCTATAGTCTCTGTTTGAGAATGTCATCACTTGCACAGTTTAAAAGTATATATAATATGCACTCACCCACACAATATATCTTCTTGTACAATATCACCACTCTTACATTTCAAAACCATGCATACAAAAACACCAACATTTGTAAAATGTCAATGTATTGTTATCACTTTAAGAGTTAGAAAGATATGATATTCAACTGCACACCATTATTTGCAATCTTCAAGTCACCACTCTTTCTGTTCAAAACCATGCATACAAAACAAGCATTTATAGAGCTTCTTTGTATTTATAAGAAAATCATCTTATTTCGAGTTAGCAAGTATACATATTTACTACCACAAACACTCAACATTATTTCCAATCTGCACATCACCACTCCTACATTTCAAAACCATGCATATCCTTAAACACAAAAACATTAAGTTTCTATCAGAATGTCATCCCTTCAACACTTTATGTATATACACACACCATTTATATGTAATCTTCTTGTACAATGTCACCACTCTTACATTTCAAAACCATGCAAACAATGTACATAAACACTCACAGTTTGCTATAAAAATGTCACCCCTTTCACAGTTACAAATATATACACACATCATTAGATGCAATCTTCTTGTACAATGTCACCACTCTCACATTTCAAAACCATGCATAAAAATGTATGCACAAATACATACACGTATATAGATGAAGTTTCTTTGATCAGAATATACATTCAAACAATTTTGTTCTAGCAAAAAGGTATGTGCATTTTTTACGCACAATGTGAATGGTAAAATTGTTGCCATATCATCACACTTTCATCACATAAAAATATATTTTCCTGTGCAAAGAGCAAAAGAAGTCGCTTCTTTATATTTTAAACACAAAAAAGTAACCCCCAATCAAATGACATACCTTTTTAATGAAAAATTGTTGAGTGAAATAACTGAGCAGAAGTGTTTCCATACTTGACTACTTTTTTAATTAAAATGAGATTGTTCTGTTTAGTCATGCATGAGTTAGAACACATTAAATGCAAAAATGTCACATTTCAGAAATCGAAACAGTATTTTTTGTTTTGTTTTTAAGGGCACAAGTGTAAGTTGTGTGCTCATTCATGTAACACTCAATTTCACACAGAAGTTAGTAAATACTAGTAGGTATAGAAACAATCCTGCCAAGTTTTTTTTTTTTTTTTTTTACAACAATGTTTCATTAAAACCTGATGCCATTTTCCTCAGGGATGACGGGAGTTTTTTTTTTTTTTTTTTTTTGTTGTGTTGATATTGCATCTTCTTTAAAGAGCACACAATTCTGTTCAGATGGTACAAACAATGGGAATCCTGTGAGACCTGAGACAATAATGGCAGATTTGTGAGCCGGCTCATCTTCAATGTACATTATGTAGCTTGTAGCTTCCATGTAAGTGCAACCATTTTTTGTTTTTTGTTTTGCGCACTTGACGAAAAAGTTACAAGGGTGTATTCCATGGCAACCATTTACCATTCAGAGTGTGCATAAGAAAATTGCGCATCTATTACATTTTGCTAGATAAAAATCACTGAAATATTTTTAGAGATAATGAATAAAGGCTAGGGGGGAACTTACTTCTTTGAGGAGAGTACAGAAAGATTTCATATTACGAAAACAGTATGTTATTACATAGGGTATAGAACATATGCGCGACGATGTATTTGTACTCACTTTCTCCACTTCCTACATATTGTATGAAATCACAAAACTAATACAATTTATCTTATCTAGAAGGAATACTGATTGCTTACTGTGTCTTTCGTCTAATCAGGTGCCTCGTCATCAATGTCTATGTGTGAAGATGCCTGTCCCTCTCTTCTGTGACAGTATCCATGGGCTGTACGACAATTGGATAAATTATATGACAAAGTTTCGACAGGTCATCATTGGTTTTGAGAGCTAGCATAATGTGCAATGCTTAAGCCTATGCAAAACAACAACAACAAAACAAACAATGTCAGTACCCACTGGACCGACAAGAAAATTGAGCATGTATTACCTTTTGCTACTGCTAGCTAAAAATCACCATTTGATATTTGTAGAGATATATCATAAATAAAGGCTGGGGGGAGAGAACTTACTTCTTTGAGGAGTGTATACACAATACAAAAAGATTTGACATTTACTTGAACAGTAAGTATATTATTACATAGGGTATAGTACTAACTACACGCAACCGCACGTCTACCCTCTTGTAGATGTTGTCATTTTCAGCGGTGGGTGTACGTTTCCTTTATGGAATATCTTTATTCATTGAAGAAAACTGAAATATTTAGATAAGGAATCCCCATAGTCTATGATAGTCATTCAATAATCAGTATGCGTTTGTTTTTTTATTACGTCAAAAACCCACCGAAATCCGTGATTAAAATCAGGTCTGTAAGCGTCTGTATTGCTGCACTCCTCATCTTCTGCGTGTTATTTGAATGGCAATCACTCTCGTATACTACAACGTAGCGAGTCAGAAAAGTTCATTATGACCTAGTCGAGGCGGAAGTGATGACCTTGTCGGAGCGAAGGGATGCAGCAAAGGTCAGATCATGAGAGCAGCACACGCTGAAATACATGTACGTAGCAGATGACAAGCTTTACGTAACACACAAAACGCAAGGGCGTACGTAAAATGTTACCACGGTGCTTCCGGTTGAGAGTTCGTGGTACAGTTTTTGTAGTTCGTTGATTTTGTGAATCATCGCACCATCTACTCCGAAAAATTCAACAATAAGGTCTGGATACCAACAAAACACCAAATTCAACTCAATCATCACCAAAATATGATGTAGGTGAGTGGTAAAAATTATCTTACTGTTAAAATCAAACAAAATAAAAGACATTTTATGTGATTTTGCCGTCAAAAGCGACGATCGTTTACAACATTAATAAACACTATATGTCAGACTGCTGTGCGAAGCACAGCGGTCTGGTTAGGCTAGATAGTACATGTATTTGTACTCAGTTTCTCCACTTCCTACTGGTACATACTGTATTAAATCACATGTTGTGCATAATTATGCAATGTCACCACTCTTACAATTCAAAGCTACATGTATGCATATTATGATTAGACATACAAACATGTACATGAAGTTTCTATGTATTAGAATGGCATCACTCGTTCTCTATCATTGTTTTTTCCCCAACGCTTAGAAATATGATATTAAGTGCTTTATAAACGTTATGTATTATTATTATTATTATTATTATTATTATTTAACAGATCACAAGTATAAATACACACACACTTGCTTTTTGCAATCTTCTTGTCATTGTAACCACTCGTGCACTCTTACATGTCAAAGCCATTATGCCTACTTATAAACAGCTGTGGAGTGTGGTACTTTGCTAGGGGAAGAAGATAAGGAGAAGGATAAAAAGGAGAATGAATAGTACACTATACCCATAACAAACCAGAACAGGAAGGAGGATGAAAACAGCTAACGTTACAGCACGGGGTTTAGGGCTAATTTTACTGCTTCAATTTGTGTTGGTTCTTGTGATCATAATGAGCAGGTCTGGATCTATATTCGGCCGGATAAACTGCTGTTGACTGAATTCAGAACTTCCGAAAGTGTACAAATCTCGCGCGCTGATCAAAGATTGCTGTGTGCAAAGTGGGCGTCAAGTGTACAGCTACTCTGGGAGTAGGGACTACTACTACAGCGAGCAGCGGCGGCAGCGGCCGCGACCACATGTCTGCAACCGGGTCAGCCAGCTCCAGGCGAGGGACTTAGCGAGAAGTAAGGCGAGAAAAAGTGACATCGAGAAAAAGGCAGTGCACTCGCGCTGTATCATTTTGTACCGTGCATCCCGTGGCTCTCCTGCGTACACAGTTGTAGCATGAGTGTTGAATGCATGAGTCAGTCTGCTGTCGTCAACAGTTCGAGCAGTCTATCGTCCGCAGGCACGATTTCAAGTATGGAAACCATTCCAACCCAGGATGTTGCTGAAACGGATTACGACTTTACAGAGGAGAAAAACACAGTTTGGGCCCGTCTGTATCCAGTTGGGAAATGTTTTAAGAGTGTAGGTGAGTACTAGAGTAGGCAGAGTGGGAATCAGAATTTTTCACAAATATCATGAAGTTCAAGTTGAAGATGGCACGGCCAATGCCAAATCAATGGCAATTACAATACAGTTATGAATGATCCACATTGTGACATGGTCATGTTAATGGTCGCTGTGTGTGGTAGCTGCGGTTAAAATGTGCTCGTGAAATTCATGTTTGGTGATTGTGAGTTGATTGAAATATCTGAACAAAAATCCTTCTGTGAGACCAAGGAAGACGTATACTGCTTTGGATGCTTTTTTGAGGATTTTCTGAGGAGGATTGCAGAGATTTTAGACGATTTTCTTCAGCCCCGAGC
This sequence comes from Diadema antillarum, assembly GCF_040938485.1. Taxonomy (NCBI): domain Eukaryota; kingdom Metazoa; phylum Echinodermata; class Echinoidea; order Diadematoida; family Diadematidae; genus Diadema; species Diadema antillarum. The sequence goes on along the minus strand of NW_027271015.1, from coordinate 557,576 downwards.
AAGGCTTTGGAAAGCATGGAGGGTCACACCGCGAGTTAATAGTCCAACATGGAAGGATTTATGCAGTGATACCCAACCTTCTGAAGGGAAGTCAACACTGCCCTGCAGACACATTCAAACCCTTCTCTATGGTTCACCGGTACACCAGTAATCTTTTCATCACTCAACTGCTCAACTGTAAGTCGAATTTCGATTATTTTTTTTTCCAGTCGCCATTTCCGTTCGAGCTAGGACTCGGGAGCTTCACTGACATTGTTTTATGAGTAGTCCAAGCTATGACACAAGATAATGTCTAACAGGAAGACCAGTGTTAGTAAACCAGTAACTAGAAAGGGGAGTACATCTGCCTCTACAACTGCCTCTACAAATATAGATGTAAACCAGGAAAATTTATCCAGCTCATCCAAACCAGCGGTAGATTACACCTGTGGCAGTTGTGACCATATTGTGAAGGATGATGATGCTGCTATTGAATGTGAACTTTGTAAATACTGGTTTCACTGCTCATGTCAAAATGTTTCCAAGAAACTTAAATGATACCATCAATGATAAAGACTGTGATGTACTGCACTGGTATTGCCGAACTTGCAATGGAACGGCTGGAAACATGTTAAAGATGATGACTTCCCTTCAGGCAAATCACTCTAGACTTTGCTCGGAGGTAGAAGGCTTGAAAGCAGAAATGAAGGAGTGTAAAACAAAGATCTCTGACAACCAGCAAACAGTGGAAGAAAAAATTGATGAACTCAAGAAGGGTATTTCTAGTCACACAAAGGAACCACAAGGTGACCTAGTTGAAGACATGGAGAAACTTGTTGCTGGTAAACTGGATGCTTTTGTGGAAAGAGAGAGAAGGAAAAACAATATCATCATGTATGGCATTCCTGAATCCCAGAGTCAGGATGCCAAAACCAGAAGAAAAGAGGATCTTGACCAAGTGTGTTCCATTCTTCATCAGGATCTCAAGGTGGAATCAGATGTCAATCATGTGAGAACATTGTACCGTCTTGGAAAAAAGTCTGAGTCTGCGAGACCGCTGAAGGTTGTCATGGACAGTGGAGCCACAACAGAGGAAGTTTTTAGGAAAGCCAGGTATCTCAAGCCAGGATCACTCCAAATTGCCAGAGATCGCACAAAGAGTGAGAGGCAAGAATACCAAAGACTGAGGAACATCCTGAAGGAGAGAACTGACAGGGGCGAGGAGAATCTAGTAATACGCGGCGGAAAAGTGGTTAAGCGGACTTTTCGCCGGGGAGTCAGTGACCGTTAGACAATCGGGTGAAGGAGTTTTTAATGCACTTGTCAACACTGCACAGTATTGTGAAAGTGATGCACAAAGTGGAGCACAGAGCACAGCACACCATGGTAAATTGAGTTTTGTACCAGTGAAGGATGATGCACACAGTGGAGCACAGAGCACAGCACATGGGAATTTGAGTTCAGTACCAGTGAATAATGCATCATTTTTCAAGGACCAATGCCCTCAAGATGTCAACCAGAAAGAGACTGTGTATGATAAGGGTAATGTTACAACCGATAAGCTGGATGGAAAGCCTCAAATGGAATCATCACTCAAGTTCTTTTACACAAATTGTGATGTTTTGACCAACAAAAAGGAAGAGCTTTACACATGTATTTCATTCACCAAACCAGATGTAATAGCATTGACTGAGATTTACCCGAAGAGAATTGCTCATGATTATAATATCCAGTCTACCGAATTACAATTACTAGGATATCAGATGTTCTTGCCATCTCAGACCAAAGACAAACATAGAGGAGTTGTGATATATCTAAGAGAGGGGATTCCTGGCAAATTGGTAGACATAGACAATGGAAAATTTGATGAATCAGTATGGATACAATTGTCTATCAATAAAACTGACCTTCTCTTTGGATGTGTCTACAGAAGTCCCTCAAGTAGCTGTGATAACAACATCAACTTGAATGATCTCCTCAGCACAGCATGTTCAATGAAATACTCACAGTCGATAGTGGTTGGAGACTTTAATTACAGAGGAATTAACTGGCAGACGAACATCGCTTCTGGAGTAAGCGACAACAATGAGCAAGCTTTTGTTGATACTGTGAATGACCTGTTTCTTCATCAACATGTGAAGGAAACAACCAGACAAAGATTAGGCCAGAGACCTAGTTTACTTGATTTGATCTTAACCAACGATGAGGATATGATTAATGACGTCATCATTGGCCCACCCATCGGCAAGAGTGACCATGTGACTATTACTTTTGAGATGGATGTCAGCAACACACAGGAAGAGGAGGAGCCTATTACGAGAAGCTACTATCACGCCGACTATGACAAAATGAGGTCACAACTGAAGGACATTGACTGGAATTCCAGTTTCGAGAATGCTACAGGATTACAGGCATGGGATATTTTTGAGATGACTCTCCACAGAGCTATAGAAGATTGTGTCCCCTTGAAAAGAAAGAGAAAAAGAAACAGACCGGAATGGATGAATAACAAAGCCCTAGAGGCAGTTCGAAGGAAAAGGAAGGCTTGGAATAAATATCGTGACAGTAAGAGAAAACAACATCCTGACGTGAATCTACACTGGAAGGAGTATATCAGGATAAGAAACATTACTACCTCAGTGATCAGGAAAGCAAAAGCAGATTTTGAAAACAAACTAGCAGAAGAAATCAAGCAAAATGCCAAAAGTTTCTGGAATTATGTGAAGAAGCAGACAAAACCAAAGTCGACAGTACCAGATCTCCAAGCACCGGATGGAAGATGGGCTAAAGAGGACCAGGAGAAGGCTGAGACCCTCAATAATTACTTCGGAAGTGTCTTCTCTGAGGAGAATACTCACGCAATGCCATTTGTTGAGAGAAAATGCAATGATCTTCTCACTGACATAGAAATTACAACTGAGGAAATAGATGACTTGTTGGAGCATCTGGACATCAACAAATCTCCAGGTCCTGATGGTATTCACTCTCGTGTTCTAAAGGAAACACATGCTGAGATTGCCGAACCCCTGCAAATGATATTCACAAAGCTAATCAATGAGGGAAAATGTCCACTTGTATGGAAACAAGCTATGGTAGTCCCTATCTTCAAAAAAGGGAAAAAGAGTGACCCAGCCAACTACCGACCTGTCAGTCTTACTTCCATTGTATGCAAAACTATGGAGAAAATTGTCAGAAATCGTGTCATGGATCATTTAGAACAAAACAAGTTAATGAGTGACGAACAGCATGGATTTCGGGCTGGAAGATCTTGCTGTACTCAACTGTTGGAGGTTTGCGAGGAGTGGACTGATGCAATTGACCAGGGGCATGCCATAGACTGTATCTACCTTGATTACCGAAAAGCATTCGACAGTGTGCCACATCGACGTCTGATATTGTTTATATGCAAACTTAGATCATACGGAATAGATGGTACCTTACTTGCCTGGATTAGTGACTACCTTACAGACAGAACCCAAAAAGTGACGATCAACGGGCATGAATCAAAATCTATTCCTGTGACAAGTGGCATACCACAGGGAAGTGTGCTGGGACCAACATTGTTCAACATCTTCATTAACGACCTGCCTTCTACAGTTGATTCCAGTGTAAAACTATTTGCAGATGATACTAAGCTTTACAGGATAGTGGACTCCAAAACCGACTCAGACTCATTACAGAAGGACTTACATGCAGTAACAAATTGGTCTAACAAATGGCAATTGCCATTCAACGAGAGTAAGTGCAAAGTAATGCACTACGGGAGGAAAAACCATCTATAGGTATGACTACACACTGGATACTGACTCAAATCCCATCTCAATAACATGTGGAAGTGAAGAAAGAGACTTGGGGGTGCTGTTTCAGGAGAATTTGTCTTTCAGTAAACACTCAGCAGATGCTGCCAATAGAGCCAATAGTAAAGTGGGAATGATTAAGAGATCTTTCACAACTCTACAGAAGAAGGGCTTTCTCTCACTCTACAAAACAATTGTGAGACCAACATTGGAATACTGCAACTCAGTATGGCACCCAACACTGAAGAGGGATGAGGACATGCTAGAAAAAGTCCAACAAAGGGCAACAAGGCTTCTTCCTGAACTGAAACAAATGACATACCCAGAAAGACTCAGAGAACTGCACCTTCCCACTCTGGCTTATAGAAGACAGAGGGCTGACTTGATACAGATGTTCAAAATTCTGAAAGGCTTTGACAGAGTAGATCCCTCTAAATTCTTCCAACTGGCCAGTGGTTCATCAACAAGAGGTCATGGTCTCAAACTTGTCAAACAACGTATCCATTCTAGTCTGAGGCAGTCTGCTTTCTCAATAAGAAATGTTAACAATTGGAATGCACTACCCAAGGAAGTCATCAACGCTACCACCATAAACCATGCAATTCAAGTCGTCCCTAGAAAGACACTGGAGAAACAACCCAATCAAATATGAGCCCTACCTGAGACGGGACAGAACTGTAACGAGGGACAAATAAGCTTTGCTTCCAGTCTCTACACCCAAGTAAGTAAGTAAGTAAGTAGGAAGGAGGATGAGTAGCTGTAGCACCCAAGTGCAAAGAAAGCTGATGAAAAGACAGATGGTCGGAATGAACAGGGGAGAAATTGAAGACTAAGGTAACAGAACATGAAAAGCATGACAATGATGTAACTGTTAGAGGAGGAAGGGAACAAAGGAGAATTAATGGTGAAACAGATGATGGAACTAGAACTAGAAAAGGATAGCATGAAGAAGGGGAAGAAAATGGTTAATGGCTGACTACGGTATACTATTTCATTCATAAAAAATTGTGCATGATAGCAGAACAGAACACTTCGTTCATATCACTGCAAAATGCGTCAGAATTCTAGCCTGCTCTACGCTAGGCACTTTCTTCTGTAGAACCAGTATACGGCAGCATTTCTACGTGATCTGGTGTCTGGTGATTCGCACATTTTTGGTGCGGTGAGCTGAGAGGCGGCGTGCAAGAAGAGGCCAGGTAGGCCATTGAGGAGTGGTCACAGAGGCCTACTACAATTTGTTATGTATGGGACTGAAGATTTGCCGTCGTTGCTACAATACGGACACGCAGTGGTGTTGCCTATTTCACGAGTATATCTTACCTTAAAAAAATAAAATTTAGGCCTATCCAGTAGTCATCACTGACTTACCTTTTCCTTCCGAAGACACAGCAGATGAACAATGTCTCGTGCGAGTTGAGAGAGACGTCTACGTCTAGCTAGCTTCACACCTCCCCAGCAGTCAATTTTCTTCGTCATGTTAGCTAGCGATCGCCGGGGTCGCCCAGCAATATTTGCGAGATGACGTCACGCGGCGTACGCGTACGCGTAGGTAGAGCTCCACATAACTGGTGACATCTCCGACAGAAAATTTATGGGGATTCCCCGGGTGTAAGTGAGAGATGGCGCTGTTCAATTTTTCTCCTCTGTCGAGGTATTTGCTTGTTCCTATCCAATTGATGACTATGCTCAGAAAACAGTATAATTTGAAAATTGACTCCATAGGGGGTTCCTCTTCGTAAATTTATGCTCAGTTACAACCGATGACGTCACCAGTTGTCTGTGTGTCACCAGTTTGAAGGTGTGTATCTATATGCATGTCATCGGTTGTAATGGGTGCACAAGTGCACACACACACACACACACACACACACACAAACATACACACCTTTGGTCCATGTTACCTCCATCTATGTACCGTAAATATTCATTTTCTTGTAATACCCTTTTTGAAAATTGCGAACTAGACGTAAGTGTGAACTAGATTATTGCCGGATTTCCTATACAAAATGCAAAATTCCCTAGTGTGGGAGGGTGATATAATTTACCCCCCCCCCCCGTACACCTCCATAGACTTAATTCATATAGTGAACGACGCACGCGTGAAACAAGAAGTGCAGAAAACACGATTTATTATAGTTATTCACATTGTCCCCAGATTTTTCTTATACATTTTTGTAGAAAACATAATTATGCCACCTATAAGGTGCGCACGATATTGCTGAATTTCAAATAAAAATCCCTCATGTATATCTAGTAGGAGGATACTCTCCCCCCCCCCCCTCCCGACACATCCCCCTTTCGATACACCTCCATGGACTGATAGGGGATACCCTTTCCCAGCCCCTTCGGTCCTGCACTTTGATGAAGAGTGAAGAGTGAAGACCCACGCTTGGATCAAGAAGTGACAGATACCACGTTCAACGTCGTTTCAGCATGATATTGTCCCCTACATATTGATTTCTCTTACAGTTTTGATTGAAGAATTTCACATTTTCCAAATAAAGTGCTGATTGGTTAGTCTCAGTAAAATTGCAAAAGTCTCCTCGCGTTGCAGGAGGTTTCCTCCCCTAACCTGAAGGTCCCCCTTCCCCCTCGGGAAAAAAAAATCATGCGTGCGACCATGACAGTAGAAATCAAAGAGGTTCTTTGCTATACAGATAAATCTCAGGCGCTATATTCTCGCGCGAGGATATCAATTCGTCTTTGTGTTTCAGTGACGGATCTACGATGGTTAAGGGGTTACCCCCTCCCCCACGGCTCCTTTTTTAATATTTGTTTTTGTTTAGTGTTTGCTTGGTTTGTTTTGTCTTGTTTGTTTTGTTTTTGGCTTTTTTGCTTGTCAGCCGAAAAATAAAAAAAAAAGAAAAAAATGAAGACTTCTTTTTTTTTTACCTATCATGACCCAAAGTCAACCACCACTCCTTCTTTGGCATGATTGACTTATAATGTAAATGTGCAGGCCTATATACAGTTGTACGTATCCATACAATGCATGTGTGTGTTTATTATGACCAGTACAGGAAGCTATATAGTCGTCTATTCGTCTATGTTCTTATATTTATTGGTCGTGGGAGTGAATAGATCCATTCCAGACTTGCTTGTCTGAAGCATAGTGTGTATAAATCCCTTTTGGTCTTTTATCTGTAAATGAAATTGAACAGCCTGAGCAGCTGCATCACGATACCACGATTATTGATTATTTGGATTGAATTATATATCCTAGTCTCCTTATAGAATGTCATAAAGAACGGAGAGCGCTGAATATTTCGTTATTATAATCATTCTTAAAATAACAAATAAAAAAACTACATGTATCTATTTACACACATTTATAAGTGTGATTCCTAAATCCTCTATAGCGAGGTGAAAGTTTGTGAGTATAGGCCCTACGCACTAATACAATCAATGCATTGCTGCCATTTCCAAAAGTTCTTGTGAAGTTGAATAGAACGCCTGAAGTTATAGACTACTATTCAATTTGAGAAACCAATAAGAGTCATATTGAACCAGTGAAAGTCGTTGTTTGTTTCCGTCGCACCTTATGCGGACGAGAGATCGTGAGGTTGTCCAGTGAAAGGGTTCGCAGAAAACCAACTTTGTGCCTACACAGGGGAAAGACAATACCTTCACCCAGGTCTTGTGTATAGTTGCGTCCTAGAGACTATAGACGGACAAGGGTTCTGAGCTGGTCGGCTTCTGGCTCACTTCTATTGTCTCGGGTCGTCCCTGTTCCAATTAGCACCGGGTACCAAAAGTGAGTACCGTAAGTCATCAGTTTATCTCTCGTTTGCCGCTTCATACATTGCACGATATAAGTCCTATATTTCGATATGATTTTTGTTTAAACATGGAAATTAGAATTACTGGCTGTTTAATCATGTTAATGGGACATTCTTGTACACACACGTTTTTTATAGTTCCAGGTAGGTGCAATTGACTTTATAAAACGTGGGATTAGGTACAAGAAGCACATGTACGTGCTTTCTCAATTCATGTGATATACACCATGTAGCCTCTCACCGATCAGATATGGTAATTATCTATTACAGCTGTAATAGATAATTACCATATCTGATCGGTGTTCTATGTCAGTGAATGGTGAACGAAGTTTATGTTTGCCATGGCAACGGACATGAGTGCATACATCGTATATGCTCATGCACTGAGGCATCTCCACTGCCACTTCCAATGCACTGGCCCACGCCCACTGATGCCAGCCAACTCATCCTACAATACAGTGTACCTGTCCGACTGCGCCCACGTACTACAATATCGTGGATGTCGTGTTTCTGATCGATGAACGCGTCTACTTGCAGTCTTCTACATACACTCGATGGGTGATCACTGCTATATCCACACAAAACGTTGTCCTCTGCATTTCACAATGGTGTCACTTCACATTGCAACATTTTGCTCATCATCCATAAACGTAGATGTCATTAACAGTAAAGTCACTTGAAATATGCATAAGCAATGTACCTTGATTATGGTAGCCTACATGCTACCATGTCATGTAGCTGCACTAAGTGCGTGAAAGAAGACTGTGTGTGAAATAGTAAACTTGAATTGCTATTGTGATCGAGTATTATGACTGTATAATACAGTCATATACCTCGATCACAATAGCAATTCAAGTTTACTTTTCACACACAGTCTTCTTTCACGCACTTTTTTTTTTTTTTTTTTTTGCTGTACTTCCTGATATGTTGGAACAAGCTATGGTAGCAATGACAATGCATGTTTCTGCAATGCAATGTACTATTATACATTAAAGGTATTGTATAGTAATATTGGTGGAGATGAGAATTGGGCTTTTAACTTTTTGTGAGATATCACGAAACCAGAGCATACCGTTTTAACAGGAATTCAAAGTTGATTAGATGAAAATCGGTTTTGGAATCACTGAAACTCCAAAAATAAAGTAAAACTAAGAGAAGAAAAGTGCATGGGTCCCCGCTTTTTATTAGGAATATCTTTTTTTTTTTTTGGGGGGGGGGGGGGGTTATCCCAGCCATTTTGAAACCGATTTCCATCAATTAAAGGCTGAATCCCTCTTTGAATTACATGCTCTTTCATATTTCATGAGAGGTTTCTCATTATCTCACCAAAAATATTAAAAATCTGAAGTTAGGTCTGAAGGAAAACAATACGCTCCCCTTATTTAGGCCTAGGAGACCTAGCTGTCTTTGAGCTTGTGTATAACTCAAGTTGTGACAGGAAATGTGTCAGTGTAGAAGTGTAAGAGGAGTAGAAAAAAAAAGGATTAAAGGAGAATCTAGAATTTGGGATTTTGAGACTTATCCATGATCTGTAAAAGCCAATTAATGTGAGATCTTTTAACTTGTGTGTACCGTGCGATCTACAATTGATGTATATGCCCAAACCATGGACTTACTAAATGAAGTAGCTCCATGCGATAGTCGAGCCTGGAGTATAAGGCTTACCTCCTTTGTGTTGGTACGTCCCACGATCAATCCCATCCTTTGCACGCCTTCTTTCGTTTGGGCCTGTGCACCGGTCTGAAATCCAGACTAATGTGGAAACATGGGTTGGTTTTGAGTAAGTTGACCCGACGACCTGTGGATCAAATTGGAAAGTAGGTCCTACTCTTATTTTTTTTTTCGTCATCTCTCACACGATTCGTTCGCTGCCAGAATACAGAGTCCAGATATCCTTCCTTCCGGTGGCATAGTGTTCTGTTCTCATTGATTTGATGGAATTACCATGATTCAATATGAACAACAACACACACACACACAAAAAGCACCCATTACCTATTCACATTATAAGCATGCAATATGATATGGAAAGCGAACTAATGAAAATTAAGTAACATCTTAAAAAAGTGATATTATATACAGGGAATTTAGGGCAAAAAGAAACAATTTGAAGATAATTAGAGCAATAGACAGCACTGGTTTGAAATGCTGTTGATCTGATTTCACAAAGGCAAGCTAGGCCAGTGTTGTTGCCCAGTGGAACTGTAGAGACAAAATCATTTCCTTATCCCTTTAAATGTCTTCTCTCACTGTTGGAGATGAAAGAGAAAAGGTGAGTAATTTATGGCTCAGTCTGCTGTTGAGATGATTTGATTTATCCATTATTGATAATACAATTGCGATTGTGATATTTCAAGTTTCGACGATGTTTATGGGCGCAGTAATCAAGAGTTGTCACACGCTTTGGTACAATGTATCCTTTAAAGGGATGGCACAGTATCGGTGGAGATGAGAATTGGACTTTTAACTTTTTGCGAGATACCAAGAAAACACTTATGATATCGTACAGAGCATACCATTTTAAGAGGAATTCAAAGTTTATTTGATGAAATCGGGTTTGGAATGACTGAAACATCCAAAAACAAAGTAAAACAAAGCAATCGTAATAAAAGGTGGGTCCCACACTTTATTTGAATCGCTCTTTTTGGATATCTCAGCCATTTCAAAACCAATTTTCATCACGATAAACGTTGAATTCCTCATAGAATTACATGCTCTTTCATATTTCATAAGACGTTTCTCATTATATCACCAAAAAATGTTAGAAACTGAAATTAGGTCTCAACTAAAACTATACGATCCCTTTAAGATTTACATGGCATTCACCTGGATGATGTATGATGCTATTGCATAATTATGAGTACCCTACTCCATTGTCTCCTAAACTCGTCTCTTATTCATAATAACCCAACACTATAACTGAATTGGATAATAAGATAAATAAGATAAATAAGATAAATGAGAAGGAGAAACAATATCGAAAAGAGGATTCGATGCGCACTCATATCTTATACACTTGGGATGGAGTGGCCTGGCTTGCTTTGTACATGTACACAGCAAGCAAGTGTTGTGCCAATGAGTCCACGTCTGGAAATGAAATGACACTGTGGCGGTCTGTAAACTATGATGACCTCTTCACAAAGAGTTGGCTGACAATATCTTGGTCTTTCTCCTTATATCGTATGAAATGGCAGACTCGCGTCAAAGAACACAGATTCCAATATGGCGGACGGAAAGACGTTTCGTGTGATCATCTGGGGCGTACCGCGCTCGATCTCTACGTGCGTCCTCAAGTGTCTAAGTTTCCAACCGAACACACAGGTAAGAAGCATGCATTTGTCTGGCGCCAGTGCACAGAGAAGAGACGTCTTTCACAACTGAAAATTCTGCTCACTATGCCCCCAGAACTTGCCATGTGGTTTACAATGATTGTGATATGCAATGAAAGTTTAATCACAATAGTTTCATTTCAAAAGCCGATTCTGGCAACCATAGAATTCTTGCACTCCCAAAGTGGTAACGAGCGTTTTCGAACTAAAATGGCATACGGAAATGTTTGACAGGTTATTTTAGAAGACATCAGCAGGTAGACCTACTCTAGTAGGATATAACCTTAAATATCTGTATCAACCAATATCCAACGACACAGCGATAATTTTAGTTCAGTTCAAATTCAGTTCAGTTCAAATTTATTTCATATTTTCATTTTCTCAATGATGACATTACAAAATTATTGACGACAAAACAAGAGTACAAAATATATACAATCATGTCTTTTGATTGTAGAAGAAAAAGAAAAAGAAAATATACTTGACACAAATGTACATGGTCACATCGTATGAAAATGTCACAAGTAAGTATAAGAAATACGATGGGGCCTAAATAAAAGCTTTAAAGCTTGTAAAACTGTAGGTTCCGAGTTCATAGGCATATAATTTTACACGGAGAACGGATATGTTTGTCTAGACCAACTAAAATTACACCAGTACAAAAAATCGATGAGTAATAAACTAATGAACCACATAGATATCGCACAAACCAGACTGCATACAAATCAAAGTGTTTGAATAACAAAAATGCTATATTATCAAAAGATGTATCGGTACCATGAAATCACTTGAATAACTTGGTGCTGCGGTCAAGGACAAAAGACTGGGAGCATAAAAAGGTTGCTAAAGGCTTGGTAGTGTGTATCCACTAAGTAATAACTGTTTTAATTTGCGTTTGAAGGTAAATAAAGATAAGGAAGAAGTGATATCTAGAGGGAGATTATTCCAATATCTGGGTCCAGTAAATATAATTGTCTTCTTTGCAAAAATAGTGCGAGTACGGGGAAGGCGATAACAGTGGATAGAACGATTCCTTTTGAACATGTGGATAAAAACAGATGGTAATTCATTAGTTGTTAGTTTATACATGAAAATTCCGAGATTATAATAAAATAAGTCTGAAATTTTCAGAATTCTGTTTTGATGGAAAAAAGCAATTGGTCTGGGCAAAATATCCGGCGTGGTTTATGATTCTTATTGCACGCTTTTGAATACGGAGAAGGGAATCTAGTAATGAGTGAATTGCATTTCCCCACGCCAAAATTTCATAATTGAAGTGTGGAGATATTAAACAAGAATATATACTCTGCAAAATATGAACAGGAAAGAAATGTTTGAGCTTATTCAAAATCCCAATATTTCTAGACAAAATTTTACTTACAAAATTAACATGAGTTTTCCAGGATAATTCTTGGTCAATCCAAAGCCCTAAAAACTTTGTGTTATTATTTTAGCTGCTTATGATAACATAATAGAGGAGTCGTCTAGCTAGAACATTGTTTTCACGGCTGTGATGGTGTGTTTTCTTACATTTTGTAAAAGTGAAAATAAAATTTCACGAGACTTGTGGTATTTTGTTTCCTCGCAAAGATGAATATGGTCATTTCGGACACGTGTAAACTCTAAACTTTAAACTCTACAATAGTGATTTTGGATATCATGATTCATATCAAGCTTTTGATTAAGTCCCCATTTTCCCTTTCCTGTTTTTGTTCCACATCAGAATGATGATTACAGTAATGAAAGATGACTGTAATGAGTGGTATTTCTCCATCATCTTTGCGTTTCCAGCCTCATTTGAGATTCAAAATGGAATCAGAGAATTAAAAAAAAAAACCCAACAAAACAAAACAAACGAAAACAAAACAGAACAAAACCTGTTTGCCTTATTTTCTGGAGCTGAATATAACTAGATGACATTCATTTTATCACGCTACACGTAACACTGCGCTGTATTTCTGGAAGTTCTCATACTTGATTGAAAGATGAGCGAGAAACTGTGCTTCCGCTACTAATACAGTGCAAAGTTGATTCACGTTGAATAGCGAAATCACAACATACAAAATAAATACATGTAGGTCTACCTCATATCAAAACAAAATAGCTATAATGTACAATCCGTGCTCTTTGCAGTAGGACATTGTTGTTGTTTTTTCTTTTTAATGAGCGATGAGTATTGCTCTGAGGAGGTATTTAAAAAAATGAACAAACTTCCATGGTCCTTGAAAGGGCCTTCTCACACTGAGTTTTCGATGTTTCCTTGATACTTGATAATATCTCTGCCACGCCTTCTTTCATACTGATAACTTCTTCCAGGCATGGTACGAGCCGTACTGTCTCGCCTTCTTTAACGACTTCATGTGCGCCTCCATGGGCTTCAAGCTGCCGAGACTGATGAAAGACTTCGACTACGCGGCCTTCGGGGCCGGCATGGCGGCCAAAGTTAAGGGAACGCCCTTGGAAAATAAGTTTGATCCAAGCAAGCTGGACACATCGCTCTTTCTGTGAGTAAAAAGAGAAAAAAAAAACGACATTAAAAACACGAAGCATAAAAACAATATTTGTTTTTGTTTGATGAGCTTTGTGTCTGAAAAATCAATATCATGAAAATAACAGTCCATAAAACGCCCCCGAAAGAGCACTGAGAGCGTACTAGCGCCTACACCACAATCTATGTTCATGATGTTCAGTTGATAACACGAAAGAGTAAGTAATTTCCGCCTTAACCCTATTCCCACCGGGGGGGGGGGGGGGGCATTTTGCCGCCCCCCCCCCCCCCCTCGACGTTTCGCGTCATTATACCGCAACGCGTGGTGCTCTCGCCGCGACATTTTATGACATTTTTCTTTAAAGTATCGCGCAACTTTTGAGACCAAATTTTTTGCTCCCGCGGGCATACCGTTTTGAAGCCACGCCCCTTTGAAAAAGATTCGTCGACCCAAAAATTGCTCAAAAACATGAATTTGTGTACAAATCCGATGTAAATTGTGTTTTTGCAATCAATTAATATAAAAATGAATATTTTTCCTTTCAGTGGCTGATAATGTTCTATTTTAGCCTAATTATGCTTTAACAAGTTTCTGCGCCAAATTTTGACGAAAAAACAAAACAAAACAAAAAGTAAAAAACAAAGAAATACATAAGAAATTCAATAAACAATAATATACATGAGAAATGATTATGAAACCGAATTTTTGCTTCAATATTATTGTTGAGGATATTAAGATCAATTGTTCACCAAAAATAAGAAGTCTTGGAGCTTTATTTCTTTATTTATAGGCAAAAAAAGCATAAATTAATTAATATAAAATACATAAATCAAAATTTGATAAATCATGCTAACTACACAGTCTTGTAGATTACATTGACCTCTACCTTAGAACAAATTTTCGCGAGGATCACGCAATCCGAGATCAAGATCTGAAGGGGGGGGGGCAAAAAAAACCGGTGGGATTAGGGTTAGAACACTGCTTTAATTCGATTTCAAAGTGAATAAATGATCAAAAATAATGTGCCCTGAAACGATCAAAATATCTACTGGATTATGATCTCATTCAATCCTGGTTCACTTATACCCTTTCATCAAAATGTTGGTCAATGTCAGTCTGATGTGTCCGGGGCCATCCTTATTTATTGATCATTGATTATGTAAACTACTAAAATGCTATTGATTAATGCATGCATCAGGTTGCACTTGGTCTAACCCCTCCCCCCGCTCGCTTGGCTGGCGGTGATCCCTCACAGGAATTTCCATAATAACTTTTCTTCGTTGATTCATATCATATACATCAAAAGGCGTGTGCGTCGCAGTTAATTTGCCAGATAATATATCATAGTCGTAATGAGTAGAACTTATACGGATCTGATACACGCACAGTGTATACCCGTTACCCAACCCATGCATTTTATATAGCAATTTGTTTGTGATCATCAGGACTTATGAAACACTCTATTGAAACCTGTAAAACTTGATTAAATCAATTGTACCACTTTGTATATTACTAAGAAAATCTAGACTTTGAAAAAGAAATGCACGTACAGATTTACATCAAATACTTTTAATTCCTTTGTATTTCAAGTTCATGTCCTTTAAATGATTGTGAGTCTAACTGATTGGCAAGCCGCGAATGTCTAATATTGTCTGTTACTATTCAGGGTTTTATCTTCATGTAATGTTGTCACTTTCAATATAATGAGATGGGGTTTCTGTAGACATCAGGTATATGCTGTGGTATCTTATCGTCATGAAATAATGTGCTTTGTTAACTTTTTCACGATCGTTGGTTTGTCTAATTGCTATGATAATGCTTGTGACAATTGTAATCTTAAACAAATGTCACTTTCTTACTCAATGATGTGATCATTCTTGTGCATTATTTTCTGACCAATCAGACGCGACAGTGTAAGAATGCAGCTAGACTCGTTACCAGCAGATAAGTCATACGTCATCAAGGACATGGCTTACGGAGCCACAGGCTTCTACGACATGCTGCCCAGCAAGGAGGCTAACTTCAAGCACGTCTTTCTTATCCGACGCCCAGATCGTATGTTCCCCTCCTGGCGTCGGCTGCTCTTCAAGCAAATGACGGAGGGATTGTCAACGGGCAAACCGCTGGAGGAGGAAACCTTTGATATGACCAAGGACGTTACATTTATGATGCCTGGATACACGTACAAGTGTCAGTACGATTTGTGGAAGCACGTCCGGGAGAACATCGATCCGAACCCGGTTGTGATCGATTGTGACGATTTGGCAACGAATCCAACGCTGTATCTGCCGAAGTTGTGCGAGGCCGCCGGCATGCCGTACACCCAGTCCCTTCTTGAGTGGGATGGGAGCGCGGATATTGTCAACACGTGGCGATGTATGATTCCTTTAATTAATCAGGAAATTCACGAAGTGGCCTTCAAAAGCACCGGGTTCCATACGCCGAAACCGGCGCCACCCCGCGACGAGATGAAACCGGATACTGTTAAATGTATTGACGCCACCCAACAATATTACGACGAAATGGCAGCCTTTAAACTTTAATCCCTTGCTCTCTGCTAGTCTGTATTCCTTGGTAACAGGTGAATGCCTTTTCAAGACATTAAGTGCATGACAATCTTTAGAGTATATATAAATTAGTTAGAGTTAATAAAGAGTCTCCAGTTAGTGTTTGGAGAGTACAGCTTTGGTACCAAAGTACCAATTCTGTTATGATTTCATTCATTTGGATGTGAAAATCTCCCGAAGGATTGGCAATTATATGGGAAAAGGTCTATCGTGGAGTCTGTTAGTGAGTATAATGAGAGCGCCTTGTAAGGTTTTGATACGTTACTCACGATTTGACATTTTCTCGTCTGCAGATGAAAAGGTGAGGGGGTGGGGGGGGGGGGTTAGAGTGTGGGGAGGGGAAGGGAAGGGGATGTTCTGGTTTATTGTCTTTTGAGCGTAGCCGAACTTTACTCTTGTACCTCGGAAACGTCCCTTTTGAAGGTGCATTGATATTATTCCATCACAATACAATCAATTGTGTTTGCTTAACTTGCGTCCTCAGAGAGCCTCCAGTGCGTCCGATTGAATTGCGAATATTAATGTCTACATGTATGTACGTTGTAAGCATATGGTTTGTTCTGTCTCACGTTTTCACATTACAGTTGTACTTTTGATAGTTACATAATTAATTTAGATAATTATGTTATTCAATTTCCCTCATAATCACAAGAAACTTAACCCGTTAAAGAGTTTTTTTTTTTTTAACTGAGCAGCTAATATTTGCGAACTTGGCAAATCTTTGGTAAATTTTAGATAATTTTAGAACATTTTCAAAATTTCTGACGAAACCTACAATTCGCTAAGTTGGCAAACATTTGACTCTCACAAGATACACCCCCTTTACGTACCTATATTTGAAAGGTTGATTTATAGTAACATTTCGGAAACATAAATACATCATGTACCCCGTATTTTTTCAAAGAACATTAATCATTCGAATTGACTGTAGCATTTGCGATACAGCAGGCCTTTACTTTAGCAAAGGCTATAGCTTTTAGACTTTCTGATGCACTGTTAAGTAGCTGTAGCTGTAGCAGAAATTGATTCACGCCAAGACTTAAATGTGATGAGTCACATACAATTAAATGTATAATGTTTGAGATGTAAGCTTCACGCGTGCTTGAGATCGCGGTGTGACGTCACAATCTCAATCACGTGAAAAACATACATCTGAAACATCTGGGGCCATCTTCCTCGTCAAGCTTAGCTTATGATGATGGTCCCCTGCATTTCATTTTTATCATTTCCTATTGCTTCCTTTCATATATGATATTCGTTCTTGAAAAAAAGAAAATGTATGTAAGATCCAAACGTTACGAATATTAGCTGTGTAAATGACTATGTAAGTATTTTGTTGATTTGTTGATTTGTATTGATTTTGAAATGCAGAAATAAAAACTGAACTGAACTGAACTGAACTGAACTGAACTGAACATATAGACTGAGTAATTTGTAATACGGCGGCTCCACTTTCATGATAATTATTTCCACTTGTGACTGTGATGCGTGATCATAAAACTATCATATTTTGACAATCACAATTAATGCACGTGAAATCATACAATGCTGGTATGATAAGTCTTGCATAATTATGTGCAATGCTACATGGGTGTGACTGTGTGTATGGATGGTGTTTGATTCACAACATGTTTTCGATATTCACGCATTACATATTGTTCATTGATTGTTTTTTTTTACTCTATCAGGCATTCAATTGTAAAACTCCTAATCGCTTATACAAATTAGTCGTATGAGTTTTGATATTTGTAACAAGTGTATCATTGTCTATCTTTTTTTATAGAGCATATTATGAACATGATGAATGAATAAAAGTGTGCAACTTCCACTACATCTTGAGTCTAAACATGAACCGTCGTTTATGTGTCGTACATTACATATACTATGCTGTTCTTGATTAGAGGCTGACCCGGTTAATTCTCACTGGTGTCAAATATGATAAGATAGACACATTACGATATTTCTGACGTCATTTCTCAACTGGTTTGTACATCATGTACATTGAATCATGTCTACTTGAAGATGTCACCAGATTTGAGTTCTGTTGACAAACATTTTATGAATGGATTATGAGTCATTTCAGCATCAAAGGGTTCCACTCTCTGAAATTATTGTAAGAATGATGGAGTCTTTACTTTTGTTAACCAATAAAGACATCAGGAATACAACACCTTTATCATGAACATGGTTTTAGTGCAGAACACACGCACACACACACACACACACACACACACACACACGCACAAATACTCCTCCCTTTAGACAAAAAAAAATCCGTTGCTGTAACTGAATCGTATAGAATTGTAGTTCAGCGCAAAACAAACAATAAAAGTACCATACATGTAGATTCAGTAATATAAAACAGTAAAATGCGAAGCTCGCACAAAGCCAACTATGCAGAATGGTGCAGACGACTACACTTGCACGCAGAAAGCAAAATTGAAACTAGTAATGTAAAGTGACGGCTTTGGAAAGAGAATTAATCAATCATATATTGAGATGGCATCATTATTTCGCAAATAAAAGTCGTTACAGTAAATTTCCTTCCCTGATTATTTCCTTGTATTGCGGCCGACAAAGACGTCGGGTACAATGATCATGAAAACTCGTCCGCTTGAGGGCGATTTGTCGACAATAACTGATACATGTACGAACTTCATGTTGCGTTATGACTATACACAAAATGTATTCGCCGGTTATACCCACGGAGTGACTACAGCGGAATTATGGCCTGAATTGTGTGACCGTGTCACATTTAAAACTTGCAAAATAAGGTCCGTCTGAAATTGCTAATTCCAGTGTTGTTAGTTTACAGGACGATCAATTAGTGTACACTTATTTGACGTTTTAGGTAGCATAGGGGGGGGGGGGGGTTCTTTCTCATGAAAAGGAACCGTTTTCAAAACACCAGTCCTTCATTTTTATAGTGATGATTAGTAGAATTTAATAGTGTAAAAATGGCATGGTCTGAAATGAGATTTGAAAAGGCAGAAAAACAATATGAGCTATCCCCATGTTTTTGGCTTCAGATTTCTTATCATCAATACTTACGACAGTACGTGTGATTATCATAATATGTTTCAATGTTTACTTCATGAAGGCGGTCAAATTTTTAGAGGGGGGTCAAAAATACACACTGTATAAAAAGAATGGAAAATACAACTTGCATCATAGATATAAAATGAAAAGTTATAAATATTATTGTAAAGTTTTTTTTTTTTTTTTTTTTTTTTTTTTTAGGTGGCATTTACATATATATATTTGCAAATTAGAAGAGGTGGTTATGACTTAATACTCCCCAGTGACGTTATACACAAATCCTGAGTACACTTTCTTTCTTGACAAGAAGTAAAATTTAATACACAAAAACTTGTATCCATGTCCGCACCAATTTTGCGCTGCTTTCACAATAGCCTAGCCACAGAAATGTGCGCCGATCATTTTCCCCCTTTTATGCTATTGTGATGAGTTAGGGTCTTGGCAGTCAGATTATTCTCAAGTGTTATTATCATTGCGCCCTCTATTCCTCGAATTGCAGCTCACGTCTCTGTGCAACACATTGACTGGACAAAAGTATGCAATTACTGATTTGATCTTCGATTGTCATTGGAATGACTGAAGCAGTGTTCTGCAAATAAATGCTCCACCGGATACACTGTGCTTGATGGTGAATGTAAGCAAAAGCGGTCCAACGTGCTGTTTTTGTAAATGTTCATGGCCGGCGCCACGTTTTTAAAGTGGGTGTGTGTGTGTGGGGAGGGGTGGGTGGGCGCATTTATACTTTTGATGTGTCTTCTGAGTTTCATCAGCTGGCAAAAAAGGTCTTCAGTGCAAAAACAAAGGTCTTACAGCTCTCATACTTTAATTTCTCATCTTTTTCTAGTGCCACTTCCCTGGATAAAATAAGGGATTTTGTTGGGTGTGGTAGTTCAAATTTAAGTTCATTCTTATTTTTCTGCATCCCAACATAATCACAACATAATCAGCGACATAATTATACGAACATGAAAGTAAAAAAAAGAAAACCTAACAACAACATAGCATGGATAATCAATTAAAAAAAATGCGCATCATACTTTAGATGGGGATTGTATATAGAAGTAGTCATTGATGAATCGCAGTATGGAGATGATGGGAGGACCCACTGTTGAAAGTATTGAAACGTGATTAATGGCAAAGATGGATACGAGTGGAAACTGACACTTCGAAGAGTATAGGCCTATCGATTATAGTTATCATAAAACCGCGTGCGTGATTCATAACTTAGCGCGCCTATTATAACGTGTGTGGTACATGTTCCTGGTATCGTGCACGGAATCAGTTTAGTTTATGAGGAGTTTAAAGAATGCAGCTTCCATAGTAATGATTGGTAAACCACATAGTAACGAGTCTCAGTTTAAAGGCCGTGTCACACCAGCCTTGCGTGCGACTTGCAAAGAACAATTTTGACTACCCGGAGGTCCCCGTAGATATCCGCACATGACAGTACCTAGCATGTACTGTATCTCAAAAGTAGTCGCCCGGAGGTGCGCACACATTTTTTTTTTTTTTTTTTTTTTTTTTTTTTTACCCGCAACCGAGTTTAGGCCCTGTCACACCTTTCCGGGCAAGCTACTCGGGCTTGTTACGTGTAGGGATTTTTTGGCATACCGGACATTCCTGAGGGCGGAAAAGGATTTGTGCGAGTCAGCGCATGTGTCTTACTTGCTGGACGCGTTATACTTGCGAGTATACTGTGTGACCTTTGTACCAGTCGCGTGGGGGCTGACAACTTAGTGAAGGAAATCCTCTAATGGAATGGCTGAAATCCCACAGAATTTCATTATCTTGGCTGCATACGGGACTGCGAAGTACCTGCTTGGGAATTGCCTGGGAAGTACTGCCGCTGAGGGTCTCCTACTGGCGTTCTGCGTGGACCTCTACGGGCATTCCCGCGACTCACCCGGAAAAAGTTTTGGTCATGCTCAAAACTTGGCTGCGGTTAAACCGGACTTGCGTGAGCACCTCCGGGCAACTATGCGCTAGATACTGTCAGGTGCTGACCAACTGCGGAGAGCTCCTTGGAGTAAATTTGTTTCCCCGCAAGTCAAAGCGCAGAAGTTCCCCCGTACGGTATGACAAGGCATGAATGAAAATTGCAAACATTCTTGTTCGCCCGCTAAAAATCTTCTACGCGCCGGAAACTATACCTCCTCGCCACAAGCCCGCGTTATGGTGTGACACGGCCTTTAGAGGGAAATACGGATGACTGCGGAAGAAACTCGACGAGGAACTTGTCTTCGATTTCAATCATAATGAGAATAAATATGATCAACAAATCCGACGTTAGCTGCTTTTTGCTCCACGACGTCCAAAGGATGTTGGTACTGGTGCTCGTGTGTGCAGCTGCAGTATGCTTAATGGCGGACGGTAAGATGCCATTTCCTCAACTTTATGTCGTCGCATGATAATGAGCCCGTGAATTCTCTCTTGAATGAGAACAATAATAGCAATGTAAAGTATTCCGGAGTTTAAATATTACTTTGAAGACTGTCCAGGAAATTGTCTGAAATGAGACACCGATAAAATCCGTTTTGAACATTAAAAATGATAAACTCGACGTATTGTGCTAACGTTAGTATGTGACTGTTCAAGTGGGCAAAAACCATGCAAAACCACCACCTCTTTACTAAAACTTGCATCAGTTTGTATTCATTAGGTAGGACTAATTCTATATGTTCACAGCTTCATTTCATACGACAACGCTAATGACAAAGGACAATTATTTTAGATTTATTTAATTTCGAAATATAAAACAATATTGACGAATCATGTTGTTTACAGACCTTTTAATAATTCTCCTTGTCACGATATTTTTTTTTCGAAACAAAGTAAGTCTCGAAGAAAAAAATGATAGCCCCATTATGCAATATTCTTCTTTAAAGAGTTGTGAGGGATGGAATATTTTCCTCAGGTTTCTATAAAAACGATAACAAAATAAAGAAATTCTAGATCTTAACCGTGCTCCTTTCAAATGATTTCATATCATGCAGTATTTTATTCTGTTACATTAATACAGGATGAACATTAAAAATAACACAGTGGACATGGCTGTAACATTATTGAAAGCTTATGATATAAATGTATCTTTCAAAAATGTTTTACATGTCCTTGGGTCCTTTATGTGTCTACACAAAAACTGGAGAACCGCAATGCGATGCAAAAGGCAATCCCTCTTGATTTCTATTTCAAACATCGCGATAGTACTTGCACAAAGCCCTATAGTGTGTATGAACGGTACCGGAAGAGAAACTCGGGTGTTATGAATCCCACAATGCAACTCTCCACATCTAGATTCTCACACCCGGTTGCCCGGAATCACGTTTCTGTAACTATTGATTTTATTTGTCCTTTCATTCATTCATTTCTTCAACATCGCAATAATTATCTTGTGCAGCATGTGTTAACGGAGACCTACAGAAGCACAAAATCCGCTGACTCCTTCAATGTGTGTGATAGCGGCTATAACTGTGCATGCCTTTCATCTGTCATAATATGTCATTTTATTGTACTTCTCTACAAGAAAACGACATTACGCCTACGTAATTAAAAATCTTTTTTCGCAAGGTTTATAGACACTTTACCACAAAATGTGTAAACTGTAGATCTGCAATCGCATGTCTGCATGGATATGCAATCCTGCAATAGCAATCCATGAACCTGTTCATTCCTGTCAATGCGTATGACGACTTTAGTAAGTGTTTTTTTTCTTAAGAAATCTCAAACGCTTTTTTTGTTTTCTGCTCCGTGTAGGCCCTTACCTGAAAGTGATTTACATAATGAAAAGTTCTCATTCAATTGTAATTCACATCTCATTATGACATTTTCTGAATGTCTGCACTCCATAATTGTCATTCGAGCGCCTTCGAGAACTCGCCTTTTGGAATTCATCTGTTTCTTTTTTTTTTTCCAATATAACCATGGAATTCTAGACATTGGTTCCTAATTTATGCATGCCTGTTCTTAGACTCTCATTAGGCGTTTTCACATCAGTCCGATGTTTCAAAATAGCGCGCTATTTTGCTGACTATTTTCTGCGAAAAAAATATCTCGAGCTTGGATCTTTATCGGGCTGATGTAAAAACGCCTATTCATTAATCTCCCTGCTGTCTGAAAGGCAACAGTTTGCTGCCATAAAAAAGTGTTGGATATGGGGAATGTGTCCGTCCGAGAAAACAAGAACTAAACTTGTGCGGTCTGATTTTTCCGATAAGAATGAAAAACGTAATTTTCGAAATATATCGACCAAGTCAATTTTAAAGGAACTGTACAGTAGTGGTTGAGGTGGGGATTCATGTTTTGAACATTCCTAAGTGAGATAATGAGAAACCTCTTATGAAATATTAAAGAGCATGTGATTTAAGAAGGATTCAACGTTTATTTGATGAAAATTGGTTTTCAAATGGCTGAGATATCCATAAAAGTGATAATAATAAAAGGCGACATGCCTCACCTTTATTAGGATCTCTTTGTTTCACCTTGTTTTTGGATATCTCAGCCATTTCAAAACTGATTTTCGTCAAATAGACTTTTGATACCCCTTAGAATTGCATGCTCTTTGACATCTCATAGAGTGGTTTCTGAATATCTCGCAAAATGTTAAAAGCTAAATCCTCACCCCGACCAGAACTGTACACACCCTTTAAGCATTTTTTAAAAGAATGATTCTGTTACAATACATTTCTTATATTCAGGATAATGAAATGAAGAGGAAATTATCTTTTTGCAGTTTTTTCTTTCTCGTTCGGTCTGATGGAGGCTCTCTCAGGGTTACGGGTTTGGAGCACGAGAAAACCGTTTTATTTTCATCATTCTCTAAAAACTTTTTAAAAGGATGCTGCAATTGCCTAAAAAAGTTAGTACAGACATGAATAGAATATACTTAACATGCGTGCAAAGTTTCAGTGTCGATTGATGATAATCCCTTCATAGTGGTTGCTATGGACTTAAATATCCTCTCCTTTGTTCCATTCACTGCACTTAGAGCAGCTTCGGTGAGATTACTTCTACAGACCCTTAACAAATTTTAATTCATGTCTTATAACTTTTGAAAGGATGCTGCTATTGCCTAGAAAAGTGGTATCAGTCATGAAAAGAGTGTACGCAATGTTCGTGCGAAGTTTTCAGTTTAAATCGATAACCCCTTCATAGTGATGGTATGAAGTTTTATAACTTGTTCTTTGTTCTATTCAGTGTACAGGAATAGCTTGGTTGAGATCACTTGAATAGATCCTAAACTTCAAAACCTCTTTTCTCATGACACTTTTTCTCCCAGTTACTTCCTTTCAATTGTTTACATGGGCTAGGAGAATATGAATTGAATCATAATTATGTCATTTTGAAGCTTAGATAGTTTTTTTTTCAGAATCTGGCCTTACTTTAAAATCCATGTCGGGCGACCTTTTTATTATTTTTTTTAGGGGGGGGGGTGGTGGCTGATGAGGGATCACATATTCTCATGTTTTCAATCAATCTCAAGGCAACGAAGTCATAGCACATTTACTCCCGAACGCTTATTTCGAAAGTAAAACAGTTACATCTCTTTCCATATTTGCTTTCCATAAATAGTGACGGAGGCGCGTTTTACAAATTATAATTTTATGATTATGATCGAAAAAAGTCTTAATGTATTAATCAGTCAGATGCTTTACATGGATTTGAAACTCATGTTGCCAGGAGAGACGATGATAGTCGCAGTGAACATGACATTATTTCTATGTCTCATGTAGCCTGACCACTGACACAATATTGTGTCGTTCTTAACTTTATATTGTTTATAATTATAGCAACAGGAAATCATATACAATTTCACTTTCGACAGTTTTGGCCTTGGAGATACAACGTTATTCAGGAAGCATCCTTTTCACTTCAGTGGAATATTCCCAAGCTTAGTAAAGACAGTACTAATCACATAAAAAAAACCCATAAAAGTATGTATATATAATATATGTATATATACATACATATATATATATTATATATATATATATATATATATATATATATATATATATACTCTGAAAAGTGCAAGTGGTTTTTAACTATGTCGAAAGGAAGTAACCCGTTTTTCATCAAAATTGTAGCCGTATATCATTATTTCCTGCACTGTTGAGAGTGGGTGTGCCTGTGTGTGCCTGTGTGTGTTTGTGTGTGTCTGCTTGTAAATGTTTGTATGAATTTGCATAAGAACATCGTTTGTTTGTATCGTTTCATTGTGAATACGATGATGATATCGAACGAAATTCGGACACAGACAATCATTAGAAAAAAGTGTGTGTGTGCGTATGTTTTATTTGTGAGATTTTGCATATTTAACTCATTGACACATAAATGATTGATAAATAGTTGATCGATGATTTATTTCATTCCGATGTCATCATTACATTCTTGAATCCAAAAATCCTCGGAACTCATTCCTAAATTCTGATAGAGAGTTTATATCGTTTGCTCTACCTCTCTATTATAATCAGTGGTGATATCTATGTGTGTTTGTGTGTGTGTTTATTGCTTTTCATGCTTCTTGATTGGTATCAAAATACTGAACTGACAACAGCTGGCAAGTGTGACAAAGTCTTCATTAAAGTTGCCAAGAATGGGACCTGGAACACACTGAAGTTCGGATTACCCCTCGACTGCAAAGTAGGCGTGGTCAGCTGCGGAGAGCCTGACTTCAAAGAGATGGGTCAAGCAGGCACGAAGCGAGATCAACTAGGACCCATACATAACTTTGAGTCTCTTTCGTGCCTAGGAGGTAATGTATTATATTGTTCATTACCTTTTCATATTCATTTACTGATGTCATTTATGTAGTAAACTAAGAACATCTTAGCGGAAGCAGGGAGCTCAAATTCATGACCATAGCAGGTTGTCTCATAACTTTGAATGTACATGCTGTAGTGACAACGGAATAGAAGCGACACCATTGGAGGTGGCTGTAATGAACAAGCCCCCATTAACAAGTTTTGTGCCTATTAGGCACTGTTAGGCCCGTCGTCAGATCTGTGTAAGGCCTATAGCACTGGCAAGTGCGTAAAATGGTGACAGCACTTTTACTCATACGCATGAACTCATTGATAGGGAGGGTATAAGTGTACATTATCTCTTTCACTTTTTATTCATGTTCCATATTCCACATTTCATACAAGTTTTATATTCCATTTTATTTTAGAATTTTTTTAACACAACAATCAATTTGAAATAAAATTGCACAAATATAAGGACAGTGTTTGAGTGACGTGTAATATGAGGAACCCACTAGAAAGCAAAGCTTGTAGAATGTAGGTTCCAAAGATATGATATAGGCTTTTAGTACAATATGTCCATGTCAAAATTTTGTGAAATGTACTCATATCATTGATTATAATATTATGTTTATACACTCAGCAAAAAAAGAAAAGAAAAGAAAAGAAAAGAAAGTAAACACTTTTTCAAGTTTTCATTTCTCATAGAGTTTTTGGTTAAATGTTAATGTATAAAATACCGTAAGAAAGGTAATTTAATTAACTATCAAATTGGTTAGTCAACAAAAGGGAAACATTACGCATTATGAGTGAACATCTTTCTTTTTCTCTTCCAAGGGACAGAAGTACAAATTGCAAAAATGAACAACTTGTCATTCATGCGTAAATGCTCTTCCATGAAACAATAAGAACAAAAGACAAATTTAACACAATTAAAAACATGAAATCAGGTACAAAAATATACGTATGATCTCTATGATATCTTTGAAGCCCAAAATATCAATAAAGGCTAGAAATAATGGAGGAAAAGGAAAAACTTTTTGTCAAATTCTGATTCAAAGGAAATGAGAGAAGAAGCAAAAACTAGGATTTTGAATTGATTTCTCAAATTAGGAAAATTGTAAATTATATTTGGTTCTTAAATTTGTGTCATGAATTCTTAAATAACTAACTTGAATGAATGAAATACAGTGACGGATCGGGGGGGGGGGGCGCAACAAGAGAAATAAAAGGAAAACATGGGGGGGGGGCATACGCCCTCTTTAATTTTGTAAAGGCGCCTCCCCTCTTTACGGAAGTCCTGGATCCGCCCTTGAAATAAGATATTTTGTTCATTCAATCATCTTTGTGCGCTTACTCCCTACATAATTTGAAGTTTGAGTTGTCAGATCTTAATTTTCTTAATTAATTTTTAATTAATTCTTAATTTTCCCTCTAAAATTTCCCACTTCGATTTTGTTTGAGGTTATAGAGAGATAAAGAGAACGAAACTTATTTTTGATATTTCATTCATGTCTCTCATTGTGTTGAACGGGTTTTTTTTTTTTGTTATCATTGTTATCTTAAAGTCCAGTTTACCTTCGGGAGAAGTGATTTAAAAATGTTCATGACATCACATTTTGATGCATATGTATAGGTCTGTTGTATCACAAAACATCCTACCATATACAAATTTCGCAATAAAGCCTAAAATACAAGGAGATACATGTATCAGTGTTTTTCTCAATAACACGTAACTGTATACGGTTTAGTCTGGAAACATATGTATTATAACTATTGTTCACATTTTGAGTATTTAATAATATTTAACACGAATTCTAATTTTTATAGTGGTTGTTTCTATCCCTAACTCACATTTTAGAATTATTTCAAAGCACTAATGCTGGGTTTTTGTTTAATCTGCAAATGGTAAATTATGCGTTTAAGGGCCATTTGCATAGTCAATTGTGCAATTTTTACTTTTGTGCCTTGGAAGACAAAAATAAGGGTGTTCCCTCATGCGTAAAGTTTCGAAAAAGTGCGAAAAGTGTTTACTTTCTTTTTTGCTGAGTGTATCATATATATATATATATGTATATATATAATAATAATAATGATAATAATAATAATATATATGTATATATAGATTGTGTGTGTGTGTGTGTGTGTGTGTGTGTGTACTCTTATATCACGCAGCACAGTGGTGACTGTTTCTGTCATTCAGAGTTCGAAAATGAGATGAACAAAGCTTTCAGAAATTTATATAATTTTTGAACAGGTAAAGCAGACTGCGAGCTTTTCAACCAACTCAAGCAGCCTTGTCTTAGGTGTCATGGCAGCTCAGTCTGGGTAGCATGTCCAGGTGCGTAGGCCTATAGAGTACGCTCTGCGGAGAATTATTTTACTCCGCATACCATATACACATTGCGTGACAATGACCCTCGCTCATCATCACGAATGTATAAAACAACCTAAATCGCGGGTATGTATTCTCTTTGTTACTGTTGATGATGCTGCCTACCTGTATGTACTGTAAATATTTGTACAGAAAAAATGCTAATATCACATCTTCGTGTTAGTGTGCTGGGTTTCATCGCGTTCTAGCAGGATGTGATGAAGCGTTTTTTAAAGATATCGTGTGCTCTCTAAAATTTGAGACAAACTCACAAAAGTGTGTGTTTTTTTTAAATAGGTTAAGTAGTGAGGAAGTATGGTCGGTCATTCAATGGCATATGGATAGCAAGCAATTCGTAAAGTAATATAACGACAAAACTGATCATACACGTAGCATCCTATACCTGTAATGGTTGTTACAATGTTAGCAATAAGTATGATTATCAGGTGCTTCCTTTTTACACCCACCTTCTGATTTTTTGTAGGATTCTTTCCAGTGTTTCCATGAGTAGACGATTTTATTTCATTCAATCTGACGTGAACAAAAACTGATCACTCTTTAGCTACTGTATTTGCATCAGAAAACAAGCTAAAGTGTAGCGATGGTATTGGTTGCACAATACGTATCAGTTACATCTTACTTTGAGAGATAGTCTAAGCAAAAGTATTAGTGGAGGTGATACTTATAAAGGGTATATGTGCTCAATATTGAAGTGGTTTTCGTTTACCGTAAGTTGATCTATATGAATTACCTAAAAGGTATATACAATTTTTTCAAAAAAATAACAACGGGTAGGTGATATCGTTCTGCCGTCTGTTAGTGAGCTGAAATATGCAATGAAAGAGACGTCTTGACTTTCCTTTTCCTGCAAACATTAAAGGCCCCGTCACACTATAGAGCGAATGCCTGCATAACGAATGCCCAACGAATAATAAAAGAATTGAAGATATCTTCGCATCTGTTGCTAATACTAGAATAGTATGTAATATATTTGACGTTCTTTACGTTCATTACTTATTCGTCGGGATTCGCAGAGATACGCTGGAGATTTTTTACATGTTAAAAGCAGGGCTCCGGTATACAATATTTGCGAATCCCTATGAATAATTACTAAATACAAGGAATTTCGTCAAACACGTTAAGAACTATTTCAGCATTTCATAGAAACCGATGTGAACGTATCTTCAAATTTTCGAATTTGTTTGACATTCGTTTGGCGTTCACTCTATTGTGACGGAGCCTTTAAACAGCATTATTCCGACATTCTTTTACGCGAGGAACAGAATCCAGGTATGCCGGATGTTACCGGTACGAAGCGCAGTGGAGAGGACGAGGGGAAATACAGTTGGAGAACGCCACCAACGCCAACGAATGCATTGTGTTTTGCAGGCCTCATACCTTCGCTGCCTTCTCACGACAGTGCTGTCTCTGCATGTGGCGAGACCCTGAGGAAATCTCTATAGACTCCAAGAGGGCGGATGCAAATTGTGAATCATCTCTTGTCACAACCGTTGACCAAACATGCGATACGTTTCTCTCAGGTATGTTTGTGATCCTTATCAGTGAAGCAACAACATTATCGTCGAATATTTTTGCTTTTTGCATCTATTGGCGTTCAGAGGATTACGATTGACAAGCTGTGTAAAATTTAATCTCCTCCATGATTTTCCTTTTTATTCAGAAAAAAAGCAATGCCCCGAAATCATATTTTGCAGCCCAATTTGTTGAACAAATGCAACGAAAATAGGTAATCTATTTTAGTGATCAAAGTGCTGATAACATTATGCAATAGGCTCGTGCGAGTAGAGGTTTATCCGTGATTTGCAATAATAGTCATAATTTCACTAATTGCAATTGGTCGTCTCCAATATAGTATACAGGACAAATCAGACTGCCTATGAGTCACTCGTACTCCTGGAAAAGGGGCAGACGACAATCAGAGTAGGTCGAAATTGGACCCTTGTCACCATTGACTGTCAGACTGGATACCAACTGGACTTGCGGAACGACTTAACTTGCACAAGAAACGAAACAAACATTAAGTTTGTTTGTAGACAAGGTAAATTTTGCCATCGTATGTAAATTTCACAATCATGTACATTCGCCCTTTGAAGATGGGTGTGATGCTATTGAAATTAGTGCAAGAACACGCAAAACTGCAATTAAAAGCGGCACGATATACATCGTGTTGTTAATAAACATAATACTCTGTGTATATAATGCGCATGATGTATTTCAGGGAGTACGTGTAAAATCATTTTGCTTTGCTCAAACCATTTTGTCAGCGCTGGAATAAAAAAAAAAGAATGTTATGCAGAAATTCATGATAACTACACACGCATTAAAATATTTGGAATACAGTACTGCGCTCCTCTATAATATTAAAGGGCTGATTTTAAAATGTATTATGTCACGCAATATTAAGCCATCTGTACGGTAATATGTTCTGTGTTTGTGAAGCTGGTATAACTGTAATTTTAGAGGATGTTCATTTCTGCTTGGAGTGCGGGAACCTTACAAGAATCAGTCTGTTTTATGAAAATGAATAGCGGCGGCCCGGGGATATCGATGTCGGGCTACCTCTTCTTCAAAAATTGTATGTTATATGTGGGCCGTTCAGGCCACAAAATGAGTACATTGTTTTTATATGGTTTTCTCATCCGGAATCGACTAACTCACGTTTAACTCACCGCTGTAACTTCACACATTTTAACTAGCTGCCGGCAAAAGGGTCGCCAAATCTCCGCTGGTCTTCGCTCTGGCCAAACTCACTCTCTTTTACAGCCAAACGCGGCAACAAACTTCACGTAACCCATAATAAAACTAGATACACTCCTATACAGTCATGGGAAATCATATATTTATGCCTCAGTTCTAAGTGAATTTAGTCATAGCTTGTCTCAATTGAATCCATTATTCTACCTATCTTTGTTTATATAGGAATGTCATTTTCTATTTCATCATTTCATTTTTACTGTTCTCGTTTTTACATCTTAGTCACAGTATGACCTATTTACGTGGTATTCGAAACTGTTGAAAAACAAAGAAAATTATTTCAAGCTAAGTGAAAATTTTAATAATATCTTCTGAAATATTTCATATTATGTAGCGAATCTGAAAGATATTATTCGGCATTTGGTGATGACCTCACTTTAAATAATTGAAAATGGCGTCCATTTTTTTTCTTCTTTCAAAGGATGTAGAATATGTAACAAAGGTTACCATACTTTTTGATTACCACAATCTGACAATAAAAAACACATATAAAAAAAATGAGTGATTTCATAGTTCTCTAAAGGAAAGAGTAAAAAAGAGTATCAGCGGCTGAATATTTTTTATGATGATAATTATGAATATAACAATATTCTTTCGTTTCTTTGATTCTTTGAATGGAACCAATATGAATCAAAATTAAGATATTTACGTTTTGCCCAGACATCTTTCATTTCCTGCTTCTTTTTGTTTGACCTACTGAAAAACACAGCTCTGATCTACGGAATCCTCATCGCTCTGTCGATTTCCAGTTTGGGGATATCAGCTTGGTAAGCTTTCTTCTTTTCCTTAAATTAAGAACGAATCAGTCTGATCTTTGAGCTAGTCTCATTGGCACAGTGTATGTGAGGGTCACATGCTTTTCAACATGGTAGTAAATACAGTGAACAAGGAAACAAGAAGCAGTTGCTTTATCTTGTTTTTTTTTTTAATAATTGCGGCGTGAGATGCCGATAATGATGAATTTATGAAATTTCATGTTACCCCAAATGCAATGAAGTCACCTTAATTTCAACAATTGCAGATTTTGTATCTATTTTCATTTCCATTACCTTTCCACATATTCGTCTATCATTGTCCATTATTTAAAAGCCCAACCAAACCGAATCTAATTTAATCCAACTATTCTTTGAAAGCTTCACTAAAACGATATTTGATACAATCATATTCTCCCAACCAATCAAGATAACAGATATTTATGGTAAATGATTGCCATTTTCTTTTCAATCTCTATTTTCTTCCTTCAACTGCATCTTGCACTCACACTTGCAACTGCACTGCACCCACCCGATCACTTTCCTCCAAGAGAGTTGTGTCGTTGGATAGTTGCTTTATGACGCCTCCATCCATTTCAAGCTTAATCGCTTACAATGGTGGTCTCCTGCATTCAATGATCTCTGTTGTTTACTGAAAAATACTGTATATTTTAGTTCATGTTTCTGTGTATCTACATTGCTCAATGCAATCACCTATGTGTATCTATTTGTGTACTGTTATCGATTTATTTCACTGCACTTGCTATTCTTTGTCTTTGTACTTTTTGAAATTTATATTCATATTGTATCATGATTGAATGCAAAAAATAAAATAAAAACAAATAAACAAACAAAAAGAAATACACCGAATGTTACCCTCCATACTGGATGAAAATAAATTAATTACGATGAATTACACTGAGGAACATGGAAAGTAATGAAACATTATAAAAGAAGAGAAAATGTACACGGGCTACATGAATACAATGATATTAAAATAAAAGAATGCCAAAGAAAAATCCGACTTCTCGCAAAAGATTTGTGTATGATAGCAATCGTGGTTGTATCATCATTGATCAGCAAATATACTGTTATGGAGTTGTGTAATCATGATCTTATAACTTAGGGCCTATAAGTTACATTTTAAGCGCATTACCGTGTAACCATATGACAGCATAGCGGATGTATTCTGCGATGGATGTCAGTCCTATTAAGCGTTTTTAAGATTATGCTACCCTCATT
Organism: Diadema antillarum; assembly: GCF_040938485.1. Classification (NCBI taxonomy): domain Eukaryota; kingdom Metazoa; phylum Echinodermata; class Echinoidea; order Diadematoida; family Diadematidae; genus Diadema; species Diadema antillarum. Next base: position 524,714 of record NW_027271015.1, on the reverse strand, counting down.
TTCAGTGTTAAACTTAGTAGGCCTATATGATTATTATGATTCGCATCAGCCTAATGCTCCGTTGTCAAAATTAGATACATTATACAATAAACAGTTTTAGCGAATCGTTTGACTCTGCGTGACCTCTTGAATGTTGATAGTTGAGCATTATTCACATTAATATTGACCTGTGCCACATGAAATAGGCCATTTTGTTTGTAAATAAATGAAAGGTTTTAGTGCAAAAACCGATGTGTCAATTTTTACCAAATTGAGCTATTTGACATTGTATCTGCTGAAAAAACCAAGAACATTTTGGTATTTTTTAATGTCATTTATGATATCTTCCAACATATCCACTCGTAGTACGTGTATAACGAGTATGGTATAACGAGTATTGCCTCCCTTTGATGATAACCTAACTTTGGAAAAAAACCTTCAAAATAGCGTGTACCTGTATTCATATTTAACTCTTCAATAATATACAACCACTGATTATGCATCGGGAATAATTACTATTTCATTGTTGCTTGTTGGTTCTTCGTCTGCCGTTACAGCATATTATGGTACCGGAAGAATCGTCAGTCTCATCAGATGAGAAAAGCGGAGGTGTTGTCAGATTTAGGATAGCAAAGTAATCATCAGTGGCAACTCAAAGGAATTAAACGAAGAACATTTCAACCCGGGAAGACGCTAAAAAACAGGGACTCCCGGAAGAGAAACTAGCGCGAAGGAACGTATCAAGGAACTGCAACTGTCGTATCCTGGGAGTAATGGTAGTATATGCATTGGGTTGAATATATCGCAGGTAAAACGCCACACACGGTTACTGGGCTCTGCTGCACTATTTCATGTTTGCATTCTTGAAAATAAAAAGTTGCGAACAGCTCGAAGTTCAAAACCTCCCTCTATAGTGACGCAGGCAAGGCAGCAGGTACTAATCAGAAGAAAACAAACTGCCCTGACTCACCTAGGGGTGGTCATCCATTTGACTTTAGTGGTATCTATGTCAGTACCCGACCAAGAAGTGTGTATCAGTAGATTGGAACCCCCCCCCCCCTCCCCCCTCACCTAATTCGGAAAAACCACACGAGACTTTTGGCGTCGGTGAATGCAACTCAGAATTTCGACCTCTCCTCTGGGATTTAAATGAAAGACTGAGGGAAAGGCTCGAGCCTAAAACTGAAATTGGGAAAATTGGGAATGACATGGCTATGTAGGCCTATTTGGAAATTATGAATGGGAACGTGTAACTTTTGAATACGTCGGAATGTAAAACGATAGAGGTGCGATAGGTAAGCCTATATGAAAGTGAATTTTGCATTTATGTGTGTGTGTGTGTGTGTGTGTGTGTGTGTGTGTGTAGATGTGTGTGAAGGGATGTGAGTAGAAAAATGGAGTGGTGGGTGAAGAGGCAAATTCTATTATGGAGGAGGGGGAAGGACAGAGGATGGACAGTAAACGCACACACATAAGAAATCATAGAAGTAAGAGACAAAGGGAAGGGAGTTAAGGTGATATGTTAATAGAAAACGGATTTTTTCTTTATTAAATCAATAATAATGACACGGATATCATATGCATACGTATACTATAATTATATACATATTATGTTTAATATTTAACAGTACTGGCTGAGGTGGGGATTTATGTTTTGAACATTCCTAAGTGAGATAATGAAAAGCCTCTAATGAAATATGAAAGAGCATGTAATTTTAAGAAGGATTCAACGTTTATTTGATGAAAATTGATTTTCAAATGGCCGAGATATCCAAAAAAAGTGCTAACAATAAAATTTTATTAGGATCTCTTTGTTTCACCTTGTTTTTGGATATCTCAGCCATTTCAAAACCGATTTTCATCGAATAAACTTTTGATACCCCTTAGAACTGCATATTCTTTGACATCTCATAGAGTGGTTTCTGAATATGTCGCAAAACGTTAAAAGCTAAATCCTCACCTCGACCAGAACTGTACACACCCTTTAATGTTGTTTCATAATTCCTTCTTCGTTATTGTTTTCGTGTATGTATATAGTTAATGTGTGATGAAGCAAAGTCAGTAATATGAACTTGATCAAGTTAATCCCTTTGGGTCATATTTTATGTAAGAACTGTAAATACATCGATAGGCCTGTATACTATTGGATGTCTTTGTATTATTATGTTCTGTGCACGACTCCATTTTCTTTGCATGCACGAATAAATGTTATCAAGCAGCATTAGTGATTGAAATACAACATGCTATTTCTTTTGGATGTGGGTAGGCCTACTTATTAAAAAGGTAGTATTTGACTTCCATAAATACAATTGAACAAAATTTGAATAAAATATACATAATCATATAAACAGGTGTTATACATTATCAAAAAATGAGATGTGACGTCACGTCTGAGCTTATTGTGTTAGTCTGAAGAACTACACCTGATTCATCATTTCGCCTTTTCAATGGGTAGAAACAGAAACACGCAAGTGTTTTTATCCGGTGAATGATTGATAGAGGAAACTGAACTTATCGTCATTTGGAATATTGCTTTCTTTTCGCTGCTGAATACAACTGAAAAGAGATTAAACGTAGGTGACTGTGACTCTTGTGGTTTCTTCCAGTATACTACAGACAAAAGTTCCAAATATGAAAGAGAAAAGAAGCGTTTGCTCACAAAATCAATTAACTCCATTCTTGTTAAGGGAAATATTTGTGATTAAACCTGAACAAAAAAAGAAAGAAAATAAGAATAGAACATTTTAACCTTACCTTCAAGAATGTCTTTTAATATGTTACAATGAGGTAGCATTGAATTTTCCCCTTGTTTAGTGATGTACTTACTTTAAAATAGTCAAATATATGTGCAATATGTTCCCATGACATAATTGTTTAAATTCCGAATACCCTGTCCTACCTTTGAGGGAATGCCCATGCTCTATTCTTCTGTAACGGTCTGAGCATCAGTTTGTTTAGCCTATATGATTCTCAACATACCATGAAAATATGGTAAAAAAATTGAGAAAATACAGTGAAAAACAAAAAAAGAAAGAAACGATAATTATTATTAGTGTTGATTCATTTCATGGTCGTACAATGCCCTGTTGTTTTTTTCATAAAATTATGTGATACTTCTGGTTCCCCTAAGGTGCCATTTTACCCATACTCGATATGTGAATTATAGTACAAGTAATTTCCTAACTTATTAAAGGGATAGATTAGTATTGGTGGATATGAGGATTTGGCTTTTAACTTTTTTCGAGATACCAGGAAACCACTTATGAAATATTACAGAGGATACCATTCTAGGAGGAAATCAAAGTTTATTTGATGAAAATCGGTTTTGGTATGGCTGAGGCACCCAAAAACAAACTAAAACAAAGCGATCGTAATAAAAGCTGGGTTTCACAGTACATAGGGATCGCTCAGCCATTTCAAAACCAATTTTCATCAAATAAACGCGATATTCTCTTAAAATTACACGCTCTTTCATATTTCATGGAAAGTTTCTCATTATCTCACCAAAAATGTTAGAAATCTGAAGTTAGGTCTCAACCGAAACTGTACAATCTCTTTAAACTAAAATGTGTTATCACTAATGCTTAAAGCTTGATACTTGATTTAACGTGCGTGTTTTTCTTCTCTGAATCTAGGCACAAAACATTCCATCCACCTAAACGTGCTCAATAGATTTCAATACACGAAATCCAGTTTTAGAACATCATTTCATGCTTTGCTTGGTTTGCCTGACAAAGCTAGACCTAATGCACTGAAAAAAAGAAGAAAAACAATTCTTATTATTAAAGAAGAGTATGCGATTAGAATATATCAGTAATTAAACCGGTCTGTAGGGTGTTTATAATGATAAAGAAATAACTCTTTGTTGTACCAGACACAGATAATCTGAATACAACTTTAATAAACACACTGGAATATCATTGCCTTTGGTACATTCAATTTGCAACCACATCACTTGGGTCGAAAACCGCAATACCTCACATGTCCGAAGTGCGAAAGTATGAACAAGATAGAGCCCCTTCAAAGGGACTCCAAACGTATATGCCGTGAAGCACCACCTACGGATTGAATAACACTTCGGCGGTTCACTACAGACTCCACGCCAATTAGCCTCTGTCCGAAAGCACATACTGGATCTCGGCATGACGAAAATTGCCACTGGACGTACAGACGATTCGATGCGGAAGTAGGACTACATCTCGCCATCGGTAAGACCGTTAAAACGGTATGTTATCGTCTTAATGTAAAAACAACACTAAATGTGTTATCACTCCTAAGTGTCATTACTTCTAACACCAAATGAAATATCGACTCTAAATGTATTAATGTTTAACCATGAATGTACTGACCAAATCAATCCTACGTAATAACTTTTGGCCTAAATGTAATATGGAATCTTGATACATCAACTTTCAGTAATAAATGGAATATCAACCCTAAATCTTAACTCTTAATGTGATATCAACCTTTAATGCTATAACCTAGTGTTAAGAATGAATCAGGTTATGCACTATAGGGTAAAATATTATTACATGATATTGGGTTGATCATCGATTTTTACATTTTTACGGTTAAAAGTTACTATTATAATCATATGATAATGTGATTTCAGTTAATTTTCTCAGATTTTGGGCAATTGATTTGAAATTCGGCGTATGTGACTGTTATGATATGTGGGTGTGCAAATTTCATCCTTGTTCATGTTGAACATTGAGTTGTTATGGTAACAGTAAACAAATTAATTGTTAGCTGAGTTTACATTCTCGGTGTTTGATGGGGTATTAATCACATTGAGTGATAGGTTTTGTTTTGATTTGTATGCATGTGCTTCATTTTCACTTTTATGCTGACGACAATGATGACTGTTTTAAGAGGTTAAAGGTTTAGGGTTTGGGGTCGGGCGGAAATCCAGGAATCTCCTACGTTTATGTTGAAGTTGTATTTTTTTTTCAGTTTTTGAAATTAATATATGAATATATTTATAAATGAAGTCAGTGGTTGAATGATTATATTGGAATTGTATTGTGTTTTTATGTTTTGAAGTTTGATATGGGCTATGGTGTTAAGGGGTTGGGAGCGGGGGTTGAGGGATAATTTTTTAATGATTGTTAAATGTTTCTTAGGGGCAACATGTGTGGGTTCACATGCCTATGGGCAATAGTAAATATATTTACTTTTGTGTGCCCTGACCCTCATGTAGTCTCCATTTATTTCATTTTCATTTAGTGTAACGTGTACAGTACAGTGTATCCTTTGTAATGTTCATTCTGGGTTTTTTTTTCATGTTTTTAATGTTTATGATATGTATATTCTTTACCTGGTCGAATAAATAATAACAATAATGATAATAATAATAATAATAGTAATAATAATAATGGTATGTACAGTTGGTATATTTTCGGCTCTTCAGTCATTACATTCAGGGTACACCTTTTTCCCCCTTATATTTAAGGTTAATGTAAAAGATGTTACATTTGTAATCGATATTACATTAATCATTATGACTACAATATAGGGCTATACAAGCCGGAAGCCGGAACGTGCACCTGTTGGTAAAGATGACAAACGGAGGCCGTCTGCCCGCTGTAAAGGCGGATAAAGTTATTTATCCCAGTCCATAAGCAGAAAAGCAGTATTCTATGAAATAGGTACAAATGATCCACTCAAAGCTTATAATGCCGCATTTTCATTTTCACAATCTATGGACTATAGCTCTAAGAGATAAGATGTCTCAAATGTTTTAACAATAAAACGCAATTTTCTGTCAATAGCCACTTGAGCCCTTTTTACAAGTGTGTTTCTTAACCCCGTACTTTCTCTGACCAAGGACTATCGTTAGTCCCGTACCAATTTTTTCAGCTTTTTACACACGCCAATAAATCCCGTACCAAGCTTTTGTCCTGGGCTAAGGACAAAATTGACCTTTTTACACTCGTATTTCTTATTCCCGTACTTTCCAAACAACATGAATATTCATGATTACGCTGTGCACTGTACAAGTACACGCACGCACCGGCAACACTTGATTACCTCGTTTCTGATTGGTCAGTGGGGGTCGGACTTCGTCTCCGTCGCTTAGCCCCGGATTATTTTTTCGTTCTGTTTACACTCGCTTGTAACCCTGCTATTTTGCAGGGCCAGATAGTAAGGGATTATCGGTTGGGCTAGCCCACTTTGGCAAAAACAAGTGTAAAGAGAAAGCGGGCTAAGGAAAGTCCAGTACCAACGGTGGAGCAAGCCCCCCCCCCCCCCCCCCCTAGCCCCACCGTTCGTACGGGACTAAGCAAAAGTTTGCAAGTGTAAAAAGCCCGACCTATAGACAATCCGCACGTATAAAGGCAGGGGATGAGGATGAAGAGGAGGAGAGAGGGAGAGAGAAAGACAGAGACAAAGGAAACATTGTTTAAATACTAATTTACTTGATGATACTCATGTGACATGAATATAATCATGTAAGCACATTATATACTCATTCGATTGCCATAGAATGGAAAGAAAATGAGGTCGCGGTCAACCCTCTGTGAATGCATAAATCTTAATGGGGAATGTATTGTCATTATGTTGATACATATATTTTTTTCTCACTGAAAATGCAAGTGAAAGTTGGTGGTTTCTGGTTTCTTTTGTTTTCAATATTACTTACTTCCTTCTTCCTTATTTGATAAACATTGTTGCTTTGGGCGGAATGTTGTTTTATAGGGAAGACGGAGACAAATAAAAGACACCGCAGTGCAATATCCAATTGTAGAAAATATAAGGTTTTGTAGCTCATAGCAAGTGGATGACCGAATCTAACCTGTTGAAAAGAGGGACATGAATTCCCCAATTCTATTTCAATTCAATTTCAATTCATTTTATTTAAACTGCCCAAGAGTAACACAACTGTTCCCCAACAACAGGACCTTCTAGTGCATGAAACCGCCCAAAGTGCTATGAATAACGAACGGGAGCACTGCTAGTATATATACATACACAAGACTTTGTAATGTATACGCTTGGCTTTTCCACAATGTATATAGCGAGAGAGAAACCCCTGCCCGATGTGATTGCAATGCAGGGGCGGATGCAGGAATTCTGTAAAGGGGGGGGGGGGGGGGGGGGGAGGGGCCCAACTAATATTTCTGGTGCCACTTTTAGGTTTCATTTTATTTTTTATTTGTATTTATTTTGTTTTTAACGAAAAATAAAGGGGGGGGGGGGGCATGCGCCGGTTGCGCCCTCCTCTGGATCCGCCACTGCAATGCATACGTCTTTGGCAGCTTAAAGGAATTGTATAGTATTGGTGGGGGTGAAAATTGGGCTTTTAATTTTTTTTGTGAGATACCAAGAAACCACTTATGAAGAAGTGCAGAGCATACCATTTTAGAATTAATTCAAAGTTTATTCGCTGAAAATCAGTTTGGGAATCGCTGAGACAACAAAAGAAAAGTAAATAGAAACGATCCTAATAAAAGGTAGGTCCCGTTTTTTTATCAGGAATGTTTTTGAGATCTGAGCCATACTAAAACCGGTTTTCATCAAATAAATGTTGAATCCTTGGAATTACACGCTCTTTCATATTTCATGAGAGGTTTCTCACTATCTCAACAAAGAATATTAAAACTGAAGTAGGTCTCAACCAAAACTATACGCTGCCTTTCCTATTGCCTCTCGTATTATTGCAAACGTAACATTTTGAAATCGGGATATAAGATGTACATGTAATCTTGTTCGATCTATTGATATGCTTTAATTTTGTTGAATTTTCATAATTTCGTTGTTGAGTGGCCCTTTGAATTAGAAATTTACCTAAAAAACAGCAGTCACAGTACATTTTATGAATACAAAAATAAATACAGGATCAGGGGAGGGTCAGAAAATTGTCACATTGAATTCTTAAGGCAGGAAATTTTAAAATCTTAGTCAATTCCATGTGCGCGGCTATTGATTGATGAAATATATAATGTCGAAGTAGTTGACCGCTAAAATGTATTTTTTCTTTAAACGAAAGGTAGGCCTACATAATTCCTTCCACTTGCCACTAACCATATGATTAAGACTAATGCTACATTCATCATGTTCTCTGAAGGAGGATTCAGTTAAGTGCTGTTTTATTATCATATATATTTAGAAAACGAAAATATTCAGTGGTAATTAAACATCCTTGACAGGATTATTCTAGACATCAAACTATTGTCTAATTTAAAACCAAAACTTTGCGGAAGCGAGAGCAGACTATAGGGCTTTTTACACTTGTAAAATTTTGCTTAGCCCCGGACCAACGGTGGGGCTAAGGGGGGGGGGGGGGGGGGGGCCTTAGCCCCACCGTTGGTACGGGACTATCCTTAGCCCACTTTCTGTTTACACTCGTTTTTGCCAAAGTGGGCTAGCCCCACCGATAGTACGGTACTATCTGGCCCTGCAAAATAGCAGGGGTTAGCACCGCAATTGCGGTGCTAGCACCGCAATTGCGGTGCCAAGCAAGTGAGTGTAAACAGAACGAAAAAATAATCCTGGGCTAAGCGACGGAGACGAAGTCGGACCCTCACTGACCAATCAGAAACGAGGTAATCAAGTGCTGCCGGTGCGTGCGTGTACGTGTACAGTACACAGCGTAATTATGAATATTCATGTGGTTTGGAAAGTCCGGGGCTAAGAAATACGAGTGTAAAAAGGTCAGTTTTCTCCTTAGCCCCGGACAAGAGATAGTACGGGACTAATTGGCGAGTGTAAAAAGCTGAAAAAATTGGTACGGGACTAACGATAGTCCTGGGTCAGAGAAAGTCCGGGGTTAAGAAACACAAGTGTAAAAAGCCCTTATGCTGTCAAGTTTGAAAGACATGGTAGCGTGGCCAGACTATGTAGGCCTACATTGGGAAGGTTGGCCCAATTCATATAATATATTGGGGGATTCATGTGACGAATGGTGTAAAGTTTTATCACTGATCTCTGTACGGGAGCCTGATAACACACAAGTATAGGCGCACAGAGCCGAAAACTGTGATGTCAAATGGGGTCTGACGATACCAACGAGATTACGCTGACTGGTAATATGTTTATTTTGGTTTCCCTATTCATTTTCAAACTTTTTTTTTCATTCCATTTAATCAATTTGTAATCTAAATTCGTTCCGAGAAATCTGGAATATGCCAATCCTAGTTTCAAATTCGTCTTAGTCCATCTTTTCTTAAAGTCTATTTAAATTTTTCATTAACATTGTCACACGTTCTTGTCATTTGCCATTCAAATTTGTTGGTCACACTCGCTGTACTCATAACAAGAAAAGCAATTTCGTCTTTTAGAGATCATTTTCGTCAAATTTTCCTTCGAATTTATTTTGTATCTCTCCTGTCGTGATTTTTAAACTATTTCATTTTGCGTGCAACCTTTAACTTTTTTTCTCACATTTAGGAGTAACATACACAAAAGTGTACCAAACCCTCACACACACAAATCACAGACTCACACAAACACACACACATTATGCACATATACAAACACACCCTAATTAAATCACACACGGAAACAAACAAATGTATTGTCACACAAACGAAAACAGTGATCCACGATTTCCAGGCGCATAAGATATAGGAGGATTTTACATGTGTGTAGACTTCAACCCCGTTTTAATGTAAAAAAATAAAAGGCATGCACTATGTCTTTGCCTGTTTAAATGTTGAAAAAAAGTTTGTTTCATACATGAGATGCAATAACACAAAATCAGGAAGCAAAACAGCTCAAGTCCAGATGTTGTCACCGCATGATTACAGATTGTCTATTAGGAAGTTTTAATGTTCTCTGATAATGCCGGCTTAGAATTAGTTCACCCTCACAATAAAAGACCAATACCATCAGACTCATTTGTTTGAAGACAAAAAAAAAAAGAATCGTGAAATTGTGCGAAAAAGATACATTCGCCAGTCAATGGGCGGCAGGAATGAATTTTAATGACGATTGACGATTTTGAATGCGATGTCTTTGAAAATCGTTGACGAAAAACTAATCATGATTATGATTATCTAAATTAAAGTTAGGATTTGCATTCTGTGTGCCTCTCGGGACGAACTTGTCTAATGAGTCTTCGAAATTGATTTTTACAATTTGGAAAACCTATAGAAGCCTGCGCTGATGGTGTATTGGTTTTTCGAAAGTACCCTGGGGGATAGCGAATGAATATCGATCCAAATTGGCGTTTTGACCTGTCCTTTGTACGTTGTGACACGATGTCAATGAAATGACTAATTTCGAAACGAAATCGACTGCTCGTCACTTGGCGCCCCATAGAACTTATCCTCGAAGCTAGTTGATAACCTATCTTCGAGGATAAGGGTCACCATCTGAACGTAATTGATATTGCTTGCTTAACAACTTCACGTGTAGAATTTCTGCGTGTTTTCTGCTTTTGTTCTGCTTGATTCTGAAGCATGCGTCCCTATAGGTGAAGCTGTTATGTCGTTCTCCTCGTTCATTGTGATAAGTTATGGATTTTGAAAACATTGTTCCATTCCTTTTCCTAGCCGCTGTAAGATCCGAGACTCTGTACCAAAATAAACCAATTAAGGTGTTATATTCTTTTTTCTTAAATGGGTGTTCAGTGTAAGACTCTGAAAATCATCCGTAGGTATCTTATGAAGGAATTTCGGTTTATCGGACCCTCGGTCTTTTGTACGTCGGTGTCTCGAAGAGTCTGTATAATTATCGAACCCTTGGCATACTCAAGTTGACACATTTAAAAGTGAAAAAGAGGTATAGATTGTGAGAAGGAGAGGACGGGGGGGGGGGGGGATGTCCACTGTCGCACAGCTTTCCTGAAGAACACTTGAGGACGATCACTGTGATGTGATATCAAGGACTTGTTTACATGACACTTTACAAGATTAATGTCAAAGATGGAAACTGAAACTTGAAGGGTATAATGTCAATAGATATAATGGTAACCTTGTGATTGGTCTTCTCAGCGCATCCAATGTTTATGGTGCTCTCGGTATCCAAAACAATAGTGTCGTGCGCGGAATCACGTATTTTCTCCTTGGTAAAAGGTGAAGCTTCCTTGCACCGTCTCCACCTCTCAGTGTATTTATCTATATAGCAACGAGCCTCGGTATCAAAGAGGGGACAGACGCGGTAATAGCCTATGAAACTCTGAGAGGAATCTGCCTTTGCTTTCAGTTTAACATGGCCATCAAAACACAAGCTACTTGGTGTCTGCTCAGCGTCGAAAGAGTGTTTGTACTGGTTCTTGGGTGTGCAGCTGCAGTATCCTTTGCAAAGGACGGTAAGATTTTGTCTCATTGATTCTATGGCGCTGCAAAAAAAAAAAAAAATGAGGTTGAGGTTTCTTTCTTGAAGGGAGGAAACAATGGTGTCCAAGAAGTATCACGGAATTCAGATATTTCTTTTAGGACTGTCCTGGGAATTTTTCTCCAAGTGGTATACACTGATGAAATCATGTTGCAGTAAGATGCTATGCAGTACCTTTTCAAGTGGTCAGCAACCATGCAGAATCACTACCTCTTCCTAAATCCGCATCTGTAATAATTAGACAATCCTTAACCTTCAACTAACTCGTCATTTTAGATTCAATATTTGATTCAGTTCATTTCAAAATTTATAACGTTTGATAGGTTTTAATTTGTTCGCAGGCTGTTTGATTCCAGTTATGTCTTATTTGGATATCATTTTCAAAATGCCGGAAATCTGGAGAAAATTGCCATCCACATCGTACAGTAAGCTTATAGCGTTTTAAGAGTTGTGAGCGATGGCATAATTATTTCCATTTATTGCCAGTAAAGTCTGTAACAGAATTTTTAAAAAAAAATCGTCATCCACCTCAGAAATTCAGGATAAACTCTCCTCGGGAAGGCAAAGGACCTGCAGATCAACACAAAATTTCTTTTCAAAAAGGGGATGGCTGACCCTGCTAATGGTGATAACTTACAAGATTGGATAGGTCCTGTAAAATATGAGATTCGTTGCCGCTACCCACCACGTCATGACGATTGATGAGTCCATGCAGTTTCAGAGCAAAGGAAGTACCAGTGTTTGGACCTTCTGTCGAGTTCCCATTCAAAATTGTCTTCATGGTGTTTTGAAAGCATGGCAAGGATATCGTGGGTGAAACTTGATGCCGATCGGACAGTCCGTTCCAAAAAGTAGGTGCCTATTGATTATATTAGTATGCATGTTCTCTCGTGCTACTACAAGGCAGAGTCGATTTGATCTTTGACCACGGCGCGTTGCGTTTGTAAATTCTTTATCTTTTCGTTATATTTCACTCTCTAAAACCGTGCTTCTCAACCTTTTCAACAACATGCCTACTTTGGCTCCCATATATGTTTTTGAGGCCAATAGTTAGTTAAAAAGATATGTATCTTTTGATCTTATTTTTGGCCGACATCGCGGCCCTGCTATTATAGCTTCACGGACGACCAGTTTAGGAAGCGGGGACTTAAGTTCTGGTACTGCTTTTGTGATACTCGTAACCAGTGATATATCTCGAGCTGACAGCAAACTTTATTACACAGACAAAGCACTAAACTGTCCCCTTGGTTATCAAGTCCACCTTCACATCTTGTGCGATTCATGACAATTTATTTCGCGACTTTGTTTCCAGTTGCTGTTGTTGCTTTTTGCAAACTTATCCAAAGTTTGATGGGGTATATAGGCACACATATACGATCTTTCTTTTCCCCTTTGCCCATCAGATTAACGCACTAAACAACAAACTCTGGTGAGTCCAGAGTTGATATGACTATACCGTTAAAAAACATATCTTTCATCATCCACGTGATGATGTAATGTTTTAAGTATTTAATGGCAACAATGGCTAATAAATACTGTCAGCCTCATATGAGTGTCCAAGTGCGCTCAGTTATTAACTGACGCTTTGTTCTTGAGTCTGGTGTCAAGTTTTCCTTTCGAAATGCGTCAAGGCGTGATTAGTTTGAAAACCAGCAGAAACTGAGTCACATGGCCAGCAGTCTCGTAAAACTGTATGTCAACTCTTAATGTCTCTAATGTCCTGACTCTCTAAGATACCAAATTGTATCTGGAATACAAAATCTATGTGCATACTATACACCGTAAATGTACTAGCAAATCTATGTACATTCACCCTCAAATTTGAGCGTGTCGTTCCATACGTGTTATCTGAATATACAGTGTAGGCCTATATAGGGCCTGCACCTTCGCATAGTACAATATTATGTAAAGCTTCTTTATATGTTTGTTTGTTTGTTCATTTCCATCTGAGAAGACGGCTGGATAGCCCATATTCAGCTTCACCTGCTTATACACCCTGCTCTTTGCAATGAATGAATGAAGCGGGATCTTTTACGCGAATGAGTTGTTACTCTCTTATACACGGGACCTCCATTTTATGTCCTATCCGAGGGACAGTGTTTTGCCTCTTGCTAGAGGGGACGGTATACTTACACACAACATTGCTCAGTCCAGACTCGGGTTCGAACCCGGGCCGCGTGGTCGTGAGGCAGACGCGCTACCGACTGAGCCAACTCACCCCCCGAGTCCCTTAATGGGACACCACAATCATATTCCATCATAATAATATTCTAGACGTCCAACACGCCTTGTACTTCCAGCTCTCTAAAACATGCATAAGAGCAAAATCAGTCATTTCGTAACGAAATTGGTGATGAGACACTTGGTGCTCCATACAAATGGTTTAAACCATGGTTTCAATTGTACCACTTTTCATGCCAAGGAGGTTGACAAGATAGTGTGTACAACCCAGGTATGGTGTATCTGTTCCAAACGACACTTAGAGCATACAAGGGATTTCTGCATCTCCTTCCATCTCATTCTGTTAATGTCAAAGCATGTCATTTGACCCTCTTCAAGAGCTCTTGATGCACTCAATCTGTCTTGATGCATTGTCTCGTACTTTTGAATTATTGTATATCAGATATGCTTTCAAACTCTTGTATATTTGTCTTCCTAACGAAATTTGCGTCACACTAGATCGTATCGATTCACCGAATGCCCAAAGAATGCGAAAATTTGAAGATAGCATTCTCATCCGCTGCTACTTCTAGAATGGTTCGTAACACGTTTGACGTTCTTCGTATTTATCAGCTATTCGTAGGGATTTGCAAAGATGTGCTGGAGCCGTTTTTATATTTTGAACATTTTCTTGCTTCTTCATTCAAAGTCTTCATCGAGGTTGGCGACAATGGTACATGGAGCACAAAGTGCGGATTACCCACCAACTACAAAGTAGCCACAGTTACCTGCGAAAAGCCTGGCTCCCAAGATATGCGTCGAGCAAACGCACAACCAAGCAAGAACTTCGAGTCTCCAGAGTCTCCACTTTGCGCAGGAGGTATACTAGTACTCTCTCCTCATCTTTTTGATATGTATGTATATATATATATATATATATATATATATATATACATATATGCATAATATATGAAGAATTTTATTGCAAAATGAGCTAAGCGCCATTTCCAAACATTACAAAGTAAGTCCATTCAATTCAATTCAATTCAATAGTCAGATAGTGTACTCATTTCCATCATCAAAAGGAAAAAAAAAAGTTGACATAATTCAAAGTGATACAGTTTTTTAATTTTTCTTACACTCGTCTGATAGAGGATTTTTTTTCAAATACAATATAAAGTATATGCACGAATGATGTCATAAAAAAAGAAACAATGTACTTTGCCATGGCAACAAAAATAGTAAATAACTACAATGATGGAAAACAGTGTTCCACTAAAAAATCCAAGCTTGTAAGACGTGGAACACTGGAACAAAGCAACAACAGCACCAATTTGTTATACCAATAAAACGTATTCATTTTAAATTCTTCTTTATACTATTGTACATTTACTCATTGATGCTGATACTATGAACAATACTTACTAGGATTTTAGAATGCAAACATATAAACTACATAACATATCACATTTGTGGCACAAACACTATGGGGCCAGGTATGCCAGGAAAATTGAAGGGAAAGGAAGATATGCAATCGGCCACAAAAAAAAAACATAACGACAGCAACAACAATATCAACACAAAACACAGACATAACAGAATTTGAGGAAATGCACTCAGACAGATACTGGACAACGAAGAACGAGGAAAGAGGAGCAGGGAAGAATAGAGAAGAAAAAGGAGAGGGAAAAAGAGAGGGATGGAAAAGGTCTATGGACACACAACAAAATCTCAAGGACAAGTGAAACATAACGGGTTTTTTTTTATTAAACAGAATTAATTGGTATACTTAGAAAACAAATATTTCTTAAGTTCATATTTAAGTGTAATTAACTTCACAGATTCTTTTAAATCATTATCTAAGCTATTCCAAAATCTGGGTCCGGTATAAACAAATGTATTTTGAGTGTGTACAGTTCTCACTATAAGGGAAGATGAAATTGTTTAGATTGTCTCGTGGGATAAGTATGTACGTGGCTGTTACGGTGAAATAAAGAATAAAATATTTTGGGTAGATGGTTGCAGTTGTAATTAAACATAAACTGACCAAGTTGAAACAAATACAACTCATTCATTTTCAGAATTGTGTGTTCAAGGAACAGCTTGTCAGTATGTGCTCGAATATGAAGGTTAAAAACAATTCTGAGCGCCATCTTTTGCAGAAAAAAGTTTATCTAACAAGATCGAATATGTATTCCCCCAAGGAAGAATTCCGTAATTCAAGTACGGCAATACCAAACTTGAATAAAGCGTAATCAAAGCCGAAGAAGGAAGATAATATTTCAATCTATTCATTATGCCTATGTTACGGGCAATTACATTACAAGTACTGTTTATATGACACTTCCATGATAACTTATTATCATCACAAACACCTAAGAATTTAATAGTCGAAACCTCTCCGATAGGGGAGTAGTGTCAAATACTAGTATAACATTACCTGGTAATCTATCTAAGGAATTACTGAAAAACATATACTTTGTCTACTCAATATTCAGTTACAATATTTGCATATATCCATTGTGAAACATTCTTCAATTCATAATTCACTGTACTAATTAAAGTATTAGGGTCAGGGTGGGAATAAAAAAGATTGGAATCATCCGCAAATAATATGAAAGAGTTTATCTGAAGATCGATAAAATCATTAATGTAAACTATAAATAACACTGGGTCTAACAAGTCCATTGTCAGACAGAGCAAAATTAAACCTTTCCAGGAATACCTCATTATTGTGACATAACAAGGAATATTCTGTTAGTTATTATAAGATATCATGTATGTTCTGTTTCTTGTATTTTCCTTGTTTTTTCGCAGCTAAATATCTCAACTTAACAAGCATGGATTTAGCTCGTTTTGCGATAAAAGTCTTCGTATATTGAAAACTGTTGAAAGCTGTCATCTGTTTATAGCAGCGACGGAAAAATCCTTCCCCCTAGAAAAACCATTTAAAAGAATCTGTGTAAAGCGGCGATCTATCTTACGCTGCCAGCGGTCGCCAATTTTGTCTCCCGCGACAGATTTCAGCCTGTCTATAGACTATAGAAGCCTCAAAAACATGCGAAGCTGCAGCCAAGCAGCAATTAATTAGAGTTTTATTTTGCTTGGTGGCCATGCCGGTTATTCATGATTAACATTCAGTGGTCGCCACCGCTGCATTCACCCGCCATTCAGTAACTGTAATAGTAATACTCATGAAAAAAAAAAACCAAAAAACATAATTCCTTGCTATGCGCATGCTACAATGCAGCAACTCGATCATACATAATTTTATGCATGAAACTTACGACTAGTGTAATTGGATGGCCGCTATACAAATGTGTTTTTTCCCCTATTATTGAGTAAATACCCGTAGTCCACGCGTTGGTTCAATATCATAAGAAATAGAAGAGAAAACAAGCTCATACACCCTGTCAAGACGAACAGTTTATTTATTTACCTATTTATTACTTTTTTCATTTTAGGACCTTCGCCCTCTATCAAGAACACTTGATAAAGGGTGAAAAGCACAAAAAATTGTTCGTTAAGAAATTTATTGTTGGTGTTGACAGCATGAGCTTGAGTTCTGTTCTATTCTTTTAATATATATATATACATATAAAACATACATATGTTCATGTATTACATATCTATATATATCTATATGTATTTATATATTATTGTATACATATATATATATATATATATGTAAATATATATATAAAACATATATATATATATATATATATAACATATATATTATTCCCTTCATCTGTCATGATCACATCGTTTGCATAAAACGCACTGCATTACTCATTATCGTGATGACTGTTTATCATATGTCTGATCAGTATGTTTATAAAGGCCATTGTTTTGTTAGCTGTTATGGTTGAATGTATTCAAGGTTCCAAGAAAGAACAATACTTGCCTACTTATGGGGTTACCCTCATGAAATAAGAATGAAAAAGAAAATGAATAAATAGATATTCAGTGTTTGAATACAAGAGAAGTAAAGCTTTCAGAAATGTCCGTCCTTTTTACACAGATGAAGTAGACTGTGAGCTTTTCAGTCGACTCAACCAGACTGGTCATGAGTGTGTCGGCAACGCAGTCTTGGTAGCATGTCCAGGTGTGTATAGTACGCTCAGCGGAGAAATATAGACAATGATTTTTATTCTTTACCACGAATAGCTTATGCGACTAAACAACATGAACCAGTAAGAAAATGGGGCTATAATCTCTTTGTTGTAGTTGACGTTACTTCCTATAATATTATTCTTCATGATCTATAGGGGCGTACTCCAAATTATGATACATAAATGCTAACATCACATCTTTGTGGTAGTGCGCTGGATATCAGTGTGTTTCAGATCATGAAGAATAATAATATAACTCTCTACAATATTTTGTCACAGATAGAGTGAGCAGTTGTAAGAGAATATGCTTGGTCAGTCAAAACGCAGATGGATAGAAACCAAGACGTAAAGTGTCATTACGACAAAACTAATGATTATAGTAGCCTACCTGTAATGGTGGTAACAATATTCATATTCATGATTATCAGGAGCTTCCTTTTTTCAGCCCGATTTTTCATAATTTTGAGGATTCTTCCCAGTGCTCCCAGAAGTAGACGAAATTTCGGTCGATCCAACGGGAACGAAAACTGATAACTCTTTAGCTAAAAACCAAACAAAAAGAAGTAATGTATATTGATGACAGTGATTATGCAATAATGAATTAGTAAGTTTTAACTTACTTTGGAATTTGAAGTAGTTTTCATTTTCCATAATTTGATCTATGTAGTTTATTTGAAAGGTATGGGATTAAAGATAAAAGTAATCAGACAAGTAAACAACAACAACAACAAACAGGTATGTGACGTCGTTCTGCCAACTGTTAGTACTCTGATATGCAATGGATGAGATTACTTGCCTTTTCTTTGCCTACTGTCACTAACAAACAGATACCATTCTTGCGTTCTTTTGTGTGGAACAGAATCCAGGTATATCGGATGTTACCGGTATGAAGCCCAGTGGAGAGGACGAGGGGAAATACAGTTGGAGAACGCCACCAACGCCAACGAGTGCATTGTGTTTTGCAGGCCTCATACCTTCGCTGCCTTCTCACGACAGTGCTGTCTCTGCATGTGGCGAGACCCTGAGGAAATCTCTATAGACTCCAAGAGGGCGGATGCAAATTGTGAATCATCTCTTGTCACAACCGTTGACCAAACATGCGATACGTTTCTCTCAGGTATGTTTGTGATCCTTGTCAGAGAAGCAACATCATTATCGTCGAATATTATTGCTTTTCGCATCTATAGACGTTCAAATGATTGCGATGGACAAAGTGTGTAGGATATAATCTTCTGCCTAATCATACTCTTTATTCTGAAAAACAGCAATGCACCCAATTCATGTTTTGGAATTCATTGTATTGATAAATTACATCGAAAATACGGGATTATTTCATGATCGAAGCTCATATCACATAAGCTCGTGCGAATTTTACCAGTAATCATCACTTTATTTGCAATTCGTCTTGTCCAATCCATAGTGTACAGAACAAATCAGACTGTCTGTGAATCACTCGTACCGCCGGAAAAAGCACAGACGACGATCAGAGTAGGTCGAAATTGGACCCTTGTCACCATTGACTGTCCAAATGGATTCCAGCTGGACTTACGGAATCGACCGCCTTGCAGTACAAGCAACGAGACAAACATCACGTCGAACAATCCACCTGTTCTTACACCAGTTTGTATAAAAGGTAAATTTCGTCGTCGTAATATATTGTGACCTTTGACGATGGTGTCATGCTATTAAAATCGGTATAAGAACAGGGGGAAAATTCCAAAATAAATGAGGCCGCACAAGATTCTATCTCCAGTATGTGTAAGCGTTTGTTTGAAGACGTTATTTACAGCCCTGGAAAATACCAATATTTTGAACACTCCGTAAATTCATATCAAAAGTTCTGTTCTCTAACTGTATTTATATCACACTTTTTTAAAAACACAATAGTCCGTATTCTATGTTGTATGAGTATGTGTGTGTCATATTGAAAACGTTCGGTCATCTGCGAAGCCGCGCTTCCGGGCGAACGCTACAACACGTAAAACGGGTTAAAAAAAAATCGACGCATTTTTCCACAAAATCTGCCATAACTTTTAAACTATTCAAGAAGCAAACTTGGGGCGCCCGGATTCTGAAAGTGGACACTTTAGGGATTATTTATGTGTATATATCATTATTGTAACATTTGTAGCAGTGACGCAAATTTGATCAGAAAAGTACCTTATGAGTAGAATTGTCTATGGCGAACAGTCCAAATTTGACGAATTTGAGCACATTTTGCCGTCTTGCAATTCTTCAAGACGGGATATCTCGAGAACGGAAGGTCGCACAAACTTGGGGCGGACGGTTTCAGAAAGTAGAGATTCTGCCCATTTCTGTGATATAAGAATCTGCAGTCCTGACGCAAATTCGCAGTAAAGCTAGACTACCCAGTCACAATTGCTGTTAGGCACAACAGAAAAACTGTGTTAGGGAGATATCTTCGTCGCGACGATATGAGACAAAAGATCGTCGCCAATCGTCCCCGACGATCCAAATTTTGGGCCTCATGTGCTCATTACTGCGCTCTTTTTGGCTCATTATAAATATCAACAAAAGATGGTTCCGACGAGTCGGAACGAAGTCGTCTCTTTTCGTCGCGACTAATCAATTAAGGAGGTCTTTTGTCGATCGGCGAAGCGTTTCAGTGATTGTTCAAACGTCGCACATCGTCCCCGACGACTGCGTATTCAACTTGACTAACCGTTTTGTAAAGGTTTTGGTGATGGTTTCGCGTCGCTCATCGTCCCGACGATTGACCATTGAATTTAAATCACCGTTCCGTGGCGAGTTTGTTAATCCATAATTGTTCAAACGTGGCACTTATCGTCCCGACGATTGTCCATTCAACTTGAATCACTGGTCAGAGACGCGCTTAGTAATTGTTAAAGCGTCGCGCATCGTCCCTAGGCTTGCCCATTGAACTTAAATCACCGTTTGGTATGAGTTTGAAACGTCGCACATCGTCCCGACGATTGCTCATTCAATAATAGAAATTGCTCGATGCTGAGGTGTTTATTTTTTCTAACATCGCGAGTGGTCCCGACGATTGCCCATTGAATTGAAATTGTCGTTCAATGATTGCCACCAGGGTAATTCATCTTCTATGAAGCCTTGCTCTCATGTTTGCCATACTTGTCTGTAAACAATACAAAAACATCGTAACGAGATCCGATGGCTGTCAGACTCCCGAAATTCGTGAATGAATCATGAAAAAAAAAGTGATGAACGTACATTATTATCTTTCCACAAATCCAGAGCTTGAAAGAAAACATCCGGCATTTATTTTATCAACGTACGGAGTTCAATATCATTGTTATTCATTTCCGAACGTCAAAGCAAATTTCCGACACTTATATTAACATCTTTAAGAGCTGAATGTTATTGCTATTTACTTTCGAACGCACAAGCAAATACCCGGCATTTATTTTATCATCGTACGGAGTTGTATATCATTAGTAGTCATTTCCGAACGTCAAAGCAAACATGCGATATTTATTTAATCACCGTACGGAGTCGCTATCATTACTGTTATTCATTTCCGAACGCAAAATCGAATTTCTGACATTAATTTTAGCACCGTACGGAGCTGAATCTTACCGTTATTCAAATCGAAAAGTATAAGCATCCTTGGTATATACAAGCAAACATCCGATATTTATTTTAGTACCATACGGAGTCGAATATTACCGTTATTCATTTCCAAAAATAAAAAACAACATCTGACATTTATTTTAGCATCTTATACGGAGTCGACTGTTACCGCTGTCCATTTCCAAAAGTAAAGGCAAACATCCGACTTTTTTTGGTGGCCCGACGTGCGTTTTTGGTGGCCCCGGTCCACCGAGCCACCGTTAGTGTCGAGCCCTGGTGTACACCTCACTAACCTCAGCTTGTTGGGGAAACTTATACTGCCATACGAGGGGAGAGATGCTTTCATCTCTTCTAGAGAGCTTCCCTATGAGCGAATGAAAATCTTTGTTTGGCATTTTCATTTCTATACTCCAGAATCATTCGTTGTTTCCAAACATTTTCATGATGTCGGTATTTCAATATCATAATATTTTTCTTAATGTATTCCATTTTCATTCCTTGACCAAAGTCAGTATGTCCGCCACAAGTACGGTAATCGCTACGTTTCGCGCAGTGCAATATGTGCCGAAGTGCGAAACACGTGGTTATCAAGTTCAATGAAACGCGCCGTCCATGCGTGCTTCTTGTTTGGTTTCGTAGTAGCTCCATGGTTACGGCAAAGACAATAAACGGAGGAGGCACTCCGTATAGTTTTTTTTCGTTTACAGTAAACAGTTTACATTCGATACAAATAAATTAATAGTCACGTCTTTTACTGTTTGATGATCGCCAAGTCGGGAAGAAGTATCTAGAGGAACTTCTAAGTTGATATGTCCGTGATGTTCATTCTAATTTTCACACGCAGTGGTACGCAGATTTTATGAGTGTGAGATCGAAAGAAGTTTCAATATATGTTGCCATGATATTATGTAGGCCTACTGTTGTGTAATTGGGTAGGTATAGCTCTTACACTATAAACTTCAGCTTGTTGCAGCGGCATCTAGGAAAGCGATATTTTCTTCGGCATTCGGGACCTTTTTTATATCATCATTATTTTTTTGACACGTGATTTGATTGTAAGTATGAAGCGACGAATAACCCCTTTGTTTTGTTTTAGTGTTAACATTAATGTGTAATACACCAATACTGTTCAACGTGTGGTTTTTTTACTGTTAAAGAAGCCAAGATAAGGCGACATTTTAATAGAATTATGCCGTTCGGTCGGTTTACAGACTGCTTATAACCTGAAATAGTTGCAGTGCGCGCATTTTTTTTTTTTTTGGGGGGGGGGGGCACCTGTTTTCGCAGAAATTTATACTAGAAGGGTTGTCAGTTTTTTTTCTTCTGCCATTATTTCCTCTGATATGATTTGTCATGGCCATTAAGTTATAGTTTCAACCTAAAAGATACGTGTCACGTAGGTCTATTGGTTGCCAGCACGCATTTATCTGACTTGTTGTGCGGTTAAGTCTGTTGTTGTTGTTGTTGTTGTTGTTGTTTTTTATCATTCATGGGAGGGGGCAAACAAGAGTGAGAAATGAGGGAGAGGTGAAATCAGAACAAGGAAACATCTGTTCATTTAGCTGTCACTTATGCCAGCAGTAGTAATTGTCATCACCATTGCTATTCAGATCAGTTTTATAGTCATATCCTATAACATTCAATACACGACTATCATCATCATGACATGAGAGAGAGAGAGAGAGAGAGAGAGAGAGAGAGAGGAAAAAACCGCCACCCGTTCAAGGGCGTATACAAAGCAAACGAATCGCAAAGTAGATCAACGGGGGGGGGGGGGGCGTTTCATCAACGAGTTCGTCGGAGGTTTTCACCGACAAATTTGCCATCAGCCAATCAGACGCAAGGATTTCAGTAGCTTTTAACAGTTGTCAGTGTAAATCACTGACAAAAAGTTTCATGAAACGGTCCCCAGGAAGGTGGAATCATGGTACAATATTCCGTATGGCATACCAGCAATACAAACAGACACGTTACTGCAAAATAAATGATAGAACACAGCAAGCGAGCAGGCTAGAATCAAACCTCCTTTTGTAGGAAAGTCCAACAAAAGTCTTACAACATACCTGTAATCGGGGGTTCACACGTACACAAATTAGCATGTTACAGAACTCAATTTTTGTTACCCTTTAGCAAACTCCAGTCTTTTGCACATGTGGACACACACACACACACACACACACACACACACAACAGAAAATTAGTGCGAACCAGTAGCGCGATGCATAACCTCAGAAATCTTGCTGATATTTCTGAATGAGCGCGGTATTTGCCCCGGCAGTACTTGAACGGTCGGGTTTAGAAACTTGATTGAGTTCTTTTATTCTCATCATTAACAACAGCGTGCTCTCCACACCACTGTGAGGCACAAGAACAATAGTTTCATCGATTGGCAATTAGCGGGTTATTTTCTGTACGTGTGAACGGTTGCAAAAAAAAACCCCTCAACTTTCCGAGGGTGGCTGGAGCGTCTGAACCAAAAAGTGTACAATCCTCGCGTGCACGCTCTTTTGTCTGAGAAGTTGGAAAAAAAAAAAAACCTCGAGTATTGGAGCATGTTCAGTAACGCGCTATTTTGCACATCGTGAAGGCGGGTATTGATATATCAGACTCAGCATGGGGGGGGGGGGGGGGCTGATGAAATCTAGCATTAAAAGAATGAACTACACTGACATACTAAAAATGATAAAACTGGACATGAAGTTCATGACCTCTATCCGAGTGCCTCGGACACGGGAAGTACTATGCATGTATCTACAAGCTACATTAAAGTAAAGCATAATGATATAATCATAAACGCTGCGATTCGAAGTGTTCTTCTGTTTTGCTTTCAGCAATAACCAAAACTGTATTTTTACGCTCGATTCACAGTGGAGCACTAAATAAATCGAGTGTATAATATCAATACTAACTCTTTAACTCTTAATGTGCCACGCTCGCACCTCCGACTCAGTCGACGGCGTGCCAACTTCGCATATTCTGCTCAACAAACAAAGCCGCCAAGACCGATCGATAAACCGCTAATTACTGCTAATCCCGCGGCACAATGAAAGCGTTTCTCGTGCTTTTGTTCCTCTCATACTAACATACTTGCATTCAATGTGGTGAACAACTATCAAGCGATGTTCCCAACTAGATTTACTCGTACATTCTATGTTTCTGTCACGGTTTAATGTGCAAAAGTCATGCCTTTATAGTAATGTAGCAACTGGTCATTAAAAAAAATTTGAAAATAGAGTCGGCATACAATTTATATCGAAACAAAGCTTGGCATTCCTCTTTAACTTTGCCTACTATTACGCCCATCTTAACAGAAATTTGTAGAAGTTATACAAATTGGAAAAACAGAATTCTTTCTCAAAGCATGACTACCTTCGTGTCTCAGAATAACGTGGCACACAGGGTGCTTCCACCATGGCACATAAAGAGTTAAGAAGCAGGCCTGTGATTAGTCTGTTGAAGTATCTCATTGATAATATTATATTTTTTTTTTCAGTCAATTGTGCTCCCCTGACTAAGCTATCAAGAGTATAGCTTTTGTGTTCGGAAATTGGATTTACGCAAAGCATACATTCACCATGTATAGTACAATGCTTCAATATTGATGAAAGCGGTTTCGTGTGTGATACGTATTCCTCTTTCGGGTGAGTGTGCTGTGAAATCCGGTCATTTTGTTTTATTTTCAACTGCATCTCCTTATTTTGTAACTGTGGATGAGACTTTATTTCATTTTCTAAATCATGCAGGATGAGCCATACGTTTATTTTTCGGCATAGATAGATAATTCGCCTTTTTGAATGACGAACCTTCGTGTAATTTTTGGATTAACAGATTTGTTACAGCTGCACTGGGATGTCTTCTAAATTATATTTTGAGGCCACTGAGATCAAGATGATCATGCGTAGGCGTATATAACTCTCTACACTTTAATGTACATGAAGTTGATCAATTAAGAAAAAAATAACATATTTACTTTTGCTTACAATCCAGCACATTACAACGCATCGCACATCAACCTGCCATTGCCCAATGATCTTGGTAACAGCTCATTATTCCGAAGGTTCGTTATTCACAAGACTCTTTGGTCCGAAGATTCGTTTTCCGAAGCTTCGTTATTCCGAATTTCATTTTCAATCTAACGAATCTCCGGAATAACGACCCGTCGGAATAATGCAATGTTCGGATTAACGAACCCTTTTTCATTTTCGGATTAACGAACCTCGGTATAGGACATTTGTGCGTTTCAGATTAATGACCCTTCGGAATAGCGAACCTGGGAATAACGAACAGCACCAATGATCTTATAAAGAAAAGGATGCCCGATATATACATTAAAAATATTGAGGTATAATTAAGATACACCATTATGTACATAACAGCAACAACAACAACAACAACAAGATTAGGATTGAGTAAGCAGACAAGTTTTCAACAATGATTTGAACATAATTTATCAACACTTTCAGCTATACGAATATAGAGAGGGAGTTTATTCCAAAGGGGTGGGGAAATACAGAAAAGGTCATATATCACCATAGCGGGTATGTGCGGGACCACGTGATAATTGGAGAGAAGAGAGAGAACAGGCTGTAGTGGAGGAGCGGAAGGGAGGTAAGATTAATCCATAATATTTATCTTGTAAACAATAAGGATGATTTTAAAGGTGATACGTTGATGTATGGGGAGCCAGTGGAGGGATTGGATAACTGGAGTAATTTGGTCAGATGTTTTTGTCAGGGTTACAAGCCTTGCAGCTGTATTTTGAATTTTGAATTTGGTGCAATACTCGAAGCAGGGAGACCAACAAGAAGGAAATGGCAGTAGTCAAGATGAGAAGTAACAAATGCGTGAATTAGACGTTCGGTGGAAGACTGCTCCGATAACTTACGGATATTAATAATGTATTTTTACAAATACCCCTGAAGCAGCAGAACGACATGAGTTCTTAATGTGTGTGTTATTTCATTTGTTCGTTTGTTGTTGTTTTTTAAAGTTCAGATGCTTATCTACCATAACTCCTAGATCTCTGACGGACTGGGAGATAAATTTTTGTGAGAAAACTAGCCCGCCTGACAATTCTGATTTATCAGAATTCAATTTCAAATGATTATCGCGAGAGCATCGCTTAATATCATCAACACAGCTATGAAGTTTGCAGAGCTCTTCGACGTTGGGTATTTGGTAGTATGATTATGTAAATTTGAGTATCGTAAGATATCTTCACGATCTTTCACAAATATTTCTTAAAATAATGATCAATATTGGATGCCCGCGTTCTACAGCTGATCTAAATTACAGCGAATTATGTGTCCTGTCAATTGGAAACCTTCACAATACCGCAATTTAACCGTCAAACGCAATAGAAATGCCACAACCTAAGGATTTGAATCCTCGTTCATCATTATGGTTTCTATTAATGAAAAAGAAGGGACAGAACGAAATGAGATTAAGACTTTTATGTTAGTGAAATTGATCACTCTCAGCTGCATATATTTTGAAGGAAAATTAATGATTTCGGACATGTGTTAAAAGCATCGTCGACAGCGCGATGCTGCTCCATTTGGCATGTTTGGTAAAGCCTATTATATCCCCTACTCCATTCCCCCTTTCTTTATGAATTTTGGGGATCACATAATAGGGTACGCGCTCTTTTGAAATGAGTCAAGTCTTAGTTAGGCATATAATCTTACCTTTACAGTGATCACACTAAAGAACCCGATTCCACATCATTCTATCTAATCAGAGAATCGAAAAAGATAGCTTTTCTAATTGATGTTTGTTGATAGACCAAATCAGTGTATCCGTCCCGTGATTGCCTATCAGTGACGTAACAGCGCGAATACTATGCCCATACAACTGCTTGTGTTATCATAGGCCTAATCAGTTACACTAAGAAGCTGTACGTGATGTGTGGTGTTTGCACCAAAATTAGTATGTAAAATTCATACAAATTTTACACTATTAAAATGGCTTACATGATTTCTTAGCTAGTTGGCAAGAGGGATACCCCAACTCACAAGCGAGCGCACCCTCTGCGAGCTGTGTCTAAAACGAGTCTCGTTGTGTGTGTTGTTGAATCAGCGTGTCTTATTCGATTCTTCTTGTATTGTTCCGCCAGGATGGTGTCTTTCAAGACAGCTGGACACTGCTTTCATTGTTCCTGGGAAAGGGTCATCTTTCTTTTGACGGTCAAGCCTTTCATTATTATCGTGGTGAACTTCACTAATCGTCCCCACGCTAACGTACAAAGGAAGGAAATGCTTTTATTATGTATCAATGCACGCGTAATACCATCAGTATAGGCCTATAAAACGAAAGTTTGACTCTATGTCCCGAACTGTAGGCCCTGTAATAGCAACTATACATGAAGTCAAGTATGGAAACGATGGATTCCCACTGCCAATCAAATCTCTCTCGACAAGGACGCGATCGGAATCGATCTGGGTGTGATCGATCTACCTTGATCGACATTGGTTTTGGCTTCCTCCTATACACGATATTTTTTAACACTCTGTCGGACTATAGACAGGGGCGTCACCAGCATTTTTTCAAGGGGGGTGCGTTTTGACACTAAAATAGTTACTAGATTTTTTTGGACAGACATTTGGAATATACGAAGCTCTCAATCCCTAGACTTTTACTGGTTTTTTTTTAGGGAAACCAAGCGGGGAAAGGGCACCGGCGTAACTAGGATTTCATCTTGGGGGGGGGGGGGTGGGGGGAGGGGGGTTAGTATGCGAGGGAGCGAGCAAGGGTGGGGGAGGGTGTAGAAGTGCCGGAGGGGGGTGTACCCCCTATAAATGGATTATGGAATGACGGTGTGAAACGACAAATTACTGGCAACGATATCAGGAGAATGGCATAACGACTACATGCGAGCGAGGGGAGCGAGCGAGCTTGAAAATCTTGACATTTTACAGTCCAAGAACTGCCGTTTGTAGCCATATTTTTGTGCTTTGTAAATTAAGGGGGGGGGGGGGCGCGTACCGGGCGCAACTGCTGGTAATTACTGGCAGCAACATCAGGAGAATGGCATAATAATTAAATGCGAGCGAGCAAAGAGAGCGAGCTTGGAAATTTTGACATTTTACAGTCCAAAAACTGCCATTTGGAGCCATATTTTTTCGCTTTGGAAATAAAGGAGGGGTGGGGGGCGTAACGGGCGCAACTGCGGGTAATTACTGACAGCAACATCAGGAGAACTGCATAACAATTAAATGCGAGCTTGAAAATTTTGACATTTTACAGTCCAAAAACTGCCGTTTGTATAGCCATATTTTTTTGCTTTGGAAATTAAGGGGGGGGGGCGCACCGGGCGCAACTGCTGGCAATTACTGGCAGCAACATCAGGTGAATGGCATAACAATTAAATGCGAGCGGGCGAAGAGAGCGAGCTTGAAAATTTTGACATTTTACAGTCCCAAAACTGCCATTTGGAGCCATATTTTTTCGCTTTGGAAATAAAGGAGGGGTGGGGGCGCAACGGGCGCAACTGCCGGTAATTACTGGCAGCAACATCAGGAGAATTGCATAACATTTAAATACGAGCGAGCGAGCGAGCGAGCTTGAAAATTTTGACATTTTAAAGTCCAAAAACTGCCGATTGTATAGCCATATTTTTTTTTGCTTTGGAAATTAAGAGGGGGCGCAACGGGCGCAACTGCTGGCAATTACTGGCAGCAACATCAGGTGAATGGCATAACAATTAAATGCAAGCGGGCGAAGAGAGCGAGCTTGAAAACTTTGACATTTTACAGTCCCAAAACTGCCATTTGGAGCCATATTTTTTCGCTTTGGAAATAAAGGAGAGGTGGGGGCGCAACGGGCGCAACTGCCGGTAATTACTGGCAGCAACATCAGGAGAATTGCATAACAATTAAATGCGAGCGAGCGAGCGAGCTTGAAAATTTTGACATTTTAAAGTCCAAAAACTGCCGTTTGTAGCCATATTTTTTTTGCTTTGGAAATTAAGGGGGGCGCACCGGGCGCAACTGCTGGTAATTACTGGCAGCAACATCAGGAGAATGGCATAATAATTAAATTCGAGCGAGCAAAGAGAGCGAGCTTGAAAATTTTGACATTTTACAGTCCCAAAACTGCCATTTGGAGCCATATTTTTTCGCTTTGGAAATAAAGGAGGGGTGGGGGCGTAACGGGCGCAACTGCGGGTAATTACTGGCAGCAACATCAGGAGAACTGCATAACAATTAAATGCGAGCTTGAAAATTTTGACATTTTACAGTCCAAAAACTGCCGTTTGTATAGCCATATTTTTTTGCTTTGGAAATTAAGGGGGGCGCACCGGGCGCAACTGCTGGCAATTACTGGCAGCAACATCAGGTGAATGGCATAACAATTAAATGCGAGCGGGCGAAGAGAGCGAGCTTGAAAATTTTGACATTTTACAGTCCCAAAACTGCCATTTGGAGCCATATTTTTTCGCTTTGGAAATAAAGGAGGGGTGGGGGCGCAACGGGCGCAACTGCCGGTAATTACTGGCAGCAACATCAGGAGAATTGCATAACAATTAAATGCGAGCGAGCGAGCGAGCAAGCTTGAAAATTTTGACATTTTAAAGTCCAAAAACTGCCGATTGTATAGCCATATTTTTTTGCTTTGGAAATTAAGGGGGGGGGGCGCACTGGGCGCAACTGCTGGCAATTACTGGCAGCAACATCAGGTGAATGGCATAACAATTAAATGCGAGCGGGCGAAGAGAGCGAGCTTGAAAACTTTGACATTTTACAGTCCCCAAACTGCCATTTGGAGCCATATTTTTTCGCTTTGGAAATAAAGGAGAGGTGGGGGCGCAACGGGCGCAACTGCCGGTAATTACTGGCAGCAACATCAGTAGAATTGCATAACAATTAAATGCGAGCGAGCGACCGAGCGAGCTTGAAAATTTTGACATTTTAAAGTCCAAAAAATGCCGTTTGTAGCCATATTTTTTTGCTTTGGAAATGAAGGGGGGGGGGGGGCGCACCGGGCGCAACGGGCGCAACTGCTGGCAATTACTGGCAGCAACATCAGGTGAATGGCATAACAATTAAATGCGAGCGAGCGAAGAGAGCGAGTTTGAAAATATTGACATTTTACAGTCCTAAAACTGCCATTTGTAGCCATAATTTTTTCGCTTTGGAAATAAAGGAGGGGGGGGGGGGCGCACCGGGCCTAACTGCTTGTAATTACTGGTAGTAACATCAGGAGAATTGCGTAACAATTAAATGCGAGCGAGCGAGCGAGCTTGAAAATTTTGACATTTACAGTAAAAAACAAACTGCCGTTTGTAGCTATATTTCTTCGCTTTAGAATTTAAGGGGCGCATCGGGCGCAACTGCTGGCAAATAATGGCAGCATTATCAGGAGAGCATAATGATTACATTCGAGCGAGCGGAACGAGCGAGCTTGAAAATTTTACATTTTACAGTCCAAAAACTGCCGTTCTTAGCCATATTTTTTCGTCTTGGAAATTAAGGGGGAGGGGCACCGGGCGGAACTGCTGGCAATTAATGGCAGCAACATCAGGTGAATTACATAACGATTAAATGCGAGGGAGCGGAGAGAGCGAGCTTGAAAATTTTACATTTTACAGTCCAAAAACCGCCGTTCTAAGCCATATTTTTTCGCTTTGGAAATTAAGGGGGGGGGGGGGGGCGCACCGCGCGCAACTGCAGGCAATTACTGGCAGCAACATCAGAAGAATGGCATAAACATTAAATGCGAGCGAACGGGCGAGCGAGCTTGAAAACTTTGACATTTTACAGTCCCCAAACTGCCGTTTGTAGCTATATTTTTTCGCTTTGGAAATCAAAGGGGGGGGGGGGGGCGCACCAGGCGCAACTGCCGGCAATTACTGGCAGCAACTTCAGGAGAATGGCATTACGACTAAATGCGAGCGAGAGGAGCGAGCGAGCTTGAAAATTTTGACATTTTACTGTCCAAAAACTGTCGTTTGAAGCTATATTATTTTTTTTTTCTCTTTGGAAATTAAAGGGGGGGGGGGGGGGGGACCGGTGCGCCCCTCCCCCCGGATCCGCCACTGTAGTCAAGGGTGTGGGTTTATGTTCATGACTGGGGGAGCTATGACCAGCGAGGTGGCGTCGTGGAAAGGATGTCCAAAATCTGCACTTTAGAGCATTCCCTAAACTAATTGTGTTTGTTTGTGTGTGTGTATTATATACATGGAAAAGTTAGGAATTAGCCCAGGTCAAGTCTTTTTATTGGCAATGCAAGACATTTAGTATGTAAAGCAACACTGCAAAATCAATGATCTCGCTTTGATATAACGAAGCGTGAGGTACAAAGGTGTACATTCTACATCACATTGCGCAACATTGTAGCGACTCTTCGTTCGGATGTACTGAGTACACTGCGCACATCCTGCTTATAATATGCAGAATGCCAACCAGGAATCACGCTAAATCACAATCTTTTGTCGCGTTCGGGTTTTTTGAACAATGTTTCACACTATATACCTATTTAATTATGGTTTAAAGAAATCATAGAAAAAATATCTTATTTCTTGATCACCCTTTCATTCAAAAAGCAGTTTACTAACACTTGAACTACTATTTCGGTAGGTTTTGTTTGTTTTTTTTAACCAGCGGATTGGGAGGGGGCGCACCCCCCCCCCCCCCCCCCCCCCCCCCCTCCGTAGTTACGCCACTGCTTTTGGGTGAAATAATTGGACAGATTTCTTAAATTCTAACAAAAAAGCAAGAAAATCTTTTCATCGCGGGAATTATGATTATGTGGGGTGGGGCAAACGGTGCGCTTGCCTTCCAATATTTTTATGGGGGCAACATTTTTGTTTTCTTTCAAAAGCAAGAAAATCTTCTCATTACGGGAATTATTAATTATGGGGGGGGGGGCAAAATTCAAATATGCTTGCCCCTCCAATATTTTTATGGGGGTAACATTTTGTTTTTCTGTCAAAAAAAAGAAAGAAAATCTTCTCGTCTCTGGAATTATGGAGAGGGGGGGGGGGGGTGGGCAAAATGATATGCTTGCCCCTCCATTTTTTTTTTCATTTTTTTTTTTTATGAGGCTAAGGCTCGCTCTTGGGCTGGCAATATGGATTGGTCAGAAGTAACGTACATAGTCCCTACATACTTGTAAGTAGCACACGTACATGCAAACGTGTATAAGTGCTCCGTATCGCACGGATGTACGATACGGTCGATAGATAGTAAACACTGTAGAATACTAATAGATATGTATAAAATCAGTGCTGCCAGAACCAGGGGTGCGAATTGTTTTTGCCGACGATTTGTGTGTGTGTGTGTGTGTGTGTGTGTGTGTCCCTGGTGTCAAATATCTAAAAAAAATAGAAAAGAATAATTATTTTGCGTCCGGCGTTGAGGTCGCTCGCAGACTGATTTTTTTCTTCTTCTTTTTTTTTTTTTTTTTTTTTTTTAAGGATCTGAAGGGGGGTGCGTTCGCACCCAACGCACCCCCCCTGGTGACGCCCATGTATAGATCATAACATGCAGATTTGATCGGCAGTGGAACCCAGCCCTAAGGCGGATTCTTGTGCGAAAAGTAATAGCAGAAAATATCCTACACGAAATTCAGCATTGCATATACCGAAAGACAGATAGAGAGGAAAACATCGAGAAAGTAGTTCCAATCTAGGATTGAATGGATGGTATATATATGTAACTGAATGCCATAAAAAGATAGATAAATAAATAAAGAAATACAGCTCCAAATTTATTCGCTTTGCGACGACTGCCACGTACACAATCTGAAAGTGAAGTTGGCTGTATGATTACATATTGCGCATAATGTCCGTTGGTCTGTCGCTCAACCAAAACCCGTAGCATTACACTCTTAAAAAGAAAAGGGTAAAACAGCGTTTTAAAAGGGGCGAGGAGCGACAGCGTTTTCAAAATGTTGTATTCACCCTTTTTCTAGCTGTATCTAGCACATCTAACGTTGGATTCAGCTGGATAGATAGGGTGAATGCAACATTACCTTAAAAACGTTGTCACTCCTCAGCCCTTTTAAATGTTGATTTACCCTTTTCTTTTTAAGAGTGTAGGAGGCTAATTTCAATTTCAGATCGAACAGATTGTCACGAGTTGTTTTGATCGATGTCATGCAATTTGCCGTAATTCGCGATAACGGGTTCGGTTCAAATTTACGAAGGTGATCGGAAATTTTATATTTAGCGTTCCCGTCATTTTGGTGCAAGTTGGTACTTGTTTAATTTGATAAGTCCCCATGGGTATGAAAATAGGCCCTACACTAGCGCCTGATTCTCTTTATTCGAGACAGTGTGTATATTGGTATTGTGCCATCATCACACTTATGCTTGTTTTGTTCAAAACAAACTGTCTTTTTCTCCATCCTTTACACGTTACTTTCAATACGCAGTAGTTCAAAGGATGTTTTGATATACAGGAAGGTAAACGAGTAATTGCTGTTCGATCACCGCGGCGATCCCCTGACTTTCAGCTATAGAGCCGCGTTGGCCAGCACGCAATGCTAAATCCCTCTAACCAAAGATTCTACGGAACAGTATTACCCAGTGATGAAAAAAAAAAAATCCAACAAATCTTTATTTCCCGTTTTTTGTTGTTGTTTTTTCTGTCTCAAACACTGTCATTTCTCGTTGTAAAGTTATCTTTCGACATTATTGCAATTATTTATTTATTTATTTATTTATTCATGTTTTCTTTAAAAGCAGGGTTGTCCCGTTCAGAGCCTCAATGGCCTGCTTTGCAAGGGAGCCCTGCATCACATACAAAGGTTACAAAATCAACGAATTACAAATAATATCGGGTAACATATATACAAAATAGAAAACAAAACAAAACAAAACAAATGAAAACATAATACGACATAATACAAGTGGTGGTCATATGAAATGATAACTAAATCAAAAGATAGACTGGTGAAGTCGGAGACGTTTCTTGAAAACTGGTAATGAAGGGGATGATTGAACGGAAATTGGAAGTGAGTTGAACATTTTACAAGCGGAGTATGAGAAGGAACGTTTCTTATTGTCTGTTTTTGGCTTAGGTAAATATAACTGATTCGTTAGGACATGTCTAGTAGGATATATAACGTTACGTCGGGATATAAGCTTACAAAGATAAAATGGGGTTGCGTCATTAACTATTTTATAGGCCAAAATACAATACTGATATTCTAATCTCTTTTCAATGGATTGCAATTTAAGTGTATCTAGTAAGCTAACTGTTGATGTTTTATAGTCTGCATTTAATACCATACGAGAATATTTATTTTGACATATTTGAAGTCTATGAATGTTCTTCTTAGTTAAAGATCCCCATACTGTGCAACAATAATCAATATGAGGGAGAATCAAAGAATAATATAATTGAATTAACATATCTTTTGTTAAGCAATGCTTGATTCTACGTATACACATTGTAGCATATGAAACTTTTCTTATAACTTCATTCACCTGAGGAGACCAGTCGAGGTTTTGGTCAACCGTCACACCGAGGTATTTAAACTTCGTAACATTCTCAAGTCTTCTCTCGTTCATGGTAATTTCTAACTCAGAGAAACTCTTTTTCTTTCGGGATTTAAATAACATTACTTTTGTTTTGTTTGTATTAACCACCATTCTATTTTCCATAAACCATTTACTTAACACATGTATATCTGTTTGAAGCTGTTTTTGCACTGACTTCACGCCAAACCCTGAGGAAAAGACGGCAGTATCATCTGCATAAAGGGATATATTTGTTTGGGGGTGAAGAGGAAGGTAAGCTATATCATTGATATACATACAAAATAGTAGGGGACCTAAAATGGATCCCTGCGGAACCCCCGCATAGACTGGAAGAAAATCACTCGTCACTCCCCTAAATGTTACACATTGTTGTCTACCTGTTATATAAGATTCAAACCATGCCAACTCCACCTCTTTAATACCAAAACAATGCAGCTTCGTTAATAGAAGATCGTGTGGGATAGTGTCGAAAGCCTTTTTTAGATCTAAAAAGACTGCACCTGTCAATCGCCCTTTATCGAGGTTATCGTAAATAAGGTCGGAGAACTCGGTTAAGCACGTACAAGTTGAATGCTTTGGTCTAAAGCCTGACTGACGATCAGACAGAAGCTTTTCTTTGTCCAAGTAACTAAGTAGCTGTGAATGAATCGCCTTTTCAAACACTTTCGAAACCACGGATAAAAGGGATATTGGACGGAAATTGTTCACGTCGTTGGAGGATTTACTTTTCGGGATAGGAACAATGTTAGCAAGTTTAAAGTCCGATGGAAAATAACCAGATTGAATTGATTGATTGAAGATGTGGGTTAAGGGCGTAGCTATGAAAGGAGCACTGATTTTCAATAGTCTGGGATGCAGATCATCAAGACCTACAGCCTTAGTACAATCTAACTTACTCAGTTCCTTCAAAGAAAATTCAACAGAAATATCCTCAAAAACAAATCTAGATTGTGCCTGTTTTAAACTGTATAACCGAGAATAATTAGTCTGTGTCTCATCAGAATTGCTTTCACAAGCACATTTTCCTACATTACTAAACATCACATTAAACTCAGTTGCAATTTTATGGGGATCGGTTACTAATTCATCTTCTACCGTAATATTTAACACTGTACTCAATTTCTTTTCATCAGGTAATAATTCGTTCAAAAATTTCCATCCCCTTTTTCGATCATTGCTAACATCATTTAATTGATCACGATAATATGCTCGCTTTAACCTCTTATTCATATTGTTAGCTTTGTTTCTGAAATACTTGTATTGATCCCAATACTTCAAATCCTTTGTTCTGTTAAATTTCCGTTTATTAAAATCTCTTTCTCTGGCAATTTCCAGATATTGGCTATTTATCCAGGGTGATCCTTTAAGTTTTTTACGAACTGTTATATACGGAGCGTGTTTATCACACAGCTTTGAGAACAAAAATATAAATTTTTTCAGTTTTGAGTCTACATCGTCTTGAGGCAGAAACACATCATTCCAATTTATATCCGCTAAATCACACAAAAAAGCGTTTTCATCAAAAGTTCTAAATGATCGAAAACAAAAAATTTTAGGAGTTAATCTTGGAGATATAGCCTTTAACAACACATACACCAACGAATGGTCACTGATGCCTATTGACTGAACACCACATTGTAATTCTCCAAAGGAATTTGAAACACAAATTAGATCAATTAAGGTGGTGCTATTCGGGGTTACTCGGGTTGGTTCTTGAACTAGTTGTTGCAATCCCATCAATCTGCACAAGTTATTCAGTTTCTTTGACAGGGGATTGACTGTTAACATGTTACAATTAAAGTCCCCGAGTAATACAATTCTATCAGAAACAGAGGTGACATTATCAAGATGGTTTTCCAATACATCAAAAAAAGACACAGGGCTGTTAGGTGGTCTGTAAATAACACCTACTAAGAGGCTAGTCTCATGTCTAGGCTTCAGTTCAATCCATAAAATTTCTAAATCATCTTGTTCTAAATCAGATCTTCTTGTGTATGGTATGTCTTCACGAATATAACATCCAACTCCCCCTCCGTATTGCTCTCTGTTTTTTGTTTCAAATTTATAACCATCAATTAATACCGTGCTACAACATACATCTTTTTCTAACCACGTTTCTGAGAGCGACATCAGATCATAAGGAGACTGTTTTAAAAAAAGTCCTAACTCATCTTTCTTATTTCGCAAACTTCGTATGTTCAAATGTGCTACCTTCATTCCTCTCCGTCCGGGAAATTCATCATCAAAAATTTGTTCAGAATTGAGTTTGCTTTCACTTTCCTGCCCAGTTTTGTGTGCAGTTGCACTCTCATGGTTTTCTGGGAAAATATCACAACAATACGGTAGATGAGAAAATAGACATTTAGAGCATTGCCAGTTCACGAAATTTTCAGTGGGGTCGTCATATACATGCTTTGATATACCTGCGCATTTTGTATGTACCCATTCATTACACAGTACACATAACAAAGCCTTTTGATTACTTTTAACTGATTGTTTACAGAGAACGCACGGGTATGAGATGACCATACACACCAAATGAGGACTACACAATACAAAATATCACAAAGTTGAATGAAAAATTGTCATACACTAC
Source organism: Diadema antillarum (assembly GCF_040938485.1). Taxonomy (NCBI): domain Eukaryota; kingdom Metazoa; phylum Echinodermata; class Echinoidea; order Diadematoida; family Diadematidae; genus Diadema; species Diadema antillarum. The sequence goes on along the minus strand of NW_027271015.1, from coordinate 487,525 downwards.
AAAGTGTTTGTACACTTGTTCAGGTAAAGTTTAACTAACGTTCAAGTCGGACAGTTTGGCAAGATCGCTCTCTCGAGTTACCTTGGTGCGTCCACCTTTGGAGTCTTTGACGATAATCACACCGTCTTGTGTCCATATTTGATGGGTTCTGTTCCTGATGGCTTTCTTTATCCTCCAAAAGAGATTCGACCGCGTTTTCGTTAAGTTTTCATTGATGAACACGGGGATGGCTGACGAAGAATCGCGAAGTTTCCTCCTGGCGCCGTAGACCTTTTCACGGATCCTGTAGTTCGTGAATTTCACAATGATGTTCCGATGTCGTTTCTTTCGTCGAGAAGGTATGTTGGGCTGTCGGTTGTCTGGACCACCGTCAGGCAGAGGAGATCCCAGGCGATGACTCCGATCGATGTCTCCATCGTCCAGTTCGACGTCGAGCTCATTTCGGCAGATGTCCTTGATGATGACGTCTGTACTTTCGCCATCCTTCTCCTCCACCCCAGCGAATATCAGACAGTTCCGCCTGGAGTATTGCTCCGAGTCGTCTATGGCTGATTTCAGACTTTTGACGTCTTTCTCAAGCGCCGCGATCTTGGAGTCGCGAGTCTCAATTTCGAAGTTTAGCGACCGCTTCACCTCGTCACACAGAGATTCATGTACGTCATGGAGCAGCTTCGATTTAATGGAGTTCACAAGCTTTTGGACGAAGGTCGAGTCCGTGAGGAGATTTTCAATGACCGATTGAATGGCGGACGTTAGATCTGAATCTTCCCAGTCACATTCGTCTTTCAGAATTTCAGCGGCTTTTTCAGGGTCCAGGTTACGATTTGCTCCCGGGGGTCCGTCGGGCTTGGGCTTTTCATTGCGCCGTTGTCGTCTACTCGCCCCCGACATTTCAGTTCTTGGCCGCTTTTCCTATTCAGAAGTACACGGTTGGCGGAGCACCGAGACACACACGTTCACTCACGGTCACTCATCTTGTCTTAACGGGAAAACAAAACGTAAGGATTTTGTGTTTGATTCCGCACATATTCTCTTTATTTTACATATGTAGAGAAAGAAAGAAAGAAAGAAAGAAAGAAAGAAAGAAAGAAAGGAAGAAAGGAAGAAAGGAAGAAAGACAGACAGACAGAAAGAAAGAAAGAAAGAAAGAAAGAAAGAAAGAAAGGAAGAAAGAAAGAAAGAAAGAAAATGATCCCATGCTCGTCTAAAGAAGTTTAAGCTTTTCACGCTGCAACCTATTAGGTGACGTCTATTCGGTGTGGCGCTCTCTCACAATGAGTACTATGTCGCACGTGGAGTTTTCCAGTATTGAGCCAGAGATGAAGGGGATGCACTACTCGGGTCAAATAGGGAAGTTATTTAATGACGGATAATGATTCCTTGGTGTTTTATTTATCTGTTCAGAAAATTTCAGTGTGAAAAATTAGTAAAAGTGTCCCAAATCACGGTTGCTTTGAGACATTTTTTTTTCCGTTACATGTTTTTTTTTTCCAACCATCGACTTTACGGTGCGCTTTGCACCTATTGTTCTTGCCCGATCGTAGCCTTTTGTCAAGGCCCTCTCGCTGTAATGGGCGAGCGAAGCGAGCCCAGCCGACCACGCCAGCGCGCAACCCCACTCAGCTACATTTGGGCTTTCTTCACCATACAGCAACAGGGCCTTGACAAAAGGCTGGCCCGATCGAGACTCCGCTTCCGTTGTAGAGCATAAGATGCTAATGAGCATTGCTCTTGACCCCATTGAAGACAAAAGGCGTAGAGCGTGCGGCGGCGAGGGCTTTAGAATTGCGCAATACTGATGAGCTGAGCAAGACTCTGATCGGCGATATACACGCACCACATTTCATGAAGTGGTGATTGGCATGACGCACAATGGCGTTTGAAAAGTGTAGACACAAAGTACGATATGTGTATATATATATATATATATATATATATATATATATATATATATAATGTGAGATATTTTATAACAGCTAAAACACAAAATAGCGAACTTACGACAGCTCTCCGTGTGTACATTTACAAAGGTTATTGGCTTCATCAATAGATAATTCATTCAAATAATGATAATAATCAGCTGTTCCCTACTATGTGACAGGCTGTTCAAAGTTTATCTTTGGAGATATACAAGGTTAATTTCCTTTTCGCAAAGACAATTCGTGTAATAATTCATTCGCTAATTCGCCAAATGAATATATGTGTACTTTTCCCAGTCCAAAGACTTATTGAATAAGTTATTGCCGGCAGGGAGAGAAATCGGAACAATAACTGATGCCCATTTTTAACTCGTGTTCTCTTTGTGAAATCTCTTCATCTGAGCACTTTTAGAAGTAGGGCCTATTTGAGAAAATGACAGAAAGCTTTGTCGCTACACAAAATGTGTTTGTTAAATAAGAATGTTTTTCGTGTAGTACGTGTACCTGACAGTTCAGAGGTCATTAGTGTGCAAAGAATTTGCCTCAACAGCTTTGCGAAACTCGAATCAGTTGCCTGTATTGAAATGTGTAATCAGAATGAAAAGACTCGGACCTTCACGCCTTGTAACTGAGTACCACAGAACCACACACAACGAAACACACACACAAGAAAGGTGAGCTTCCTGCAATCTCAAGGAATGGATAATCAAGCAGCCATCATCCTTTCTTCGCCATTGATAGCAGGAAGTGACGTAATGGAGCGATGCTGTTGGAGAATCTGCATAAATGTCTGCTACAAGTACTATGTACAAAAAAAATTCAGACCCCCTTTGTGTTCATGTTTTGCCAAAACAAAAGAACCACAGTCAGTGAGACGCTAACTTACTTTATGTCCTATAAACCAGGGCTCCACACTAACTTTTATTTTTGGTGGCCCAAAGGTAAACATCCGTCCTTTTTTGGTGGCCCGATCAGGCCACCAAAGTCTTCATTTCTGAAATTTTGGTGGCCCGATGTGCGTTTTTGATGGCCCCGGGCCACCGGGCCACCGTTAGTGTCGAGCCCTGGATAAACTATGGTTACTATGAGTTGAACGTTGAAACTGCCTTTTGCCTCCAGGCTTTTATAATAGCATACAAAGCTCTTATTGTTTGCCTGTATAAAAAAGGCGGGAATACATGTACACCCTTCTCGCAATCATCCTGATCTGATAACAGAGTGATACATTTTTTTTTTGTTATCTTTCCCCCGACCAAGACCGATGCCATTAAAAAAAACCAAGATCAATGCCATTAAAATAATGACCAAACAAACAAATAAACAGATCCATGCATAATTATAACGGACAGAATATACGTTTGTTTCATGTTTGTATAGGTTATCTCTTGATAATTGTTTTTATCGTTTCCTAATAAGTACCTCTAGCGAAAACCCGACTTTTTTTCTTTTTCTCAAGGAGGGAAGTTAACTTCAACGTAAAGATAGCTTACAGCTATTACATTCAAATGGGGCAATCATACATTTGCATTGTCAATTGTAAATTTGTCGGATGACGCTTATAAACGTTTGATGATTTTTGTCTCCTAAGGCATTTTGGTTATGATTACAGACGTATCTATTTACAAGACATATAGGTGATGGTTTAAAGAATTGATCTTCAATTTAGCAAGGATTAGTCTTATAAAGTCATGAATTCCCTTTACCCATCATGGTTAATGGAACTGCGACATCGTTGAGGTAACCACACCTTTCAATTTTCATAGTTCAAACCTAAATCGTAACATAATCAAAACACAAGCAAAATATCTCAAAATGCTCAGAGGATGGCATGAATCAAAACTTTTTACGGAGATTGGATATGGCAATCTTTATTGACCTATGTTTAATACAAGTTTTCCACAGCTATAATTTCCGCCTATGATAGCATTCTGATGATTTCGATTGCGTTTTGAACTCGTACCGAGCTATACTATCGAAACAGCTTTGACCTTTATACATGTAGTTCAATATGAACGAGTGTTTCGGACTCATAACCATCGTTCGTAATCGTAACCACACAGTAACAAATCAAACGAATATTGAGTAACGACTATCTTTATACATAGGCTGCCTAACTGATCACATGGTTTGACTACTACTTCAAGCAGGCTGAAAATAAAAGAAGAATGAATACACTTTTAATAATGATACGATGCTTTACAGCGTATTCACAGTATAATGTTTGCTTGCGTTTCTGTGTGCAATACGGACGGAAAATAAAATGCAGATGGATGCTATTAAATTCTAACACCCAACGCATCCAAATGTTTTTGAAATACATTTCATTGTTTTACTATACTGTTTGAAACGTCGAATTTACGAGTCCTTTAAAGGGTTACTACTCATATTATCAGGCAAAAATAAAAGTATTAGGATTTCGATTTGCTCGCAAGACTAACGATGCTATGGCGATCGTTCGCAGCAGTGACAATCCGCTTCAATAGATCTATTCAATTATTCTGTTTACATTGAAAGAAGAAGGAGAAGTCAACTTTAAACTTCATTAGTTTTCTCGCCTTTTAAACATGTTTTCATGCATCATGCGTGGTATCGCTATTCCTTCTCATGGTAGTGCGTGAGATGGAGCGTGAACGCCGTCGCTAAGCAGGACTGCTTTAGCGTTTCGTCCGAGAAAAGAAACAGGTTGTAAGCCTCTCTGATATACAATTCAATGGTACCCGGCAGTTTCTTTTTGAATGGACTCCTATATTGTACTAGCTACTTTCAGGAGATTAAGATGACCACGCGCTTAACGTTTCACATAATAAAAGAACCTTCTTCTTCCCCATCCCGACAATAGAAAGCGTCGCCTAAGCAACCACATCCTGTGTACCACCGATGCTTTTCGTCCCGTCTCTTTGGCGTATACTACTGGGAATGTCTAGACCATAAAGTCTTTATAGATCCGAGCATGAATCATAAGAGGGCTTGCTCCAGTCGATTTGAGCGACATCATTAGTCGTCTTTAAGATGACAATAGCCTTTCAAACACAAAGTTCAAAATTGATGCGCCCCTCTAGCCTGAAATAACTATCATTCTCATATTCTATATAGACACTGAGGTGTCCACCGCGTACAAAAAAGAGGGAAATTTGGCTCTTGCATAAAAATGGGCCAATGGTGCAATTCTAAGCATACTAATTCTTAGTTGTAAACTTACTAGACATTTGATAGAATGCATGGTACTGAAAAAAGCACTTTGAATATGTTTAATGTAACAAACCGTTGTCAAGAATAACTCTATTTGATATCTAAAGTCAAGAATAACTCTATTCAATATCTAAAATGGCGCATGTCCATTTTGATACATAATATATATACTGAAAGTTAACGTAAAAGACGAAAATCGCAAAATTATAATTAAAGATTACAGGTAACAGTGTATCGTATAAGACTCGATAACTTATTATGATAACATCCATAAGTCGGCTTTCATTGCACACTATTCCGCTGCTATCAAAAAGAAACTAATCTAAACATGTAAAAAAGTACAGCCTCAGTTTTGCAGTTTCATCAAATCAATGTGCTACATGCTGATAAACTGTCCGCATTTTTTTTTCGAGGGGCAGAGAAGCATATTCAAGGTGTTAAGCATGAAATAGTATAATTGTTTGAGTGAGGATTCAGCTATTAGCCTTTTTACAGATGAAACGTACTTTGAAAAGAAAGAAATATTAAAGAGCATACAATTCTGACAGGAAATCAAATTTCATTTGGTGAAGATCGGTTCTGAAATGGTAGAGATATCCAGAAACAAAGTGAAACATAGCGATCCTTGTAAAAGGCGGGCACCTATATCTCAGCCATTTCAAATCGCACTTCTCTTTGGGTTTTGGATTCATGATGAGCCCTTCCTGTCATACTAAAAAAAAATAATCATTGTCTGATTATGTCAATTACTATCGCAGTATTTCAAAGTGAAATGAATATCCCTACTAACTAGTTACTACCTGTAAAAGTGGAAATTTTCGCGGTGTTGAAATTTTCGCGAATTTCGCGCAACCAGAAACTAGCGTGAAAATAAAAGCACGTTAATATTTTTTGCTTGCTGTATGTTCCTGTGCGTGATGTCTTTATTCCGCGGAATTAAAAACACGCGAATCTCTTCTTACCCGGCCAAACGCGAAAAATTAGTCGCGCGAAAATATCCACTTTTACAGTACATGACACAAACATAATGATGTCTTGAAATTTGTTGTGAAGATGATAGATGAATGTTACAAAGAGATAGGAGGTAGAACATATCCTAACCGCATTCATGCAAGACTAATGATATTGTAGCAATAGTACCCTCCCCCCCCCCCAAAAAAAAAAACCCCCCCCGCAATAATCATAATAATAACAATAACGATAACAATGATGATAATTGCAAAAAACTCTTCTCTATTTAGAGTAGCCTCTTCAATGCTATCAGTGCTCTAGCTATAAGAGGGCCCGCCTGACATTATTATCGTATATAGAGTTGCTATAGGACGGAATAGGACGTAATCGCTGCGGGGAGGGAATTGAACTCGGGTCCTTCGACTGGGAGTCGTGAAGCTTAAATATCCACCGTGCCACGGCGCCCTCGCCCCCCCCCCCCCCCCCCCCCCCCAAAAAAAAGAGGAAAACCAAAAAACACCCAAACAAAAAAAAAAGAAAAAAAAACAATGTTATTTGGCATAAAACAGTCATGATTATGCTTGATTTTTATGGTTCATCCCTGCAATACTGAAGATTTGCGATTCTTAATATCATTAAAGTATCCGTGGCATAAATAATAATTATGCTTATTGTCGCTGGCATTCAATGCATATAGTGTAGGCAAGAACTTCCACTTGCATGCTAATCTCTTGGTTCTCGGGAAATTTGCAAAATTATCATGCACGCAATTATTCCTCGTTTTACAGTAAAACCTTGTGTTCGCATGTTGCAACTTAAGCGGTAAAACAATACAAAACCAAAGGCAAGGTTAAACTTCGTCTTCTTTACACATCATTCTTAGGATGATCACTGACATGACAATTTTGTGTGTCCACCGCTTCAGAAAGATTAACTGTCTTATAATTTGATCGACATTGTGGGATTAACATCTGCAGGAAGAGAACCTGAAGCATATTCCAAAATTCGGTTCAAATATATTAGGCGCCAAATCTTCAAATTTCATTCTATGTTGACGAATTCATATACACGGACGAAAGGAGAATGGTTAGCAATGTATACAAATTTCCGTCAAACTTCCAATGGCCCATTTAAAATATTATGCAACATGTAGGTTGATTGTCAGATCATCAAGTGATCAGCAACAGTGTGAATACCGCTGTGCCAGCGTGTAGTCATCACAACAAGCAAGAATAGCTTTTTCGTATAATGTACAAGCACGTCAACAGTACGCGGCAGTTTCTTTTTGAATGGACTCCCGCTATCTACTTTCAGGAGATTAAGTTTGCTACGCTGAACGTTTCACGTTATAAAAGAACCTTCTTCATCCCCATCCGGACAATAGAAAGCGTCGCCTACATCATCATCCCCATCCCGACAATAGAAAGCGTCGCCTAAGCAACCACATCCTGTGTACCACCGATGCTGATGTTGTTCTTTTAGTTTTGTGGAGCTCTCTGCCGGGTGTGCCGGGTGTGCCGGGTGGGCAATTTACTCCAAAAAATATATTCAATTTAAATATACACTTAAATTCAATTATAAAAACCTACACTATACTTCTAATTATTTACAAAATCTAATAATAATAATAATAATAATAATAATAATAATAATAATAATAATAATAATAATGATAATAATAATAATAATAACAATATATATATATATATATATATATATATATATATATATATATATATATATATATATCTCAATATTTACAATCGAGATATTTACAGAGAAAGAAAGGGGACACGTTTTAAGAAAAGATATCGCCTGCCTATACTCCTGCACCGACATGCAGGGTTACGCCGTTCCCGTCGGCAAGCAGGTAGAGGACCCGCCCGCCGACGCCGGTGAAGTCTCGGCCTTTCCCGGGGGCAGGCGCCTCTAGTGTTAGCCTATATGATAGGCGGGGATATCATGGAAGAGGAGGGATGATAGAAGAATAGAGGAAAGGGTGAGGACAGAACAGAGAAAACAGACACCGATGCTTTTCGTCCCGTCTCTTTGTTGGGTATGTCGGAGCACTAGACCATAAAGTCTTTGTAGATCCGAGCATGCATCGTAAGAGGGCTTGCTCCATTCAGTCGATTTGAGCGACATTATAAGTCGTCTTTAAGATGACAATAGCCTTTCAAACACAAAGTTCAAAATTGATGCGCCTCTCTAGCCTGAAATAACTATTCTATATAGACACTGAGGTGTCCAACAAGTTCAAGAAAAGGAAAATTTGGCTCTTGCATAGAAATGGGCACATGGTGCAATTCAAAGCATAAGATACTCATTCATAATTGTAAACTTACCCCAACGTTTGAAAGAATGCATGTAACTGAAAGAAAATATCTTTAATATGTTAAATGAAACAAACCATTGGAAATCGGAGAAATCTCTCCACCTGAAGCTTAACAATATATTGTTATATCAATAACAGTCAAGTTTCTTTACAACTCGTCGTAGCTACCATCAACCTTCTTGGCGACCATTTCTTCGCACTCAGCCGGAAAAGGACAGCTGAAACAAGTTCTGCAGTCGAATTCCCGTTTGAAAGCTGGACAGAATCTCTCCTCCAGCTCTTACATGTAGTATTACAGGACGACATAGATTTTAGCAATTATATTACAACCATCACGAAGGCCGACGACCAGTTGAAGTAAATGCCGCAACAGAATAAAAAGGCAAACCCGGTGTTAAAATACAAAGATCTGATTCAATGGTGTGTCAAAGAACACAAATATCAATGTATTCTACAGCAACAAAAATGACAGAAGTTAACGGAGTTTGACAAAGAACGACGACCAGCTGAAATAAGTATTAGAATGTTAGTCTACTTCCCGTTTGGAAGTCGGACAAAATCTCACCACCTGATGCCAAACAATTATTATATCACTAACAGTCAAGTTTCCTTACAACTCGTAGCTACCATCTTTTAATATCATCACAAGCCCCTTTTTACACTTTCACGGATTGCTTCACGGATGACCACGGATCGTCATCCGTGGTGTTCCGGCATGCAAAATATCGATTTTCCTTTCAATGCCGGTGTGAATACAGTCCCAACTGGTTGTCTACACGGATAAGTACGGAAGCTACAAGGACAAGTACGGTGCCTACACGGACAGACAAGGAATGAACGCGGACCACAGCGGAAACGATACGGAGCTAACACGGATATCAAGGAAGAGCACGGATGCAACTGGGTCCCTTCGCGGTGTTTACGCGGATATCCCCAAAAAGTTGACACATTACATTTGCTTTTTCTTTTGATACTTTATCATTCTTGGGCGACATGCTTCCAGAGCTAAGTAATATGTAACAAGCACACCAGAAAATCTACTGCAGATTACATACGCATCTGCTTGTCGACATCATAAAGGCATATCTCTTTGTTGCAAAATCTCATTTTGCGGGAACATAACAACATAAACAAAGCAAAACAAACTAAGACAAATCAACCCCCCCCCCAAAAAAAAAAAAAACAGCAAGAAGATGTGTGTGGGTCACTTGAAGATTCTCATGCGATATAAACCTACTAGAGGAGTCGATTGGCTGTACTGATGGGTGAAGATGTGAGCAAATTTCATTGACTTTCTGAGCTTGTATTGGCAAAATAAACACGAATTTTCATCCCGGATGGAGCCGATGCTAATACGGACGTTCCGATGTCTTCACGGAGGCAACACGGAGTAGCCGGTGCCTACAAGGAAGGAATACGGATGCAACACGGAGTAGACGGTGCCGACAAGGAAGAGTTTGTATTGATTTCCATCCGTGATGTCCGGGATGAAAAATTAAGCAAGCTCATTTTTTTTTTTTTTTCGGCGGACATGCCGGATGATCAAGGATAATGTCGGATGACTTCACGAAGTCAACACGGTCATGCCGGAAATAGTACGGATGATCCCAGACCGACGATCCATGGTCATCCGTGATGCAATCCGTGAAAGTGTAAAAGGGGCTTATAGCGACCAATTATTCGCACTCGGCCGTGAAAAAAAGAGTTCCGTGTGTGTGTGTGTGTGTGTGTGTGTGTGGTTTATTTTGTATGTGTGTGTGTGTGTTCCCGAAGACATCATCTCCCGAAACATAATGGCAAGTGAAAACATTGGCATAATTTTCCTTTGGTGCTAGTTTCTGGTTGCGGAAAGTGGGCGAAAAAAAAAAAAATCCGCCTTTACAGTAAAGTTAAAAGGCGAACGCAGATGACATTCTATGGTATGTTGACAACATGAAATCAATTTTTTCTTTGTTTTGTTTCTTTTTCTAAGAATAAAAAACAATAAGAACAGTTAACAGGGATCGACAAAAGCGGGATGGACAGCTGAAACAAGTTCTTCAGTCGAATTCCCGTTCGAAAACTGGACGGAATCTCTCCTCCCGCTCTAAAATTTTACAGGACGACATAAATTTTAACAATTATATTGCAACCATGACGAAGGCCGACGACCAGTTGAAGTAAATGCCGCAACAAAGTAAAAAGGTAAACCTGGTATTAAAATACACAGATGTGATTCAATGATGTGTCAAAGAACACAGAAATCAATGTATTCTATGCAGCTACAAAAATGACAGAAGTCAACGGAGTATAACAAAGAAAGACAACCAGCTGAAATAAGTATAAGAATGTTAGTCTAGTTCCCGTTTGGAAGTCGGACAAAATCTCTCCACCTGAAGCTTAACAATTAATTCGATAACAGTCAAGTTTCCTTACAAGTCGTCGTAGCTACCATCAACCATCTTAGTGACCAATTCTTCGCACTTGGCCGTGAAAGAGAGTTTCGTATTTTACCGAAACCAAGACATCATCTCCTGAAACATAATGGCAAGTGAAAACATTCGCATAATTTTCTTTTTGCGCTAGTTTCTGGTTGCGCAAAGTGGGTGAAAAAAAAATCCGCCTTTACAGTAAGGTTAAAAGGCGAATGCAGCTGACATTTTTGGTATGTTGACAACATGAAATCAATATCCCTTTTTTAGCATAACAACAATGAGAACAGTCAGCAGGGATTGACAGCTGAAACAAGTTCTGCAGTCGAATTCCCGTTTGAACGCTGAACAGAATCTCTCCGCCCGCTCTAAAATTTTACAAGACGACATAAATGTTAACAATGATTACAACCACGCGAAGGCCGACGACCAGTTGAAGTAAATGCCGCAACAGAATAAAAAGGTAAACACGTTGTTAAAATACAAATATTTGAATCAATGTTGTGTGAAATAACAAAAAAAAAATCAATGTATTCTACAGCAAAAAAATATGACAGAAGTTGTCGGAGTTTGACAACGAACGGCGACCATCAAATAAGTTTTGCAACGATGGTCAAGTTTTCGTTTGTAAACCGGACAAAATCTCTCCGCCGTGTTTCCTACGCGTAAAGACAAGATAATACAAATTCAATGTCTATCGACTGCGGTCAAGTCTCCTTTCACATCGCCGTAACTACCATTTGCACAAAAGACAGAAAGTCAGCCTGTTATTCACAATTATCTATAGCAGCGAGAATACTTTTTTTTTTTCTCGTGAAAACACAAAACTTCCCATTCATTATCGTACTCGGCATTGCGAATCATATCACCCAGCGGATTAGCTGTAGCCACGCGTTTTGGACGTTGCTCGACGATGGAACAGAGACGGAATTTCGGTGGTACAGTAATGGTAATTCGTCGGGACGATATGCGACGTTTTAGATCACACGGATAACAGGCTTTATGCTGTGACAAGTAAAGCTGAACAAAACATAAACTTGAACACGAACGGCATTGAAACGAAGCCATGTAGTCAGAACGTCTCCCGACGGTTGAACAATGATTCGTCGGGAACGATATGCGACGTTTTTAACAAAAGAAACGCAAGGCACAATAGAAGCCGAACTTTGAAAATAGCTAGTAAGTCGGGACGAAGAGCGACGATTAGTGAAAGGGAATCCTTTCTCTATCGTCGCTTATCGTCGGGACGAATAAACAAAGGTATGAATAGAAAGTACGTGTATTCATATGCGCGGTTGCTTATTCATATGCACGTGACGCCTGTTCATATGCAAATCATCAAACATGCACAATGCGACATCGTCGCGACGAAGATATCTCTCTATCAGGTTTTTCTGTGGTGCCTTATTGGGAACGTGCACAATCCATACAGAACTATCACGTGACGAGACTATCAACGAAAATTTGAGCCGATGACCTTCACTGTCTGCCGTCGTCAGCAGTGTGAATTCCTGTGATTTCAAGCTTTTGTTTCTCGCCAAATATCATTTTCAACGCAATATGCAGATACAGTTGTATATGAGACATTATCTAGATACGTAGCAGCCTGATGAACAACACAACTGTCACGTTTGGGAGCAAAAACAACCAAATATATTCCACTACATTCCGTCTCATTTTTCGATGATGGCTCTAGTCGGACTGGTGCATTTCCTTCGGAGGTGGTAATAATGTAAGTAGTTGCAACGGTCGATTGCCACCTGCTGTCTGCAATCCGGCGCTTACATATATACACGTGTTGTACACAGGTAATCAACTGAAGTAATGTTGGAAAGGAATGATAAGGTCCTAGACTATATTATCTGAACTGTAGATTTAATCCGATTTCTGTCGCCTACACACACAACACACTACGCGTGAAATGTGAACATAATGTCCCTCCACGCACGGTGCTGCAGGCCACCCCCATTAACGTGTCGACTAGCCACGCGCCCCACACGCACTCACTTTCGCCACCTCGGATTTTCTGCGTGAATTAGGGTGAAAGTTTTCAATATGGTGTCTGTGAGTGTGTGTGTGTGTGTGTGTGTGAATGTGTTGTGTGTAGTTGATTACAGTATATATGAATATCTTAGAGGATGCTTTTTAGCAGATATAGGAAAGAAAATTAGATGTTATCTTTGTTTATAGGTTTCTTGGGGGCCGGTGACCTGACTGCGGACCTTTCAAAAGTCTATATCATTTAAACCGGAATTTGTACTCCTATGATTTTGTTTAAACTGAAATTCACGTCATGAAAAGATACATTTACTGTATAAAGCGTTAATGTGCATCGATTCATATTTATGTGTATTATGTTCTCACACTAATGGTGATTTATAGGATCAAAGGGCACCTTTGAAAGTGTCTGTAGAATTTATATCCAGTATTGATAGCCATTCTTATCAGTCATCATAATCATCAAATGAAAAGCTGTACCAAAGAGTAAGATATAAAATTCAGAGTGTAATAATGAAAGAAATGTTTCGAACGTTCTAAAATCAAAGTTGTTGTCTTTTAATCAAATCACGGTAATTCTATTCCACAATGCATACTGCGATCACATCAAATATAGAAATAAAAATCATGAAAATGGTGATATCCACACTTTGCTCAGACAATCCTCAATTCCTGCTTCATTTCAGCTGTACAAATTTACGAAAGTATGAATATTACAGCTGTGATCATCGGCATCCTCATTCCTCTGTCGGCTGCTATTTTGGCGACATCAGCTTGGTAAGAGACCCTCTTTTTCTTGAAATACGAACGAAACACTCTAGTGTTTGAGTCAAAGTACTCCCCTTTACATCATCTATATGTGAGCTTCACAGGTTTTCACTGCATGATTGTAAACTCGATGAAAAAGAAAGCTGTAGAACAAAAACAGAAAACAATGAAACAAAAAATTCGTCTGTGTATTTTTTGCACTTTTTTGTTTGCTTTATATTTTTGGAATGACTACCATGTGAACCTACCTATTCAGGAAATGCAGATAAATCCATCTTATCTTCAACAAGTGTATCTACCATGATATCTGTACGCAATGTGTTATCATGCTTTTACATCCTATATGACCTGTGAATGTATTGAATTGCAAGCACGCTATGATGTATTGTTCGGTGCATTATATAGTTCTGTCTATATAAATCATGCTGCCTCCGTTTCTTAGCACTGAACACAAGTTATACGTCAGTCTAAAGGTACGTTAGCAAAATCTTATGGATTTTACACAATAGCCATTATGCACGGTCTGTGTTGATGAATCATATATCTCTATCCTCTTGAATATTGAGAGATAAACATTATCAACATGAGCATTGCTATGTGCTATATTACATTTCACTTTTGTAATAGATATATAACCATGAATAGTGCAGCCAGAACACCTATTTGAATGTCGTTTTTTTTTTTTTGTATTTTGTTTTCTCCCAATTGGTTTACAGCTCAAAATGGTATTGGAAGAATCGTCAGTCTCAGATGAGAAAAGCGGCACGTGTTGCACGTTATAGGATAACAAAGTCACCATCAGTGGACCCTCAGGGGAAGAACCGACAATTGTCACAGTCGAAAAACATGTTGCCCATCAGGGAAGATGCAGCTGATCCCGAAACAGTGACTTCCGGGAAGGAGACTAGCGAGAAGGAGTTTGTCAAAGAAAAGTCATTTCTAGAGAAAAATGCTAGTCTGTATTCCTTACAGGATGGCGGAGACAAATCATTCTCAAACGATACCGAGCCCTGCACTACTTCAAATTTGAGTGAAACTAAAAAGGCGCGAACAGCTCCAACTCCAGCTCCAAGAACACGCCCCAGTGATACAGGCAAGGCAGGAGGTGCTCAGCAGGAGATAACAAAGGATCCTGACTCCCCGAGAGATGGTAACGGATTTGACGTTAGTAGTCATTATGCCACTATTGACCGCAACAAGAAAAGTGAATCCGCAGATTTGAAACTCTCCCAACCCTCGGCAAACCCACACGAGTCTTTTGGCGACAGTGAATGCGACTCAGTTGACCTCTCCTTTGTGAAATCGTCGGAAGCAGCTACAGAGAATAGCTTGAGCCAAAAAGGAATTGGGCTTAGGTTTTGGAAGGGGAAGAAAAGGAGGAAAAAGGCGCCTTCTACAAATGATCAAGAAAGCCGTGACCATGATAGCAAAGATGACACTTACTCATCTGCAGACTTCTTGCCTGCCAAGGGCGGCCAGTCAGTGACCCTTCCAAAGGTTGGTAAAGCCTTACCGCACAAGCCTTCATCATGGCGTAAAACCCTCTGCAATGAGACGCCTGCTCGTGACCTGCGTATTACAAAGAAAGATATTCTCCATCGGGAGAGATTGGATACTTCAGAATCTTCGAGAAATATCTGTCAGCTCGACGTTAGTAGTCTATATGCCACCATAGACCGCTCCAAGAAGAGTGAATCCACAGATCTGAAACATTCTCCTTCCTTTGAAAACTCTTGCGAGTCTCTTGACAGCGATGAATGTGACTCAGATAACCACACCTGTCGCAATTCAGTGGAAACTGCTGGAGTGAATGGGTCGAATCCAAAGAAAAATAAGTTTTGGAAAGGGAGGAAAAGAAAGAAGAAGGGACGTTCTGCAAATGGTCAACAAATCCTTGGCTGCAATAGTAAAGATGAAACTGTATACTCAGCTGCGGACTTCCTGCCTGATAAGGTATACCAGCCAGTAACACTTTCAAAAGTTGAACCCTCACAGGATAAAGCTTTTGTCCGCAACACGATTGCTAGACTTTTCAAATCGAAAGGGAGTAAGCCTGTCCGCAAACCAACACCCTCGTGTCCTTCCCTCGATTACGGTGAATATGAAACAATATCGGCCTGTCAGGGAAAATCGGTTGAGCGCGGCAACCATGAAGACGACAGCGGGTATGAGCTCTTGTCGTCTGCCTGTAACCTGGGGGGAAAGGCAATGAGCTTACCTCACTCGTATGATCACTGGAAGTCTGGTATGCAGAGAGCTCGATCTTCCACCTCTGGACACCAGTACTCTGTACCTGACGTCAAGTCTTCACAAGAAGGTTACGATCTCGTGAACCCTCATCCACTCCGTCACTGACCCCTTTGTTTGATACTGTATCATAACTTCTCTCAGCAGTGATCTCTTACGTATGCCAGGGAAGAAATCTGCAGAACGCACGGAACACGCGACACGACCAAACGACTGAATCACAACTCAAGTTGAAACAGATCAAGAGAATAGATTATCACCACCATGAGCACATGAAAGAATTTGACCGTAATGTTTTCGGTAAATTCAAACTGATAATCCAATTGAGCTTTATTCACAAAGGAAGTAGAGAAAGCCATTATTGTTTTAAGATGCGTAGTGTATATTGATAGATCACCTGAAAGCCGAAAAATAAAACGCAAAAGCCACATCAAATAAATGTAAATTATATTACTATGTGTGTTTATAGGTGTATTCAAACTTCTGTTTTGAAGCTCTGTGTATAAAAAATTGCTTTCAGCGTACGCTGTCCTTGCATTCATCGCTACAACATTCCTATTGCAGCACTGTAAAGCATATCAAGACCATGAAACTTGCTCAATACCAGTGCGTATTATCGTGATAAGGCAGCTATTTCCATACAATTCTTATGAAGTGGTCATGAAGCCTGCTATTTGGCTTTTATTCAAGTCATGTAGAGATCAGGGAGGTGTTAGAGAAGGGGTGGTGCTAATTTATGCGTAGCATGATACTTAGCATTTTACTGGCTTTGATGCTCCATGCTTCAAGTCGCTCTTCAATAGAGTTTGGATATGGAGATAAAAGAGGAGGTTCTTGATATAAGGTTTTTTTCTTCTTCAAATGTCGTTGTTATTAGACTGAAAAAAGGAGTATTAGTATCTCATAGATAAGTTCACGTATTACTATCTTGCGCTCGTTTGTGCATTATATTGTTTTGTTAGGTTTATTACCTGAAAGGTAAATCTCTCGAAATAAGTAATTGGCTAATGCGTGTTTTGCGTATTTAGTAGCATTGTTTTTAGCTAAATTAGTACAATTTTACTAATATTATTCGTATGTCTTTTGTTCTTGCACACGAAACAATTGCTGCCGAATATAATTTATGGAAGGTTATAGCAAATTGCTGCTGGCTAGGTGTATTGTATTATAGGAAAGATGCGATCGAGTGTATAACTTCTCGGCGGCACGGAGCATGAGGCATACATTCTTCTCCTTCTCGAACACCTTCCAGATAAGATGATGCTCTTCAGTTAAAAAGATAAAGATTTTGTATATAGAATACCCACCTTCTTTTTTTTCATTCATTTTACTTAATCGCCGATTAAAGAGTACATTCGGCTGTCAGTTACTAGTGAATATGTATACTAAAATTATCATTTTTAAAGATGTTGTAATAGAAACTTTTACAAACTGACTGTAACATGGAGAACATTTACCAAATGGGTTGAAGACGAGAACAGTGATTTTTATTTTATTCATTACACATTATTATAGTTATGCAACTACGTTGCTCGCGGCTGACGAGGAATCATAAGTCTTGTAAATATATTACAGGTGGCTATCTCGGTATGTTCTAATTGCTTTATCGTTGTTTGTTTGTTTCTCTTGCTCCTTTTGCTCTCTTTTCCCTTACTTCCCACTCCTTCCTTTCAAAGTTTTCGTGATTAGGTATTTTATTTGAATGGATGGTATAGTACTGGTAGAGATGAGGATTGGGCTTTTAACTTTTTGCGAGAGACCAAGAAACCACTTGTGAAATAAAGAAAGAGCATAATATTCTAAGGGGAATTCCAAGTTTATTAGATAAAGATTGGTTTTGGAATGTCAGAGACGAGACATCCAAAAACAAAGTAAAACAAATGGATCCTAATAAAAGGTGGGACACACCTTTTACTAGTATTGCTCTGTTTTGGATATCTCAGCCATTTTAAAACAAATTTCCGTGAAATAAACATTGAATCTCTCTTAGAATTACATGCTCTTTCATATTTCAAAAAAGTTTCTCATTATCTCACCAAACAATGTTAGAAACCTCAGTAAGGTCTCTACCAAAACTGGACAATCACTGTAATACAATTGTAACATTTTCATCTAGGGACCTATAAAATACAAACTTAGCTTTTCGCAGGTAACCCACGTTTCATGTTTGTAAAGTTGTCTTCTCTTTTGATTATGACGTTATGTCTTGTCTTATGTTCTATCGATTGTATCTATTTTATCATACTTGTGTTTGAGATGTGAAACAATAGAATAAAATTAAAAAACACAAATATATCATAACATACAAAAGATATGAAAAAAAGTTAGAATATTTTGGACAATGATGCAGAACGCAAATAGAAGGTTAAATGGTTTTTCACGTTGAACGGGACAGGGAATAATTGAGGTGAAATAGACTGACTAGTCTGTTAGCTAATATATGTATATATATATATATATATATATATATATATATATATAACATGATTGTGAGATGTCACAAAAATGTAATATTTCGATCTTATTGTTGAAGTTCCGTCATGAACAGCTATATGCTATTATTTGTCCATAACGTTTTGTGTGTACGCATGTTTATTACGTGTGATAGGCATTTTGTTTTGTATTATGTATATACATTTATATATGTATACATATGTGTATATATATATATATATATATATATATATATATTTATATATATATATATATATATGTGTGTGTGTGTGTGTGTGTGTGTGTGTGTATTTAAAGAAAGAAGGGGAAAATTGACCAGAAACAATTAATAGATAGAAAAAAAATCTTTGAGCAAAGAAAATGAGTTTTCCCGATGAAAACCTACTTTCTTTGCTCAAAGTTTTCACTATACACACACATATATATACATATATGAAGAATTATAATAATCCTGTGTATTTTGAAAGGATAAGCAAATTTTATGGTACATTCGAATGTATGAGTTTGTGTATATATGGGGCATATTTGTGTTTAGGGTTAGGGAGGCTACTAGAGAAGCATAGTTAGATAAGCGAAGTGTTGCGTGCGAGTCTTTCTTTTAGGGGGGGCAGGAGATATGGAGAGTCAACGGAGCAAACACATACACACACATACACACACACGCACACACGCACACACACACACACACACACACACGATTGCTGTATATTTTTACCTTAATGTGAATAACGGATGGATAAGAAGGAGTTAAGGTGATTTTTTCTTCCTTTTAAATCAGAATTTGCTTAATATCAAATTGTTTTAGCTATAAAGTGTACTATCTGAGAGATGGCCTATATCATTGGATGTCCTTTTATAATTCCTTCTTTGTATGTATTTGGTATGATCAAGCAAATGTAATGAAATTGAACAAGTGATCCAATTTCATCATGCTGTAAGACTTATTGATACACAAATGTAATAGCTGCAGGTCAATGTATCATGTTTTCTTTCCATGCTCAAACCAGTGTGATGAAGCAGCATTTGATGAGTCAAATATAACATGCCATTTCCTTGGCATGTGTGTAATTGTAATTTTCCTTGTAACCGTTCTATATCATTCAACGCAATTTGAATATTAAAAATAAACTTAATCATATACACAATGGTGATCTTGGAAAGAGAGTTGACATCATGTCTGCGGTTTTTTTTCTTGCGTTGTTTGTGTCTCGATTGGAAATTACATCAGGTTAGTTTTAATCAAGCTTTCTATGTGTATTTGTGTGTGTGTGTGTGTGTGTGTGTGTGTGTGTGTGTGTGTGTGTGTTTCAATGCAACGGATAGCAGAGAATCACATCTATTCTGAATCAACTGAGTGGGTTGTGGTAACGAAAACTAAACTCATCATCTTTTCTATAAATTGTTTTATTTTGCTGTTGTTGATAACTGGAATAAACTGAGTATATGCTTTGAAATTTATTATTATCTCTCTACCCCCCTCTCTCTATATATAATGTGTGACCCTGCATCCAAAAAAAAAGTCGCCAGACATGAAATTTTAGTTAAAGAGCATATTCTGAAAGAGCAGACTCTGTGCTTTAAAATGATGTATGAATCAAATCAAATGGACTCTCCTAACCTATCTAATTTTTGGAAAGAAAAAACACACTCAGAAAAAGTGTGAACTGAGAAAAGAGGCTCTGAAGTATAGTGCATAATCTTAACCAAGCTGTGCTGGCTGTGCGATGAATGGGACAAAAAACAGGATGTAAACCGCCGGAGTAACAACAATAAAGAGATTATCAGATTAACCTGAAATTGAGCATGCATTGTCAACACATTCTGTCCATAATTGATACTAACTTTCAAAGCAGTAGCATCGTCCTTTCAAAAGTTATCAGAGTTGAAAGTGAAGAGTGAGTGCAAGCTTTTTAAGAAATGAAAAGTGGCCTCTAAAGACACACCTAATCAAACTATTGTACCAAAAAATGTTTGAAATAAACTGCTAAAAAACACACTTTCCTGCCCATTTTATGATCCCAAATCTTAGTACAATGTAGAAGAAGACTTGCTCTTTTAGAAATCATGAAAAAATAAAGATTGGCTAGCTTGACCCATTTCACCAGTCCTATTTTCAGTCCTCACACAAAATCAGTGTGTGTGACTTTTGATTCGTTTTGTGATGCACGGTCATATGCATATATATATATATATATATATATATATATATATATATATATATAAGTATTGGAACAAGTTCACTCGGTTGACAGCAGGTTCATCCGTATTTATTGCTACTCGGAGTTTCATGTCACCTCCATGAGGCGCAATCATCCGGCAAAGAAAAGTAACATATTTTGTTGCCTGATGATTGCGCCTCATGGAGGTGACATGAAATTCCGAGTAGCAATAAATACGGATGAACCTGCTGTCAACCGAGTGAACTTGTTCCAATACTTCTGTCTAAAGCTCTTCCTTTGAGGATATCGAGCACTCTTCATAGAAGGATAGAATCACCAAGTATATATGTATATATATATATATATATATATATATATATATATATATATATATTACGCTATAGGATAACATCTGCTTTAAAGTACAGTTTGAATCGTTCATAATTATATTCCTCTCGAGGTAAAGGGGGCTTTGTTCTGGTAACATACTTTTGGATGCAATTCTATTTACCGGCGAGTAGCGAAGCAGGCTGACCTTAGTACCACGAGGATGGATTGTTATCTAAGCCCTCCGTAAATATGCGAGTCTTGGGGCAGTCGCGCTGGTCGGTGACTGCTTCAAGGCGCGGACGCAAGGGATCGGAGTTGGTATATGTGCCCTCGTGAAGCACTTGTTAATGCGACCAGAACAGGTGTTTGGGTTTTATTTCCTGCCAATTTCGCTATCGGTGCGGCGGGGCAGATGGACTTTTACGGGTGGCTTGGCTTTCGCTTGATATACCAGTTGAGTAACATTGGTTTACTATATGAATTAAGGGCCCTTGTCACAGAGGCTATAAACCCCCTTCATCTCGGGATGCATAATGCTGTGAAGTGTATTACTATTGTACGTGTTTGGAATGGTGTAAGAAGTTCTCACTATATCAAAATGTATATGCAAGATCGAACTCGTTATTATGGATAAGCACGTTGTCATTCGATTGTATGGATTATATAACTTATGGCTTCCACGATTAAACCACCATAACCGCAGATTTGGTTTTCCATGTCTTTTTATTGTGTCGTAGCAAGGAGTAAATATATATATATATATATATATATATATATATATATATATATTACATTAAAGAGGTTAAACAAGAACAAATAGGAAACTTCGAATCGAATTCGAATATGATTTGTTATGCGACAAGTGAGGTATCATTGGAAAGTTCATATATTGCCCTATCTGATGATTAGCTTGCCCTAAAATGTTATAAAATGGTGCTAGACCCGTTTTGATATCAAAGTCTTCATATATATATATATATATATATATATATATATGTGTGTGTATGTCATACAACGAACACTTCAGTCAAATATTGATTTTCGGTGATTAAAGCTCTTTGATAACTATGCACGGAATATATATATATCATCCCTGCATTCCAGGACGAAATGGTTACATAATGTTAATAATAGGTCATAATAATGTGGACATTTCAATGCATCACGAAAATATTGAAGAAATGAATGAGTGAAATACACTCGATACTGAGCGATAATGAAAGAGACCACTACGAGATCAAATACGAGCTACTGCATTTATTTTTGTTCAACTGTTAAACACAATTTGACATCAATCTTTCACCTTCTGAAATATACCGCCGTTAACTTCATGGTAGTGTTAACCATAATATCTCAGAGACTGGTGTATGTGTGTGTGTGTGTGTGTGTGTGTGTGTGTGTGTGTGTGTGTGCATGAAGAATAGCAGGTAAGATACAGAATATTCAAGTGAATATTTTTTTTTTAAACAAAATATGTTACGGAAGTGCTACAACAAACAAAATGATCTAATAACTATGTCTTGAAAACTAAATATCCTGTGCCTTCACTGAATATGTCAATACGTAGTACGTTTCAAAGGTGACCAGGTAAAGTTTGTATGATACATTTGTCTTATATTTAGACTTAATAATATGTAGGCCTATATACATAGAATATGTATGTATATTTGATTATTTGTTGGGTTATTATTTTTCCATATTCCACATTTCAACAAATAAACCATTAAAAATGTAACTAAAATTGACTTGGTGAAATAATGTCGAATACAGCAATTAAGACAATTGAATATGTAAAGTATGAGGAATCTGCATCGAAACATTGTTTATAGGGAGGGTGTAGATTCTTAGATGCTGATAATTATCCAGGAGATGAATTATTTCATGAAATTAACGGTTAAAGAAATGAAGATTTATGAAGTATGGATATACAGACGTTGGAGAATATAAAAGAAAAGAAGAGAAAAGAATGTCCGCGAGAGTGGCGTGATCATCCGAGCAAGGTACACGTCAGATATGCACATAGAAAGTCCAGAATACATGCAAAAAGGCAGAAGAAATCGCTATAGATATGAATTCAGAAAATTTATGTTAAGTTTATGCCTAAATGAATCAAGAGATTAAGATTGAAATATTTCTTCATCCAGGCCATTGCAGAGTGTAGGTCAAGTGGTAGTAATTGCTTTTAAGGCCGATACAGTCCGTACAGGAGAAAGATGAAAAGAATATTTTTGTCTCGTAGGGTACGAATGGACTTCAGTATTCTTAAAAAAAATCGACGAAAGCACGTCAAGGAAAGCACCTGTATTTGAATAATAAATACATGATCCAATAGTGAAATAATACAGATCCTGGATCTTGAGTGTTCTAAGGGGGGGGGGGGGGGGGGCTAATGCATTATTATGTTTCAGAAATGTCGCAAAGTTAATTATTCGTATGGCTCTTTTCTGCATCAGTATAGTGAAAAATTTCCCATGCCAGAATTCCATAGCCTATAAGGCAATAATAGAGTAGAATACAATGAATGATGAATGATGAATGTAGAATGTGCTTAAGGAAATACTGCTTCCATTTCAACTATACGCCATAGTAATTTAAAAATCAATATAATCCTTAAAGGTCCAGTTTACTTTTGGGAACAGTGATTGAAAAAAATTTCAAGATATGGCATATAATGCATGTGTGTAGGTCTGTTGTACCACAAAACATTCTATCGTAATATTTTCGCGATAAGGCCTAAAATATAAGGAGATATCCGTATTTTTCTCAATAAACCATTACTGTATACGGTTTAGTCTGGAAACATTTTTATTAAAACTATTGTTCACATTCTGTATACTTAACAATACTTAAAGGACAAGTTCACCTTCATAGACATGTGGGTTGAGTGAATGCAGCAATATTAGTAGAACACATCAATGAGAGATTGAGGAAAATCGGACAATCCGTTCAAAAGTTATGAATTTTTGAAGTTTCTGCTCAGTCACGGCTGGATGAGAAGACTACCACAGCTTGTGATATCATATGAGTACAACTATATAAAGAAAGTATAAAGAAAATTCAAGATATTCTCACTTTTCTCACATAATAAAAGAACACTCGACTTCTCTCTTTCAGAAGTCAGGGGGAATGATATTACCCCTAACATAAGTCAGTAACAAGTCGAAGAAATGTGCGCTTTGTTCAACAAGTCAAGTTTTGTGAAATTCTCTTTTTATATTCCTTATATCGTTGTATTATACGCATGTGACTTCATACACTGTAGTAGTCTTCTCCTCCAGCAGTGACAGCACAGATATTTAAAAAAAAATCATAACTATTGAACGGATTGCCGGATTTTCCCCAAACTTTCACCGATGTGTTCTACCAATATTGTTGCCTTCACTCAATCCTCATGCATGTGAAGGTTGACTTGTGCTTTAACATCGATTTTACCGATTCAAATTTTTACAGTGGTTATTTCTATCCCTAACTCATATTTAAAAACTATTTTAAAGCACTAATGCTGGGTTTTTTGTTTCATCTGCAAATGGTAAATAATGCCTTTGAATGTTTACTTACAATCAATATAAAGACCAAAGAATTTAATAGGTTCATTAAGATATATAATATAAGGCTTTACATATATTTTTGTGCGTGTGTACAGCGCTTGGTTTGTGTAGGTGTGTTCAGGGAAAAGAGCGAAGTATTTGGTGAGAGACCAATGGCCATGCTGCAGCTTTATATAAAAAACCCTCTAATTTTGCCATCAGTCAAGACACTTGAAACATAGAAACGTACATGGATTAAGACGGAATGACTTTCGTCATGCACAAAACAGATAGTAAAATGCAATCATCCCCCTTTTTTTCTAGGCTTGCTATAAGCAAGTGTAGAGATTTTGAAGTATGATGAAAAATCCAAATAATATATGATGTTAATAATTATAGTACCGTATGTCCCCCCCCCCCCCCCAAAAAAAAAAAAAAAAAAAAAAATTACAACGGGGCCCTCCGCAATGATATCTTTAAGAATATTGCATCAATCTAAATACAAATTCAGGGTATGAAACTATAACTCATTGCCCACATCTTACAGGAAACCCCACTCGATTTGCTTCAGTGATCGAAGAGAAATACGGACTTTTGTAGAGGATGTCGGGAATCTCTTCCCTTCAAGTTCTGTCTATTATTTACACACAAGATCATTTAAATGCTAAACTTTGAAGAATCCGATTCATGACATGCTTTACAACAATCCACATTTCTTTGTGACCGCTAAACCAAATCGAATGGGGATTTCTTCAAAATAGAGTTAAAATGTTATATTTTAAGACCCTGAAGTAGCATTTAAAAAATTTAATCATATTGGGTGTTATCAATGCGAAAATCTAATTGTATTTTTTTTTTTTTTTTTGGAGACCTACTGCAGTAAGTCGCCCAAAAAATTACAACCAGATTTTGGAATTGGTAACACCCAATATGGTCGACCTGTCTAAGCGCTACTTCAGCGTCTTGAAATATAACATCTTAGCTCTATTTTGCAGAAATCCCCATTTAATTTGGTTAAGCGGTCACAGAGAAATGTTGATTGTTGTAAAGCATGTCACGAGTCTTAATTCTTCCAATTTTAGCAATTCAAAGCTCCTGTGTGTGAATAATAGACAGAATTTGGAGGACGAGATTCCCGACATCCTCCACAAAATTCCTAATTTCTCTTTGACCACTGAAGCAAATCGAATGGAGTTTTCTGTAAGATGTGGGCAATGCGTTATAGTCTCATACCCTGAGTCTGTATTTAGATTGATTCAGTCTTTGTAAAGATATCATTGCGGAGGGCCCTGTTGTATTTTAGGGGGTACATATTGTACTACGAATTTTCTACCGGATCGGTGATCTACACCGATTTTTCCAATTTAGATTTGGTTGAAGACATCACGGAGGGACAGAAGATACTTAAACTTTCTAACAATTGTTGCTCCCCTTCGTTTTTCTCCTAGGCTGCTGCTGTTGTGATGTTGCATGATTTTTGTTGGTAGTAGTTTGTTATTATTACTTGAGCCGAATTTTACGACCATATGGGGAAACCGAACCGCTATTTGCGCAGTGTTCAAGGGGATGAATCTGGCTTCTTCGCTCCTCTATTTTGTTTCTGGCAGTACGTCCTTGCCTCATGACAGGTGGGACTTCCGATCCACCATCGACAACTGTCCTCTGGTTCTCGGCGAAACGAACTCCGCAGGATTTGACCGCTCGCGGATCTGTCCTCAGATTTTGCTCAGGGCCTCCGACGGGGGACTTTGGTTCACTTACCCTGCCAGAACTGGATTTAATTTCGGTGGGCTCAACTTCAGAGCGCTGCATTAGCTTTGCGGACTTCCTAACGGAGGTCTCCGGGGACAGAACGACCGGACCATTTCTCCTATGGTCCAGCGGCTTGTTTAGAGGAGCGTTGCCTTTGCGCTGGTCTCCTTCCCATTGGCTGGTGCTCACTTTGTCATTGCTCTCTCTGCCAGTTTCTCCCTGCTTGATACTTTTGTCCAGTCTGCGTTTAATAGCGGCAAGGGGGATCTTCAGAGAAGGCTTTGGGGGCGGAGTTGGAGGACCACGCTTTTGTCGGTCATGAATGTTCGTCCCAGCTGAAGCGCTCTCCGCCCCGGCAGGACCATTGTGCATTTGCGGAGAGTCGCGATTGCGAGAAGTGGGCAGACCTTTGCTGCTCACGTCCTGCGACTGCGTGGACTTGGTGGAGTCGTGTTTAAAGAAAAATCTGACCGCGGACGGACTGTCCGGAGGGCGTTGTTCCCTGTCCAACGTATGACCAGTTCCGACAGGTGAGGCCAAATTTCGGTAGCTCACGAACATCCTGAAGTCTTCTTTGTCACTGTTTCGGCATTTTCTACATGCACTATTGTGGATACATATAAAAAGATAGATGGATAAGAAAATTAAGAAAACTTATTAAAAGACAGATAGCGAGATATAGAGACGGGAAAAAAAACTCAGGAAAGATGACTTCTTGCTGCAAATCACGAACTTTTGTTTCCGTGATGGAGTGGATTGGATTTGCTAGGTTTGCTACTAAAATCACACAAAAAAGATCACTGCACAAACGTACACACACACACACACACACACACACACACACATACGCACACATACCGGGACACACAAACCAAGCAAACATCCTCTTCCGTGTGTACTGATTCTGTATTGATATGAGAGCTCTGACGCCGATAGTGGCATTATGGATGTAAAATCTGTTTCCATGGCATGTTTTAGTTCCGAATACCTTGCAATACTTTTAACGTCCATGTTTTACATTTCGTTCAGTATAATAAGACCTACTCTCCAACGGTCCTAAAATCTATCTACTTACCTTCTCTGATCTTGAACATTCAGCAAACAATAACGAAGAAAAACGTGCAAACACAAACTTAACAACAAACAAAAGAACAAACAGATATAAAACCAACCAGAAGAACAAAGGAACGAAGAGCCACTGCCTGGTGTAGCAACACTTACCAGAACAACAGAATCACAATTGTCGAGACAACAACCACTGCGGCGCCGTCGATAAGGATACGCAGCCACACTGCAATAAACACAAATGATTTCAGACGATGTTGGATGGAGTTAAGTTACATTATACAGAATATATATTAATTAAACTGAATATTAATTACATTACAGAATAAAACGGTACATTGGGGACTCCTTTATAGTGTTTCACATCAAGCAATGCTCTCCCACTTTTTCAAGGGGGGTGGAGGGGAGCCGCTGTCCTTCCAAATTGATGTTATGGTTCATATTTTTCTATTCAAATTAGATTTCACGCCCATCAACTACTTGCCTATGGCAGGTATTGCATAAGATAAATCAGACAAAGAACATGAAAGTAATGACCCTTTGAAGCATATATATTAAAAAAAACCTGATATCTCAATCACATGCAAATCGTATGGGAAGTGATAACATACATCACCACGGAGGTTTCCCATTGACCTGTTAATATGCATTTCATAGATCAAAGATCATGAATGAGTTGTACCAGTCGCATTGAATCGATACTGTAGTCTCTTTCGATTAGTGTTATTGAAGATTACGTGATTTTAAATTATTACTCATACTATCCCGTATCGTTTTATATGCAAATAAAATCGTTTGAATTGAAACGGAAAATCACTAATGACCTCTAGAATAGGCAGAATACAGTTGCATACGTATGTCAACCTTATACATGTACGGATATCATTACAATTTATACAAAACTATTGATTCTTTTTCTTCTCTGGGACTGTAGAACAGGAACAAACTGTTATACCCTCCTGTACAATCCCACTGAATTTCAATAAATTACGTGCGATGTCTTTTGTTACATTACTTCAAGCCTCGGGTAAGCCTTGGAAATCTTTTGGAAAAAAACAAACAAACTATGTTTCAAGAATACAGTATGCCTAAAATTAAGATACCCTAGGGAACATGATATGAACTGGTCTGCTAATGGTCTTATAATGCAAACACTTCGCGTTTTGTGTCTCATCAAATTATGATATGAAAGAATATAAGGCTATTGACTTCGATGTGATCAGCTTGCAGCCATTTTATTGGGTTGTAAAACGGCCCTACCCAACATGTCCCAAAGTATGATCTCAATAAAGCGCCACCTACGAATTGGACGACACTTTGGCGGTTCACTGCTCCACGCCACTCCACCTCCATCAGAAAATACGCACTGGATCTCGGAATCTCCTACCATCGCGTGGCCGAAGTTGCAGCTGAATGTGACAGTCGCACCGAAACGGAAGTATTCGTCCCCCTCCATAAGACCGTTACCCGGAGCATGCACCGGTTGGCAAAAACCAACGGATGTACTGTACACTGAAAAAAAGGTAGTTAAAACGAAATCAACGATTCTGAGACTTTGAATAGTTGAAATCACGTGGGTGGCTATCAGAAAAATCGTCATTTAAATACAGATTTTAAAAAAATGTGCCTAGGTCATGATTACATCAACGATAAGTAGGAATGTGTTAAAAATAACCAATAAAAAATGAAACGAAAGGTATTATTCAGAGGGGTGAAGGTTCAAATGTAAGTTTATTCAATTTGAATCCCTCTACAAATGAAATTTGTTAAAATCACACGTGCTGATCTGCCAAAAAAAAAAGGGAAGATAAAGTTTGAATTTGAAATTAAATTTGAATTTGAATTAACAAGCATGTCGGGAAAAATAAACAATAAAATTGAAAGAGACAAACCATCAATGGTATTCTTCATAAGTTAAAAATATTACCGTTATTTCTAACATTGTTTACTTTTTTCTCTTATGTCACTTTTGGAGTGCAGGCATCACCCATCTGGACACACTTTTTCAGATTTAAAAAAGAAATTCACTTCCCATTTTTACCCCTGAAATTTGTTAGTCCATAAAACTCCGGTCTAATATTTTCTAAAGTATACATGAATATTTATTGATTTTATGAGTTTTATTTCTTTTTCAAATTTTTATGTTCTTATATTGCAATAATATTGTACCTACCTCTCTGGTAAAACATTTTAAGCTAAATTCTATTTCGTATATTAAATCTTGAGGTGTTGCCACTCAATTTTCACATACCTTAAGTTAGAAGGTCACTTTTATATAACTCCATTTTATTTCATGGACCGCTGATATGGAATTTTATCCCGGAAAAAATTCGCTCCTCCAAAACTTCAGCATAATCAAAACTTTGAAAGACATTCATTGAACAAATATGGTAATAATTTATATATATATATATATATATATATATATATATATATATATAATATATATATAATATATATATATATATGTATATATATAATACATATATATATATATACATATTGTAATGTCTCGGCTCCAATTTTTGCGTTTGTATGTTTCCTTTTTTTCTTTTCAAATGCCATATTTTCATTTGTGATTTTTAAGTTTTGTTCTTTGTAATTCTTTATAATTCTAGGTTTGGGCCAAACTATAAAGAGATTTAACCTTTTTTTTTTAAAACATGTTAATGTATATAAGGAAGAAAGATTTGCGGTGACACCATGTGTATGTAGTCCTTAATCGGATCGCTGTTTGGCAGAAGAGCCTAGAAAGAGGAGAAACGAAGAGGGAAGCGACATATGGGGGTTGTGAGGAGGGCAGAAAGTGAAGAGTGGGAGACAGTAATGGGCTAGAGGTTGAAGTTGCACTAGTGGAGACGGTAGAGAAAGGAACACAGAGAGTGGTAAGGAAGAATAGTGTGAGAATCAAGTAGGATGTTAATGTATATAGTATATAAATTATCATAACACAGAGGTCCTATATTCTATATATGATTTTATATTCATATATTATAATCATGTATATGTGTAATTATTGTTTTATATTTCATTTCATATTATATCATATCAGTAATAAAAACAAATGAAAACTAACCAGAAATACATATCATTTGTGACCGTGAACCACAAAACGAACAAAGAGTCGCACCCCCTTGATTTTACATGAGGACTCAACAGAGGTGAAGTGGGTCAACTGAGTCAATCTTAACTTTTTCATATTTTCTGAAAGAGTTATCCTTCTTCAACATTATTCTTTGGTTTGTGATCATAACATGAATGGGAAAGAGTGTTTTCAGCAGTTTTTCTATGTAACTTTTTTATGGGGGGGGGTAGAATGATCAGGTATTTCTTAGAGTCCCCTTTTCATTTGAACTCTTCACTTTTCACTTGAAATCCTTTACATACTCCTCACTTTCAAGCCTAATAACTTTTGAAAGGATAAAGCTACTGCTTTGAGAGTTGGCATTTATCATGGACAGAGGGTGTTAATAAACCATAATCAATTTCAGCTTAATCTGATAATTACTTCATTGTTGTTGCTCGGGTAGATAACATTGTGTGTTTTGTCCCTTTCATTGCACAGCTATCACGGCTTGGTAAAAATTAAGCGCTTGAATAGACCCTGTACTTCACAGCCTCTTTTCTCTGTTTACACTTTTCCAGGGTGTGTGTTTTCTTTCCAATATTTAGGTAGGTTCATTTGAATTGAGTTATAAATCATTTCAAAGCTTAGAGCCTGCTCTTTAAGAATCTGCCCTTAACTAAAAATCCATGTCTGGCGACTTTTTGTTGGTTTTGTGGTGCAGGGGCCTATTTATAAATGAGAAATAGAGCAAAGAAAATTGGGATGTATTTTTATACATCTATCGTTTCCTTTCGTTTCTTGATTTATCTGTAATGGTACATTGGTAAATGCAGCTGTCATAAATACCGTTCCATACCTGAGTATTCAGAGGGACCACCACAAATTTGGTGATCATTTTGAGAACAACTTATCGGCCTGTCGCATATGCCGTGTGATGCAGTATGATCCCCAGGCAATTCATAATGGCGACTGCACAGACAGCTCTCCCCCGACACAGCGGCATGTTGATTCGATCTATCTCGTCGACAGACAGTCAGGCAATCGTCTACGCTGGTGATATTTAGCACTTCAGAATGAAAGGCTGATCGAAACTGATCGTTCGCTACATAGCAGCCACCATAGCCTGGTTCTTCATAATAAAAAAGCAAACCAACAAACAAATAAACCAATGGCGCAAAAATGATACTTAAGTAACATAAAATGCTATTTTCATGGCATTGACATGATGGTATAGGTAGGAATGCTAAAAGGTACGACAACAAACCAGATCAGGTCCCTGCTTTTTTCAAGCAAAATCGATTCTGGAGGAGAAAGTGATTTCACAGACGACAAATGAATCCCCATCCTTTGCTCGGTAAGAATAATGGAACAAAATGAGACCGCCATACAGGCAGTAAAGAACATTACAACTGAAATGTATATAAAACGTCCCCGTCTCGATAATTATTATTTCTTGTGTGTGTGTGTGTGTGTGTGTGGAGGGGGAGGGGGAGGGTCAAGTTCGCATTATGTCAGCCTCCCTTTTCAAAGTGTCGAAGTAGGCCTACTAATGTTTTAACAGATAGTAATGTATGTAGTTACAATCCTGCAGGATTATACTTCATGCCATTCCTTGTCATCTGTTTCCATTGTCCAAACGGGGAGGCTAGTCGCGTCGGTAAACCATTACCGTCGAGAATCTATGAAAAACTAATGAGTTTTTTGAAAGTCGTATCCTAGGTATCGCCAACAACTCCCGGTCCGGTTTCGTGTACCGATTTATGTGCAATGTCCTTGTCTTATTCCTAACCATATCCATTGATACAAAACCTTGCGTAGGACAGTCATCGGCCTTTGATATTACATTGATAACAGTTGATATAGCAACTATAGTTGACATATTGATTGACCGATTGACGCGACTCCTTCCCACATCGACGTAAATAAGCATGGAATTAATCAGCGTTTCGTAGTCACCACGATGATAAAAACCATGGTCATACATAGAACTATTCGGGCAGGATTGGAACCTACGACCTCTTGAATCCTGGTTCAAATGGCAACTATCATGCATGACTACTAAACATTGATATGATTCGTTTTTTTTCTTTTTTTTACGTCGATGTTGGGCAATTTGTCAATCAGTTGCAATAATAACTCCACGCACAGAATTTCATTTATTTGAACAGTTGTATCCAACAGCTCAATTAACTCATCCGCTTTAAAGTCCTAGACACAATAAAGTTAAAGCCTTTGAGAAACTGGACGTAAACAGGGGCGGATCCCGGAATTCTGTAAAGGGGGGCGTGACTAATATTTCTGGTGGCATTTCCGGGTTTCATTTCATTTTTTTCTTTTTATTTCTTTTGTTTTTGACGAGAAATAAAGGGGGGGGGGCGTGCACCGGTCGCGCCCCCTCTGGATCCGCCACTGGTAAATCAAAAATCGCCCTACCTTGGCATATGATTCCGGCGTCCATGTCATGAGTGCACTCAGGTAGAAATTCTTGTCCAAACGAGCAAGCCGAAAGGTTCCTCTCCACTAGAAATAGTCACGTAACAGAAGAAGAAGAAATTAAAAACAAAATATATATTTTGTCGTCAACAAACTAAAGAGTTCAAGGGGGTTTTTCGTCTCCTAAAAGAGGCGTTTTTTATATCGTCAATAATGCTATTTGTTTTTATTTATTTATTTATTTTTTATTTTATTTTATTTTATTTTTTTTTGGGGGGGGGGGCTGCTCAATGAGGAAGCTTCAGTATGACGGAGTGTGCGAAACAGTTTCAATCACATCACAACAAGACCAGTAAGGTTTGAACTAGTTTCCTTAAAAGCAAAGGATGACTTAGTCTGCGCTTTGATTTGGTGTGACGTGAGTTATCGGTTCCTACATTATCGTCAAACATAAACATAATTGTACATGTGTACACACATTAATTCTTTGAATTATACATAGTAGTTTACAAAGCAGTTTTGTCTCCATTGGCATTACAATGCTTACCAAAGGTATCAGTAATACTTTAATACATCAAAATCACGCATTGTCGATTTGATTCTCATGGGAGTCCAACGTAAGATGGTCAAATCTCACGTCTTGTCTTCAGGAGACGGAATCGCATCAAGCAGATATTTCCCATTTCATGCAGTATTGTTTGTGCCTTTCCTCGCAGTCATTCGGGTTACGAGAACAAGTTAACAGCCAGTTGTAAGAATTATTATATATGACATGTAATTAGCAAGTGTGATTAGGTTTCATACTAAAATTTATTTGGATGAAGTCGACACTTCTTTATGGCGCCTCTTTATAAACATACCTCCAGTGCACGATATGTGCTCATTGGGGAATATTTGCCCCTCCCCTCTTCCAAACTCTCCGCTGGTGTTGAAAACTCGCGCAACTGCGGGATATCCGACTTGTCTGCACAAAACCGACGCGGTTTTCATGTCCATAGCCGCCCCGCAGAACGTTTCCCATCCACTGGAGTTCCGGATCTCAACCCGGCCTTCGTTCGGTTTGCCGCCCGCCACAAGTCGGATATCTGACATGGAAGTACAATTCAAGCATTGAGAAGCTAAAAAGATGTTCACAACGCTGGAAATGTGAACTGGCTTGTTCAAGGCAGGCACTTATACCACTCCAGCAGGAAGTAAAGCGCGCGCGCACACACACACACACACACACACACAACCAATGTGAGACTGGAATCAACTTTCATGATTATCTCAGTAACACGTCATCCAGAGCATGAATCATATCTCTTGGAACAAACATTATAGTGAACGATTTCGTAAAAGACAACTGATAAATCAATATTTGGAGATTAAACAAAAATGACCTTCACAGTGAACCAGTAGACAAGAGTCGAAAGGGGCTTCCGGGTATTTCCCTTTAAGTTTGAGTCATGCCCGTTATAGCTGCGGCGCTACACATCATTGAATTAAACGTGTGCCGCTACGAACAGAGTTCGATATGCTACCCTGACTGTTCCAAGGACTTTAGACAGTGTTTACAATGGTATGAGGTTTTCTGTTACAATTGGCACTCACAGCACAAGAAGGGTTAAGAATTTGCACTCTCGGTTTTGAAAGCTCTCATGAACTAACTGGAGAACTATAGCCTTCAATCAGCTGTTGACGGCAATGCCTATTGGAAAGAACACAGTGTCCCACTTTGTTAGCAATTTGTTCCCACACTCTGCAATAAATGCTCGAATTAAACAATATGAAGATATTTTCATACTGGCTGGGGCGTGTAACGAAAAATGAAGGGGGTGGGGGACGCCGGTTGCGCTCCCTCTGGATCCGCCAATGCACTGCAGTGGGGTTTTCACAGAGTGTTAATGTTCTCTTTCACACACTGACTTGATGATCCACAGTGAGATAGAATTCGAATTTAACAGTGTGAAGATATTTCACACTCTGAGACACTGTATTTTTTTTTTCCAGCAGGCCTGTTCATCTAACGCAGGCTTGAGTCTCTGCATGTCTTGTTGACCTTTCACCTGCGGGTTGCAGAACTGTCGGAGATAGTAGGTTGAGACAGGATTGTGTCAAGGAACACCATTGGGAGGGATGCTGATAACAGTGTTGTATTTTAATAAGACCCAAACATTTTTCTTTTCAAAGAAGGACCATCTGATATAAGCCCTCATAACCTTGTTGAAATACTGCTTTTATTAAAAGATATACGCCATGGCAGGTTTGTAAGTCCAATATCACAGATTTAGGCAGACTCGGGAAATAACTTTATAAAATAATAATGATTTACATCATAAACAAAAATAAATGGGGGGGGGGGGGGAGTCGTTTTGTCTTGGCTGAACTGAGACTTACAGCACAGCTCTTCATGAATGTTACTAAATATAAATTGTCCCGACATTGTGTTGTCAACATCTTCGTAAATACACTATCTGTGCCTGCTATACAGGATAGAAAATTTTCACTGGGTTAACAAACATTGCTCTGAGTTTCTGCATTCATAGTGAAAATTCATCTGCATTGTTCAGCTTAAGTTTGATCGACGAAGCATTCATTAGGGTTCGAATTCATGAAATATTTACGGAGCTTAAAAGTTTTGCTAATTTTTCAAGAGGAGTGCTATCAGTTACACAAATACACACACAAAAACCACACACACACACACACACACACACACAAACCAAAACAGGTAGTTCGAGATGTAATCGACTCCCCGTCGGTTGCATACACACGTTTATCAAATTTTCTCCTTTTTGAATACGATGAAGTCAGGGAAAAACCACAATTTTACATTATTTAAGTTTTTACTTTTAATTAGAATTGGTGACATTTTGAAGAGGACATTGATATATAGACTGTCTTTAGAAGCATCATTGTTGGCGAAAATGTTTATTTTATTTCACCTCTTTATAGAGTGATTCGTTATTTAAGTGATATTATATTTCATATGGAAGCAATATTTTTTTTTTAATCGTTGACATCTTTTTTTAATATTGTGAGATGAAGTTTGCCATAATTGACAGGACATCGCAGACAATCAAAACCTATACAATGCTTTAACTTTTACCAACCCCCAGCGTTTGAATTAGATCTTCAGGTAAATAGATAATTTTACCCTACATTTTCTGTATGCAAACAACATAGATGCGCATTTTCCCTGCAGAGATAGGCACATTATTCCTGTAGGAAACCTATGTTACGGTTTGATGGAGGTAGTAATTACATGCACTCACCGAATGAAGCAGCTGTGCATTGTGCCGATGGTACTTCCGCAACATACAAGGCGAGAGCCCATACCAGCGCCAGAAGGGAGCCATGGGCTTGTTTAGGTATGGCATGATGGAAAGCAGGGTGTCTTGTTCTCCAGTACAACATTTGGGCCGAATTAATTTGTCCTGACATTGAAAAAAAAAATCACCTGAAAAGAGAAAACTAACGAAATGAAGGATGAGAAAGTGCATGAAACTGCATTCAAAACTGGTTTGTCGTGTCAATCTGCCCGAGTGTGAACAACAAAACGATCGAGAGATGAAAAAAGACTTACTGTCTTTAACAATATGATTCGGGTTTCGTATACATTGTAAGAGACTTTCCCATTATCTAATTGGTGTGGTGGAGTGAGGGTAAAAGTAGGGGGGGGGGAGGGGACGCTCGAGAACATTTGATAGAGAGTGAGGATGTCCATAATGTTTGGATGTTAATTTCTACCTGTCCTGCGTGTTTGGCACACTATTAAGTGGTTATATTTCAACCGGTTGTAAATCTTATACTTTCCATTGCTGTCAGTTGAACTTTTTTAAGGCATTGGTTGTATACCCCTCCCACACCAGAACGCAACATTTGAGCCATCACTTTTCGAAGTGACTATATTCATATTAATAATCTAGATATTAAGGGAGGTTCTGAAGTTAAGTAATCTAGAGATTTCATCAAAACATTCAGATTTACAAGAAAAAACGCTCCACATCAACGCCCCTAGCCCCGCAATAACACCTGCTCTGATCAACGCCTCAACTCCCTTCAAAACTGTTCACATCAACGTCCCAATCCGAAGTAAAAGCTTCCTCATTCACAACCACTGTGAACCCCCTTGTTAAGATTGTCACCATTAACTCCCCTACCCCCAGTAAAACCTTTCTTCCTCAACTCTGCTATAGCTAAGTCGAAACGTCTCTCCATCAACGTCCCTACCCCGTAAGAAACTGCCCAGGCAAACCATCTCCCACCACCTCCTCCTCCTCCTCCTTGCTCGTTTACCCGTCCTCTTCCGCCGCAACGAACCGATACCAACAACTGCTAAGACGCAATATGTGGCTAACGATGGCATAACAATGGCAGCTCAATCACGAATGTCCTCTTCTACTCTCGAGGAGCTGTGATTTACTTCCTTAATGTCATGCATAAAACTCATTGGCAATTGTATGCTCTTTAAAGGTAAAGCTTACGTTCTACGCGATTGCAGATAAAGCTCAGATAAGACGATTTCAGTTGGCTGACAACAAAAAAATGCGAATCATGGTCTACCTTCAAAGCGCGGGATGAGGGTACGTCGGAAGTATTGCATTCTCAGGGCATTATCCTAAGTACATTATTACACCTTTAATATCACACGTTGTCCCGACGAGATTGCGTGCTTTAGCAAGGCACACCAAGCTAGGCCTACTTATTTTCATTACCATTACATGAGCCTGAATCAGAAAAAAAAAGAACAGTGATCCACCATTATTTATTGCTTAAAAGAGTGGTGGGTACTTTGCACAGACAATGATTGTTTTCATTTTATGATAATTTTGGTATATATCAGTGGTATATAATTATATCGCGAGATATGTAGAACGATGTATTTACTGTTCAGGAAATACAATTATCCCATTCCCGTTTCCATCGACTTAATATACACACACTCACATTGTACTTTCCCTCTGCAAAACGTAAAACCGCGGGGTGATTATCGTGGCAGTATCTAAATGTTTTTGCATTCGCAAGGTCCTACCAAGTCTTGTTTCCTGAAAGGTATATGGAAATTAGACATTGACGACCTGATTAGACCTGTGTTTGAAGGAATTAAGCGAAAAGGGAGAAGATGTCACCGTTCTTGACAGGATAATGAAAATGAGATCAAGTAGAATGTACCCTGCTGAAAATCACCATTCTTTTTTCTTTCTCCTTTTTTTTCCTTGCTTGAGCGATTAAATGAGCAAGAAACTGTGTGACAAAAAGACCATTATTTTCCCTTCTTGTCAACACTTCTTGAGGTGTATTGTTTTAACCAGCATAACAACTCAGTGGCAAAGGAGAGATTGTTAGAGAAGGAGGAGTGAAGATTTACAGTAGGAAGAGGAAGGGAAGGAACAGAAAAATTAGGAAGTAAAGAAAGAAACCAAACGACACACTCATACAAATGGAAGTTGATCAGCGTTTCGTTATCATGATAATTGAAGCAAAAACAAAAACAAACAAAAAACAAGCATCTATATACTACACGGTAACTGCCATTGAAAAACGTCATAAGTATTATTGTCTGTATCTCCAGTTGTTGTTGTTTTTTTTTTAATTTGCCATTGCAACTTGCATTTCACAATCGGGAGCGGTCAGGGGGGCGTTTCATCAACGAGTTCGTCGGAGTTTTCACCGACAAATTTGCTATCAGCCAATCAGACCAAGGATTTCATTAGCTTTTAACAGTTGTCAGTGTAAATCCTTGCGTCTGATTGGCTGATAGCAAATTTGTCGGTGAAAACTCCGACGAACTCGTTGATGAAACGCCCCCCTGAAGTCATCATTTGCTTCTGTTGCCTTGCTTATACATAAAATGATTGTGAACTGTTATGATGCGGAGAAAATAAAAGGCCAAAGAATGTGGAATAGGAATGAAAAAGACAGGTGATGTCACACATACAGCATCCTATACTCACATGCTTTGTCACACACACACACACACACCACACACACACACACACATCACCGTCGAGTCACTCCAAGATTATTATCATTTCTATTTTCAATTCACTAAATGATGTGCCCTGTAGACCACCATTTTGTTCCAGGAATCAAACTAGCAGTATTAATGGAACCCATTCTGCAACATTTCTGATCATCCCGCAATATCTCATCAGCTCATTCAGTCTCGCCTTTGTTGTCCTCCTTGTCATAACAAATGCGCCAGTAGTATGATTTTAATTTGGCAGTTTCTTAAATGAAGTCACGTGAAACTCCAAATATTATATAGATCGTTGTGGGTCAGATTCATATTGTAACATATTTGACGCCATATTTTTTTAACCTGCATACAAACCCGTAGACAAACAAATTACAAAATCAATATATTCCAGCATATACTCGACATTATACCAATTAAAACTCTTTTTAAGATGCGACATTTAGTCCACTTTATTTATTATTTATGGAAACTTTCTTACTCTATCAGACAGCATGCTGTCAAGCAGCAGGTGCAATTAACAGTAACATTCCTCGTAAAATCTGCTTCACTCATTCACTGCACACTTATCAATAGACAGGTTATTACTGTCATTACAGTATATATACCACATCATCGGGTGTCACAACGTTATGTTAACTATTATGACATTACATGACAGAAAGTTAAAGATCAGAAGAAATGTTAGTATGTTATTCTTAGAGAGTGTTTCACAAATAGCTATTCTGCAACTTAAGTCATGCCCGCAACAATTTTTTATTACACGAATTTTCATGATTCCATAACATGTACCTACTGCAGCTTAAATTGCAGGTTTGTTGCTCAAACATGTCAAATGTAGCAAACACACTTGAACTAATTTGTAAAATTGGGTTCGAGACCGACCGACACAAATGAGACACACGAGTTCCCCATTATAAAGGAAGGTCCATGAGTCATTCAGCCCACGAGTGGTACAGCCCATGAGTTCGACACTAGGCTAATACCCTGGCTAACAAAGCCCATGAGTTCAACACGCATGACACGAGGCACAAACTACCAAACTATTTATACTTACAGCGCCAACTCACATAAAAATACACATTCGAAAGTTCTAACATGCACGCTATACCACTCGAAATGCTTGAATTACACGAATCCATATATTCTATTTTTATGATTTAGCAACATTTACGTATTGCACATTTTTATGAAATAGCATGCTGTCAAGTACCACGCACAATCAAAATATTAGCTTGTAAAATCTACATTACTCATTCACTGAACACAAATAGACAGGGAATTACCACTGTAATATCACGTTAGCATGACAACTGTGTCTCAACGTTATACTTTGACTCCTTCGTTACATGCTCTGCGTACACAGAGTTTAAAACCAGAGAAGAAATTGTTATATTCTCCAGAAGTATCTTTTATATGCCTACATGCCCTCAGAAAATAAAAATGTTCTAGATATTCTAGCATGCACATGGTATCACCTAGGACTTTTGTACTTACACGAAATGAAATCCATTTTCTAGCATTTTATAACATTTACTTTTCAACTGTATTGCTCAAATAGCATGCTTACTACCTGCATAAACTCATTCACTGCACACTTTTAATAGTAACAGACAGGAAATTGTCATCGCAGTACCATAACAGCGCGTTACACAGCGTTGTGCTTACTATTCATTCCATGCTTCATAAAAAGATCCAAATCAGAAAATAAATTGTTATATCCTCACCAGTTACGATTCTGAAATCTAAATAGCAGGAGAGAGACATGCATTTAGAAGCTCTAACGAGGGCATGATTCAACCTAAAACTGATTTGATTTAACAGAATTCGATCCATTTTATTTTTTGATTATTATTCATATCATTGCAACTTTGTACCTCAAATAGCATGCTGTAAAGGTTTGGGATGAGATAGTCATGGTGAAAATGTTGGAGGTAAATTATCAAAGGTGAAATATTGAGTCACAGGTCAACTACACTTGGTAATGAGAACGGTTGATCTTGTTTGATAGAGTGAAATTGTCATATTTATCCGACGTATAGAAATTACAAGTGTACTGTTATGAAACATTGTTGATGTTTTATAATTTTCATTATGCCTCTTCCCTAGTTTTTATTTACCTTTTGTTTAAACTTTCTTTAATTGTTTCAATTCTCCCATTATACACGTTAAGATGTTACGATTAAATGGCGTCTAGAAGGCCACCCTTGGAGTAGAACCAGAAGAAAAATAATGATAAAAATTCCGGTCAATTTGAACGAGAAGTATGAATGTTATGATTTTCATATAAGATTGGTTTCCAAACATGTTTCTACAGCACAAGCAAACTGCAAGAGGGCATCATTTGGCATATCTTAAATTATCGGATTGTACATAGGCCTATACAACGTAGTGGCAGATGATTTATCAATAAATTGCACCTTCCTTCTATTTGTGAATCGTCTATATATGTGGGCATACATTTGCTTATTGATAATATTTTTTTTTCACTTTGTTTGCTGTGGCATGCATTTTGCAATGTTTTGCATAATGCATGCATTATAATTTGCAAACGTGGATTTTCAGGATATTTGTGAGTTGTCTATATGTTGGCTTCTATTTACCTATCAATAGTGTTTTTTTTCTCACATTGCCTATCAATAATGTTTGTTTTTTCTCACTTAACTTCGCAATATGCATGTTGTGGCATGCTTTTTTGCGAAGTTTTGTATAATGCATGCATCACCATTTAGAAACGTAGATTTTCAAAATATTTGTGAGTTGTCTATACATGTATGTTGGCATACATTTGCTTATCAATTATGTTTTTTTTCTCATTAATGCTTATCTAATTGTGATTAATCTCACTTATGTTTTATTTATTCACGTTTTCCCCTTCCCAGTCTCAGGGGAAGGACTTTCACTCTCTTCTATCCGCCAGCAAAATCCTTCACGACGTCCGCAGCGGACTTCGTTCTCCGGTTCTCAGCGAGATCAAGCCGAGCCTCGTCAGCCGTAACGTCCAGGCCTCCACTTTCCACCTCGCCGAGGTGCCGGAATCTGCAGCAAGCAGGTTTTGGAAGTCCCTCGCTGCTGCAGCTCCCGGCATCTACCTCAATTGGTCTATATTTGTAAAACATATTTTTCTAGTCTATACGTTCCTTGCGTACGATGCCCTCGCAAGGACAGGGGATTTCCCCTCCGATATACTTATATACTTATGTACTTATATTTATACATTGTTATATATAATACACTTTCTCATTATTTTTGTAGTTAGATGATGATTCCAACATTTGTAAACGCCCCTATTTCGCATGAGTCACCTGTACTTATCTAATACTTATCATTTTGTGGTTTAAAGATAATATAAAGTTTTGGTACCTCAAAAGTTTCCCTGAATTTCCTTGTCTTAGTTTGTGTTTCATGTTAAAGTACCTTTCATGTAACTAACACTGTGAGACTTACTCGCCCCAAAGTGCTCTCATGTCTTAGTAATCATGCAATTAACTGCGACCAGCAGCCCCATTGAATTGACGGCCAGCGCATGCGCACACATCACATGCGCACAAATTTCAAATCCATGAACGGATAAGATGTCTGTGAGCGTATGCGCTGGCCGTCAATTCAGTGTAGCTCTCCCAAGGTCCTCTCGACCGAGTCACATTCAGTCATCAATTCGAACAGAAAGGGACTATTGGCAGAACCAAACGTTGCCCGAAGCCTGTTTTCAATACTTCAACTTAACTGGTAAGTCTTCAAATTGAAGAAATTTTTGGATTTTAAGTTGATATTTACCCGCGATACTAGTCTGTCATGATCCTGAATTCTACAATTCGCAGCCCCATTTATCTATGCGTATGGGGCTGCTGGTCGCAGTTATCATGCAATTAATGGTTTCGTACAATACGTGCTCGCGGTACCGCGTCGAGTCAATACGGCTCTGGTACGAAACCATTATTTCATGATTACTAGACATGAGAGCACTTTGGGGCGAGTAAGTCTCACAGTGTTAGTTATATGAAAGGTACTTTAATCTGAAACACAAACTAAGACAAGGAAATTCGGGGAAACTTTTGAGGTACCAAAACTTTATATTATCTTTAATTGTACCTTGAAGATTGTAATACGACTCCCACTTTCTGGCACTGATTTTCCACTTTCTCTTAAAGCCCGCAGGTACTCATACATCATTTAAACCACCCCTATATTTGTGCAATGTTTCTCCAATGTTTTGCTGCAAAACTTCTTTGCTGTATAAACGCCTCTCGGTTTTCCCCGAATCAATGTTATGACGCTGAAACCCCTGTGCTATATACACTGTATATTTATATTTTTCTTTCCCTCGAAACAATGATAGCTACAGTAATTTCCTCTAATCTGTAATACCAAGGAGGTGGGAACCACCTCCCTGGTAATACATGTAACTGTGTGTGTGCCTTACTTTAAATACTGTATTTCATTTTTGGTTGACCCCTGATATTAGTGTGTGTGTGTGTGTGTGTGTGTGTGTGTTTGTTTGAGTGTGTGGACGTGGGTGAGTTAGTGAGCGGTACACACGTGCGTGTATTGTATAGTTATTCGAGTTTGAGTGAATGAAGTGAGGTAATTCATCAACATAGATATTGTCGCCTTTATAGTATTCTTTTTATCATGAGCTGTTTTTAGAGACATGACTATTATTTTTGGGACTGGATAATTCACTCTGATAATTAATATTTGCATAAGCTCCTTTGTGGAGTTATTTTGTATGAGCTCCCCTGCGGAGACTTCCAATATGAGCTCCCTCGTGGAGACTTTATGAGCTCCCTTGCGGAGACGTCCATTATGAGGTCCCTTGTGGAGACCTTAATTATGAGCTCCCTTGCGGAGACGTCCATTATGAGCTCCCTCGTGGAGACGTTATGAGCTCCCATATGATATACCTAATATTCTTGTTTAATACCTTTTAGATTTATTATGTTTGATATATGTTAGTATTGTCTGGGGCAAATTATTTGCTATATAAGGCCCTAATTTTTCTCTCGCTCTTCTTTCTTTAAAACACAACAACAACTTCCTTCTCTCTAAACGTCGTCGTTGCCAAACTTTTTTGAAACTGTAACAATTTAACGTGAGGGTCACTTATAACTCACTCTTATCGATTGCATGTCACTTAATGACTTTTAGAGAAGATTTCAGTGAATTGGAGACTGTAGACGGAGTGATATAACATCTACTCATTACTACGTGGTTTCCACTAGCATCTCCAGTCTATAAAATCTAGGGCAGGGAGGTCACACCTGCCTGCCTAGGGTAACCTTAGATTTGCATTCCAATGGATTCTGAAGTACGATGGTAAGGAATCTCAACGCAATGATCAAAACAAAAAGTGTCACCAGGAAAATTTATGATGTTACAATAAACAATACAAACTAAATCAAGCGAGTTTTCATTAAAGGGATGGTATTAAATGGTGGAAATG
The DNA here is from genome assembly GCF_040938485.1 of Diadema antillarum. Taxonomy (NCBI): domain Eukaryota; kingdom Metazoa; phylum Echinodermata; class Echinoidea; order Diadematoida; family Diadematidae; genus Diadema; species Diadema antillarum. The sequence goes on along the minus strand of NW_027271015.1, from coordinate 443,515 downwards.
AGGATTGGGCTTTGAACTTTTGGGGGAGATATCAAGAAACCACTTATGAAATAATACAGAGCGTACCTTTCTAAGAGGAATTCAAACTTTATTAAGCGAAAATCGGTCTTGGAATGGCTGAAACATCAAAAACAAAGTAAAACAAAGCAATCTCATAAAAGGTCGGTCCCACCTTTTATTAGAATTGCTCTGTTCCGGATATCTCAGCCATTTCAAAACCAATTTTCATCAAATAAACGTTGGACCCCTCTTGAAATAACATGCTCCTTCAAATTTCAGAAAAGATTTCTCATTATCTCTCTCACACACACACACACACACACACACACAAAATGGTAGAAACTTGAAGTTAGGTCTCAACCAAGACAATACGATCGCTTTAAAGAAGCCCTCAAAGTTCATGGCCCAGAACTTCGACTCTCATCGATGCACGCTTCCGGAACGTGATTGGATGGATCCTGATGTAGCGCGCCCTCACCGGCTCAGGTAGTAACGAAGTCACATGAGTATTTCTGTCATAATTTGCTGGATATACCTTGGATTACATCAATGGCACGCATGAAAAGAAAAGAAAAAAATGCTTAGCAGTCGAACGCAACACAGGGGATATTGAAGTATAAACCTGTAATGCACATGAAGAGTTTGGTGTTGATCGCAAAGCCGGTAGATAGAGCTCGATGAAAAACTTTTCCAGTGATATATACCTCACATATTACATACACCGTTACCAAGGAATATCCTTGAAGTTACAGGAAATGTCGCATATTTTTCTTTCGATTTTCTTTGTCTTTCTAGCAGCTTTGAATGTAACTATCTCAAGTTATTTCATTGTGTTAGATAAGAACAGAGCAACCTCGTTTTGGGATTAAGCTCTTCACATTTAGCACCCAAAGGCAGGAGAGACACATCTGTGCATTTCGCATGCTTAATGAGATGAGACACTGTTCTTTAAATGGATATATGACTTTTGGTTGAGATGAAGATTCAGGTTCTAACTCTTTTTTTTTAAAAAGATAATATACAAACCCATTATATAGATTATCAAAGAGCATACAACTCCAAGAGGAATTAAAAGTTCACTTGATGAAAATGGCTTCGAAATTCCTGAGATATCCAAAAAGAAATCAAAACAAAGTGGTTGATGTCGAATCATAGTTTATCATCTTTTAAGTGATTTTATACGTAGTGGGTGCAAAATAATCACAAGTCATCTTTTAACTGTTGTGCAGGTCGAAAACATGAACTTTACCTTGCGTCCGCGGGATACCGGGTCGATTGTAAAAACCCAGTAGATGTTATCCAGGGACGTAGAGATGGACATAGACGTCGCCCATTGGTCTCCATTTGATCTGCCTTGAGTAACAACACCCGTGACCATGAACACTTCCCCGAGGTCAATCTGGAATATCATTTTTTTTTGGAAAAAATACAGACATAACATAGTGCAGTTCAGGCGAACAATATTAGGAGAGGGATTTGAAATTGGCTGAAATCACATGTTACGCCTTATTCATTACCAAACAGTCTATCTATGATATCAAAAGGATTATTGACTGACATTTTGATATTTCAGATGGTTTTTAATTGTTATGATGTAATATGTAATGTAAAGGTTTAAGGTACTGCTATTCTAAATTCTAACTGTTGAAAAATGAACGTTTGAATTAAAGTAACGTAATTGATATTCGTGACTCTAGGTAAGCAATTTGGCTGTTGCGGATTGTTCGCTTACTCAGAAGATACAATCTCTCAACTTCAAAATCTTGAACCCGCCACGGGCCTTCGTCAGTGCAGCGTACACTAAACTGACGAAGGCCCGAGGCGGGTTGAAAATTTTGTGAATAAAAACCTTCTTGTTGGATCTACAGATGGCGTATTTGGGACTCATTCTTCTTATAATTATATATGTATATATATATATATATATATGTATATATATTATATATATATATTATATATATATATAATATATATATAATGTAAATGTAAATGATATATATAAATTATTATATCATATATATGTATAAACCCACACAAGTATGCAAGACTTGAAAGTCGGCTATTCAGTTTATAAAAGAGTCGTATACCCTTTGCACGTAAGAGTATAGGGAGGAACCAGATCTTACTTTAAGCCACCCGTCTTGATCGTTATCATGTGGTGTCCACGCTGCCGAGGTGCCTTCCGAATCAGGTTCTATGTTCAGCCTGCCATGCTGCGCCAGTGTACCGCTGCTGTACGTAGAAGAAGACAACATGCTGGTATCAGGAATCCGGCCATCTTCGACCCCAAGAGGGACGCCTAGATCGAGCGGACAGAGGTCGCTTTCGTCGTCAATGGCGGCTAAATGAAAAAAAAAAAACACCAATTATTTTTTCACACGAATGTGTTTTCACAATGTATAGTATTTATATTTCTTTGCGAATGGACAACACAAAACCAAATACACGCTTTTAGATTCAAACATATACATTCCCTGTCCCCTGTTGAATCCTTGGTAAATGACATTTACTGCCTTTCATTTTTATAGTGTACTGTATGTTTCAAAATATTATCTGTTGTAATACATGACAATCATGATTTCTTTGTTTGTTTTTATTTTGGTCATGTTTTGCTCATGGCTCGACAAAAATGTAATTCTATTTTGTTTTGACTAGGGAAGCAGAATCAATAGTAACCAGAACAACCAACAAACAAACAGATTCATATTTCAATACGATGACCGTCATGTTTTCTATATAGGCCAAAGTATTCTATTGTGGATTCTTGCTTGATATCATACATTATTTCATTTTGCTATATATCATGTATTTCCATTTAGAAATATGAAAAAAAAATGAAAAAAAAATGAACAAGAAAAAAAAAACCCACAAAGAAACAAACATACGACAGCTAGACCGGCACACAGGAACTCACCTATGTACACCTATTATTATCATGTGTGAGTTTTGTTCTAGAGCATTACAGAAATACTGTGCAAAATAGAAATTGTGTAAGCTGTATTTAGAATCTTCTGTCTTCAGAAAGGCAATTCAAGAAACTGCAGGGAAGTATGTGTAATTGTACATATACATTATATGTATTGTAGTTGCTCCGCGTATTGGCAGTACTAGAAATAGCAATAATAATGTCACAACAGAGAAATGCATTTCTGTGTGGCGACATTATTATTGCTATTACATTATATATATATATGTAGTATATATATATATATATATATATATATATGTATGTATATATATATATATATATATATATATATATATATATGGAGAGTTTGTTTGCAAAAACCAATAAGTCCATATTTGCCAAAATTAAAATGGAGATATTTGCGATTAAAGGTCAAGAAAAATAAAGAGAATAATAAGAAAATGTTTGCTTGTTTTGACCATAACTTCAAAAATGTACCTTTATATGTAGTGACCAATAAATCATTTAAAAGGTATTATTTTGTACTTTATGACAGTGACCGTACTTCAAAATCTTCAAAAAAGGACTTATCGGTTTTTGCGAACAAACTCTTCATATATATATATATATATATATATATATATGACGTATAGTGTTTGTCTGTGTTTCCATGTCTCAAAAGCAAAGCAAGGATATCTACCGATTGTATCTTGCAAAGGTCCATAGCCAATCAGCTCCAGTCTGAGACACACTTGACCGTAGTAAGTTTGTGGATGGAGCCGAAAGAATCGCGCTACCATGGCTTGCCTGAAGAAGTGCCTTACTTGACTCGACATATCATAATTAGCCGGAAATACCTTGAAAGGCAAGAAAGTTATGCAGATCTCAGTTATAGACGAACAAAACTGCAGCTATTACCGAATGTGAATAATAACCTTACCTTAAACTGAAAAAGGGCACCTCAACCATCTCTACAACCAACGATATCATTGTATGCTTTTATTAATTTGGCAGTGTATTGCTCGACATCGTTTTGCTCGTTTGATAATTATGTTGGTCAAAGTGTGCCAAATATCAAAAGTCGAATGCATATCGCGATGTTGAATTTCAGCTTTGCAACAATGCTGTCTTTCAGTGGGATGTGAGAACAAGTGAACTTGTCTACTCTCAGTAATTCCTGAATTCGAGAATTTCATTAAAACAAAAAAGAGAATTCCTAAATATAATGCACTGTTAGTGAAAAACAATCATCTTTTCAGTGGAAATCTTCTGGGTATTAAAGTCGATAATCACACTAAAAAGACCGGTGTGAAGAACGTGGGGTCCTGTGGTATATTAAAAAAAGTCAGAAGTAGCCTCATTATCCCTGTTCATGTACTTCTATAATACTATCAGGTATAAATGGTCCAAAACCTAGTCCAAGCTACGATGTAGCTAGGAAATTTCATGATAATTTCCCGAGTTAAAGAGTTCTATACCGAATTTCAACTTTGCAACAATTCTGTCTTTGAGTTGGATGTGAGAACAAGTGAACTTGTCTACCCTCAGTAATTCCTGAATTCGAGAATTTCATTAAAACAGAAAAGAGTAATTACCGAAATGGGATGTGAATGAATTTCTTTCATGCTCATAAACTTTGTGTTAAGTCATAGTAAGCTTCCCTCCTGCTACTTTATGCACCAATTCTCTATGGTTATATTTACTATACATTTTGTGTCACATTGCAATTTTCAACAGCATGAACATGCTGCCTTCCTCGGCATCCTGCTCACCTTGACGCTGCCCGTGAAAGGATCCACATATTCTGTCCAAATTATGTTGTCTACGCTGGACGATATTATGTATGACGTCACATACTGTTCTGTGTCCCCTCTTCCCTGCGTGATGATACCAGACACCAGGTAGTTCGATGTGAACTGAACCTGTAACCAATGATCTGTGCTGAGCGCTGCGGAACACCACGAGGCAGGTCCGTTAAGACGAGCTTGCGGGGTGCAAAGGTAGTAGACGATACAGGATGAGGCAGTGATGGTGGAGTCTGGAATGGCGCCACTTTCGAGACCAAGAGGACTACCAGGAGACATGCCGGGACTCTCTGAGGGACATGAGTAGGCGTGGCATTGCACACCGTTATTTCAGATCTTAAATGATGTTTTAAGGCCGTGTCACACCTTTCCGGGCAAGCCTTGCGTGCGACTTCCGAAGAACAATTTTTACTACCCGGAGGTCCCCGCAGATGACCCGCACATGACAATACCTAGTACGTATCTCACCCGTAGTCGCCCGGAGGTGCGCACGCAAATCTTTTTACCCGCCACCATGTTTAGGCCCTGTCACACCTTTCCGGGCAAGCTACGCAGGCTTGTTGCGAGTGGGGAATTTCCAGCATACCGGACAATTTCTGAGGGCGGACAAGGATTTGGGCGAGTCAGAGCATGTGTCTTACTTGCCGGACGCGTTCTACTTACATTCTACTTGCAGGTATACTGCCTGTGTGCCAGGCGTGTGGGGCTGACAACTCAGTGAAGGAATTCCTCTGAAGGAATGGCAGAAGTCCCGCAGAATGTCATTATCTTGGCTGCATACGGGGACTGCGAAGTACCTGCGTGAGAGTTGCCTGCGAGGTGCTGCCGCTAAGGGCCTCATACTGGCGTTCTGCGTGGACCTCTCCGGGCATCCCCGCGACTCACCCGGAAAAAGTTTTGGTCATGCTCAAAACTTGGCTGCGATTAAATCGGACTTGCGTGCGCACCTACGAGCAACTACAGGCGAGATACGCGCTAGGTACTGTCAGGTGAGGACCAACTGCGGAGAGCTCCGGGTAGCAAATTTGTTTCCTCGCAAGTCAAGCCGCAAAACTTCCCCAGATACGGTATGACAAGGCTTGAGCATGTTTGAAACTTGTTCCGAGTGAGTCATGGGGGTTCGCTCGCAGAGGTAAACGCAGAACACCAGTAGGAGACCCTTACCGGCAGCACCTCGCAGGTAAATCCAACGCAGGTACTTCTCAGTACCCGTAAGTCGCTCTTAACAGAAAACGGATCGGTTTCAAAGCTCTCACGCAGGTCACACGGAATACACGCAAGTAGAAGGTAAGTTAGCATGCGTCTAGCAGGTAAGAAACAAGTGCGAAACTCGCAGACATTCTTGTCCCCGCGGAAAATTCTCCTGCGTGCTGGAAAATCCCTCCTCGCAACAAGCCCGCGTAGCTTGCCCGGAAAGGTGTGACACGGCCTATAGGTCGTTGACAAAATGAATAAATTAATACGCACACTCACACACACACACACACACACACACACACACACACACGCACGCACACAGCTATTGTGTGTGTATGCGTCTACATGTACGTGTTTGGATATGACTGATCTTTACTTTAATCTTTCATCATGGCTAACTATACACACAAAAGCACATGCACATACACACATCGTACACACACATTCATTTCATACATACATTAAGTGAAGTATGATTATGCCCTCCATATCAATGGACGGCAAGCGGAAGGACCAGTTGCACAAGTGGATATGGGCTGTTCAGTCACCTTGAAAAATGGAAAACGAGAACAGACAATTAAACACGCAAACATATCTGTCATTGATATCAAAAATATCTCACCCGAACAACACGCAATGCCTATGGTAGCATCCATGTCATCATCTGTCTCTTTGTCTACCCAACAGTCAGTGATATTCGCGGCATTTGTTGGGCAACTGACTACACCCACTTTGGCGTACACATCCTGTGACGATTCGCCGTAGAGGTTCCCATTTAGTGTTCCGTAAGCTCCCTGGAATCCAAGGTACTGGCAGACCAGACGAGATGCATTTGCCGTCCACCCATTTTGGTGTATAAGTCTAAAATTCTCTGGGCTGTAACGAGGTGCAAAGACGATTCTTCCTTCACAGCTGTTTCCTCCAAGGCTTCTGACAGTTTCGATGAAAGTAGCTGAGAGGAATGACCAAGAAGTCCAAGGAAATCCATTAATTGGAAATAGAAGACAAAGCAATATCCCACTTATGTAGGATACTATGGAAACGAATTTAGGATGATCGTAAAGTCTAATGAAGCAATGAATACAGTATTCACCTGTGTCTTCGACACTTTAGGATAATCTAAAAAGAATATTTATAAGATTGCTGTATCGCGGCATTACGGAATCTACCCCTTTAGAAAATCTTTTAAAACTGGAAAGGGAACAAGTAAGCCTACACATCCAACGAATGAACGTAAATGAATTGAATTGACTTGAATTGAAGACAAAGACATCATGTACTCTACACAAATCCTGTTTCCCACCTTTTCCACATCGTTTGCCTTGCCAACCATCGAGACACGTGCAGTTGAAGCCATCGTCCGTCTCAGTACACTGGGACTGATGAAGACACGGGTCAGACAGACAGGCTGTTTTCACAAGAGATACGTGGGTGTTAAATAGATGAATACATCAACATTATTTATCATTACTTCAATTTACAAGGGCTACTTCAATAAAAGACGTCCAGATAGCCTTTAGATGTTTACAATTGAGCGTTATAGATTGGTAATAGGCCTCCTGGGTTCAGAGTGATTAAGATGAACAGTACGAACTTTATTCAAAATTCATTAGAAATCACAATGAACGAGGATGATGACAAAAACGCTTAACATGAGAATACATGATCGGTTTCTCATGAAAGGAGAACAAAAGAAGAAATCATGCATAAATAATGTACGCATGTGAATTTTTTGCGAAAGTGATAACGAAATAAGATCACGTTGCTACATTACTTTTGGGTCTTTTACTACCGTAAATAAGTTACACAATTTTGTACATGGCAAAATTGTAGTTGTGCATATGCCGTTGGCTGAATATCGTATACATGAGTTTTTGCCAGTTGAAAAGTATACTTATCTTGTCTGTGAAATCATATTTTCTAGCAACCGTTTCCACATTACTGATCTTTGCCATACATGTAGCAACAAATTATATCACAACTTCATATTAATCATGATATCTACTTGAAAAGTAGTTACAGTTACACAGCTTGTCTATCAAGTACCAAATTACACAGTTGAACATTGGACCAGACTCCAGCTATATTACGTATAGTCAAGTTGCGATGCATCCACGACGCACCTGGTCTTGTGCAGACGTATCTTTTTAGGTTTTCGGGGAGCTTCACTTCCGGCGGCAGCTGCGGTAAAGTGTATGCGTCTGACTTTACGGGTTTAGGTATGTACTGGATAACGGCACCATCATCTGACAGCACTGAAGGGCATGATGCTTGGGTGAGGTGGGGGCAAACCTCGGGATCGTTTGAGGCAGCTGGCGAAAGGAAAATAAGCTTAGCAATCTCACAATATACATTCAAATGACCGTAACATCTGACCATTTTCTTAAGAAATCGACACACAATTATGCCAACCCAATAAATGTCGTTGATAATAAACACAATATGCATGTATGATTGTTTTATATTCCACACCAGAACCTACAGTGTCACAAAGGACTTTATTGGAACAAAACATTTATTCCTCATGATGAAAAACTGACGGTGGGATGAAGCACAAGAACGCTGAGTGCAGCTATTAACATTCCATGCTATGTATCACGGCGGAGAAAACAAGACAAACCTGTTTGAAAGCGATGAAGATCATGATAATAATAATCATGATGATGATGATGGTGATGATAATGATGATGATAATAACAATGATAATGATAATGACATTAATATTATTAATTTATATGATACTAATGATGATAATAATAATTGTAATGACGGTAATAGTCATAATAATGATAATATGGTAATTTTCTTGTCCAGGGTATGTTTTTCAGTGTTGACACTACTGATTCACCACAGGGCTCTGCCAGTATTATTCCCTAGCCCTTGAGATTTGAACTCGGTCCTTCTATCCAGGAGTCAGGAGTCTTATGTATTATGCCACAATTTTCCACACTTATCTCCTATTTAGATTTTTCAAAAGCGCACAAATGGTGACAATACTTGGTATGATAAGAAGGTTAAAACATTAATGTAGATAACACTACTTAGAAACATACGTGGTCTTTCAACGTCAGGAAAACAAGGAGGATAATACAGAAATTCCTTTACCACTGAAAATGTGGACTTGAAAATGACCTAAGAAAACAATCCGAATATGTTTTTCCGTGTCAACTAAACAGAGTAACTCGTTGATTTTTTTAATGCAAATTATTTGTAAGAATTATTTTAGGTTTGACATATACATACTGCTTTGACATGGCACGTTCTTTTATGATACCTAGAACAATGAAGCTATAAAAGGTAAACTGTAGGTTATGACAACAGGACTATTGTTAACAGCTGATTTATGTACACGGAAGCTTTTGTCCATAGGGCGTCTGTGCAAAAATGATACACAAATGTAGAAGTGGTATATAAGAATATCATCGATGTATGCATTTTTTCTTCACTATGAGTAGATTGCAGTTTATTGCTTATTTTAGTCATTTGAATTAAAACATCAAATCTAATGAAAAAAAAATACGAGAAGAAAAATAAATTTCAAACTGTTTCAATTCACAGTATAAGAGTAAGGGTTATTTTGTTTGTAGGTAGAGCGTGCCCCACTGCATAGAAAAAGTGCCCACCTGCTCCATGAATACTTGCAGCAAATGGACATTTTTCAAAAGAAGAGGGAGGGGGGGGGGGTGACTTGCATATTTGCTGTTTGTCTTTTTTTTTTAAAGCCCTGTAGCCCACCTCTGTCCTCCCTCCTTTAGCAACTGATTATTGTTGTGAACACGACAGGACTGGTGAACTATCATGGCATTGTTGTGAGATTTGCTATAATGGAAGGATGACTCTGGAGAAAATGAAATGATTTATCAGCAAACAATAAAAGAGCTTGTCAGAACAGCATTGTTTAAGAGAGCTCTGGCCATTACTGGTTAGATTCATTTTGTTGTTCTGTTGCTATTGTTGTTATAATACGATGGGTGCATGGCGGTAGCATCATGCGTCATGTCTTTTGTAGGAATGCCTTCACGTTTCATACTGAAATATTCAGGCTTACATCTCAAGGTTGTTGGCAGCATCATAGAGTGAATGTCCAAACTCAGATTGCCGATAATTTGATAGATTCTCTCAGAATCTCTTGTGTGTTAAGAACCCTGTTATTTAAGAGAGGGATGATAATCCTTTTTTATCAGCTCTTTCAAATGATTGTTGCTGTGTTTCGTTACGGATAAGGATACCTACCTACGGATAAGGATATATAAGAGAAAATATAATAAACTTGAACGAATGTTTGTACAAAAAGTCTGACAGATTATGCGATCCGTTCAATCCACGATTTTTTTTTTTTGTACGATTGGCAGATTCCTTCGCAGCGGCGGCAGGACTCGATACATGTCATTTTGTGGTAGGTAAGGAATAGGTTCTGTCCAAAGACAACACATAGGACAAAGATTCTTAAATCTCCTCCTATCTCTTCCAAGTTCTAAATTTCGAACACGTTTCAGATGCAGTTTGTCGTCCAGTAAAACAATGAGGGAAACGCCTATAAGAGCGCAGACTTTCAGCTTTAATGGACTCTCGTTGTACACGAAGTGCTAAGGACAGGTATTTTTCTTTTGCTGCAGACCCCTATTGAAATTTTGTTATAACTGCATAAGATTGATAAACCCAAACCAACAACAACCACGACAACAACAACAACAACAACAACGACGACGACGACGACGACGACGACGACAACAACAACACAAAAATAAGAAGAATATTGTGAGGGCCTGAATATTTACTTTGTTGTTACTTGACCGTTATCATAGCAGTGTTTTTAGTGTTATAACGGGAGTGCACTGTGTAACATAACATAACCCGAGAAAGTTAGACTCAAACAATTTCTTTGTAGTGCCACTTACGCACTTAAAGGGTAAAAAAAAAAGTGGGGGGGGGGGGGGGGCAAAATGGTGACACCATTAATGTATCCCCCCCCCCCCCACGGTTCCGCCGGCCATGATCAGATTTTCACATAAATACATAAATGGATAGATAATTCTTTTGTCAACAAGTGATCACTTAATACAGGTTTTACCGGCCTATTTCGCACTTCTGTCAGTACATTTATTTATTTATTTATTTATTTATCTATCTATCTATTTATCTATTTATTTATTCATTCCGTCATATTTAGACAGGGTAGTCCCCTCAGTTTCTCAACTGCTTTCCTGGGGAACCCCGTGTACATATACATGATAAAACACTGGATTACAATAACCTTCATAAAAAATCACATACAAGTATAACACATATACACAAAATAATACACGCTTAAAAAGATACTAGATCATGGAGACTGACATAAAATATAAACTAAATTCAGCATTATAGACAAAGTGTATTATCTAAAAAAAAAAAACAACGGTGTAATTACTGTTATGACACACCAAAAATAAAAACTCTGTTTTAAGTACCATAAAAGGGGTTAGTGGAACCAAAAAGAAAGATTATTCAAAACAATATAAACAGTTAAAAATGTAAAAACAATCAATAAATAACCATTGTATCATAATAAGTATCTATTCAAAACGTATAGCTCAACTGACGGCATAATTTTCTAAATCTTTCAAAAGAGGGGTAAGTTTGTAAGAATACTGGGTAAAGTGTTGAATATTGCACTTCCCTGGTAAGAAATGGACGTTCGCATGTATTCTGTCCGTGGTACTGGCAGGCACAAAGAGGGGGGTGTTGACTGCGTATCTGGTGTGGTAGTATACTGGTCCAATGATAATGAGTGGTTTTAGATAAGCCGGCACTCTGTCATTTAAAATCTTGTAAACCATTATACATTGCTGGTTTTTAAGTCTTTGTTCGATTGATTGCCACCGAAGCGTTTTCAGCAGTGGAGAAGAAGAAGGAAATTTATCGGCATCTAAGGCCAGCCGGGTAAACTTTATTCTGGCATCTCTGCAGTTTTTGCGTAAATGTTTTAGTCTTGTTGCCCCAGACCGTACAGCAGTAATCCAGATAAGGGACAAATAGAGAAAAATACAAATCAATTAATGTTTTCTGATTAACATGAGGCTTCATTTTGAGGAAACATGCATATGGTTTAGATACTTTTTTTTACAATGTGATCCACGTGACTAGACCAACTTAAATGAGAATCTAAAATTACACCTGAATACTTCATGGTTACAACTGTTTCCAGAATCTCATTTTCTCAAATAACGTTCAATTGTTTATTTCTTTCTTTTTTTCTTGACCCAAACAGCATAACCTTTGTTTTACCAACATTAATAAACATATCATTAGCATACATCCAATTAACAATGCAATTAATTTGGTTTTGTAACGAAGATTCTATTTTTGGTTATGACTATCCCCTGTTGAACATAACCGTGTCATCAGCATACAATGATAGCTTGGTGGATGAAGAAAATTGGACATGGCAATGATCATTGATTAAACATTGTGAACAACATAGGCCCTAAGGTAGATCCCTGTGGTACACCTGACTTCATTGTCAGGGAGTCACTAATTTAGCCGTCTATTAAAACACACTGTTTTCTTTCTGTTATATATGAGTGAAACCATGTAGGCCCCGTCATATTTCTGACACTGATTTGTGATATCCTCAGATGATAATGACCATTTATATTTGTATTTAATGTTTTTTTTTTTCAAACATAAGATATGGTTGTATATATTTTGTACTTTTGTTTTATTGTCAATCATTTTGTAATCCCATCACTGAGAAAATGGAAATATGAAATATGAAATAAACTTGAAACTTGAAACCACAATTAAATACTCTTTTCCGGTTATACCAAATCGTTTAAGTTTCTCCAAAAGTTTATCATGTGAAATAACATCAAATGCCTTGCGAAGGTCTAGAAATATGGCACTTGTCATATAGCCTGAACTCATATTTGCGAGTAAATACTTGGTAACATCGAGGAGACTTGTGTGCGTTGAGTGCAGTGGTCGCAAACCTGACTGACATTGTGCTAGCAAATTGTGCTCTTTCAAATTATTATAAAGCTGACTGTGAATTCCTTTCCCAAATACCTTGCTTACAGTATACAAAACCGAAATGGGCCGGTAATTAGCAGGATCTGTTTTACTGCCGTTTTTATGTATAGGAATAATTTTCGCTATTTTAAAATCAGCTGGTAATTTTCCACTTTGCCAAAAATAATTAAAGATAAAAGCTAAAGGTTTAGCAATCACTATAGCGGCTGCTTTGAGCAGTCGTGGGTGCATTCCATCGATACCATAGCTTTTATTTTGCTCAAGTGATTCAAGTTCCCTCTGAACAAAATTTTCAGCAATTTCTTTAAATTCAAACATCTGTTTCGTTACTTCCAGCGGAACCACAGTTCTATCATTCATCAAAATCTTATCGTTTTCCCGCAGTTTATCACAAATACAATCAAAATATAAATTAAAAACATTACCTACTTCATATCTATCTTCTATTATTTCATCATCAGTTTCTCATTTCAATATATTACTTTCCTTCTTACGGGGCAATAACGCTTTTACCTTTTTCCACTTGGCTTTAAAATTATTTTTTTCCAATTTTTTGAAAAAATTACTATAATATTCTCTCTTTAATTGCTTATTCATATTATTAACGTTGTTACTTAACTTTTTATATTCATTCCGTAATATTTCTGATCTTATCTTATTAAATTTTGATTCAACATAATCACGTTGACGTGCAATCAATAAAAGTAATACTCATCATTTATCCAAGGAGCCGGATTTAATTTTTATCTTACACTTATATAAGGTGCATGTTTATCACAAATAAGCAAAAAAAAAAAAAAAACTTTAAACTCACCCAATAAACTGTCAATATCTGTTTCAGACTCCAAAAGTGCCATCGTTCATTTTCTATACCAGTAAAGAAATCTTCCTCTTTGTATTGACGGAATGACCTCATAAATTAAATTTTTGGAATTGACTTAGGCGTACACTCTTTCAAAATAACATAAATCAAAGAGTGGTCAGATATGGCCATGGAGTATACATCTGAAAAAAAGATCACCTAATGCAGGGCTCGACACTAACTTTTTTGTTTGGTGGCCCGATGGGGCCACCAAAATCCTCAATTTCAAATTTTTGGTGGCCCGAAAGAAAAATTTGGTGGCCCCGAAAAAAAACAATAAAAAACAATAAAAGTCCTGATTTTTTTTATTAGTCAAATATCTAAGTTTTATCCAGTCATAGTAAGAATTGAAAGTTGGACATACATCTACTTATAAATAAACCTCAATAAACTCGCAACACTCACTCTCAGGCACTCATTCAGTCCTTTTCATCCATCCTTTAAACAAATATAACTGCTAATCTCCGGCGCAAAAAGTTACGAATTAATTGACGTACTTTTCAAAAAATTTTGGTGGCCCGAGGCGGGCCACCAAATTTGCCCTTTTTTAAAATCTGGTGGCTCGACTTTCAATTTTGGTGGCCCCGGGCCACCGGGCCACCGGGCCACCGTTAGTATCGAGCCCTGCCTAATGTTTCAGATGCCAAAATCAAATCTATCAATGTTTCACTCTATCGAGTTATCCTCGTTGGTTTGGTTACAATCTGTGACTTATGAAGAGTATTGCACATCTGCACAATTTTACGTGAAAAATTATTTTCAGTTAACATATTATATACAAATCATATCTCCAATGACAACGATCTTATCAGTAAAATTACATACATTTTCAATATTTTCCTTAAGATTTTCAAAAAATGCTATATCCGTGCTCGGTGGGCGATATACTATTCCCACAAAATATGACTTACTGTTTGGTATTTTGATTTCTAATCACATTAGTTCTAATGAATCTTTTTCCAAATCTGTCCTTCTTTTATATGTGATGGCGGCACTTATGAAAACACCAACTCGGCCTCCCGTTCCTTCTACACGATCATATCTTTCCAGATGGTATCCGTCAACAACAAGAGAAACAGAGGGATAATCTGCATTCAACCATGTCTCTGACATCGTAAATATATCATATGGATTATTTTTCAGGAAAATGCGTAATTCGTCTAACTTATTACGGATACTACGTACATTGAGATGGGCCATTTTTAATCCCTTTTGTCTAGGGAAGTGAACAGTTGCTGATCTATCCTCGGCTATTTCAGTTTGTGAATTTATACATACATTGTCATCAAAGTCATCATTATTTACCGATTCTCCGGAGTGAAATGGCAGTTTGGATATTATACATTTCCAGCAAGTCCAGTTAGCGTTTGAATAAAAAATTTCATCGGAGACTTCACCACATTGATCATGCGCCCATTTATCACAGTTAGTACATAGTATAGCTTTTTTTTATTCCTCTTAATAGATTTTGCACAATATAATTATGCACGGGTATTTATGGTTCATTTTAATGGAAACAGTCTAACATATCAAACTACTGCTATTGAGTTCTTAGTCAAGTTTTCCAATGTCTCTTTCACTGTTAATGTGTACATTCTTCTTTGATTTCAGGAAAGCCGTGATGCGACCGATTTGACAGAAGGATCGTTCAATTTAGCAAAAACCACTCGTTATCGCACAGTCTGTCATTCAAAATTGCAATTTGTGCGTTCAATTTAGCATTTCGTTCAACGAAATTTGCACACGTGGCTTTTGAATTCGTAAAAAAAGGCATTCAAATTGGCTGGCACCCTACGTTCATTCAAATTCGCCACCACTCGTCGAAAAGAGTATTTGAGTCATTTAATTTCGCGAATGGGCAGTCAAATTCCAAACATTTTCATTGAAATTAACGTCATGTTATTTCTCTTTCGAAAAGATGAAAACATTTAAACGTGTATTTGAAGAGTTTGTTCGGAAACACCGATAAGTCCATTTTTGAAGATTTTGAAGTACGGTCTCTGTCATAAAGTACAGAATAATTCCTTTTAAATGATATATTGGTCACTACATATAAAAGTACATTTGTGAAGTTATGGTCAAAAGAAGCAAAACATTTCTTATTATTCTCTTTATTTTTCTTGACCTTTAATCGCAAATATCTCCATTTGGCAAATATGGACTTATCGGTTTTTGCGAACAAACTCTTCATTTCTATGTGACTTTTTGTTTCATCCGCACACTGTTAAGCAGTAAAATTATCTTTTTTTTACCCCATATAACTCGAGTTTGTTGTTCTGTATCCGACCTTCGCCCCTTTTCATTCATGCATGTCATTATAGGCCTATAAATACCAATACTACAGATGAACTTCATCTTCTTACAATCATGACAGCACAGATTCTCAAGAAGACAAAGAAAGAATCATAAGAACATTTGATGATCATAAGCTTCACTTCCTAGAACTGGCCGACACACTCGGCCAGATAATTAGTTGTGGCCATATGCACTATCTTCGGACTGGAAGACTTGATAAGCACATTGAATAAAAAAAAAAAAAAAAACTGAAGCCAAAATCTCTAAAGCAATTACGAAAACATAAAATGTAACGATGCTTACAAAATAATAGCTATATTAAAAAAAACACAAGGACAGAACCAAAGCATAAACATGTGTGCTAAATTCAGTGCAAAAGACGTTAAATTGGATGCCCAAAAATGAATTCGAATGAACGAGCGCAGCATATGCGTGATCACGTGACCATATCTAATTCTAAATTGAATGAACGAATAACGAAATCGTGCTGGTTTTTCGAATTTCAATTGAAAAAGTGTTAATTAGTATGAGGTTAAAGGTAATGTGAATGCTCCAAAATAAAATTTGAATGAAGAGATCATCAAATTGAAATACCGAACATGTCACCTACGCTAAATTTTGCGAAATCGAATGCAGCAATAAGTAATTGGACTGACAAAAGTGCCGAAATTGGCCGGGAAAACCTATACTAACGAAGCATCTTGGAAAAGAAAGAAAAAAAGGTGACAAAAAAGACATCAACGTACCTGACGGCTGCCACAGTAGAAACGACATCCACATGGCGACTACAATTCCCTGGAATTATAAAAACAGAAAAATCGACATTTCCTTCATCGAACGTAACAGAAACCGCTACTGAATAATTATTCATTATACCTTTTTATGTTTGGTTTGAGCACTGAGGTGAAAGATATTAACTTTGGATATTTTAAACGTAATAGTTTGTTTCTCTATTAATTGAAGGCAGAGATAACTGATTGTTCTTTTGAGATGCATTACCATGGTGGCCAGTAATAGCAAGTCGTTTATCACATAGAATAATCACAGAAACATTAAAAGATAACTATCGAATTTGTTGTAAAACAATTTTCAAATGATATGAAGATTTCTACAGGAATGATCTATTGTTTAGCTTTTGATTTCTTCGTCTGTTGGCACATGAACTGCATTATGATGACAAACGTTTATCTCGACACGACAAATTCATATCTAAATACGTATTCTGAAACAGATTCCAGAACCCTCCTAGCGAGCGAAGCTGATATCAGTTGTAAAAGTAGGAAACTATATCATCGAGACAAAATAGTGATTAGACACTGACTTGTTTGGTGTAATCTACCTTGTCTTTGAACACCATGCTGAAGATAGCAATGACATCACACATACCACGATGCTTTTGAAATTTGCTTGATCAGCAAATGGCTATTAGGTCTACTTCCTTTTATATTCCTCTATTAGATTATATGTTGGTCGAAACAGATTCATAATTATATATATATATATAAACAGTATATATATATATATATGTATATATATAAATATATATATATATATATATATATGTAAATGAATATATATGAATATTTCAGCATTAGGGCAATAAATGCCATATATTCATCCTAAGGCAGCTGTAAGGGTTGGAACTTTGAGTTCTATATCTAAATGCTTCGGATTATGTCTTCATTAGTTAGTTTAGGTTGGAAACTTACCCTCTGGCCATAAAGACTCCTCAGTCCAATCATCTTGTTAAGGAAGTACGAAAAGCACCGTTTCCTTTGGCTTTCAATTTTCCCCACAATCTGTCAGTTCATGCCATTTCGCTGTATACAGAAGAGTTCTGCGGACACTGCAAGTCAGTTGAATTGATTTTGATAAACCCGTCAGGGATTTTTTTTTCTCATCTATACAACTGCGTTATCCATGCACTCCAGCTGCCCCAGGTTTATATATGTGAGGGATTTATTTTGATTAACCATACAGACAAAAGACATACACTCAAGTACCTATCTATTGGCCTTGTTTTCCCAGGGTGGCTCAATCAGTTAGTTGATCCGATCTTTTGTTGGAGGCCCTGACCTATTCAATTCGCTAGATAAATGATTTAAAGAATTTAGTATACTATACCGTGGTCAATACCGGTCACCTTGTACTTTCTATTATGTGCGTCCTTGTGCTCACCTCCCCCTATTTATGTATACGCTTTCTTGAGTTGCGATTTACCATATTATGGAAATAAGCTGTTGTTCCTGTTGATGCACCGTTAATGGATGCGAAATATGATGTCCGTGAAGGGTACCGACTGGATATACGACGCGATCGAGTGTTTCAAATCAATATCATGTGGCAACATCTTCAGGGTATGACTCGACTATCTGCTTAATAATACAATCTTCGTAAAGTGGTACACTATATGGTTTAACGGTGCAATCTGGCTGTCCAGACTGTAATACATTAAAGCCCCCAGTCCACACACAAAATCGCAGGCTCATCTGAAACCAACAAATGAAAAAGAAAATAGTGTACCGACGAGTTCCGATAAAATCTGAGCCACACCCTCCAGATACACTCGCTAAGGAAAACCAAATGTGATATTAATGATCCCCAGAACGAACACTCATGTGCGATGACTGTTTAATCGTCAGAATAAAACTCACAAACTCTCAGAGAACGTCGGTTGGACACTCCGATAGTCGTACAACACAGGTCTTATAACACACATGGGACTGACTCGACACTTATCCGACACTGACAGGACTAAATGCGAGTGAGAACTGATGACAAACTAATGTCCCCGTTCCACGTATTTTTTCTTACAGGTCACCTATCGAAAGCAAAACTTTTTGCCTGAGAAAAAGTTGGTATAGACCTGAGGTCTTTTCGACTTCCTGATCCCCAAGATGTGCATGGTACAAACGAGGATCGGTGGCTAGTGTAACGATTTGGAGACATGTGTGAAATACATGATAAAATGAAATAGAATGTATACAGTTTAAAATATTTGTTAGAACATTTTGATTAATCATCTCTAATTCAGATTTTCAATTTTCATCATATCAAAATATTGTTAATATCTTGAAACATTCATTGTTTTGTACATTTCCAGCTATGGGGGAACGTCTGTGGAACTCTCTACCAGTCCAGCTTCGGAATTACCACAGCCTCAATACCTTCAAGTCTGAACAGAAGACTTATCTTTTCCAGCAACTTTGTGAATGATGTGTGACACTTTGTGGGAGCTGGGCGCCTTTGAATTATTCTATACAGATAAATGGCGCTATATAAATGCTGTTTCATCATCATCATCATCATCATCATCAACGTGCATTGAGACCTGTGGCTCGTTTATCCGAAAACGAAATAGGGTTCGATATTCCGAAGGATCGTTTATCTGAAATAAAATAGGGTTCGTTATTCCGAAGGTTCGTTAATCCGATAATGAAGTAAGGTTCCTTATTTCGAAGGTTCGTTGATCCGAAAATGAAATAGGGCCCATAACGAACCTTCGCAATAACGAGCTTTGTCTCATTTTCGGATTAACGAACCTTCGGAATAACGAACCCTATTTCATTTTCTGATTAATAAACCTTCGGAATAACAAACCTTATCAAATTTCGGATTAACGAATCTTCGGAATAACGAATCTTCGAATAAATAACGAACCTTCGGAATAACGAACCTTCGGACTAAAGAACCTTCAGAATAACGAACCTTCGGAATAACGAACTGTAACCGTTTTTACTCACCGTGTCCATATCAACCCAGTGGTATAATATAATGGGTACTAGGCAACGCTAGGGTAATAATAATGGCAGGGCCTTCCGGTACAGCAGTGAAACATTGAAGAGGCTACCCTGGATAAACAAGACCTTATTTTTTCCAGCCGCAAGGCTAGTCGATATCGGATAAGTGTCGAGTCAGTCCGATACTAAAGATTCGACTCTCGTGCATTTCCAACCCACGTCTTTTGACAGTCTGTCTAGTTTCCGAAGATTGAGTAGTCATTGGACAGGTAAACTTAAATTTTGGATCTTGGACTCTTCTGGAATGGGTATCAACATTAATGTACCTACAGCTGAAAACCACTGTCTACTCTAAGCATCTTGTTGGTCCTTTCCAAGGCCTTTGACACTATTGATCATGATAATACTCTTGCAAAGATTGTCTCAATCATTATGGTGTGAGAGATAGGGGCGTGTAGTGGTTCAGGAATTGTGTTTAAAGATATAAACGCTATGCCCATTTTAATCTCAAATCTCAATCTTATCTCAACTTGTCCTATCTACTCCTCGTTTTTCTTACCCTTACTTCCAACTCATTTCTCATAATGCAGAGTTTTGATTTTAGTCCCTGTTGCAGGTGTTGTTGTTGCTGTTGTTGTTGCTTTGAAACAATTCAAATATTCTGTTATTGTTATGTATTATTATCTTACTATTAGGTAACTTGATTTTTGAAGAGGCCTAAGTAATACACGCTGTGCTTTTGATTTTGCCTCCCCCACTTTGGTTCTTGTGACTACGACTTCATTACCATTATTTTGTTTGTGATGTATGTTTTTATTAGAATTTACATTTCGTTTGTTTTTGTACTTCAAAACAACAACAACATAATATCATTGTATAGAAGTTACTATTGTAACTCAGTTTTGATTGTTTCTTTCTTCATGCAAACACAAATCATAAATACTAATAAATGTTAATCATGCCTAATAAATCAAATCATCCTCCAAGAGCCCTTATTCGAATCTCTGGAGCTTGCAGAATCAGATTTTTAGAGGAACGCCGAAATTTTTAAAAATCAATTCCTTTTTTGGATCAAATGAGACTCCAATGGCCAGTGTAATGGGGCCTTGTACGACTTTGTGGAGATATCAGTTTGAAACAGGTATAGTCCATCCCAAAGCTAAAGATGCTTCCATGTATGAATTTGATGACGAAACAGCTATTATTATATCAGTACATCAGTGAGAACGAACGCGTATGGTGCTTTACAGATTAGGAAAAAAAGAATAGACAAAGTGAGAGAGACCGAGGCTAGGATAGAGAGAGAGAGACAGAGAGAGAGAGAGAGAGAGAGTAAGCGAGAGAAAGAGAAAGGGGTGGGGTTGAATTATATAGAAGGAAAGGGGCGGGATGAGCACTTAATCAAGCACATAATAGAAAGTACAAGGTAACAAGCATTAAGCACGTTGGTGGGCACCTAACTTACATTCTTTAAATCATTCATCTAACTGCTTGAATAGGTAGCCGAGTGCATGTCTTTCGTCAAGAGTATGTTTAATTTAAACCAATTCCTCATTTACATGAACTGTTGGCAACAACTCACTCATCCGTAGAAATAAAAATCATGGACGGGGTTTTTCAAAATCGGCACAACTCAGTGTTTCAGTGTTCACAGTTTTGTTCGGTATACAGCATAATGACGTTTACATGACATTATATTATAGGGGAAAATGCCTGTTGGAGAAAACATTGTGAGCAAAATCTGAACAGGATGAGTGGAATGAGGAATATTTGTATCCAAAGGGTAAGTTGCCACCATAAACTGATGAAGATATTATTTTGAAAAAAAAAAGAGTGCTTTCGGTTAACGCTGCGAACGATCCAATGCACTGAACGCAGAACACGTAACATCCGAAGCATTTTTGAAACTGGAATCAATGATACAACCCGCTATCGTGAAGATTCTTGCACGAATCTACACACGATTTAATTATCTTCCATGAATATAATTTACTTGAAAATGATTTCAATTGATTTTGTGAAATGAAACGCTATTTGTATAACCACTGAACTTATGACTTATAATTTGTGTATTATTTCACATTGTCATGGATGGATGTTGTAAACACAACACTGCATGATTTGTGTGGAAAATTTGATAAATGAAATGAAATGAAATGATATGACTAATACTGGAATGTAAACTATGGATACATTTATCTCCATTTCGAGCAACATGATCTATTTGAGCAATATGAGGAGAAACTCAGGGTAGCATTGAATCGCCGATAAACCAGTAAACACAACTAAAGGTATATTAATGGCTCGCTGTCCTTTGCTTCGAGGGTAAAAACACCTATGCCGTGTTGCTATTAACCAATGTTTTTAACATATCTACATTGAGTGGTTTTCATAATAACATGTTATTTGAAACTGGGTATGGACACATTTGGCATCTTTCAAGACATGATGTCACACGATTTATCATTCTTCAATATGCCGCTATCGTTCATAATAGGCCTACTCAGCACTATTAAAAAGAGTAAAACAACAAAAAAAAATCTTACTAGTAATATTTATGTTGCATTTATTGTTTGGAATTTTGATTTCTCTGTTTCGAAATTTATTTCAGGGAATTCTGTTCTCACTGTGGTTCTTGTTTCTACTTTGGCAGACATCAGGTACGTAATGCAATTTTTTTTTTGTATATTATCTCGTTATGATAATTATAACTAGGCAGTATCGCTAGGTGATACGTGAAATTAGTGATCAACTGTGTCTGAAAAAAAATTATGTGTGTGCTATTTATTTACTCATTTATATTATATTCTACTTATTTAATCAAGCAGGTTTGAATCCTTTTTTCTCTCTTTTCTTTTCTTTTTTTTTGGGTAAAGTTTGTGGATCAATTATCTCAAAAAGTATGACGTCTTCTGACTTCAGGGAATGGCTACTAACTGATCAATGGGAATCAGTGGGAATGCTGGGGGATGATTGTTCCAATCCTTGTGGGATTCATTTAAGAGTACATTATATATCTATTTTTGTGTGAAAATTATTTGCTTCAGAATGGTCTCATATTCAATTAATGTGCAGTTAATCGTTAACGATCCCCCGTCACTGTACAGGCATGCTAACCTGGAAACATTACATTATCCGTTAGAGGTTGTTGGGATAAACTATGATTTCTGTTAACTTTTTTCACAAATTCTGAATGCTATAAGTTTTGAAGTAATGCGATATGCGTGATTTCAAAGTTCCTTGATTCGGACAGATCAATCTAATGTTAGTAGATATCAGTATGGAATGCAAAACCCCCTGTACCCTATAGAAAATCTTTTGAATCAGCAACATGATTGTTCGAATTGATGACGCTCGTACAATCAAACAGTTAATTGAGCTTTATATAATACCTTTATTGATATTGACCATTTCCGTGGTGGTCTTTTTTTTTCCAAAAGGTGTCCTTGTTAATTAAACAATGGTAAACTTACATTTTGTCTCAAAGGTTGTAACACATTATGGCTGACTCTAGCTCTCATGAGCGCTTCCTCTTTTGTTTTGATAGATGCCAAAACCAGGGGGCAGAATTATTGTGTCTATAAGGAGTTGAGAAACCTATATAGGATTCGCTTTAAGAACATTTTTTTTTTTTGTAATAGGTGTTGTCCATTTAACAGAACCATTATCTTATCGCCAGCAAAAATTATAGTTCGAGCTTTGGCGCAGGACTTATGCTGTACTATTTTTTCTTTATGAGTGTTATAAGAACAATATTCAAATGGACTTTCCTAACCTATTTATACATACTGGAAAGAAAGCACAGACTCCGGAAAAGCGCGAACAGAAAAAAAAAAAAGATGCTCTGAAGTATACCTGGTCTATTCAAGCCCTTAATCATTCCCAAGCAGTGCCGTCTGTGCAATGAATGTAAAAACAAACAAACAAACAAACAAACAAACAAACAAAACAGAACAGGATGTAAACCACAGGAGTAGCAACAATGAAGGGATTATGTAATTAAACTAAATTGAACATGCTTTATGAAAATAAGAAAAACAAAATCAAGTCTGATCCCTCAACAGCATCAAGCCATTCATGAAAAGATAAATCTGAGCATATCTATCAATTTGCTCGGCAACAGGCCCAACAGGCCAACACGCTGCCTATAACAAACATAAATGAAATACTGATTATTTACTTCATAATTCACCGTGAAAAGTAAGTGCTTTAAGAAAGAAAGAAAGAAAGAGAGAGAGAGAGAGAGAGAGAGAGAGAGAGAGCATGTCGCATGTAGGAGAATTGCTTAAAGGGGAAGGCTAGTAACTGATCAGTGGGAATCAGTGGAAATGCTGGGAGATGATTGTTCCAATCCTTATGGGATTCATTCAAGAGTTCATTGTATATCTATTGTTGTGTGAAAATGATTTGCTTCAGAATGGTCTCATATTCAAGTAATGTGCAGATTAATGCTCCGTCACTGACCAGGGACGCTAACCTGGAAGCATTAAACTGCACATTACTTGAATATGAGACCATTCTGAAGCAAATCATTTTCACACAACAATAGATATACAATGAACTCTTGAATGAATCCCATAAGGATTGGAACAATCATCTCCCAGCATTTCCACTGATTCCCACTGATCAGTTACTAGCCTTCCCCTTTAAGCTAGACTAGTAAATGTGATCCAGAGTTGATGCAGATTTTTCATTACCAGTCTTTCATCATGTCTGAATATACAAGGATAGAAACTACTTATGATGTACAACAATACACCGCGCGCAATACTGACATGCGAAGGTCTAACATTGTAAAAATAGCATAAATAACTTAAACCAATCGTTCCACTAATGGAATTTGTCCAGCGCTCTCGTTCATAATAGACAATTGATAAGTAAGTAAGTAATCTCCATATTGCTCAGACAGTTGCTTTTATCGTATTTCAAAAAAACCCCACAAAACAAAACAAAACAAAACATGAAATTCTCACCGTTTTTTGTGTCATTCAATTTATTTTCCCCATGGTTCCCTCATTGACGTTTTCTACGGCGGTGGAGGACCTGGTGGAGAGGGGACGGAAAGGGAAGGGGTAGAATACGTGGGTGCACGTCACGAGACCGACACCCACGAGTCATACAGCCCACAAGTCATACAGCAGCTCACATGTCATACAGCCACGATTCATACACCTCACAAGTCATACAGCCCACTAGTTATACAGCCCACGAGTTCGACACTGAGTAAAATTTATAAAGCCCATGAGTTCGACATCAAGTAAAATAAGCCAACGAGTTATACAGCCCATGAATTCGACACTACGCATTAACTTGTAAAAGGCTCACGAGACCGACACTAAGCAAAGAATGCCCATGAGACCGATACTAGGTTTAAAAGGCTCACGAGACCGACACTAGGTAAAAGAGGCTCACGAGACCGACACTGGGCAAAAGAGGCTCACGAGACCGACACTAGGCAAAGAAGGCCCACGAGACCGACAGGCTCAACAGCGCCACCTATAGATCAATTAATTGTACAGGGTGTCCAGATAATGGCATAAAGAAGGTATAAGAGATGGAAAAGGAGAGTTGCTAGGGTAACACCTCGTCAATTGCCCTCCCTCATTCCCTGTAAGGTTGTGTTTGTGTATGTGAGTGTTTGTGAAAAAATAAACAAAATTCAGTAAAAGTGCACGAGATATTTCAACATTACTTTCGAAAATGCGAAAACACCCTCGATTCCCTATTTGCAAAGCCCATACCGGTAAACACATCCTTAGAAAACAAGGATAACAAAATGATGTGGACATTCAGATCAACCAACTAGAAAAATACTCAGGTATGAAATGAAGTTAACTAAAAGAAAATAATTCACAAAATGGTCAATGTTGCAGTGCACAACTGCTTTACATCTGGGGGGGGGGGGTGTAGTCATCTGCAAAGGCGTTGAAATGATATAAATTCACAGAAAAATAACGTAATCGTCAATTAAGGCAGCGCTAAGAATTCGGAAAAAGAAGATGCATCCATGAGAACAACTTGTCTATTTAATGAAAAATGTACTGTTTTGAGAAGAATAATTTTACAAACACGAGACACTGAAATCGAGGTGAATCGTTGCGATAAAAAACATTTTCATCCGTTGAATTTCAAATATTATAGTTAAAGAGAAAATTACAAATTAAACCCTAAGCAGGAGGGTATAAGCTGGCTGATGGGATATCTATAAGGCCGACTTAACTTGTGAAGCGAGAAAGAAAAGGGCGACAAAAAAAAAAATAGATCCTGCCCACCGTCTAATTAGAAATTAGGAAAGCCAATTTGATATTGCACGATGGCATCTAAAATTAAACCATTCATCGTTCTTGTCCTCTATCATATTTTTCATACATTTTTTTTTTTGGAGGGTCCCATGAAGAGGACAATCTTATTTCTTTTAAATGGTAACAATGTCGCTCCCCGTAGCATGACAGAACTGCCCCCTAAAAGCCACACTTGTAGAAATACATAATAAAATATTCAATGTCGTTGATATGTAGATGGTACTGTTATTAGTTAGTTACAATCTCTCGCTCGACAGCGTAACGAAATTGCACCCGCCAGTATGTAATTTTCCCCTTCATGGAACACCCTGTACAGACAATTAACATGTAGATGGCGCTCTTTATCCTGTCGGTCTCGTGAGCCTTCTTTGCCTAGTGTCGGTCTCGTGAGCTTTCTTTGCCTAGTGTCGGTCTCGTGAGCCTTCCGTGCCTAGTGTCGGTCTTGTGGGCTTTATATGCCTAGTGTCGGTCTCGTGAGCCTCTTTTGCGTACTGTCGGTCTCGTGACCCTTAATTATGTAGTGTCGGTCTCGTGGGTTTTCTTTGCTTAGTGTCGTTCTCGTGAGCCTTTTGTGCCTAGTGTCGAACTCATGGACTGTATGATTCGTGAGCCGTATAACTCATGGGCTGTATAACTCATGGACCTATTTTTGATGTCGGTTTCGTGGACCTTATGACTCGTGGGTGTCGGTCTCGTGGGATGACCCCGAACGTGTGACCGTGCATAACAAAACCAACAAAAAGTCGCACCACTTGACTTTACGTGAGGACTTAAAAAAGGTAAAATAGGTCAACCGAGTCATTTTGAATTTTTCATGTTTTCTGAAAGAGCTGTCCTTTTTCTTCATTAGTCTTCAGTTTAGAATCATAAAATGAATGGGAAAGTGTGTTTTCAGCATTTTTTTTTCTACAAACCTTTTTAGGGAGGAAAGTAAAACGTATAACGATCAGCTATATCTTAAAGGCCAATTTTCATTTCTTGAAATCCTTGGCACTCTCTTCAAATTTAAGTCTAATAACTTTTGAAAGGATAACGCTACTGCTTTGAAAGTTGGCATTAATCAGGGACAGAATGTGTTAATCATTCAATCATTGTTGTTGCTCTGATGGTTTACACCCTGTATTTTGTCCCTTTCATTGCACAGCTAGCACGACTTGATAAAGATTAAGCTATACTATACCTATACCTATACTAAACAGAGCCTCTTTTCTCAGTTCACACTTTTCCAGAGTGTGTGCTTCCTTTCCAGTATTTAGATTAGGTTAGAGGAGTCCATTTGAATTGATTTAGACATCACTTTAAAGTTAAGAGTCTGCTCTTTTATAATCTTCCCTTAACGAAAGATCCATGTCTGGCGAATTTTTGTTGATTTTGTGATGCAGGGTCACAAAGAATGAATGACAACGTGATACATTTTTAGACCTGCTCTCCTTCGAAACCACCGCTCCCCATATAGTGCACTAGCACTTACAGCCGTATCGACACAAACTTTTCACATGCATAACAATAACTGTAGAACAAAAGTTATCCTTGACCCCATTTCTCAATATCAAAATGAATGGATTAAAAGAAGCACAAGGGCTTTAATAGTAAAAGAATCGTTAATTTCCACCATTATAGCCAGTGTATATGAATAGAACTTACAAGCAACGCGCGCTAACAATTGTTGTATCTCTTCTCGACGTTTACACTCTAATCTAAACTGTTTCCAGAAATGACACGTAGTGGTGCTTGGTAAAAATGCTGTTTTTCCAAATTTTTGTTCCATGCATTAATTTTTAATCTATGGTCTATACTTCTATTGCTCGAAAGACCCCATTTGGTGTATATAGTGTGTATGTTTCTTTTTGTAGTGATCATGTAGACATGAACATGTTGTTATCCCTGTCTGGCTATGTATATTCTCAATGACTCGCATGTCAAATTTTTCATATTGTTTCTCGTACGTTCTGATGAAAAAAGTAAAGATAAAGTTTGAATTTGAATTTGAATTTGAATCATCAGGACGTTATTATAACAAATTTAAAGCAATAATGTCAGGGCACATTATCATTTCACAGGCCAATGGTCCTTTCTGAGTTGACAGCAGCTACTCAGGGTCTGATTTATTGCGTGAAGTGTGGTAACAAACGTGAATTGTAATTCGAAACTTGTTTTTTACTGGGTTGATAACATGATTTGGAACCTGATAATAGGGAGCTTTAGATTTTGACGCGCGGACGTTTGAGCCGACGCTTGCGCTGGACGTTCTCCTCTCCCTGCGTCGTGTGGAAAAGTAGCTTTAGATTACGCTGGGACGCAACGTATAAAAAATAAAATCGCGCCCCCATAAGATTAGTGCATGAAGAAGCTCTCTACGTCGCAAACTGTGTGCGGACGTGAAAATAGCCCGGTACGCGTAGTAAACAACTCAGGCGACGCAAGCTAAAAATAGATTGACTTTACGCGCGCTACTGCGCAAGCTCAGAACATGTTTTTTTCCGTTGAACGTCCGCGCGTCTAAAATCTAAAGCTCCCTAATGACGGGACGATTCTAAATCAGTAACTTCAAATGAAGATGTAATGAAATCAATCAACAGGACACGCTATTGATCTTAAATGTATACACTGTTGACTGTTTCTGACATGTAGGCCTAGGTAAGGCTTGTAGAAATGGTAATTACTGCAATGAAGCGATTGCCTGTTTGAATTCATTACGATGCGAATTGACACAATTTGAAATTCATTTCATTTCTTTAATCTTGCAAACATAAATTTAATCGAATGCGATATCTTCATCGCAAAAATCAAATGGCCAAGCCAGGAATGCACTACAAACCACTCTTCTACCACCATAAAAGACGGAAAGACACTTTTATGAAAATAAATCAGCGAATAGGCCCTAGTCATTTGCCATCACCCAGCACAATCGCTGTTTCAACGTCTTCCCCTTCCCCCAGTTTTTGGCCCGGGATAATGTGCAGTGTATATATAACTCTCTTGCAACGTAGGCGCCTACCGCATTTAAGTTAAAGAATATGTTAAAGCAACGTTTTAAAGCTGTGATGATTCTTACAAATTCTTTGCTGATAATTCAGGTCACATTCGAAAGGCTTCTTCCTTTCAAGCCGGTTCTGTAAATTTGATACCTCTACAACAGGTTAGTATGTATATATTATGTCCATTGATTCAAGAATCCAGTGATCTAAATTTAGGCGATGTTTGGGAATTCGGGCCAATGTGCTTCACTCCACCGTTAGTCAGTTTCATTATGAGGATTAAATGATTAGATCCCATTTACATTTGCAGATATTTTAAGACATGTTTGAATGTCACTTTTTTCTCTGCACCAGTTTCCATATTGGCATGAGAACATTTAGAAGGTTGACATTTGTATCATATTAATCGAAAGTGGTTGGTTGGTTATTTGAAATTAGTGACAATGTTTGTTCTATTTCATCTTCTTCTTTTTTCAGCACAATACAATCCGGCAGTGTGCCCCCACCTCACCAAAGTCCCATGCCCTTCTGTACTGTCAGATAATGGCGCCGTTATTCAGTACATACCTAAACCCGTGAAGTCGCACGCTTACACTTTACCGCAGCTGCAACCAGGAATGAAACTTCCCGAAAACCCGACTGGATACATCTGCACGAGACCAGGTATAGTCCTTAAAGGGGTGACATACATATAGTTTTGGTTAAGGTGAGATGTCAGCCCTTAACTTTTTACTATATACCTAGAGACCACTTTATGAAATGTTAGAGACCAAATATCATCAAAAACTCAGAAAAACCTGAAGCTGTAATCATCTCAACCGAAACTGTACCAATCCTTTACTCTCAAGTAGAATCTACATACTATCAGTGACTACGGTGTGCTAAGTGTCGATCACTGTCCCAATGTGCAGCTTGGTACGATACCATATAAACAAGCTGTCTCTCTGTACTCTTTGGTATTTATTCAACGGATGATGTGATTGATGTGAAGTCAAATTATTGGTTTCCTCACAACTCATTGCATAGCTGTTGCTGGAAGTTGGTAAGGAGGAAAAGGTTATACTAGAATAACATAATCTCACTTAAAAGACTAATGTACACTCTAAGAAAAAAAGGTTCTCAAATGGTTCTCGTCGGCTCCAAAATGGTTCTCATCAGATGTTTCTCGCAAAATGGTTCCGATGAGCACCTATAAATGGTTCCCAATCGAAATGGTTCCGCTCGTCACCATTTGCTAGTATGCGACCCAGTCCCCGAGTGTTATTTGTGGTACTCCTGCAGGACAAACACTATCTTTAGGTCCACTTTCATTTTTCCCCTTGCTGTATATTCGAATGCCAGATGTAAGAATCACCAAAAATGTGGTATTGGTACAAAAATATTGTATTTGTTTCTACTACTGTGATAATAAAAAGTACATATTGTTTTTATCGTAGACTAATGACTTCTCTTGGCTGCGTGCCAACTGGCAGCTAGCTGCCACCATCCAATTTTAGCGCTCGATCAGATATGCGTACGCGTAAACGTACACATACTAGTACTGCACTGTTGTTCCACCACCGCAAATGGGAATCTTGTGTATGTAACCGTGCGGCGGCTATGTAGCCCTGTGCTGCCTGCACGCACTGCCTATGCATGATGCAAACCTACCACCACTGCGGGCAGAGTGCCAATGCAATACCGGTATGCCGTGCATGCATGCATGCAGCAGCAGACGGCTAGTATAGTAGACACACTGTAGGTCTATGCATCACACCCATAACGAACGGCACCCGGTAACGTTAGACATTAATTTTGTCAAAGTGGACTGGAAACGTGTCACTGATGTCGATCAATTCCATTTTCGCCATGGCAGTCATCACAATTTAGGAGAATAGGTAAGACTTGTAGTTTTAATGTGGTTTTATCTCATTTTTAGATGACATTCGTTGGTACAAAATCAAGTTAGATTCATCACTCAGTTTTCGTTTTCAGTCAGTACAGTGATAACCTTTAAGTAGATCCTAATGTTAACGCTAGATCTAATTTGATCGTAGCTGCTATCTTGTGTAATGTTTACCAGGTACAGTAGATCCAGATCTAACAATTAATAACATGTTAGGCCGAACGTTAACACTTTACAATTAGAAATTTGGCATAGCAATGGGCTAGCCCGAACAGACGCCGTGCGGAGCATGGCTGTCACGTTTTTACAGCGACTGGGCCGGGCTAAGTTACTTAGTTAGGCCTGCATGTAAACGTTTATGCCTATTAAAAGTAGAGTCTACTAACTCCAAAACACAGCCAGGACACCTAACGCAAAGATATAACTGTGTACAAGGAGCGCCCCGGGGTATACAATTAAAAGGCCTTTACCGGTTCATGCAATAAGGAAATTTGTTCTAGACAGTTATAACTGTTGTTAGTGTTAACGTTTGATAGAGCCAATAGAGGTCTGTCTACAGCCCAGTACAGTAGGCCTAGGTCAAAATCTCTTCAGTATGTTTTTAGGCTTATTCTAAGTAAGGAGTCACGTCATGTAATGCCATGTTCTGTTTATCGAATTATAGCAATGGCTTTGTTTTATTAACGCGGTGTAGGTCTATTGTATCTTTCAATTCATATGTCAGGGAAGTGGACACACCAACATGCACAGAAACCAGGGAACAAGCAACTCCGGCCGGGACGATAACCAGTACGAACGTGTTGGGGTCGCTGGTGCGGTTATTAGGGAACAAGGTAGACTCTACATTGATCAGAGAGACAGCCCGTGCGTGACAGACCGTTGACAACATCGGCCAGAACCGTAGGCTTAACACTATAGCCAAGAATGAGCTGGGCGGCCACAAGAATTCATCGATCAGAATAAGTAGAGCCCGGGATAGCCCATCCACAGCATCAGCCAGATCCCTGGGCTAGTCGAGAATGAGCTGTGTTGGTAAGACAATACATCGATCAGAATGACAGCCCGTGATAGCCCGTTGACAGCATCAGACAGAACCCTGGGATAGTCAAGAATGAGCTGGGTGCCCTCGATCAGAATGACAATTTTAGCCCGGATAGCCCGTTGACAGCATCGACCAGAAACCTACGCTAGCCAAGAATGAGCTGAGTTAAAGAAAAAACACTGATGCTGCCAGAGAAAACCTTTTAGAAATATGTAGGTAGGGTAGGTAAGTCCGTGTGCATTGACTTATAGTGTATTTTATAGTAGACAGAAAGATCTGTCTGTCCGGAGGACTCTTTTTATATTTTGCCATTAACGCTGTCCTACGGAGGGGATCCGTGAAGCCAGACGCAGTCTCCGCGGAACATTCCCCGACGGACAGATACAGACCGATCTTTCGGTCAAATTTTATAGCTGCTCTTTCAGAATCTGCCGTCAACCAAAAATTCATGTCTGGCGATTTTTTGTTGGTTTGTGTGATGGAGGGTCACATATGTTTTGTTATGATCCCAATACAGTATTTGCAACTTACAATGTACCAGTGATGTTTCAGTATAATTTGCATTTAACAACTTTGAATCAACTGTAGGCCTATTGGGGGTGGGGGGGGGGGGGGGGTAGACGTAATGAGATCAGACCAGATGCCAATCTGAGAAGTGGAGTCATTCATAGTTTTAAACTTTAAAAGCACAAACGGAAAATGCTCTTTATTCTTCTCCAGTCATTGTGTGGTCAATTTCTGCACACTTTTTAAAGTTTGCACCTAGACTGGTAAAACTTATTGTATTTATACCCACGCAGGAATTACGTATTGTGTAGAGAATTGAATTGAAGATTATGTAATCTATTTCAAAGCACTGATGCACCTCTTGTCACCAGTTTGTATTGTTTTTGCAGAGATACAAAATGTACATGTACGGGATGTACGTGTTGGTGGTGATTAAAAGACTGTTGCCAAATTTGGTGAACAAAATGACAAATGCTAACAACATATTATTGTCATAGGCATGTTATAGGACAGCAAATTCAAACCTCAGCTTTAGGCCTGCATTGGATACTCTAATGAATTTATGGCTCTGCTTTAAAAAAAGTGTAAATTTTTATTGATTCCCAATGTATATTTTAGATCATGGTTGAGGAATTTTTTTCATTCATTCTTGTGAAACTGTGTGGGTGTGATATCCTAGCTCTTTTCCCCTCGGGATTCTTATTGTCCTTCACATTATAAAACAATGTGTTCTTGCGTGTGTGTGTGTGTGTGTGTGTGTGTTTTCGTAGGACATGCTGTAAATTGTCAGAGGTCATGATTAACCTGAACTGATACTCTTCTTGTATTTGCAGTTGTATAGAATTGTCTATGGTGCTTTCAAATTGCAGAACAACAACAACAACAAAAAAGGTCACTCGTATCAAGCACTCGACGTTATAAATGTGAAGTGAAGTGAAGTGGAGGAGTGTAAAGCTTACAGTATCCTCTCCCAAGTATCATACCAGCAATATAATGTATGTTTTCTGTGACGATACCAAAGGTCCTGTTTAATGGAATTGTTTTCCTGCCCTTTGTAGTTGCTGTTAGGACAAATATGCTTTAAAAGAAACAAAAAAAACACAAAAAACAACAACACCAAACAAACTAGCATGTGGAAAAAGTTCCTCATGCTACTTAAGTAATGTACTTGACTTCTGCCTATCTTAAGACTGACACAATTACTGTATCTCATCCATGCAGGAATTATTTCACAGAGAATTAGAAATTTTGTTATGTATTTCAAAAGCCTGATGCACCTCTTGCTATTTCATATCATCTGTACAGAGATGTGTGATGGTGTTTCAAGAACTGCTCGGTACACAAATGACAAATATTGTGGAAAAAAAATTAGTGAACAAATGAAAATATTTTGTTAAGAATATTTGACAGATTATAACATGACAAATACAAACCTCACCTTTAGATTGTAAAAGTTAAGGTGAATAAATACATTTCTGCGAATTTGTGAAAGAGCAAATTTCTGTGGTTTTCAGTTATTGAGTGATGTTTCATGAAAAAATAATGGTGAATTTCATGTACATGTGAAAGTTTGTTTGCAAAATCCGATAAGTCCATTTTTGAAGATTTTGAAGTACGGTCTCTGTCATAAAGTACAAAATAATACCTTTTAAATTATATATTGGTCATTGCATATAAAGGTACATTTTTTTAAGTTCTCGTCAAAAGAAGCAAAAATTTTCTTATTATTCTCTTTCTTTTTCTTGACCTTTGATCGCAAATATCTCCATTTGGCAAATATGGACTTATCGGTTTTTTGCGAACAAAATCTTCATGTACACGTTTGTATTCATGCTTGTGAAACTGTGTGCATGGGTGTGTTATCCTTGCTTTTTTTCCAGTGTCAACGATAATGTATGACATGCTTATGTATTGCTAATATGTATGTTTTGTACGTATGTTTGACTGATGAGATGAAATTCAGTTCAATTAATTTTATTTCAAATGAGTTTGTGATGCACATTTTCAATACAGATATGTACAAATGTACCTTTAAGAATGGTGCCAGTGAAGCAACTTACCAGCACTGCGTGTGAAACACACCAAAAATACACAGACGTCAATTCACATACTACATTCTAAGAAAAAAAAAAA
Source organism: Diadema antillarum (assembly GCF_040938485.1). Lineage (NCBI taxonomy): Eukaryota > Metazoa > Echinodermata > Echinoidea > Diadematoida > Diadematidae > Diadema > Diadema antillarum. The sequence goes on along the minus strand of NW_027271015.1, from coordinate 408,850 downwards.
GGTTCTTTTGAGCACCATTAAATGGTTCTAAGCACTGTCACAATAGCGACACCTTTTTTGGAGCCTGTGAGAACCTTTTTAAATGGTGCCTGTCAGCACCTTTTAATATTGGTGCCCATTAGAACCTTTTCCAATGACATGGTTCTCATGAGCACCTTTTGAAAAGAGTCAAAAAGGTGCCCATCTTTAGTCAAAAAGGTGCCCATGAGCACCTTTCAAATGGTACTCACGAGCACCATTTCATCGGGAAAAAGGTTCTAATGGGCACCTTTTGCAAAAGGTGCCGACAAGCACCATTTAAAAAAGGTTCTCGCGAGCACCAAAAAGGGTGTCGCTATTGTGACAGTGCTGAGAACCATTTAATGGTGCTCAAAAGAACCTTTTTTTCTAAGAGTGTACCGTTGTACTGACATACAACGTAAATGATGTGCATCTGCATAGGTACCTATGCAATTCAAGCTTTGCTTGTATAGGTTGCTCACATTTCATGTTTGTGAAATTGTCTTTTGTCTTCAATGATTACGACTTTAAGTCTTTTTTTTTAACCAAATACTTCCATTTTATTGTAGTCAGTGGTGTTGGGTGTTTTTCTTCTTTTTAAAGCACCAACTTACTGTTTTTGTCGTTGTTTTTTTCTGTGTTTTTCTTGAGGAAAAAGTGTTTGGTATGCAAAGTTAAGATTAAGAGTTTTATGTGTAGGTTTATTGGTGTTGTATCATATTCGTATTTATAAGGTAGGGCCTCGTCCACGTCAAGGTCTGCTTATGATGACGATCCCATGTATTGATTTCTTCTTTGTTCACATATGAATATAGAATGTCCTAACCTGCTGCTTTGTAATGTTATTACAGACTGCTGTTGTTATGAAATTGATTATTGTTATGTTGATTAAAATGTTATACGTTCCCTGTTTTGTGTAATCTATATCACTTTGCTTTCATTTGTTATTGTGCTTGGAGAGAGAAAATGCAGCTATAGAACAAAACCAAGACAAAAACATCTTGTCTGATGTTCTATGGATTGTATTGTTATGTTGTTTTGTATCTGTATACTGTATCATCAAAATATTTGTTCTTGGGAGTTGGAACAATAAAAGCAAAAAAAAAACAAACAAAGTCAACTGCAAGACAATCAAGTAAAGAAATTCTAAAACGAAGTTGCCTTTGTAAAAATAATCAGAGGAATAATATATACTGTACATGTTTACACATTTATCTTTTATACATTCTTGTGAAAACAGCCTGCCTGTCTGACCCGTGTCTTCATCAGTCCCGGTGTACTGAGACGGACGACGGTTTCAACTGCACGTGTCTCGATGGTTGGCAAGGCAAACGATGTGAAAAAGGTGGGAAACAGAATTTCTTTTGTGGTAAATTTAGTTAGTTATCTTCTTGTTAAATAACTTTATGCAGAAGATTACCTCATGTGGTAGATTCCGTTATATTGATATTTTGATTCTGATCTTTTGTTTTAATCATAAAACGTGTGACAGAAAGGGGTATCATATTTATTTTATGTTCCGTTAGTTTTGTTGTAATCATATACTAGTTTTAAATTGTAACCTACATAATAATATGGTCGAGGATTTCTTTCTGTAGTTTTCATATCTATGTATATTTCATTTGAGATATTCTTTTGTGGGACTTCTGATCACTCCTCTCAGCTACTTTCATCGAAACTGTGAGGATCCTTGGAGGAAACAGGAATGAAGGGAGAATCGTCTTTGCACCTCGTTACAGCCCAGACAAGTTTAGACTTATACACCAAAATGGGTGGACGGCTCATGCATCTCGTCTGGTCTGCCAGTACCTTGGATTCCAAGGAGTTTACGGAACAATAAATGGGAACCTCTACGGCGAATCGTCACAGGATGTGTACGCAAAATTGGGTGTGGTCAGTTGCCCAACAAATGCCGCGAATATCACCGACTGTTGGGTAGACGAAGAGACAGATGATGACGTGAATGCTACCATCGGCATTGTGTGTTGTTCAGGTGAGAGGTTTCATATTTACGTATGACTTTTATGTTTGCGTGTTTGTTTGTATGTTCTCAGTTTCCATTTGAAAATATGTCTAGATAACCCCATATGCAGCTATCATATTTGGGTTTACATCGTGTCCATGCAGTTGTATGTACTTGAGGAGGACCGTATGTCCTATGTGTTAGTATACATACAGGTTAATGTCTATAGGATGAAATACTATTAAAGTTATTAAAAAATATATCCACACACGCACACATACCAATTGCATCTGGAATCTCTTTCTCTCTTTCTCTCTCTCTCTCTCCATATACACTATTTAATTCAATTCAATCATAGTTTATTTCCAATCACCGAAGATCAGAAACGTAATAGAAAGTATACATATCATGAAATGATATTGTCCAAACATTTACAAAAGATTCATGTAGTATATGAAATAAATTACAACAACATATGTACAATAATTACGAGGAACAATGCATGTATACTTCGTGAGCGTTCGGAAAATAACTTCAATCATGGAAAATAGCGATCCACTAAGAAGCAAAGCTTGTGGGACGTGGATTGCTAGATAAATACTGAGTAAACAATATATTATTCAAGTTTTTTTTTTTTTTACAGCTATTGTATTAAATATAGATTGCTCAAGTCATTTGTAAAAATATAGTTATTTTGAGATATACTGGCTTCGGCAGTAATAAGAAATAAGAATGGAGTATCAATGCTAATAATTACTATAATAATTATACTGTACATGTATATATAGATTCGTCTATACATATATGTGTGCGTTTATATGCATAATACTAGTATTTTCATTCATGTATATTCACTGTTTATATATATTTGTTTTTCTTTCTTTTTACTGAACTGAATTAACGGTAAGAATGTTTGTCTCATATTTTCCCTCAGAGAGTCCCAGCATGTGTCCTGGTAGTCCTCTTGGTCTCGAAAATGGCGCCATTCCAGACTCCAGCATCACCGCTTCATCCTGCCACAGGGATGGCCTTTGCACCCAACACGCTCGTCTCAACGGACCCACCTCGTGGAGTACCAGCGTCCTAAACACATCTCAGTGGTTACAGGTTCAGTTCAGATCGAACTTTCTGGTGTCTGGTATAATCACACAGGGCAGGGCGTCAAATGACCAGTATGTCACGTCATATAAACTGTCCTCCTGCGTAGACAGCATGGTTTGGACCGAATATAAGGATCCTTTCACAGGCAGCGTTAAGGTGAGTTTGATGCTTCTGAAACCAGTGTGTTCATGCTGGCGACACACAAAAAATTGAGATCAAATATAACCATCTGTATCATGCAGATGACGAATAAAGGATTCTCTAAATAAAACCAAATTAATATCATGGCTTTCAAACAGTATCTTCCAGTCAACATTATCAAGAGCCACGTCAAGGCTACACGTGAGGAAATGAGAATGATAAGGTATAGCTTTTAAACCCAATTTATCGTGATACCGTGTATGCCTATCGCATATTCGAAGCTATTATAGTGTGATATAATAATAATGTTTATAAAAATATTAATGATTTAAGATTTACGTTCGTGTGAACAGCTAGCTAGTTTGAGTTCGTCTTAATGTATGCACTTAACATATACCTTTTTATGATAATTGTTTATAAATTGTTGTCGTTTGTTTACTAGTGGTTTTTTTCAAAAACTTTCTTGCCATCGAAGGTATTTCCGGCTAATTATGATAGGATGACTCAAGTAAGACACTACTTCAGGAGAGCCATGACAGCACGATTCATTCGACTTCATCCACAAACTTACTACGGTCACATGAGTCTGAGACTGGAGCTGATTGGCTATGGACCTTTGCAAGATAATATCGGTAGATATGCTGGAGTGTGTCTACATGTCGAAAAACAGGATATACCATACACAGTCCCATTTCTGTATCTGGCTATGTCGTCACCTCGAACAGGGCAACAATGTAAACACACATGTGTGCATAATATATGGGTGTGTGTGTGTGTGTGCGTCCAAAAAGTGTGTATATCAATTTTAAACAATGACTTCCTTCAGCTGGGCACTCTGCAAAAAATTAGTGTAGATTGAAAAAAAGTCCATCATTTTAAAGTGATTTACCGGAGAAGGCATATACGAATGTATTACAGATGATAAGTGTTGGAATGATTGTAATGGGAATATCCTAAAAAGTTTGCGAGAAGTGTTTCACTTTACCTGTAGGGCGAATGCATATTAGTATAGAAAATGGAGGTAAACAGTAAGATACAATCTGAGACACATTCACACAGAAGCACACTAATTCCATGTTTTCTAAACTATTTGCTTTGATTGAGGACAGATATTTGAAATACATTTCGATTTTGATTTGTGCAGTATTTTCATGTGATCCTGGATTACACCTTAGATGTTACACCCGTGTATTCACTGCCCACAGTAGCTGTGTTTGCATGAGTGAGTCTCTGTGCGATGGTCTCTGTGTTGTGTTTGTTTGCTTTTATTTGTTTGTGTATAGTTATTCATCGGGGTTCCAACATTTCAACAAAATAGAAAATGTGGTTTGATTCGTTTGTCTTTTCTTTTCAACATAATTGTATACATGAATTGAATTTCCTTTCGGCAATATTACAGGATATGTCGATATATAGGTAACATGCTGCAATGATTCGAAGAAAGAAAATGAATTATGTACCGATTACATTACCATAATCTATATCATATGTATAAAGACTTAATCCGCACATTGTATGTTCGTTTTTGTATGAGGCCATTCGCTATTTTTTTCTATTATGAATATGTGAGGCACGGTGAACAAACATTGACATGAAAATGGAGCTCACAGTTTCATTTCGCACATGATAATTAAAAGGTCATTTGTATAATCAGGCATGTTGCTTTCTATCTACTTCACTGAGATAACCATCCTTCATAATGTAACAATATTCATAATCGTTATAAATGATGCTTGCTAGCCCAAACCACTTGGCAAGCTTGCCTGATTTGGTGATATTAATTGAAAAGGTGGTTAACGCTATCTATACAAAAATGACAACATGGATGTCTACTAAAGTGGCAACTAATGACCCATTCTGGTCAACTGGTATACGCGCAAGCCCACTCTTTGCTCTGAACACGAATTCCACGAATTGTTACGTCGTGCAAGTTTGTGCATAATGCTACTTTAAAAAATAGTAAAATGCCTAGCACCTGAGAAAGAAAGAAAGGTGAATTTTACCATTTCTCACATGAGCTAACTGTGAACTGGCTAATGGTTATTGATTCTAGCCGCCATTGATCACGATAGCGAGCTCTGTCCACTCGATCGAGGCGTCCCTCTCGGGGTCGAAGATGGTCGGATTCCTGATGCCAGCATGTCGTCTTCTTCTACGTACAACCATGTTACACTGGCGCAGCATGGCAGGCTGAACATAGAAGCTGATTCGGGAGGTAACTCGGCAGCATGGTCACCACACCCTACTGATCAAGACAGGTGGCTGAAAGTAAGAATTGTCTACTCCCTTTTCTTTCACGAGACAAAAACTGATATCGGGTTATCGTGCATAGTAAGCAAATAATCAACGTTGCTGAAGGTGATGGGACAAACTATCACTTCCGAAGCGATCAGGATGTAGCTATCTTTCCGAAGGGAAGCTGAGGAAAGATAGCGTACACATTCAGATCGCCGAGGAAGTGATAGTTTGTCTCATTGCCTGAAACTAAAAGGTGATTATTTGCTTTATATTCCACATCTAGGGTCCTAGAAATTCCCATTTTATTCCACATCTGAAACCGTTTTAGCTGTCTTTAGGTATCCTTAGGGCTTAGGCTACGTGTGCGCGTAGATGACAAAACAATGAATTTGCTGCGCGCACCGCGCGGCACCGAAGTGAAAGTGCGTTACACTGTGTACTATCAAGTGATCTAGGTCACATGATAGTCCACAGTGCAACGCACTTTTATTTCGCGCGTACTCATGTTGCGTTAGGACTGTGTGGACTGTGTGGAGATCAGCGAAACAAAAGGGACTATCAACATAGAGTGTAACGAACTTTTCTTCTCAGGTGATGTGATGGGCAAAACTACGCTTCATCACGTAATCAGCATTTGACCAATCCTATTGCAACATTCTTAGTATGTGGAATATAACATTTTATAGCATTTAACTTTTTTTTAAATCAAATATTTGATAAGAGCAATGGAAGCGTGTAGAACAAAATACATGCATTTGAGACTCAGGTAAATACAAATGCATTTATTCAAATACATGAGGAGCTAATGGCATGGTTGTAATTGATAAAAAAAAACGTATTCGACAGAAATTATAAATAGTGAAGAACTCGACAGGAAGGTAGAACCTAGTATATATGACGTCAAGCCCTGAAAACATAATAAGAGTCCAAACTAACTGAGGAAAAAAACAACAACAACAAAAAGCATACTAAGCATGCTTACAAATACACAAAGATGCAAACATGTACACAGAGGGTATTTACACATTGACAAAATATCTATCTTAGATCTAACACTTTCTAACAGACGTGATAATAACACTGCAGTTTGCCATAATCTGTATACAGTACCTCAAAGAGGTCAAAATTAGAGAAGTGGATATCGGTGAAGTCTATAAGTAGAACCAGACAGTGCCTATATAACTATAGTATTCTGGTTTGTAATATGAGCAATAAAAAGGGTATCACTGACCGCAAATTACTACCATATACAATTGTTTTGATAATTAATCATTCATTTTCTATTCATCCTGTGTCAGGGACTGCTATTTCCATGATAGGGAAGTAAAAGAGCATAGAATGAGGTATAGAGCCATAAACTATATACACTTTGACATAGGAATTATGTACCATAACGTTCACTGTGGACTGGAAGAGAGGATTTTTAGTGTGTATTCTTAATGATTTCTCCTGGATCAGAGATTAAAATCGTGAAATATTTTTCTTAAATTTGTGCCATGTCAATCTAAACCTAATTACTTTTTTCAGTTCTTTGTGTCTCGCCGCATTCCAAACTAAGTTAATTATTCTGAGACGGAAAACGTTTATAAGCAAGAGTACTATTCTTTTCAAGTTGATAGGGGATTCGATCAATTTCATAATTGGCAAAATGTTTGTCCGTACGTACAAGCTGTTATAATAAAATTGTACATCATGACTTGTTATGTGGAGCAACACTACGGATAATATTTCTTGTTAGGAACGCAAACTAGAGCAACTGTTCTCCAAGCAGAAGTGTCTGAGCATTGAACCAGATAGCCACGAGTGTATATGTTTATGCAGCTGTCATTTGTATGACGCACCTCTTGACCCCCGGGAAAAGTGCGTCATGGTCGCGTCAAGTACCACCAATTTGATGATGCGTGGTACCGTCACGGGAGCAAAATGTCCGTCACATACTGACCCATTATGTGCGTCATAGTCGGTCATTTAACCAGAGTGTGTCAAAAGGTTCGTTAATATACTAATGATGCACAGGATAGAGTGCGTTAGTGTAGGCGTAGTGCACTCGAGGGTATTTACAATTGGGAAACATGCACTACATTGTAAATACCCGAGAGTGAGCTACGCCTACACTAACGCCACGAAATAATCCTGTGCATCATTTGTTTTATAAAATGGGTCGAAAATTCGAAAACTAACATCATTTTTCAGCGTTTTTCACGTACCTTTGTGGATCAAGACGTCCGAAGATGTTCGTCCCAAACTTTTACGCACGTCGCACTCGCGGAAGTCCCGCACATACAGTATAAGTATAATGGGGGGTTGGGTTTCCGGACACCCGCATGAAAACTTACTTATTTTACATAGAATATGCACCCTTTACCTTAAAGACTTGATATAGACTTCTCATATAGGCCTACTAGACAACATACTCTGAAAACGGCGTGAGAATTAACCTGCTAAATCGTTGGATTTGCTCTTCAAAGTGACTCCATGTACGTGTCCGGTCCCATAACGCTTGGTCTACTGTACTGTACAAAGTGTACGTATAGTACAGTATACGTACGTACGCCACATATGTTATGCACAAGGGAAGACAGGCCGGCCGGCCGGCAGCCCGAACTAGAAGTTGTTTACAGGATTGACGGCGCGTACGCGTATGCACGCAATTCATCAAAGGAGCCGCCGCGCGCACAGACGATCGGCAATCTACCATAGGATTACAGGCAGTGCAGTTGTACTGAAGTAAAGGAAGGAGGTGTGTCTCATTTCAGCGCTTCCTATTGGCTACATTCTTGAACCCATTTTATAATAGGACCGTCATGTAATTTTGCGAGGCTTCTTGCATGGTATCCCTCCGTAACAGAATAAAACAAACTCGCGATCGCGAGCCGGGCAAATTCACCGGCTCCTGAAAACGCGAAACTGACACAATTTTCATTCAGTTTTATTATAACATACTGATACTCACTTCATTCTCGTATGTCTTCTTTTTCTATCTGATGTCAGACTAAAGGTCTTTTCAGAAGGTTTGAGCACAAATTTGCTCAAAAAACCACACTACCAAACACGATTTGTGATTAAAATCATCACATACAGCCCGCGGCATCGCGAAGCTCGCTATCCTTCAATCGCATTCACTGCTGTAGTGTAGCATCGACCGACCGTCGACCGTGAAATCTGCTGCAAAACCATGTGCGTGATGTGGACCGTGTTGTACATGTATACAGTACAGGCGTACAGTACAGGCGTACATACACGTGTACAGAAGACGAGGCATGGCAGAGCAGAGGCCAGGCCGCGATTATTTTTTCCGTAACCCTAACCTGCCGATCGACACACAAACGATTATGGAACTACTGAGAGTCTTATTCATATTTATGAACAAAATATTTACGTCGATGTAGGGCAATTTGTTAATCAGTTGCAATACTGACAGTCTATTATTAACTTAAAATAGTAAATTCTATTCAAACACTAGCCATATAAACCATGTACCTAACTTAGGGTTTAATAAGGTTCGTGTTTAAATATAGGCAGGGGCTTCAATCAAGCTGTTTTCGAATCGGGGAAGGGGAGGCGGGAGGTTACGGAAAAAAATTACTGTGGCCATGCCAGGCCGTAGTTTCGCGAAACTAGATATAATAGTTCGAGGACATGCCATAGCAACGTGTAGGCCTATATATCAAAACACGCGTTTCTATGGGATGTCCATGAACTAGGGAACGGTTTTGAGAAATTCGAAGTCATTCGAAGTTGAAGTGGTCTTTTCCTATGCATTTTTAGGTGATCCGAGTATCCTCTCGAATCACCTTCTGTATCTGTACGGATTCTTTCTTTCTTTCTTTCTTCTTCTTCTTCTTCTTCTTCTTTCTTTCTTTCTTTATTTCTCCCCAAAAGTTGTGCAGAGGTTAGCTCAGAAAGTGATATGCCTATCAAGTTCATACTTATACCATGTATGTATCGTGTCCCAAAGACGACAGATCTAGTTATTTTTTGTTGTTGTTCATATCTCAAAAATTCGATTTCTTATTTTTTTTTCAACTGGTATTTGGGAGTCTTGTAATATATTTAAAATGTTGATAGAAATTTCTGAATATATTCAGAAAGTACGCCTAGGCGCCTACTGTTTGGATAAACGGTAAACATAGTCTACGTTCGATACGAAGAAATCATTACGTCTTTCACTTGAGGAAAAACATACAAAACAAACAAACAAACAAAAAACACGTACGAACGAATGTTGATAGCCAAAACCAGGGAGGTGGAAGAAAGACCTCCCTGGCCAAAACTTTGATAAGTAATAAGCAGTTATGATGAGCGTGAACTGAAATTAATTGTCACGATTTTGCTGTCTAACCAGGTGATGACTGCATCTCATTGAACCTACTCGTAGTGAATTTCTCTGGGCATACGAGACCTTTTTATTTCTGTGATTGCATTTTTAATTGACTGATTAATCGATCTTTTTTTTTTTTAGTGTTCAGGGAACATAAGATATTCGATCAAGTACACTATATTCGACTGTTTGATGTTTCCTACTATGCGCCAAAAGAAAGGCTATAGAATCACGATATTTTTGCAATGATTCCTTTAATTCAACTAATGAGCTGGTTCTTCGATCGATATTTCCAGGATATTTACACGCTGTTTATTCCAGCGCGCGCATTCTTTCGTCTGGCACGCACCTGGGTGTGGCACCTGCTTTTGTGGAAATTTCCACAAGGGGAGAGAGGTGGGGTGTCAAGTTTCTTATCGAGCCGAAGAGACTGCATGTAACACAATCTCTTCGCTCTGATTTATTGTCATTCGTGCTTTCCCCTTATTCTTTGCTGATGTTGGTAAAATCAGACAACTTGTCTAAAATTTGTCACAAATTTTCTTTAGGTATGGAAGAAGAGAAAGGGGAAAGGAAAAGAGAAAAAAAGAGGAAAGAAGAAGAAGGCCAAGGGGAAGGAAGAACCTGGGGTGTTAAGTTGGATTGACATTTTCGGGGGAATTGGCGACTGTGACCTCTAAAGTCTCTAACAACATGTTAGAGGTCATTTTTAGTGTTTGGGTTAACTGGGGGGGGGGGGGGGGGGAACATTTCTGATGGGGGAAATGCCTCATAACCCCCCCCCCCCCCACCCTCTCACTCTCTCTCTCTCTTTAACTTATGTGAATTTTAACACTTCAATCTATCTTTTAGGCCCGTGAAGATTAAACCTAGCAGAATTAGATTATTATCCATAATCATATAGATCTAGGCCTTACAAAGAAATACAGTGTCACTCACGTCGTTACAAGTCGCGACGACGTGGAATCGGGGAAATCTCCACCGACTCCCGTCCTCAGATTTAGAAGACGACCCGAGGGTAAGAATTTGAGACGTCACCTCGTACTAAGCTTGACGTTCGGTCTGGCGTTAGAAAGCTGCCTAATGCAATGAAAAACCCCCACCCCATTCCTAAATAATCCAAACTGCCTTTAGAGCCACGTTCTATTACAACCACAACACACAAAAAAATGTAAATAAAAACAAACACAAAACAATAAATAAATATATATTTTTTTAAATTGTTCCAAATTCGAATAGACTAATAGTAATATAAATCTTAGGGCTTACCTTTATATCAGATGCCATGTACATGGCTTCCTGTGTTATCTTGTTCCGGTAACATGTGGGTTATGAAATCATAATCATCATGATTTAAAAAAAAAAATTGATCAAATGGAATTATAAACACTTTAAAATTAAAGAAATCGCGTAAATCAGAAATAATTTGTTTTATGTGTTTATCATTAATAATGATCAAGTCACTTGGTCTAATATCTAAATGAGACTCCATGAGTTTCTTCAGCAGTGGGCTCGCTTTTGACGACATATTTTTGTATCTTGACTCGACTCGACTATACAGTATTCGACTTGAGAAAAAGAATGAAGATGGCGTATCGATATCTCTTGTGAATATCGATACAGACCTCATTTTAACTTTCAACCAATGAAACAGCCGCAAATTTGCAAAGAATCGTTTTTCAAGTAGTTCAAGTTTTGACACGTCCGGCGCACCATGAATCGAAATGACGTTATCTCTTAGTTTGTTTGGGTTTTATCCTTCGATCTCTAACCACTGGATATAGCATAGTACCAAAGACGCTTAATTGAAAAGACTGGGAACTGCGCGATTTTCATGTACAAAACAAATGGACAGCGCGCGGTCATCAAGCGTGCTAATTAATTCATACGCGGGTATACTCAGTCGCACTTGGTGGGTAGTTTCTCAGTTATAGTGGTACGCAATTATACTAATGATGCACAGGATAGAGTGTGTTAGTGAAGGTGTGGCGCGCTCGAGAGTATTGACAATGGTGCGACATGCACGAGGCGCAGCCGAGTGCATGTTTGCAACCGTTGTCAATACTCGAGAGTGAGCCGCACCTTCACTAACGCCACGAAATAATCCTGTGCATCATTAGATTTATAAAATGGGTCGAAAACTAACAGCATTATTCACGTACCTTTGTGGGTCAATACCAGTCAGCTACATGTAGCACTCGCTCAAAAGTCAAGGTGTCCGAAGATGTTCGTCCCAAACATTTACGCACGTCGCACTCGGAAATCCCGCACACTATAAGTACTGTACGTACGTATAAGAGTATACGTACGCCACGTACTGTTATGCACAAGAAAGGCCGCCGGCTGTTGTGGCAGCCCGCGGCCCGAACTAGAAGTTGTTTACAGGATTGACAGCGCGTATAGTAGCGCGTGACGCACTTGTAACAACTGATTGAGTGCGCACTGCTAGTGTAAAACATTGTGACGTACATCAGGCCAGGGAGGTGGAAGAGAGACTCTTCTTAGTGCTTACCTGAAGAAAATAATGCACGCACACGTGACTCATTTCAGCGCTTCCACTTGGCTACATTCTTGAACCCATTTTATAATATACTAATGATGCACAGGATAGAGTGTGTTAGTGAAGGTGCGGCGCGCTCGAGAGTGTTGACAATGGTGCGACATGCACGAGGCGCAGCCGAGTGCATGTTTGCAACCGTTGTCAATACTCGAGAGTGAGCCGCACCTTCACTAACGCCACGAAATAATCCTGTGCATCATTAGTTTTATAAAATGGGTCGAAAACTAACAGCATTATTCACGTACCTTTGTGGGTCAATACCAGTCAGCTACATGTAGCACTCGCTCAAACGGTGTCCGAAGATGTTCGTCCCAAACATTTACGCACGTCGCACTCGGAAATCCCGCACACTATAAGTACTGTACGTTCGTATAAGAGTATACGTACGCCACGTACTGTTATGCACAAGAAAGGCCGCCGGCTGTTGTGGCAGCCCGCGGCCCGAACTAGAAGTTGTTTACAGGATTGACAGCGCGTATAGTAGCGCGTGACGCACTTGTAACAACTGATTGAGTGCGCACTGCTAGTGTAAAACATTGTGACGTACGTCAGGCCAGGGAGGTGGAAGAGAGACTCTTCTTAGTGCTTACCTGAAGAAAATAATGCACGCACACGTGACTCATTTCAGCGCTTCCACTTGGCTACATTCTTGAACCCATTTTATAATATACTAATGATGCACAGGATAGAGTGTGTTAGTGAAGGTGCGGCGCGCTCGAGAGTATTGACAATGGTGCGACATGCACGAGGCGCAGCCGAGTGCATGTTTGCAACCGTTGTCAATACTCGAGAGTGAGCCGCACCTTCACTAACGCCACGAAATAATCCTGTGCATCATTAGTTTTATAAAATGGGTCGAAAACTAACAGCATTATTCACGTACCTTTGTGGGTCAATACCAGTCAGCTACATGTAGCACTCGCTCAAAAGTCAAGATGTCCGAAGATGTTCGTCCCAAACATTTACGCACGTCGCACTCGGAAATCCCGCACACTGTAAGTACTGTACGTACGTATAAGAGTATACGTACGCCACGTACTGTTATGCACAAGAAAGGCCGCCGGTGTAGCGGCAGATAGCGTTCCGCGGCGTTTTTTGTTCTAGAACAGTATCCGCCGGCAGTTATCGTTTCAATCGGCAGTTATCGTTCCGACATGGGCTGAAATCTGCCGCGATTAGTGACGGCAGATACTGTACAGCGGCGGATTTTGTACGTACAGGCTACTACGTTGTAATAGCGTTGCTTAACCTGCCGCGTGCACGTGATCTTCGTCAGGGACTGTGTCGAAAGAGTTCCGCGCTGCGCGGATTAGGTTCCAAGTGGCTACTGCAGCCATTTTAGTAAGCAAAATGCTGCATGAATCGTCACGAGATGGAGTGAATTCTGCCTCCCTATGAATACACAACAGGGCGGACTTATTCCTCTCTTTGAATACGTTACAGGGACTCACGGTTGACATTTTTATAATCTGTTGATATTTTTATAATCTGCGGACATTTTAGTAGGCAAAGTGCTGCATTCACCTAGGCATGATACCTGCACCATGTGCACTGGAGTGAATTCTGCCTCCCTTTCATTTTCTCGTTTGAGGGGGAGCCGAGGGGAGGGGGTGGGGGAGGGAGGGGGAGGGATCATAATGCTATTCAAAAGCATATATCTATAAGATAATTTCTCGCATGGCTACGAAAAAAAAAGATACGTGCGGACCAGAGCTAGCTGTTGTAACCTCGGAATACCGGTCTGGAGTGTAAGTGGAGGCAGCGAAACAGCAGCAGCGAGGGGCGGAAGCAGCAAATATAGAGTTATTGTACGTGAAACTCGAAATGGAAGCAGCGAACAAGCAGGGGCGCATTGGCAGAATCAGCGAAAAGAAGAAACCACAGTGAGAAGCAACGATAGTAACGATACCTGCGCTTCAGAACAGTATCCGCCAGTGTTAGGACACGATCTGCCGGCGGATACTGTTTTAGAACAAAAAAAACGCCGCGGAACGCTATCTGCCGCTACACCGGCTGTTGTGGCAGTCCGCGGCCCGAACTAGAAGTTGTTTACAGGATTGACAGCGCGTATAGTAGCGCGTGACGCACTTGTAACAACTGAGTGCGCACTGCTAGTGTAAAACAATAGCCGGGTTCACACGTACAAATTAGCGGGATGACGATCGCGATGCTCATCCCGAGTTTTTTGGCGAGCGTCCACACGTACCAAATTAGCGGGATGGCGATCGCGATCGGTAGGCCTATCCCGCTAATTTGGCGAGCGTCCACACGTACCGAATTATCCCGCTAATTGCCGATAGAGACAACAACAAAGCCTGCAAACTGGGTCACACAGCGCCCTTCTCTAGCCGGGTTCACACGTACAAATTAGCGGGATGACGATCGCGATGCTCATCCCGAGTTTTTTGGCGAGCGTCCACACGTACCAAATTAGCGGGATGGCGATCGCGATCGGTATCCCGCTAATTTGGCGAGCGTCCACACGTACCGAATTATCCCGCTAAGTGCCGATAGAGACAACAACAAAGCCTGCAAACTGGGTCACGCAGCGCCCTTCTCTATCACTGCTTGCGCGCACTTACCTTTGTCCATTGTCTTTTACGCGTCAGTGGTGTGGTTCGCGCGCTGTTGTTATTGTTCTCCAAAGAGGTGAAGGACCTCTTCGCAGAGGCCTCGCTGTTGTGATGTGCGCATTGCATGATGGGATGTAAAAACTCGAGATTGTAATCCCGACCGTTCACACGTACCAGCGCGCGGCCAATTATCCCGCTAATTGACGAACCAGCGCAAGATTTCTTGGGATTAGCATCGCGATGCTTATCCCGCTAATTTTCGGGTTTTTTCTGTCCACACGTGCAAAAAACTAGGGATGACGATCGCGATGCAAATCTCGAGATTTGTATCCCGCTAATTGGTGTACGTGTGAACCCGGCTTCTGTCACTGCTTGCGCGCACTTACCTTTGTCCATTGTCTTTTACGCGTCAGTGGTGTGGTTCGCGCGCTGTTGTTGTTGTGCTCCAAAGAGGTGAAGGACCTCTTCGCAGAGGCCTCGCTGTTGTGATGTGCGCATTGCATGATGGGATATAAAAACTCGAGATTGTAATCCCGACCGTTCACACGTACCAGCGCGCGGCCAATTATCCCGCTAATTGACGAACCAGCGCAAGATTTCTTGGGATTAGCATCGCGATGCTTATCCCGCTAATTTTCGGGTTTTTTCTGTCCACACGTGCAAAAAACTCGGGATGACGATCGCGATGCAAATCTCGAGATTTGTATCCCGCTAATTGGTGTACGTGTGAACCCGGCTATTGTGACGTACGTCAGGCCAGGGAGGTGGAAGAGAGACTCTTCTTAGTGCTTACCTGAAGAAAATAATGCACGCACACGTGACTCATTTCAGCGCTTCCAATTGGCTACATTCTTGAACCCATTTTATAAATCCAATTAATGTACAATACAAATGGACGCGTGCGCAATCACCCATATATTGCGCAGTGAAACTTAATCATGGCAAGGCGCGTGATCAATAAATTCGACGCAACTGATTGGTGATTGATGCGCTTATTTCTTTTGTCACTGATTGTGTTTTGGCGTATTGTGGCATTGCCTATTTTTCATGTACACGAATTAATCCTTATTTTTCTAAAATATTTTGTTACGATTCAAGCACTTTATATCACAAAAATCGTGTATAATTTTAAAATCTTTTAAAGATAATATTAACACCATTTATCTTATAAATAATCAATGCTTGCGGGCGGACTGAGTTGTGTTCTTAGCTCTGTGATTATAGTTCTGCCCGATCAGTCAGGCGCAAGATCGATTTACCGATCTTATGGAAAAGAATGGTTTTTGGCTGTTTTCAATCACCCGCCGCGTGATGGCGTAGAGATCGTGCTACATAGACTCTACGCAGTCGTTTATTCAAAACAACCAAAAACATCAAAATTATTAATCGATCTGCACGCAAGAATGATAGGAGTTGCGTATACGTGAACGGGTGACATGGTAACTTCATTCTCACACACACACACACACACACACACACAAACACACACACATGCACAGAATATTTCTCAGTATAGTTTCTTTTTGAAGGTATTGCAGTTTTGTTACGTTATTAGTAGTATACACACACGCACACACACACACATACATACATACATACATACACACAAACACACATATTTTTAGTGTCTCAATATGTAGCGCTTTTATTCTAAGACAATGCAGTTCCATTTCGCGATTACTATGGTCCAAAAACTACCTGGCCTGATGTGCATGCTTGGTGGGGGGGGGGGGGGGGGGGGGTCAAGCAGGAGAAGCAAACCCCATAATTTGAAAACCAAACAGGGTGTTGACCCATACGCAGAGCGGGAGATGTTTTTAGTACCGTTTTAGAATGTTTTCCCCTGCTCGTTTGTCATAATTCAATTGCATATCTTGGTATATAAGAAATCAAAACAAGAACAATTACATAATCTTACCCCCCGGTTCAATAGAGGGGTTTCGTAATGTCAAATTTTATGCACACACCTTTGTTAAATTTCGATAAGCAAACATTTGTTCACCTGATAACAAACAATAACATTGTAATGGATGGAATGATCGTCACCCGCTGTGAATGTTGCTATAGGTTTGACAAGCTACAATGTTTGTCCGACTTGGCAATACTAATGTATGCAGTTCGCCTTCTGACTATTGTGATGTGGTTGTATTTGACAGGTGAATACATAGTTTGTCTACATTACCAAATCATCTATTCTGCTCCACCCCCCCCCTTCTACTCTATGTCTCTGAGCTTCACGATAAGATGTTACATTGATAAACATTAGCGAGTTGCAACCCAACTGATAACAAACAATACCCTTACCAGATTGCGTTATTTGACAAAGCGCCTGTTCGAACACGTCTATAAGGAACGGTTCGTTCAAATCTTCAAAAATATCGAGCCTAATTACGTATTCCAGTGGAAATTCTCAAAAATGTCATGGCTCATTTTCTTTTATATTAACAGAGAAGTATCATTATGTATTCTTCATGATTCATGCGCTTTGTAAAAAATATTGAGCCATGACATTTTCCGTAAATATTTTTTGAAAAACGGTACTGCAAACCAAACATTTGTTGGCCATAGGTATAACACGCAACGCATCGCAAAGCATGACGGGACTAAGGTTTATGTATTATTCATCAGGCCCCAAAACAACCATAAACCGTTCTTTTGGGGAAGAACGGTATTTCGATCTTGTGCCTGACTGCCGATTGCGGTCCAAATGTGCTTGCTCCATGCATACTGCACGCTTTCCTATCTTGTTAACTCTTTGATAGTACCAAAGATATTAGAGTTAACAAGATAGGAAAACGCACAGAATGTACGGAGCAAGCACATTTGGACCTCATTTGGGGAAGGGAGAAGAATTAAAGTGGAATTTTGTGAGAAGTTAACCCGTTGAAGACGAGTCCCGGGTATAATCGGGCTGGGGTCATAAGAATTGCGTGTAATAGCAAAATCAGCTCGTCTTCAACGGGTTAATGGAACTTAGTAGGGTGGAACATCCTATTACCGGACGCTTTTCTTTGTGGCTTTGAATTCCGTACTCATAGAGTGAAATTTCGGCTAAAAACAACACCACTTATTCACAGACTCATGGAAATTACGAATTCAGCCAACTTACGTCATTTCTTCGTTCCAGTTTTTAGAAAATATGCTTCAAACATACCCCTCTAAAAATAGTGGTTTTTTGCGCGGTGCAAAATCGCATTGTATTACCGGACGCTATTTTCGTAATCGAATAATCGAGGTCTTTCGCACCTAATCCTTGCACCAGAATCACAATTCATCCCACAAATCACCATACACATTCTCACCGAGCGGATGACACACAAAAAAATCTGCAAATGAAGCTCAAATTTCGTATTTTACAGTAAAATGTCTGTCTTGACCATTTCGAACAGTTCACGCAATAAAACCTTGTGAGAAATCGACAACTGGTTAGAGTATACGTGCTTTGTCTATGGGAGCTGCACGCGCGGGTGATGAGTTGCGTGCCCCTTAGCGCACAACTATTCCGCATCGTTCGCGTTTGAGGACGATAGCTACAATTTTTCCGATATTGATCAGTGAACTTTTGGTTCTAATAGAATCTTCAGCATTTTTCCTGTATGTGAGTGGGATTTCATAGAATTTCAGTCGCGAAATGTGATTCAAACATGCATAAATATTAACTATAAACAAGGTACGGGTCACTCAACTATAAATTTGAGGTAAAATGTGAATTTTTTCGTTTTTTTTTACATTTTTATGTGGCGTTTTTTGCGATTTCGGTCCACACAAAGTTCTGTGAGGCTAATCTACGAAGTCTCGCGCGTACAGAATGTCATTAGTACGCAAAAATGTGCGTGTCCGGTAATACCATGGTGTCCGGTGACACCATGCTTGCCCCTACAATTTTATGTGACTTTGTGAACCTTTGCGCAATTTTGCATAACTTTGTGAAAAGTTAATGTAACTTTGTACAACTTTGCGCAATTTTTTGCAACTTTGTGAGAAGGTCATGCAACTTTGTACAACTTTGCACATTTTTGTGCAACTTCGTGAGAAGTTTATGCAATTTAGTGCAACTTTGTACAATTTTGCGCAATTTAGTGCAACTTTGTACAATTTTGCGCAATTTTTAGTGCAACTTTGTACAATTTTGCGCAATTTAGTGCAACTTTGTACAATTTTGCGCAATTTAGTGCAACTTTGTACAATTTTGCGCAATTTAGTGCAACTTTGTACAATTTTGCGCAATTTAGTGCAACTTTGAGAAAAGTTTGTGCAACTTTGTACAATTTTGCGCAATTTAGTGCAACTTTGAGAAAAGTTTGTGCAACTTAGTACAATTTTGCGCAATTTAGTGCAACTTTGAGAAAAGTTTGTGCAACTTTGTACAATTTTGCGCAATTTTGTGCAACTTTGTGAAAAGTTTATGCAACTTTGTACAACTTTGCGCAATTTTGAGCAACTTTGTGAAAAGTTTATGCAATTTTGTACAATTTTGTGCAACTTTGGTCAATTTTGTCAATTTTTGGCAACTTTTGTCAATTTCCACTGTGACATGGGGCCTCGTACATACCCAACAGTCACATTGTTTGCAGTTTCGAATATCAATCTCGTAACTTACACTGACATCATTTTCATTGATTCACTTTAAAAATGATAATCATCATATCTACACACTACAAACATATTTCTGTCATATAACAATTAAAAACTAAATGAATTCGGGAAAGATTTATAATCCTTTCGATATCATGTAAAAAAAAAAAGAAACGGTTTGTCGATGAAGAAGAAGACCTAACATTTACTTTTAGTCAATTCCTGTTTGTTCACTTGTCTTTTTATTCAATATTTCATTTCATCTTGTTTCTGTATGGTACGAGTTATCAACTACGATCACTTTCGGAAATATACGCACCTAACATGTGGTTCATCATTATTCATGGATATTTTGCACATGAAAGGTAAGCAAATCATTTTGACGGAGAACAGAGATATAATAAAAGAAAACAAAATCAAAGTACCATACAAGAGGATCCTCAGTGTTAAAGCTGTAGTGTTAAAGTGTAAAAGTGTTAAAGATGATTGATATTGAGGCCTGAATGAACGCGCAAAGAAATAAATAGACAGTTTACTCAACTGTCGACGTTCCTTAACTACAACAAAAACAAACTATTTCGCACAGCAAAACTTACATGGTCATGAATAGAGGTGATGCTAAGAAAAAAAAGAAGAAAGTGATAGTGATAATGAAATACAGTGAAAAGGAAAGAGAAGAGAGAGAGAGAGAGAAAAAAAAAAGAAAGACTCCTCGTTCTATCTAGGAGACATAGCCCAATCACTGTACTTTGTTTTGTTTCTATTTTGCAATTTAGATTGACCTCGGAGAGGAGTTCATTGTTACAGGTGTTGTTACTCAAGGCAGATCAAATGTTGATCAATGGGCAACGTCCATGTACATCTCCACCTCCCTGGATGATACCGATTGGGATTTTACAATCGACCCGCTATCCCGTGGACGCAAGGTATAAGTTTTCGACTCGCATAATAACTAATGAATGTGTTAATTTACACCCGATATCATGCTAATTAAAAAAAAATACTCGAAAGAGGATAAACTATGATACAATATTAGCTGCAAACCACACAACGATTTAAAAAAAGCAGTATCTAATTTTCCCAAGTATAATGCGAAGTTCAAGTTCAAGTTCACGTTCAAATTTATTTTCATATCTCCACTTTCTCAATGATGGAATTACAAAATGATTGAAATAAAGTACAACAAGAATTATACAACCATGTCTTTTGATTGAAGAAGAAAGAAAAAAAAACACAACATACTTAACACAAATGTATATGGTCATATCGTCTGAGGATGTCACAAGTAAATATCAGGAATATGATGGAGCCTACATAAGAGCTATGACGCTTGTAAAACTGAACGTTCCGTCATAGGCATGGAATTATACGGAAGATGGATATGTTTATCTTGACCAACTAAACTTATACCAGTACAAAAATCATTATAAAGAATGATCTGATGAACCACATGAATATTGCTCGAACCAGACTGTACAGAACTTGCCGTGTTTGAAAAAGAATTATATGTTTAAAAAACAAAAGTGGGCAGAGAAATCTCATGTGTCCAGGAGTAGGATACTGCAGGCAATTCCCAGGCTTTTGCCTCAATAGGCGTTTTCACATCAGCCCGATGTTTCGAAATAGCGCGCTATATCCTGACTGGGAAATTTTCCCGATAGCGAAATAGCGCGCTATTTGATAATGTGAACACAAATTAGCGCGCTATCTGTATCGCTCTGATCGAGAAAATTTCTCGAGTCCAACTCTGGAAATTTCTGAAATAGCGGGATAGTAGCGCGCTATTTGGTAATGTGAAAACTACTCGAGAAATTAGCGCTATGCATCCCATCATCATGCCTAGCGTGTGTGACTCGATCGATCAGGCAAACTGCACACAAATCATGAGGAATTTTTGAGAGGGCACACACATTACTGATGCTGTTTGCACATACTCAGCTGTCGAATTAGCTCGACAAAAATTCGGGCTGATTCTTTTCGGGCTGAGGCGTTTTCACATCAGCCCGATAAAAATCCAAGCTCGAAATATTTTCCTATTTCCCAAGTCAGAAAATAGCGCGCTGTTTCGAAACATCGGGCTGATGTGAAAACGCTGTGAATAAGAAATGAAATAGCGCGCTAACTCGCAATCGCGAGAAATATCTCGAGCTTGGATTTTTATCGGGCTGATTGTGAAAACGCCTATTGTCTCCAGACGGTTCCGGTCTGACTGTTGTGCTAAAGTTTTGTCTTTCTTTGTGTGTGATATCATATCAGGTGTACTCAGGCAATTATGACAGAGACTCCCACGTGACTTCGTTACTACCTAAGCCGGTGAGGGCGCGTTACGTCAGGTTCCATCCAATCACGTTCAGAAGCTATGCATCGATGAGAGTCGAAGTTCTGGGCCATGAGATTTAAGGGCTTCTTTGTATGCTGATCCCTCATGTGAATTGCTTTGTTTTTTGTTTTGTTTATTTTTTTTTCATATGTTCTGCTCTGTTTGTTTTTATTTTTGTCCGTAGATTTACTTACCACCGTGAGCCAGTTACTATGTTGACAACTCATTCGGCAAAACGTAGATTTCCATGGAAATGCCTTTTTTTTCTCTTTGTGGAATTGGAATGATAATGCTTTCTCGCCTAATTATGACCCTTCATCATGAAACTGCTTTTCGTGTTGTTTGAATTATCATCTCATTATTTCCATGTCTATGAATTTTTGAATTTGTGCAACATGAAGGTCATTGCATGTCTGTCTCCAGCAACTATTGTCATCAAATCAATTTCTGTATCATCATGATATCACTGTTGACATAATCTTTATTCCTGTAGGTTAGAAGAGCTTTTGTTTCTCCCATCCCATCCCCATTCAGAACAATGCAAAATATATGAACTTAAAACGAAACAAAAACACTTACAACAAAGTTAACGAGGTTTGTTGAGCTCATAGTTTACAGTTTCTTTTGTAGATTTTCACGTAACTCCCCTCCCGTTTCCAACACTGTTAAAGTTATTTATCGTTATTGGCATTTAGTGTCATCACTCTCTGTATTTTTCTGATGCATTTTTCAAATCATGTTGGACAAACGACCTAGTACTACTGACATCAGATGTCGTGTTTCTCATTATAGGGAGCTTTAGATTTTGACGCGCGGACGTTTGAGACGACGAGTGGGCTGGACGTTCTCCTCTCCCCTGCGTCGCGTTGAAAAGTAGCTTTAGATTACCCTGGGACGCAACGTTTAAAAAAATAAAATGCGCCCCCATTATGATCACTGCATGAAGTAGCTCTCTACGTTGCAAACTGTCCGGACGTAAAAATAGCCCAGTACGCGTAGTGAGAAACTCAGGCGACGCAAGCTAAAAATAGATCGACTTGACGCGCGCTTCTGCGCACGCTCAGAACATGTTTTGTTTTCCCACTGAACGGCCGCGCCTCCAAAATCTACAGCTCTCTATTATCAAATTGTGAGTGACGTAACAGGCCATGACATACGGTGAACCACAGCATAAAAATGATAGAGAAGGACTGGCCAAACACGTTGGAATGGCCGAGAATGTGTACATGCTCGTGTGTGTGTGCTTGTGCTTATATCATGCCTCTATCAAAAGGACTTGTTTGCCATAATCATTACTGTAAGTAGAAAAGTCTAAATAAATTTCCTCCCAGACTTTTGTTTCCTGCTTATTATGCTGATTACACTGACTGTATTTGTCTTTAATAACTGTTATAAGATTTTTTAAATCAGTGGATTGAATTTCGTATCGTTAAAACAAGTTTAATCGGCATCACCGTCCTTTTAGAATGGCGAAATCTTTATTTTTCTGCGGATATGTAGGTTGCAGAATCTCTATGCGTGAAACACTCTGTGAAGATAAAACCCTTTTTTTTTCTGGTTTGAACTTCTTGTCAGGAGTGTCACAAAAAGTAAACATAATGCAGCTGTGACACACGCTAGCGTGATAACGTAATGACAGTTCCCTGTCTGAAATTAGTATGCACTAAACGCAGTAAATGAGTGATGCTTATAATTATCATATGATATGTGAATTATTCTTGCTACTTGACAGCACAATATCTAAGCAACAACATTGCAATACGTTATAAAATTATGTAAAAATCGCGTTAGATTCCTTTTGATGAATTTATATACATATGGTACGCATGCATCTTACAACTTTGAATGTAAACTATTCTGCCCGTATGTAGGTTGCAGAATCGCTTTTTCTGAAACACTGTCGTAAAATGTAATGAATTCATTGGTTATGAACTTTCTGTCAGGCATGTCATGAATAGTAATCATAATATGACAGAGGCTAACGCGGCATTGCAATGAGAAATCTTTATGTGTTATTCAGCGAACAGTGAATGAGTGATGCAGATTTCACAAGCTAAATGTTACGTGCGCTTGCTACTTGACAACATGTTGTTTGAGCAACAGAATTGGCATAGGTAGATATAAAATAATGTAAGATTTGAGCAGACTATTGTGTAATACAAGCAGTTTAGGGTGATATCACGTGCATGCTAGATCTTCTGTATATCATGATATTATTATGCATGTATTTAGATTGCAGAATCGCCATTTGTGACACAGTCTGTACGAATATAATAACTTTCATCTACCTTTGGAACCTCTGTCAGGCATGTCATGAATAGTAAACATAATGTTGTTACACACGCACTGTTGCACTGTCATGGCAATTTCCTGTCTATTAATCAATGTGCAGTGAATAAGGGTTGCACGTCACGAGACCGACACCCGCGAGTCATACACAGGGCCGGCGCACTGTTTTCAAAAGTGTGGGGGCCCACTTCCGGGTTTCATGAGCTAACAAGCAAAAGAAAAGAAAAGAAAAAAAAAAGTCCTGAGCTCATCTCTCCCCGTCCACATCCGGGTTTCTTCAGCTAACAAGCAAAAAAGAAGAAAAAAAAGAAGAAAAGGTCCTCAGCTCATTCTCTCCCCTCCCATTTTAGTGCCACTTACGTACTTCCGGGTTCAAAAAAGTGTGGGGGCCCAAAATAATGACACATTATGTATTCCTTTGTATGGTGCACAAAAAGTGTGGGGGCCCGAGCCCCCACGGCCCCCACGGCTGCGCCGCCCCTGATACAGCCCACGAGATATAGGGTGCCTATGCAACCGTAATACTAAGCAAACAAGGCCCACGAGACCGACACAATAAAACCTGTAGATCTGTCGAACTCGTGGGCTTTTTTCCCGTAGTGTCGAACTCATGGGCTTTATTTGCCCAGTGTCCAACTCGTGAGCTGTATGACTCTTGGCCTGTATGACTCATCGGTGTCGGTCTCGTGGGATGACCCCGTGAGCTTTATTTACCTAGTGACGAACTCGTAGGCTGTATGACTCGACGTGGGCTGTATGACACATGGGTGTCGGTCTCGTTGCATGACCCCATGGAAATAGTCGTGCACATTTTACAAGTTAGATATATGTTATTTCTTCTGTGGCTTCTTGACAGCACGCTGTTTTAGCTAAAAAGTTGACGTAATAAAAGTGTGAAAAAAATATGGATCGGATTTCGTGTAATAAAAACAGTTTTGGATTGGTGTCAAGTGCATTTAAAAACTTGTGAGTGTATACTATAACAGCATTCTGCTTGTGTGTAGGTGGCCGAATCACTATTTGTGACCATGCATCACAGAACCACAAAAAAAAAAAGAACAAAAAAAGAGCCACGCCATTTGTGGATTTCCAGTTAAGGGCGGATACGAGTCGAGCAGACTGCTTTAAATGACATTTTATTCAATGAAAACGGACTGTCCATACCCATGTAAATAATGAAATAAAGGTACACCTTACCGAAAAATGTTTACTGAGAGAGAGAGAGAGAGAGAGAGAGAGAGAAACACGCTTTGAAGCTGAGGGTCTAATCACGTGCGTAATTTCACCCAGCTGTGCTCTCTGCAATGAATGCAACAAAGAACAGGACAAAAGAATCCATGACAACCCCCTGTGAAGGGAATACTAAACTAATCGAAAATTTACACATTTTTAAGTGCATTCTGTTCATCATCGATACTAACTTCCAAAGTCATAGCATCATACTTTCAAAAGATGTTAGAGTTAAAAAAAAATGAAGGGTTACTAGTGCTTCGAATCAGTAAATCGGCCTGAAAAAAAAAAAACAACCTTCGTCAGACTTAAACAGTGTTCCACATTTCACATTCCAAATTTGGCTATCGTCTTTAGAGACGTTTTACGAAGTCATGCGAAGATTGATAATTAGTCAAATGAATGTTTTACATTTAAATTTGTGTAAATAATATTCCACTCACTGAAAAAAATAAAAACATTAGGAAATCATAACATGATTTATATTTTTTTCTAAATTTCCTGTAATGATCTTGGGTCGTTTTTATACTGAGGTATTCAATTTCCTGTTCGTTTTATGACAAAAACTGTAAAAATATATCGAAGCAGAATTACTCTTTCAGATAAAATAAGAAAAAAAGATTAAGTTGGTGTTCTCTTTTCACCTGTTTTGAGTCCTCTTGAAAAAAAAAGGCCGTGCAACTTTTTGTTGGTTTTGTGATGCACAGTCACACTTGTGAAACACTCGTGAAGAAAATGAAAATTTCTTCTCCGGGTTTGAACTTTCTGTCAAGCATGTCAAATTAAAAGTAAATTAAAAGTTGTGACATGTAATATGAAAGGTACTGAATTGGCAATTTCCTGTCTATTGATTAGTCTGAAATGGTTGAATGTTGCAGAATTTACATTTCATTTCATTTCATTTCATGTCATTTGTTTGTTTCCACATCCTAATAATACAAAGTAATCGCAAAGACGGATAATCAACTCGTATAAGAAGGTGAAATGTCGTGAAGTAAATACAAATGCAAACAATAATACAGTTGTATTACAAACTAATAATACTAGATGTTACAAGAAAAACAGTTCCCACTTTTGATTGTTAATAGTAAAAACACTATGTATCAGATAACACTGGCACTGATATGAGCAATAGCTGATTAATCTACAATTTTTTGGAGATAATTACAAAATGAAAGCATAAGTCAGTTTCATTAAATTCAATATTTATAAAAAAAAAATTATAAAAAAAAGTTAGCCTTCATATATTGCTCTTTTTTTTAACCGCTGTACAAAACTTTAATTTTGCACAGGGGTCAATTGGTGTGTATGGGAGTGTTTGCTTAACACCCAGACAAGTGTATGTGTGAGTGTAATTACTGCCAGTTATGTTTGACTTTCTTTCGGGGAACCTACTCTACAAACATCTGCTTCTATGTGGCTTCTTACCGCACACAATTTTATCTATCCTTCATGAATGTAATGCCCCAGTCACACAGTGCCTTACGATGGGTTACGTCCGCCGCCGAAGGATACTAATGAGTGGACGCAGGGGGACGCAGCGTGGACGCAGGCATACGCAGGGTCGTATGTAGACGTAACCTTCCATAACTAATCCGTAAAGAAACGCAAAATGACGGCAACAAGCCCGCGAAATTTTGAAATGTTCAAAATTTCGCAATGGGACTCCACGGATGCAGCCTTACGCAAGTAACCGTAACTAAACGTAACTATCCGTAACTGAACGTAACTATCCGTAGCTTGGACGCAGACCATCCGCAAAAAATTTTACCTCCCGTCCATTTGCGTTCATTTGCGTCCACCGTAAGTATCCGAAATTAACCGCAAGTTAACGTATCACAACACTTAGGTCCGCTTACGGACATGTACGAACAGTTACGGATGCTGCGAGCGATTGCGTCCCTTGACGTTTTCCGTTTTCCACTCTCATGGGAACAGAGAGTCGTGGGAAACCACACCACCCGTCTTGCCAAGATGCAACGCATGTACCTAAAGGAATACTACAACATAGTAGGAGCGGTGGAGTGGCAAAACCGCATGGTCGAGTTAAGAAATTTCTCCCATTAATGGTCATTTTACGTGGCACCCATATTCAAATGACATTGTTGACCCTTGGTGCTGAACTTATTTTTCTTGCACTCCCTGAATGTATGTTATTCGAAAAAAGGTCAATATTTTGGGTAGGGAATGGGATTACAGCATTTCATTTACTTTTCTGGCCGGGGAGGATGTGGGGCAGCGATAAACTATATACAATGAGAACGACAGTATTTCTATAAAGTCTCAACCACTTTACACTCCATGGAATGTGTATTACAATCTTTATTTTGTGTTTTGGAAATGGAGGGGTGTGTTGCGGCACATTTTGATAAATTGCACATTTTGGTATATTACAAAATGTGCAGTTACCAAAATGTGCCGTAAATATGTTACGGCACATTTTGGTAAAAATTTTGGTAAAAATTTGGTAACTTTCTGCTCCTCCACAATCATCACAAAAACAAATTGAAAGTGCAGTTGGTTTTTGTCCACACCGAATGAGTTCGACAGCCTAAAGGCCGTGTCACGCCTTTCCGGGCAAGTTACGCGGGCTTGTTGTGAGTACGGTTTTTCCAGCACGCAGGGAAATTATCTCTCCCGTAGTTGCCCGGAGCTGCGCACGCAAGTCCGATTTACCCGCAGCCAAGTTTTGAGCAGCACCTCGCTGGCAACTCCCACGCAGGTACTTCGCAGTCCCCGTATGCGGTCAGCGCGGTCGAGATAATGACATTCTGTCATTTTTGTTGGACTTTCGCCATTCCTTCAGATGAATTTCTGAGTTGTCAGCCCCTTACGCGCCTGGCACGCAGGTCACACAGAATGCCCGCAAGAAGAACATAAGTAGCACGCATCCAGCAAGTAAGACACATGCACAACTCGCCCAAATCCTTGGATTTGGGCGAGAAAATCCTCACACGCAACAAGCCCACGTAGCTTGCCCGGAAAGTGTGACAAGGCCTTAACATGGTTACGGGTAAAAAAGGATTTGCGTGCGCACCTCCGGGCGACTACGGGTGAGATATGTGCTAGGTACTGTTACGTGCCGGTCATCTGCGGGGACCTCCGAGTAGTAAAAATTGTTCTTCGCAAGTCGCACGCAAGGCTTGCCCGGAAAGATGTGACAAGACCTGTAACGCCGTGTCACACCTTTCCGGGCAAGCTACGCGGGTTTTTTGCGAGTAAGGATTTTTCAGCACGCAGGAAAATTTTCTGCGGGCGGACAAGAATGTTTACGAGTTTAGCACTTGCGTCTTATTTTCTAGACTCGTGCTACTTACCTTCTACTTGCGTGTATTCCGTTTCACCTGCGTGAGAACTTTGAAACCGATCCGTTTTCTGTTACGAGCGACTTACGGGTACTGCAAAGTACATGCTTTGGAGTTGTCTGCAAGGTGCTGCCGGCAAGGATCTCTCACTGGTGTTCACCGTGTACCCCCGCAACTCACTCGGAACAACTTTGAACATGCTCACGGCCTTGTCATACGGTATGTGGGGAAGTTTCACTTGCGGGCAAGCAGATTTGCTACCCGGAGCTCTCCGCAGTTGGTCCGCACCTGACACTACCTAGCGCATATCTCACCTGTATTTGCCCGGAGGTGCGCACGCAAGTCCGATTTACCCGCAGCTAAGTTTTTCAGCATGACCAAAACTTTTTCCGGGTAAGCCGTGAGAATTGCCCGCAGAGGTACACGCAGAACGCCAGCAGGAGGCCCTTAGCGGCATCACCTCGCAGACAACTCCCGCGCATGTATTTCGCAGTCCCCGTATGCGGCCAAATTAATGACATTCTGTGGTACTTCTGCCATTCCTTCAGAGGAATTCCTTCACTGACTTGTCAGCCCCACGCACCTGGCACGCAGGTCACACAGCATACCCGCACGAAAAGCAATCACAATAGCTTACTCGAGCCCTCAGCTCGGTTGAGCTAAATAAGTGTCTTGCCTGTCTTTACTGCAGGACCATATCACCTTAACTCCTTGACCGTAATATATTATATCTCAAGCCCATCCATTGGTTTTTAGTTCAGTTATCAAAATGTGCAGATTGTCCAAAATTTGAACTGCCCATTTTGGTAACAGTTGATCCCGTCCGGTATAGGTGCACTATCGGCACATTTTGGTCAATTACCAAAATGTGCAGTTACCAAAAATGTGCCATGACATAGTGAAGGCACATTTTGGTAACTTGCACATTTTGGTAATTTACCAAAATGTGCCGATTTACCAAAATGTGACGTAACAGGGTGTTCTAAAGTCTAGATGTTTATTTTTTTGTATCTGGAAAATTATCAAGCATTACGGTAATTTTATCATATCAGTCCCCTTAGCATAACCCAGTAAGTCATGACACAATTACAGCGAAATCAAAGCTGGTCTATTCCATGACTGTAATTTGTATTTTCTTATTCTATTGTTTAACTTATGTTTAACTTTTGGTATAATTATACTATGTATACTGGACATTGATGATGTATTATTCATATTTGAGTTGCACAAAATCAATTCAAACTTAGAGTTCAAAATTTCATTTTTCTTCTAGTGCTGTAAAACAAATTAAAGGAATGCGAAAATCTTCACAAGTTGTACGTGACATAATTTCAGCTTTTCCCCAGTGTACAATACAAGACAGTCCAATGTGTGATAACCTTGTTGTCATAATACACTAACTGAGCAGGGATCGTCAGAGAAAACCATATTGTCCATAATTATTCACAACAATCTGTAACTATCCGTAACTCTCCGCAAGTATTCAGAAGTATTCGGAAGTTTACGCAAGTCGAAAAAAACAAAGAAGGTGTCAATTCGTAAGATTATCCGCAAGTGGACGCAGGTGTCCGCATCCGATCGTATTTGTCCGTATCGCCTGCATTTTTTCCGTTTTTTTAAATTCTTTTGACGGCAAGGGATCCGCGAGAGTCCGCAGGAAAAACGACTTTTTTGGACGTAACTCCGGACGCAGAGCATTATGTGACTGGGGCTTAATGTACTTGAGATTGATTTGAATTGATTTAGTGTCCTGTAAATGTTATTTGTACATTCTGAACTTATTAATTTACATTGTCATGGATGTTGTAAATACAACTCTATGATTTATGTGGAAACTTAATAAATGAAATGAAATGAAATGAAATGAGAAATTCCACTATCACAGCTGGTCGTTATTTATCCTGAGATGTGGTGTACGCAAGGACAAGAACACATGTGCTTATTCTGTTCATGTGCATGCATTTTATTCTTTAAAAGGGGTTTCACACCGGGATTTGCAAAGAGTTGCGTAGCGACTACGCCGAAATCAGCTGTGTACTCGTGAAAAATAATTATGATGATACGCGCAGGACTGGCGTAGTCCCAGGGTAGGGTTAGGCATGGGTGCGTAGGAAGCGCGTATCCACGTAGCGTATTTTGCGTATACCGGGCGTAGAGTTGCGGACATATACGGAGGTCGGGCGTACTGGCCGCGTAGAGCTGCTTACAGTTGCCGCGTAAAGTTGCGTACCTCCGGTGTTTTCGCAAATTAATGAAATTGCTGCGCTACTTCAGCATATAACTTTTTGCTTCTCGGTTCACTATTGCCTGCTCATGTATCATGTGAGAGGTTAAATCCTTTAGTACTATTTTAAATATTCTCCAGCATTTGGATGCCCTAGAGATTCGCAGAATGCGACCGTTTTCAAAAACGAGAAAAGAGAAGAAAACGAGCTGTTGCAAGAATGGGAAGGAGTGTGTGGGTCAAACCTTGGATCCAGCGTCGACCCCTACAGGGGCAATATGAACAACTAGTGAAAGAACACTGCATGCCGAATATTTTTCTTCATTAAAATGATCAATTTCATGCGAATAGCGCCACAGGAATTCTATAAACTCCTATCACATTGCACTGCGAATAACAAAACACGATGCCAAATTCAGGAAATCTTTGGAGCCTGATACTTGCTGTAACTTTGAGGTTTCTGGCCACTGGTAATAGCTACAAGACCTTAACATATGGATTTCGAGTTGCTCATAACATGTCATAAAGAAACCTTAAAGACCGGAAGTTTGTTTTATAACTCCAAAGGTTTCTTCTCCATTATCCTGCTGGTAATTGTAGACGCTCACTACAGGTTCATGTAAGTGGACATTGGACAGACTGGCTCCGGCTCTGATGCTGGAGTCTTTAACCAGAGTCCTTTAAAGACAGCCATTAAGACAGGGAAGCTGAACCTGCCTGCAGCAGACCCTCTGTCCCATGATGACCATGCAGCTTCTTGAATACTTCCTTGTGGGAGATGACGCTCTTGCGCTAAGGACTGGGCTGATGAAGCCTCTGCCACTTCGTGACATGACTCACCAGCAGGGAGTGTACAACTACAGGCTTTCACGAGTCAGATGGGTTGTAGAAATGCGTTTGGGTCTACTATAGTGCTTGCGAACTGTCTGCATCTTGATCACTAGAGGCATGTATAACGAGCTAGAGGAGAACTCTTGCCCCTACCACACCTTTTGCTCTTCCTTTTCGGCATTTTACAGTTATTAGGCCTACAGAAGAAACAATAAAGACTCGGAGAGTACAGGTACAAAATGTGTAAGTATACATTCACCAGCGATTCACAGTCCATCAAGCAGTTTTCCAACATGGGTCAGGCATTTGAATGCCAAATCTGCACCTTATCAGCGTACTCATGCACTTTATGGCTTGGCAGACTTCAGGAATAAACTTGCATATCATTTCTCGACCAACCCTGAAGCTGTATGAAGGTGATGAATACCTCTCTCCAGTTGCAAGGTGCGTAAGGGTGCGGGCTAAGTGTAGTCCAGCCTGTAGTGTTTTTCTTTGATTTGTATTATGTATTCCTGGCGAGCCCTGGCTAAACCAAATCATCATCAAAAAAAAAATGTGCCGTTTATACTCTCAAAAAATTAAAGAATGATGTATCATCTATCCTCAGTTCATTCATGAATTTGGTGTAGTGTCCATACAATAACCTTCAGCCATAGCTGAACCAGGTAGCGACGTGGTCTTTTGTGC
This sequence comes from Diadema antillarum, assembly GCF_040938485.1. Taxonomy (NCBI): domain Eukaryota; kingdom Metazoa; phylum Echinodermata; class Echinoidea; order Diadematoida; family Diadematidae; genus Diadema; species Diadema antillarum. Next base: position 376,492 of record NW_027271015.1, on the reverse strand, counting down.
CTCCTTCTCATCCCCCCTACCCCCCCCCCCCCCCCCGAACAAAAGAGATCTCAAGGGCAATAATATTCAATAATATATAAAATAGCTGTAGCATGAAAACACAGCCCAGGGCTGCATCATTGGCAGGAGGTGTATTTTTTTTTGTGGTCCATTTGACTTCCTATTAGATGCGATTTCAGATTATGGTGAAATATCCATTTAGTATTGGATGACTGTCAGATTGCCATCCAATTTCTAAACGATTAGTCTGACAGGTGTCGGGCGATTATCGGATGTGTTGGGTCAGTGTGAGATCATTCCCGAATTATCCTTCAGTCGCAATCAAATGAATCCAATGCAGACAGTGAAACGCCTGGCAGATATCGGGCGGCTATCAGTCTTTCATCCGATTACTTCGATCAACGTTTCATCTTTATTGGATTTGCAAGAGGACGGGGTCCCCAAAATTCCACCAGTTGGCTCAGATTCCATCGGAACTTATTATTTGTGAGCTTTTGGAATCAGCTGAGACTCCAATGGCCAGTGTAATTGGGCCTTTTGAAATAGCAGTACTGCTTTGTAAAGATCTTAGTTTGAAACAGGTAGTCCATCCTAAACATAAATATGCTACCATGTACATGATGTACGAAACAGCTGGATGTCAATACATCACTAAGAACAAGAGCGTATGGTGCATTGCAGATTAGGAGAGAGGAATAGAGAAAGTGAGGGAGACCGGGGTTTAGAGAGAGAGAGAGAGAGAGAAAGAGAAAGAGAAAGAGAAGGGGGGGGGGGGGGGAGTGAGTAGAATGATATTGAGGGAGAGGGGCTTGATGAGCACAACCAATTACACAATAGAAAGTACAAGGTGACATTTATCCAGCACGTTTGTGGGCACCTAACCTATATTCTTTAAATCATTCATCTAGCAAGATGAATGCGTAGCTGATTGGATATCTTTCGTCAAGAATATGTTTAATTAAAACTGATTCCTCACTTACGTGAACTGGTGGCGACAACACACGCAACCGTCGAAACAAAAATCATTGACGAGTTTGTTTTTTTTTCAAAATCGGCACAACTCGGTGTTTCAGTGTTCACAGTTTTGTTGTGTATGTTTACATGACATATTATGGGAAAAACTGCACGTTGGAGAAAACAGTGTGTGCAAAATCTGAACAGGATGAATGGACTGAGGAATCTTTGTAACCAAAGGGTAAGTCGCCACCATAACCTGATAAAGATATTATTTTGAAAAATTGTTGTTTTCAGTTAACGCTGCGAACGATCCGATGCATTGAATACAGAACGCGTAACATCCGAAGCATTTGGAAACTGGAATTAATGGTACAACCCGCTATCGTGTAGATTCTTGCACGAATCTACGTACAATTTTATTTATGTGTCATGAATATAATTTGCTTGAAAATGGTTTCAATTGATTTTTTGCAATGTAAATGGTATTTGCATTTACATACTGAACTTATAACTTACAATTTATGTGTTATTTTACATTGTCATGCATGGATCGATGTTGTAAACACAGCACGTATGATTTGTATGGAGACTTTATAAATGAAATGAAATGGTAAGATATGACTAATACTGGAATATAAAGTATGCATATATTTATCTCCATTTCGGGCAACGTCATCTAATTGAGCAATATGAGGAGAAACTGAGGGTATTATATACAATCGCCGATAAACCAGTGAAGAAAATTAAAGGTATATTAATGACTCACTGTCCTTTGCTTCGAGAGTAAAAACACCTATGCCGTGTTGCCCTTAACCAATGTTTCTATTATATTTATACTTTCAGTGCTTTTTATAATAACCTGTTATTTGAAACTGGATATCTATGTGGACACATTTGGCATCTTTCAAGACATGATGTCAGACGATTTATCATTCTTCAATATGCCGAAATCGTTCTTAATAAGCCTATATCTGTACGTCTTAAAAGCATAAAACAACAAAAAACAAAAATCTTTATCGTAGTATTTCTGTTGCATTAATTGTTTGAAATGTTGATTTCTCTGTTTTCAAAATTCATTTCAGGGAATTCTGTTCTCACTTTGGTTTTTGTTTCTACTTTGGCAACCATCAGGTACGTAATGTCTTTTTTTTTGTACGTTCTATTGTAATGATAACTTTAACTTGGTGATACATGAAAATAGTGATCAACTATGTCTGAACGAGTTATTTGCGTACTATTTGTTTATTCATTTATTTATGTACTTATTTATTCATACATGTTTGAATCTTTTCCCTCTCTCCTATTCTTTTGGTAAAGTTTGTGGATCAATTATCTCAAACAGTATGTTGTCTTCTGACTTAAGACCCACAGCACTTATTTTCATGATTTTGGGATGGGGTCACCTTTTCCTCCTATGATCACTCAGACGTGAGTTCTGTTTGACGTCATATATTCGAAAATCACATCATTTTCTGTGTAAGAAATACGACATTGCATGTGATTGGGTTCTTGTACAAAATGCAAATGTGTGAAAAAATATACATACCTTAAATCAAAAGGTTTTGTCCGTCTTATCCGTTAGAGGTTGTTGGGGTAAACTATGACCCCCTTTTTAACTTGTTCTTTTTTCACAAATTCTAACTGCTTTAAGGTTTTGAATTATGCGATTTGTGTGATTTGACAGTTCCCTGATTCAGAAAGATAGATTTATTGTTATTAGATATCAGTATGAAATGCAAAAAAAACCCCTGTACACTATAAAAATTATTTTGAATCGATTATGAATTGATCACGCTCGTTCAATTGTCAATTGAGCTTACCTTTGTTGATAATATCATGAGGCGTTTTCACATCAGCCCGATAAAAATCCAAGCTCGAGATATTTTTTAACTTCCCAAGTCAGAAAATAGCGCGCTATTTCGAAACATCGGGCTGATGTGACAACGCCTATTGACAATTTCCCTGGTGGTCTTTTTTTTTTCTAAAAGATGTCCTTGTTGATTAAACAATGGTTAACTTACATTTTGTCTCAAAGGTTTTAACACATTATGGCTGACAATTCAAGCTCTCACGAGCGCTTCCTCTAACTTGTTTTAATAGATACCAAAACTGGGGGGCAGAATTATTGTGTCTAAGGTGTTGTTGAAGTTGAAACCTATAATATATAGGATTCGCTATAAGAACATGTTTGTAAAAGGTGTTGTCCATTTAACAGAACCATCGTTGTAATGCTTTTTTTTTTCTTTATGAGCACTATAGGAAAAATATTTGAATCTGATTTAAATGATGTATAACTCAATTCTAATGGACTTTCCTAACCTATCAATGCATATTGGAAAGAAGCACAGACTCCGGAAAAGCGCGAACTGACAAAAAAATGCTCTGAAGTACACAGAGTCTGCTCATGCCCTTAATCATGCCGTGCCAGCTATGCAAAGAGAGTTAAAAAAACAAAAAAAAAAACAAAAAAAAAAACCAAAAAACGAAAAACAGGATGTAAACCACCGGAGTAGCAACAATGAAGGGATTATGTGATTAAACTTAATTGAGCATGCTTTATGAAAACATTCTGTCCACGATCAATCCCAAATTTCAAAGCAGTAACATTATCCTTTATAAAGTTATTAGAGTTGAAAGTGAAGGGTGTGTACAGCTGTGTTTGTAGGAAATGAAAAGGGGACTCTTTAAGACATATTTTATTGCACTACTCCACAAAAAGTATTTGAGAAAACAAAAATCAAGACACTATTTCATGTTCGTTTCATGATCCCAAAACATTAGTATATCAATGAAGGAGAAGACGTGATCTTTCAGAATAAATGAAAAACTTAAAGGCCGTGTCACACCAGCCTTGCGTGCGACTTCCGAAGAACATTTTTGCTATCCGGAGGTCCCCGCAGATGACCCGCACATGACAGTACCTAGCATACATCTCAAAAGTAGTTACCCGGAGGTGCGCACGCTGGCTCTATTTACCCGCTGCCAAAAAAGGCCCTGTCACACCAGCTAAGCGGGCTTATTGCGTATGGGGATTTTTCAGCACGCAGAATAATTTCTGCGGCCGGACAAGGTTTAGGGCGAGTTTGGCGTGGGTATTACGTGATAAACGCGTGATACCTAAGTCCTTCTTGCGTGTATTCCGTTGAACTGCATGTTAGGCGCGTGGGTGTCACGTGATAGCTTCGTGATAGCTTCTTTTATGTCAGTTACGGGCGACATACGGGCTCTGCGAAGTACCTGCGCCACAACTGCGTGTTATCTGCGTACTAGTCGCCTGCGAGGTGAGTGCTAACCTGAACAATAGGCTGGTTCGAGTGGATGGGCAAACAATCATTTGTCAACTAGCTTTCAAGCAATGAAGATGCCCCGTAGACGGAAAGTGCACAAGGGCACAGAACGTCCAGTGGATGGACAGCCACAAAGCCCGGAAGATTCACAGCAAATGCATCAAATTGCTGCTGAAGTCCATTCGGCGGATGAGGTCCTGTCCGAAAGGGACCAGGTAGTCCTCGACGCCACAGAGGACAGAGGACAAAGAAGAGAATGAGCCCACAAATGGCACGCACTCCCTTCACATAGGCATAGATCAGTGGGCAACTTACCTACTTCAAGTGGGTCAAATGCCTGTGAATTGCGGCGGCTACGGCCCTCCTACGGGTGTTCTGCGTGGAACTCTTCGGGCAATCCTCGCGACTCATCCGGAAATAGTGTTGGTCATGCTCAAAACTTTGCTGCGGGAAAATTGGACTAGCGTGCGCACCTTCGGGCAACTAAGGACGAGATAAGTGCTAGGTACTGTCAAGTTCGGGCCAACTGCGGAGAGCTCCGGGTAGCAAATTTGTTTCCCCGCAAGTCAAGCCGCAAAACTTCCCCAGATACGGTATGACAAGGCCTTGAGCATGCTCAAAACTTGTTCCGGAAGAGTCACGGGAGTTGCCCGTAGAGGTACGCGCAGAACACAAGTAGGAAACCCTTACCGGTAGCACCTCACAGGCAACTCCAAAGCAGGTACTTCGCAATCCCCGTAAGTCGCTCGTAACAGAAAATGGATCGGTTTCAAAGCTCTCACGCGAGTCACACGGAACGCACGCAAATAGAAGCTAAGTAGCACGCGTCTAGTAAGTAAGAAACAACTGCAAAAATTGCAAACATTCTTGTCCGCCCGCGGAAAATCTTCTACGTGCTTTAAACTACCTCCTCGCCACAAGCCCGCGTAGCTTGCCCGGACAGGTGTGACACCGCCTTAAGATTGCCGAGGTTGACCCGTTTCAAATATAGTTTAAGTCCTGACAAAATCATTGCGTGCGACTTACTGCTGATTTTGTTATGTACGGTCACATATACATGTATATCATATGCCTAATCACCACCAAAAGCGGATTAAACGGATCATACCATTTTACAGACTTGAAAAAGTTTAAAGTCTATATTCACGCTTTTTCTTCTACAGATGATATCCTAACCCATGGCAAAACAGAGTACGAGAGTGGTTTGAAAGAGATGAGAGGAAAAAAAAATTAGTTCTGATCCCTCAACAGTATCAAGCGATTCATGAAAAGATAAATCTGAGTATATTTATCAGTTTGGTCGGCAAAAGACCAACTGACAGGCCAACATGCTGCCTATAACAAACATAAATGAGATATGATTATTAAGTTCATAACTCATTGTGAAAAGTAAGTGCTTAAAGAAAGAGAGAGAGAAAGAGAGATAGAGAGAAAGAGAGAGAGAGAGAGAGAGAAAGAGAAAGCATGACGCATGTAGAGAATTGCTCGAGCGAGACTATAGTAAATGTGAATAGAAACTACTTCTGATGTACAGCAATACACCGCGCGCAATACCGACATGCGAAGGCCTAATATTGTTTAAAAAAGCATAAATAACTTAAGCCAATCGTTCCACTAATGGAACTTGTCCAGCGCTCTCGTTCGTAATAGAAAAGTGATAAGTAAGTAATCTCCATATTGCTCAGACAGTTGCTTTTATCGTATTTCATAAAACATGAAACTCTCACCGTTTTGTGTCATTCAATCTATTTTTACCCATCATTCCATCATTGATGTTTTTTACGACGGTGGTAGTGGCCAAGGGGGGGGGGGGGGGGGGGGGGGGACGGAAAGGGAAGGGGTAGAATATGTGACCGTGCGTCACAAAACTGACAAAAAGTCGCACCACTTGAATTTACGTGAGGACTAAAAAAGGTGAAATGGGTCAACCGATTCAATCTTGAGTTTTTCATGTTTTCTGAAAGAGCTGTCCTTTTTCTTCATTATTCGTCAGTTTGGAATCATAAAATGAATGGGAAAGTGTGTTTTCAGCGCTTTTTCTACAAACCTTTTTAGGGGGAAGAGTAAAAATGCATAATGATCAGGTATGTCTTAAAGGCCAATTTTTATTTCTTGAAATCCTCGGCACTCTCTTCACATTGTAGTCATAACTTTTGAAAGGATAACGCTACTACTTTCAAAGTTGGCATTAATCATGGACAGAATGTGCCAATAGAACATGCTCATTTTTTTACGTTAATCTGATTATGCCTTCAATCATTGTTGTTGCTCTGATGTTGTACATCCTGTGTTTTGTCCTTTTCATGTTTAGACAAGTGCACATTTATTGGTAATATGTATAATGTACCCAGCGTAGAATAACAACAAATGTATGTGCATGCAGGCTCCCTTTATTTCGTTTGGTAGCCATATAGCTTCCCATGACAATGGTCATGGGTATGGTCAGGGAGTATCGACTTGAGGGCTTGTCCCCAAGAGAGTCCAGAATGACCCCTCTAACCATGTGAGGGTTACATAATAAGAGATGAGTGTTTGATGTAAGAATTAGTTTGGTTACATGTAGCAGAACTGGACAAAGGACTGACTGTGGGAACTGTAAATACAGGAGTCTGAATTACTTGGGGAACAAAAGAAAGGATTAAGTATTAAGTTCATTGAGGATTAAGGAGTATATTGTGATGGCTGGCTTTTACATGGGGAGTTTGCCTGGGAGTTTAATGACATTGTTGATGAAAGGATATAAGAACTATAAAACTGTGGGAATTGTAAACATGATTTGGAGTGGGCTGTATCTCGAAATGAATTAATGGATAATATCCTATTTTCCATCTTACAATCGTATTATTAAGGAACCCCTCCCCCCCCCCCCCCCCCGTTTTTGGTCCGGGGTAATGTGCAGTGTAACTCTCAAGCAATGTACCGCATTTAAGCTAAAGCAATATGCTAAAGCAACATTTCAAAGTGATAATGATTCTTAGAAATTCCTTGCTGATAATTCAGGTCACATTTGAAAGGCTTCTTCCTTTAATCTTGTCTAATTTACACTTCGAAGCCGTTTCTTTAAATTACCTCTACAACAGGTTACTATGTCCATGGATTCAAGAATCTATGATCTAAATTTATGCGATGTTTGGGAATTCGGGCCAATGTGCTTCACTCCACCGTGAATCAGTTTCATTATGAGGATTGAATGATTTGATCCCATTTAGATTTGCAGACATTTAAGACATGTTTGAATCAATGTCAGTTTTTCTCTTCAGGTAGTATGCATCATGAACCAGTTTCCACATTGGTTTTCGAATATTTAATAGGGTGACATGTGTTACATTTTTGTTTTCAATTGAAAGTGGTTGAGTGATTATTTGAAATTAGTGACAATGTTTGCTCTATTTCATCTTCTTTTTTCAGTACAATACAATCCGGCAGTTTGCCCCCACCTCACCAAAGCCCCATGCCCTTCTGTGCTGTCGGATAATGGGGCCGTTATTCAGTACATACCTAAACCCGTGAAGTCGCACGCATACACTTTACCGCAGCTGCCACCAGGAATGAAACTTCCCGAAAACCCGACTGGATACATCTGCACGAGACCAGGTATAGTCCTTAAAGGGGTGACATAGTTTTGGTTAAGGTGATATGTCAGCCCTTAACTTTTGACAACGTACTTAGAGACCACTTTATGAAATGTTAGAGAGCATGCGATTGTTAAAGGAATTCAAAATTTATTTGATGAAAATTGGTTTCGGAATGGTTGAGACATCCCCAAATAGTGTAAAACAAAGCGATCCTAATAAACGTTGGTTCTCGGTTTTTTTTTATAATTAGAATCGTTTTGTTTGCTTTGTTAGCTTAGCCATTTGAAAACCAATTTTCAACAAATAAACCTTGAATTCCTTCATGTCCCCTGAGGATTTTATTATGCTCTTACATATTTCACAACAGGTTTTCCATTGTCTCAAAGAAATTAAGATATCATCAAAAACTTTGAAAAACCTGAAGCTGTAATTATCTCAACCGAAAATGTACCAGTCCTTTAATCTGAAGTAGGATTTTTACATACTATCAGTGACTATGGTGTGCTAGGTGTCGATCACTGTTCCAATGTGCGGCTTGGTACGATACCATATTATACAAGCTGTCTCTCTGTACTCTTTGGTATTTATCCAACAGCTCAAGATGATGTGATTGATGTGAAGTCAAATTATTTGTTTTCTCACAACTCATCGCATAGCTGTTGCTGAAGTTGTTGAGGAGGAAGAGTTTATATTTGAATAACATAATTTCACTTAAAAGACTAATGTACCGTTGTACTGACATACAACGTAAATGATGCATCTGCATAGGTACCTATGCAATTCAAGCTGTGCTTGTATAGGTTGCTCACATTTCATGTTTGTGAAATTGTCTTTTGACTTCAATGATTACGACTTTAAGTCTTTTTTTTTTACCAAATACTTCCATTTTATTGTAGTCAGTGGTGTAGGGTGTTTTTCTTCTTTTTAAAGCACCAACTTACTGTTTTTGTCGTTGTTATTTCTGTGTTTTTCTTGAGGAAAATGTGTTTGGTATGCAAAGTTAAGATTAAGAGTTTTATGTGTATTGGTGTTGTATCATATTCGTATTTATAAGGTAGGGCCTCATCCACGTCAAGGTCTGCTTATGATGACGATCCCATGTATTGATTTCTTCTTTGTTCACATATAAATATAGAATGTCTTAACCTGCTGCTTTGTAATGTTATTACCGACTGCTGTTGTTATGAAATTGATTATTGTTATGTTGATTAAAATGTTATACGTTCCCTGTTTTGCATACTCTATATCACTTTGTTTTCATTTGTTATTGTACTTGGAGAGAGAAAATGCAGCTATAGAACCAAACCAAGACAAAAATATCTTGTCTGATGTTCTATGGATTGTATTGTTATGTTGTTTTATATCTGTATATTGTATCATCAAAATATTTGTGCTTGGGAGTTGGAACAATAAAAGCAAATAAAAAACGAAGTCAACTGCAAGACAATCAAGTAAAGAAATCTTAGAACGAAGTTGCCTTTGTAAAAATAATCAGAGGAATAATATACTGTATATGTTTACATATTTATCTTTTATACATTCCTGTGAAAACAGCCTGCCTGTCTGACCCGTGTCTTCATCAGTCCCAGTGTACTGAGACGGACGACGGTTTCAACTGCACGTGTCTCGATGGTTGGCAAGGCAAACGATGTGAAAAAGGTGGGAAATAGAATTTCTTTTGTGGTAAATTTAGTTCGTCATCTTCTTGTTTAATAACTTTATGCTGAAGATTACCTCATGTGGTAGATTCCGTTGTATTGATATTCTGATTCTGATCTTTTTTTTTTATTATAAAACGTGTGACAGAAAGGGATATCGTATCTATGTTATGCTTCGTTAGATTTGTTGTAATCATATACTAGTTTTAAATTGTATGTACATAATATGATCGAGGATTTCTTTCTTTAGTTTTCGTATCTATATTTCATTTGAGATGTTCTTTTGTGGGACTTCTGATCACTCCTCTCAGCTACTTTCATCGAAACTGTGAGGATCCTTGGAGGAAACAGGAATGAAGGGAGAATCGTCTTTGCACCTCGTTACAGCCCAGACAAGTTTAGACTTATACACCAAAATGGGTGGACGGCTTATGCATCTCGTCTGGTCTGCCAGTACCTTGGATTCCAGGGAGCTTACGGAACACTAAATGGGAACCTCTACGGCGAATCGTCACAGGATGTGTACGCAAAATTGGGTGTGGTCAGTTGCCCAACAAATGCCGCGAATATCACCGACTGTTGGGTGGACGAAGAGACAGATGATGACGTTAATGCTACCATCGGCATTGTGTGTTTTTCAGGTGAGATGTTTCATATTTACGTACGACTGTTATGTTTGCGTGTTTGTTTGCCTGTTCTCATTTTCCATCTGAAAATATGTCTAGATACCCCATATGCAGCTATCATATTTGGGTTTACATCGTGTCCATGCAGTTGTATATACTTGAGGAGGACCGTATGTCCTATGTATTAGTATACATACAGCTTATGGGAATGCCTATTCGTAGTATAGGATGAAAGACTATTAAAGTTATTAAAAACGAAATCATATATCCACACACGCACACATACCAATTGTATCTAGAATCTCTTTCTCTCTCTCTCTCTCTCTCTCCATATTACACTGTACATGTATATATAGATTCGTCTATATATATGTGTGTGCGTTTAGATGCGTAATACTAGTATTTTCATTCATGTATATTCACTGTTTATGTATATTTGTTTTTCTTTCTTTTTACTGAACTAAATTAACGGTAAGAATGCTTGTCTCATATTTTTCCTTAGAGAGTCCCAGCATGTCTCCTGGTAGTCCTCTTGGTCTCGAAAATGGCGCCATTCCAGACTCCAGCATCACCGCTTCATCCTGCCACAATGCTGGCCTTTGCACCCAGCATGCTCGTCTCAACGGACCCACCTCGTGGAGTACCAGCGTCCTAAACACATCTCAGTGGTTACAGGTTCAGTTCGGCTCGAACTTTCTGGTGTCTGGTATCATCACACAGGGTACGGCGTCATTGTCATATGACCAGTATGTCACGTCATATAAACTGTCCTCCAGCTTAGACAGCATGGTTTGGACTAAATATAAGGATCCTTTCACAGGCAGCGTTAAGGTGAGTTTGATGCCTCTGAAACCAGTGTGTTCATGCTGGCGAAGGTAGGGTTGTGACACACACACAAAGAAATGAGAGCAAATATAACCATCTGCATCATGCAGATGACGAATGAAGAATTCTCTAAATAAAACCAAATTAAGATCGTGAATGATAAGGTAATAACTTTTAAACCCAATTTATCGTGATACTGTGTATACCTATCGCATATTCGAAGTTGTTATAGTGTGGTATAGTAATAATGTTTATAAAAATATTCATGATTTAAAATTTACGTTCGTGTGAACAGCTAGTTAATTTGAGTTCGTCTCAATGTGTGCACTTAACAAATACCTTTTTATAATAATTGTGTATAAATTGTTGTCGTTTGTTTACTAGTGGTTTTTTTTTTTCAAAACTTTCTTGCCATCGAAGGTATTTCCGGCTAATTATGATAGGACGACTCAAGTAAGACACTACTTCAGGAGAGCCATGACAGCACGATTCATTCGAATTCATCCACAAACTTACTACGGTCATATGAGTCTGAGACTGGAGCTGATTGGCTATGGACCTTTGCAAGATGATATCGGTAGATATGCTTGATTTTTAGACATGTAAGCACACACTCATATCAGTATATGCACGGTCCCAACTTTGTATCAGGCTATGTCGACACCGCGAACAGGGCAACAATGTAAACACGCATTATGTGTTTATAAAGAGTGTGTATATTAATTTTAACAGAACCACTTCCTCCAGCTGGGCCGTCTGTCAAAATGCGTGTAAATTGAAATAAAAAAGTTTAACAATTTAGAGTGATTGACCGGAGTCGCATACACAAATGTATTATAGATAATAATTGTTGGCATGATTGTAATGGGAATGATCCTAAAAGGTTTGCGAGAAGTGGTTCACTTTACCTGTAGGGCGAAGACTTATTAGTAGTGAAAATGAAGGTAAACAGTAAGTTACAATTTGACTCACATTCACAAACAAGCATACTAACTCTATGTTTTCTAAACTATTTGTTTTGATTGAGGACAGATATCTGAAATATAGCTTATTTCGATTTGTATTTTTGCAGCATTTCCATGTAATTACTCTTTCACTTGTTTTTTTTTCACAATATATTCACTACGTGGCCATGTTTGCATAAGTGAGTCTCTGTGCTATGATCTCTGTGTTGTGTTGGTTTGCTCTATTTGTTTGTTAATTATTACTTCCTCCGGTTCCCAACTTGAAAAAAAAAATAGATAGCATTGTTTGATTTGTTTGTTTTTATTTTATTTTCATCATAGTTGTACACATAAATGGAATTTCCTTTTGGCAATATTACAGGATATGTCGATATACTGATAACAAACATGATTTGAAGAAAGAAAATAAATTATGTATCAATCACATTACCATAAGTTACATCATAGGTATAAAGACTTACACCGTACATTGCATGTTCGTTTTTGTATGAGGCCATTCGCTATGTTTTTATTACAGTTATAAGAAGCACGATTTTTGTGAAAAAAAACTTTGACGTGATAATTGAGCTCACAGTTTCACTTCGCACATCTTAATTAAAAAGTTCTTTTGTATAATCAGGCATGTTTGTTTTTAACTGAGAGAACCATCCTTCATAATGTAACATTAATATCCATAATCGCTATGCAATTATATGGTGCTTGTGAGCCTATCCGCTTGGCAAGCGTGCCTGTATTTGAAGAGTTTGTTCGCAAAAATCGAAAAGTCCATTTTTGAAGATTTTGAAGTACGGTTTCTGTCATGAAGTACAAAATAATACTTTTTAAATTATATATTGGTCGTTACATATAGAGCTACATTTTTAAAGTTATGGTCAAAAGAAGCAACAATTTTCTTATTATTCTCTGTATTTTTCCTGACCTTTAATCGCAAATATCTCCATTTTGGCAAATATGGACTTATCGGTTTTTGCGAACAAACTCTTTATTTGTTGATACTAATAGAAAAGGTGGTTAACATTATCTATACAAAAATGAAAGCATGTACGTCTACTGAAGTGGTAATTGATGACCCAATTCTGGTCTAGTCTACACGCAAACTCACTCTCTGTTGTGAACATGAATTTCATGAATTGTAACATCGGGCAAGCTTGTGCATTATGCTACGTAAAAAAACCCAAAAATAATGAAATGCCTACCAACTATTGAAAAAGAAAAAGTGAATTGTATCATTGCTCACATAAGCCAATTGTGAACTTGCTAATGTTCATTGATTCTAGCCGCCATTGATCACAATAGCGAGCTCTGTCCACTCGATCGAGGTGTCCCTCTCGGGGTCGAAGATGGTCGGATTCCTGATGCGAGCATGTCGTCTTCTTCTACGTACAGCTATATTACCCTGCCGCAGTATGGCAGGCTGAAAGGCGAACATGTTTCAGGAATTAACTCGGAAGCATGGACACCACGTGATGATGATCAAGACAAATGGCTGAAAGTAAGGACTGGTCACTCCCTATCCTTTCACGAGACAAAAGTTGATAGCGGGTTTTCTTAATACGTGCTTAGCATTTCGCATTTACAATCACATTTCATTCAATACATAATAAGGTCAAGAATATCAAACAAGAAAATACTCTAAGCACGCATACAAACACAAATACATACAAATAATCACATTATGCATAGTGGGCATTCACACACGGATTAAAAGATATCAATCTCAGATTTAGAATTTCCTTGTATGTGAATATTCTAAGAATCAACTGTACAACAAAATAACTCTTAAGATGATTTTTATCACCATCTGGAACCCCATCCCAGATTTTTTATTTTTGTCCACCACACAATGTTGACATTTGAGGCAAGTTTATACAGAGGTATAAAGTGATGATAAAACAAATAAAAAAAAAACAACGCTTATTGGTACACATGTATGCATCAGGCTATTAAACTTAAAGCAATTCGTCAGAGACACAGGGAGCGTAATATGTAATATTATTACGAGAACATGCACGTGAATATTGTACATTTTGATATACATAAGTACATTAATCACTGTGAAAAATAACTCGAATGCCATTTTTGTGTAATTTTAAAAGCCTTGGCATGATATGTTCATTGCACTTTGCCAAGATTTTCATACAATAGTTCTAAAAGGGTAGAATTAGAGGATGGGATACACTCTATAGGGACATCTATATGAAAAAAAAAAGACATAACGGCCTATCGGTCTTCTTGGTTAATGAAAAAAAAAATCATATATTAAGGTATGACTGTAGTACACAAGGTACCGCGCATTAATTTAGATATTCAATAATGTATTCACTCTTCTCTCTGTGTCCAGGACTGCAATTTCTAAATTCAAATGTGCTTAAAATAGGGTATCCCATAATCCCTTGAACCACATACAAATTTACAAAGGGATACCATAACATTTAGTTAGGATTGGTATAGAAGTTTCAAGGATGTATTCCTTGTGATTTGTCCATGATCAGAGAGAAAAGTTGTGAAGTATTTTCAGAAATTTATGCCATGTCAATCTAATCCCTTTGATATAATGCAAAAACGGTTTAGTCATGAATAATCAAGACCTAACATTTATTTTCAGTCAATTTCAAATTCCTGTCGTAATTGTATTTACCTGAGTTGTAATAATAATAATTGTAATGAAATTTTTATAGCACATATAACAAATGACTTTTCCCTATGCGCTTTACAATCTCATCTCAAAACACACTGTAATTAACAATGTTATTTGTTGTACATTGCTTTGCTTGTGTTTTTGCACACACACACACACACACACACACACACAAAACTATTACTTTAGATCGACCTGGGGGAAGAGTTCATGGTTACAGGCGTTGTTACTCAAGGCAGATCAAATACTGGACAATGGGCAACGTCCATGCACATCTCCACCTCCCTGGATGATACCAGTTGGGTTTTTGCAACCGACCCGCTATCCCGTGGACCCAAGGTAGAGCTATACGTTTCCGACTTGCACAATAACTAATGCATGTGCCTTTTTTTTTCTTTACACCGAAAATATTGCTTATGCAAAAAGAAAAATAGTAATGAAATAAAGAAATACTGGAAAGAGGATAAACGATAATACGATATTAGCTGTCAAACCACACAACAATTTCAAAAAGCAGTATCTAATCTTACCAAGTATAATGCAAAGTTCAATTCAAGTTTACTTTTTTTTATCATATTTCCATTTTCTCCATAATGAAATTAAATTGAACTGAAATGATATTACAAAGCGATTGACAGTAAAACAAGAATACTAAATACATACAACCAGATCTTTAGACTGAAGAAGAAAGAAGAAAAAAAAACCTTAACACAATTGTATAATGTGACCGTGCACCTCAAAACGAACATAAAGTCGCACACACTGATTTTGCGTGAGGACTGAAAATAAGTGAAATGGTTTAACCTAGCCGAACTTGACTTTTTCATATTTTCTGAAAGAGCGGGTCTTCTTTTACATTATGCTAAAATTTGGTATCATAAAACGGGCAGGAAAGTGTTTTTTTTTTAGCAGTTTATCTCGAACATTTTTGGTAGAATAGTGTGATTAGGTGTGTCTTTAGAATCCTCTTTTCATTTCTGAAAAACCTTGTTCATACTCTTCACTTTCAACTCTAATAACTTTTAAAAGGATAGTGCTACTGCTTTGAAAGTTGGCATTAATTATGGACAGAAGGTGTTGATGAGGCATGCTTAATTTCAGTTTAATGTGATAATCCCTTCATTGTTGTTACTCTGAGGGTTTACTTCCTGTTTTTTGTCCCATTCATCGCACAGCCAGCACGGTTTGGTAAAGATTAAGCGCTTGAATAGCAGGGCCTCTTTTCTCAGTTCACACTTTTCCTGAGTTTGTGCTTTCTTTCCAGTATTTAGATAGGTTAGGAGAGTCCATTTGATTTGAGTTATACATCATTTTAAAGCTTGAAGTCTGCTCTTTCAGAATATGGTCTTAACTTAAAATTCATGTCTGGCGACTTTTTGTTTGTTTTGAGGTGCAGGGTCACATGGTCATATCATCTGGATGTCACAAGCAAATACAATATATATATATATATATATATATATATATATATATATATGTGTTTACTTGTGACATCCAGATGATATGACCATATGTGACACTGCATCTCAAAACACACAAAAAGTCGCCAGACATTAATTTTTAGTTAAGACCATATTCATCATATATATATATATATATATATATATGTGCATATATATATATATATATATATATATATTGATGATGGGGCCTACATAAAAGCTATAACGCTTGTAAAACTGTAGGTTCCCGAATTCATAGGCATGAAGTTATACCCAGAACGGATATGTTTATCTTGACCAACTACAATTATACCGGTACAAAAATCAGTATAAAGAATGAAGTGATGAACCTCATGAATATCGCTCAAACCAGATTGTACAGATCTCACCGTTTTTGAAAAAGAATGTTATACGTTTAATAAAACAAAAGTGGGCAGAGAAGTCTCATGTGTCCTTGGTAATGCATGCAAACCCCAGGTTTTCGCCCCATTATCTCTAGTGTAAGTTGTGGTCTGACTGTTTAGCTCAAGTTTGTTTTTCTTTGTGTGTGATATCATATCAGGTGTACCCAGCTAATTATGACACAAACTCCCACGTGACTTCGTTACTACCTAAGCCGGTGAGGGCGCGTTACGTCAGGTTCCATCCAATCACGTTCAGGAACTATGCATCGATGAGAGTCGAAGTTCTAGGCCATGTTATTTGAGGGCTTCTTTGTATAATCATCCATCTCGTGGATTATCTAATTTAATTTTATTTATTTGTATCATCTCCTTTGTTTATGTCCATATTCGTAATGTGTTGATATCTCAATCTGAAAACCTGGGATTCCATGGATATGGATTTTTTTTCTTTTAGTTGAGTATAGATAAGTATTAGTTTGATGAGTATTTGATGAGTTTAGATGAGTATAGACTTGGAATAATTATGTTTTCTCCCCCAATAATGATCGTTGATTATGAATTTTTTTTGTTGCTGTTTTGAATTATCAGATCATTCTTTCCATGTCTTTAAATTTTTGAATTTGTGTAACATTATACATGAAAGTAATTTCATGTCTGTCTCCAGAAGTTATTGCCATCATATCAATTTCTGTGTCATCATGATATCACTTGTATATCATTGAAATAAATATTTTTTAGTGCACTTACTAGTAATCTTTATACTTAGGTTAGAAGAGCTCTTATTTCTCACATCCCCTCCCCATTCAGAACAGTGCAAAATACATGAATTTGATTAAAACGAAACAAAAACACAAAACAACAGAGTTTACGAGTTGTATTGAGCTCATAGCTCATCGTTTATTTTGTAGATTTTCACTTAACTCCCCTCCCGTCTCCCGCACGGTAAAAAAACAGTTATTGACTGGTTGAAAACCTTAATCATAGCACTATAGTAAGAGATTCGCTCTTGCCAACTATTGCCGTGGAGCTACTACTTGTCTTACTTTCCTATCGTTATTGACCATTTATCCTCTAGTGCCACCCACCGGCGTAGCCAGGATTTGATCTTAGGGGGGGGGGGGGGGGGGGGGGGGGGCGGTTAGTCTGCGAGGGAGCGAAGCGGGGGAGGGTGTGGGAGGGGGTGTCCCCCCTCCCACGGTAAGAACTTTTTGCATTTTGATGTTGTAAATGGTGCAATTTGATGCATGTTTTTGCGCGTTTAATCGACGTGAAACAGTCGTGTAGATTATTATTGAACAATTTACCTATAAATTGGTATAATTTAAATACACTTCTTCTATTAATTCTTTTCACTGAGTATCATGAACGCGACTGAACCCGAGCGAGCGGAGCGAGCGAGGGGGAGGGGAGGGTGTGGGAGGGGGGTGTCCCCCCTCCCACGGTAAGAACTTTTTGTATTTTGATGTTGCAAATGGCGCAATTTGACACATGTTTTTGCTCGTTTTATCGACGTGAAACAGTCCCACTTGTTTAAGGTAGCAGTATATTTTAGTGTAGATTATTATTGAACAATTTGCCTATAAAATGGTATAATTCAAACACACTTCTTGTATTAATTCTTTTCACTGAATATCATGAACGCGACTGAACCCGAGCGAGCGGAGCGAGCGAGAGGGGAGGGGAGGGTGGGGGAGGGTGTGGGAGGGGGCTGTCCCCCCTCCCACGGTAAGAACTTTTTGCATTTTGATGTTGTAAATGGTGCAATTTGATGCATGTTTTTGCGCGTTTTATCGACGTGAAACAGTCCCACTTGTTTAAGGTAGCAATATACTTTGATGTAGATTATTATTGAACAATTTGCCTATAAAATGGTATCATTTGTGACCGTGCACCTCAAAACGAACATAAAGTCGCACACACTGATTTTGCGTGAGGACTGAAAATAAGTGAAATGGGTCAACCTAGCCGAACTTGACTTTTTCATATTTTCTGAAAGAGCGGGTCTTCTTTTACATAATGCTAAAATTTGGTATCATAAAACGGGCAGGAAAGTGTGTTTTTTAGCAGTTTATCTCGAACATTTTTGGTAGAATAGTGTGATTAGGTGTGTCTTTAGAATCCCTTTTTCATTTCTGAAAAACCTTGTCCACACTCTTCACTTTCAACTCTAATAACTTTTGAAAAGATAGTGCTACTGCTTTGAAAGTTGGCATTAATTATGGACAGAATGTGTTAATGAGGCATGCCTAATTTCAGTTTAATCTGATAATCTCTTCATTGTTGTTACTCTGGTGGTTTACCTCCTGTTTTTTGTCCCATTCATCGCACAGCCAGCACGGTTTGGTAAAGATTAAGCGCTTGAATAGACATTGTACTTCAGAGCCTCTTTTCTCAGTTCACACTTTTCCTGAGTTTGTGCTTTCTTTCCAATATTTAGATAGGTTAGGAGAGTCCATTTGATTTGAGTTATACATCATTTTAAAGCTTAAAGTCTGCTCTTTCAGGATATGGTCTTAACTAAAAATTTGTGTCTGGCGACTTTTTGTTTGTTTTGAGGTGCAGAGTCACATTTAAATACACTTCTTGTGTTAATCCTTTTCACTGAATATCATGAACGTGACTGAACCCGAGCGAGTGGAGCGAGCGAGGGGGGAGGGGAGGGTGTGGGAGGGGGGTGTCCCCCCTCCCACGGTAAGAACTTTTTGCATTTTGATGTTGTAAATGGTGCAATTTGATGCATGTTTTTGCGCGTTTTATCGACGTGAAACAGTCCCACTTGTTTAAGGTAGCAATATATTTTGATGTAGATTATTATTGAACAATTTGCCTATAAAATGGTATCATTTAAACACACTTCTTGTGTTAATTCTTTTCACTGAATATCATGAACGCGACTGAACCCGAGCGAGCGGAGCAAGCGAAGGGGGAGGGAGGGTGTGGGAGGGGGTTGTCCCCCCTCCCACGGTGAGAACTTTTTGCATTTTGATGTTGCAAATGGTGCAATTTGATGCATGTTTTTGCGTGTTTTAACGAGTTGAAACAGTCCCACTTGTTTAAGGTTGCAGTATATTTTAGTGTAGATCATTATTGAACAATGTGCCTATAAAAATAATGGTATCATTTAAATAATCTTCTTGTATTAATTCTTACACTGAATATCATGAACGCTGTCTGCAGTTCAGCAATCAAACAGAAAAAGCATGCACACGAGGGTGTAGATAGGGGCATATCCCCTCCCACACGAAGGTGATTTTGCGTTTTCAGACCTGAAATTCAGCGATCTGGTGCAAATTTGTGGTGCAATACTTTTTCATCGAAGTGTTAAAATCACGGAATTTAGCTCTTATTCCGAATGTGCACCATCTGTGTGTATGTATAAAGTCTAGTGAGGTAGAGCTTAGGGGAAGGGGGATTCCCCCTCCCGCTCGCGGAGCTTTTGTGTTTTTAAAATTGAAATAAAGCGATCTGGGTATAGCCACAGTCTACTTCTATGCATGGTGGAAGGGGGGGGGGAGGGGTGGGCGACCAGGGAGAAGGCGTGGGCGAGTGTTATCTCCACCCTTCCCTTCCGATGGAGCTTTGAGATATCTCGTATACGCATATTTGATGGAATCAACATTTGGGAAATCACACACACAGAAAAACAAAAAACTGATGGGGGGGGGGGGGCTGAGGGAGGAAAGGGTCGATTAAAAGGGGAATTCCCCTTATACATGAGGGAACCTTGAGTTTTCGGAATATAAGTGATAAGTCTTGTGCACTCAGAAGTATTCATATTTTTTTTTGGTAAATCTAAAAAGTGTACTAAGCTAGGGAAAGAGGCACACAGGAGGAGGGTTTGGGAGGGGGATACCCCCTCCCAAGCACGAGAGATTTTGCATATTTTGAATTGAAATTCAACGATCTGGTGCACACTTTGGGTGAAATATTCAAAAAAATATCTTATCTGATGAAAGGTTGCAAAGGAGACCCGCTAATTCATGTGCATGCATACAGTAAACACGCATTTTTTTTCCGCCTCCCAAATCCCCGGTCCAAATCTTAGGGGGGGGGGGGGGGGGCGACCGCCCCCATCGCCCCCCCCCCTGGCTACGCCAGTGGTGCCACCACTCTCTGTCTTTTTCTGATGCACTTTTTTTTAATATATGTTGGACAAAGGACAGAGTACTACTAGATCAGATATCGTGTTTCTTCGAAAGTACTCATAATATCTAATTGTGAGTGACGTAACATGCCACGACATACGGTGGAGCAAAATAACGATTCCCAGATTTTTCTGGCTATAAACCATAGTGTACAGAATAAATTGTGGCCAAAAACGTTGTGGTAGGCAAAAAAGAAAAAAGATCATCGAGGTCTTATCAATACAATAAAGCATTAATTGCAATATGAAATGATTACGATTTTTGAATGGCCGGGCGTGAAATGTGTGCTTATAATATATCTGTATTAAAAGGACTATAAGTTTGCCTATATCACTGTAAAGTAGTAGTTTCTAACGAAAAAAAAAAATCCTCTAGGACTCTTGTTTCCTACTGACTAAATTCGTCATGAGTTACTGTTATGAGATTATATAAAACAATGAAATGAATGTCGTGTTGTCAAAACAAGTTTAATCGGTATCACGTGCGTTTTAGAATGGCGAAATCTTTATTTTTCTGGGGATATGAAGGTTACAGAATGTTAATTCGTGAAAAAAAATCTAAGATGGTAAAACACATTTTACTCCGGTTTGAACTGTTTGTCACTCATGCCGTAAAAAGTGGACATAATGAATAATGTATCATTATGTTTGCGTCGTATTTAAATGACAGTTCCGTGTCTGTAAATAAGTATGCAGTCATTACATGTATATAGTGAATGAGTGATGGAGATTACACGTGGTAATTAACAACATGATATGTGATCAACAAACTTACAGTAAGTAGATATACAATCATGACAAAAAAAAATCGTGTCATATTCCTTGTAATAAAAACAAGTTATAGGTAGTATTGCATGCATCATAAAGCTATTGGATGTGAACTATTCTGCGCGTATGTATGTTGCAGAATTGCTGTCTGTAAAACACTGTCAGAGAATGTTATGACTTCTGTTATCGAATTTTCTGTCAGGCATTATATGTATAAATAGTAATCATAAAGCTGTTGAAGACTCTAGCGTGGTACTTTAATTACAATGTATTATCTATTATTCAGCGTGTAGTGAATGAGTGATGCAGATCTTACAGGCTTCATGTCAACTTGTGATCTCTATTTCACAATATGCTGTTTGAGCAAAAAGAAAATTGTAAAATTTTTTGTTGTAAAAAATTATTGTGTAATAAAAACAGATAGAATAGGAGATGAAAATTACAATTGCAACTTAACAAGATGATATCTGAGCAACAAACTTTTTAAGTAGATATACAATCATGTAAAAATTGTTCGAAATTCCTTGTAATTAAAAGAAAAATAGGTGGTATCGCATGCATCTCTCGTATCGCAGGAGACTTTTGAATGTAAACTATTCTGCGTGGATGGAGATTGCAGCATCGCTGTCTGTGAAACACTGTCGGTGAATTTAATGACATCTCTGGGTTTGAACTTTCTGTCAGACATGTCATGAAAAGTAATTATAATGTTGTGAAAGACGCTATAAACACCGTGCTGATGTGAAAAGTATCTATTATTTAGGGTGCAGTGAATGTGTGATGCGACTGTACAAGCTAATGTTACTTGCACTTGCTACTTGACAACATGTTGCTTGAGCTACAGAATTGGTACTGTGCTGACTATCGTGTAATACTAGGTGTTTCAAAAAACATTTTCCACATTTGATCATTAATAGCTCAAAAACTATTCATCTGATAAAATTGTCATTGATATAAATAATAGCTGAATAGTGTACAATTTGGTTGAAGGTAATTTGAATGTGAAAGCTTAAATCAGTTTCATTAAATCTAAGATTGATTTGAAGTAAGGTTACAGATTTTGTCAAATTCTAATCCTCTGTAAAAAATTAAACTTTGCACAGGAACCAGTGATGTGTATGTGAGTGTGTGCTGACAATGGCCCTGAACAATGGACATGCCTGAACCACATGTTGACTTGGCGTCAGTCTCGTGCTCCCAGGCACATGAATGCTTAATCAATAATTCATGTGGACTGCCCTGGGCACTGCTAGTCTGGATTCATGCACGGTAAAGGGTAAACTGCATGCACATGGAAAAAAGGAAGCACACGTTTCCATGTGCTTGCAAACACCACATTCCATTCCAGCTGGCAATCATTTTAAATTTTTGCTTCACATATCACTAAATTTGGAATATAAATAAGCATAAATGATCTAAAGTTCCTCATTTTAATACAACTGTCTACTAGTAATTAAATATTCTGACAAATTTTTCGCTTTTTGATAAAAAGAAATAATTTTTGGTAAAGAGTTCAGCAGCATTTATCATTGGGGCGATATGTTTCATAGTAGATTTATTTAAGGCTCCGTTTACACAAATGTATACTCTTATTGATTGTCTTTCTTCCTGTCACCATGTTTACGATAGAACAGAAGGTATTCATTGTAATTTCGTTTTTCAGATGTAGGGAGAGCACTGTCGAGACCCAACGACAGTATCGGCAGGCGTTTGACTTTATACACAGATACTGCCAGAGGCTGAATAAAGACTAGTTGTGATAGTGGAATTTCTCATGATAAATAATGAAGCATTCAAACCCTAACCATTGTTTAGGACCATTGTCAGGGTGTAAGCACACACTCCCATACCCACCCATTGACCCTGTGCAAGTGAACATTTTGTACAGAGGGTTGAAAATAGAGCAAAATCTGAAACCTAACTGTGAAATTAATCATGGATTTCATGAAACTGATTTATGTTTCATATTCAAACCACCTTCACCAAATTGTACACTATCAGCTATTACTCATATCAATGACAGTGTTATCTGATATATAGTTTATGAATTATTAAGAATCAAAAGTGGGAAGTGTTTTTTGAAACACCTAGTACAAGCAGTTTTAGGGTGAAATAACATGCGCTTTGATCTTAAGTACATTTAGCGTGTAGGTGTAGACTGCAGAATCGCTATTATTGTGTGGCACACTCCGTATGAATTTACAAAAAATAGTTCTCATCTAGCTTTGAAATTTCTGACAGGAATGTCATGCAAAGTAAGCACAATATTCTACACACGATGTCGTGGTACTGTTATGACAAATTTCTGTGTATTAATTAATATGCAGTAAATTGTGATGCACATTTTACTGTAGTGATAGATTAATTCTGCTTGCTATTTGAGAACATGCTGTTCAGCCACAAAGTTGCAATATGTAGACGAAATAAAAGTGTGAAAAATATAGATAGGATTTCGTGTAATAAAACATTAGGTGGCCTCAGAGGAAAAAAAGAAGGATATATATATATATATATATATGTATATATATTATATATATATATATATAGAGAGAGAGAGAGAGAGAGAGAGAGAGGGGGGGGGGGGGGGAGGGAATGAGAAACCGGGGAGTAGAGGGGGTGGGAGATAGACAGATAATTAGGGAGATGAGCTGATGAGCACGATGAAGCACACAAATTATGGAATTCCCTCGAAAAATATAAAACATTATATTAGTTTGAAATCGTTTTTTTTTTTTAATTATAACGAAATATCTTAGTAGTTTATGATATTTACCAATGATTACTTTACCTGAACTGGAATTGCTGTTGTTGACGTTGTTTTCTTTTTCTTCGCCGTGCATCGAGAATATTCTGATCGGCCTTCGTTCTTTCTACCCCATCTCCTTCTCTCTCCCCCCACCCCCCCTCCACCCCCGCCTCTTCCCTTATTCTCTTCCGCCCCCTCATTCTTCTCTGTACTTTATTGGTTGACACATATCCAGGTGACTTTGTTTTGTGCGTTCTTGCTTTCTCTAGCGCCAATGTGAAGGTGCGCGCGTGTATGAGTGTGCACAATATGTGTGTGCGTGTGTGTGTGTGTGTGTGTGTGTGCATACGCATGCCTCATGTTACCATCGATATAATGATACGTGTATACTCATGATACTTGCGTTGATTTATTTGTTCGGTACATGTATTGCAGTTTTGTAAGCTTTCTATTAAAATGTATTGTAGTAATATACGGTAAGTAAGGGGACAGCACGATACAAGTTCGCTTTTTAGCAGCCCCTCATTCTTTATTTCCATCAAGTCCTTAAGGACGTTCCTCAGTTGAGTTTGTACGCATCCTAGCTGCGCAAGTTTCAGTGACGTAACAAAGAGCGTAGAAGCGCACGCACGAGTGATGAGCTGACCAAGCTGAGCTGAGCAGCTGCTACCGTAGCAGATCGCGCTAGAGTGCGGTACGTACGGATACCCCGACAGCTGTACAGCTCCCTACCGCGGCTGCGCTGGGCGGCCTCGCTCGGCTCGCATGCCAACTGTACGCTTTACAATGTACGTACTACGCAAAGTTCAGCGGTCCGAGCCGCATATACATAGACATGGTAGCACAATCTGCACTGATCGACGGAATCGGGAAGCTTGGAAGTGGAACTGAGCTGTTTCCATTTTCAATCCATCGATCTGTTTTGTGACATGCAGTTCATTATCTGTTACAATTAACATGGTCAAATCGAGTGCTAAGGTACCTAGGGCCTATAGGCCCTAGTCGGGGACTACTAGTCTACTAGACTAGGTGTTAAAAACAAACAAACAACAACAACAATAACAACAAAACAAACATATGACACAAATTTCATCTTTAGGTCTTACAACTAAAACAATCTGAATATCTCTGTTAAAATCTAAATTAGATCTAAACTTGTCATTACTACATTACAAAAGAGTGCGGTGACATCCTCTATAGGAAACGAGCGTTTTAAATGCACCGCGCAGAGCGCACAACCAGGTATAGGACACATTCCCGGCCCTCGACTTTGCGAACTCATACCTCCCAGAATATGTCTTTTTGCTTAAATGCACCTAGTTTTTATGAAAATCTAGATTTGAAGCTTGCTCTACATACCTCATTTGTAGAGTTTTGTGAAATTTTTACATCAGTACCTTTCGAGTTGAAAATTAGGTGTCATTTCTCACGCAAACGTACGGAAGCCCATTCTTGCCACGCAGGATAAAACTTTCAGTGGAGCTAACTGGCGGCCGCCAGAAAATTTTCTTCTGGCGGCGGCCAGATGATTATTGTTTAGCGGTATCGATATCGCGCCAGATAAGCATCTGGCGGCCGCCAGTTAGCTCCACTGAAAGTTTTATCCTGCGTGGCACGAATGGGCTTCCGTACAAACGCAATCAGCTCTACGACAACACGCAATTTTACATTGACGGCGCGTTGTGCCAACTGTAAGCCTGAAAGCCATTTTGGAAGGGCTTTTTTACTGCCATACCTGTTGTTTTTGTACAATGCATCTGCCTAGTGAGTTGCAGCAAATACTCACGTGTATTTATACTGAGTTTGGAGGAATTTCGTGAAACGTTGCCATCGGTACCTTTCGATATTCATAAACCATGTCAGTTTATTGTCATTGGCCTTACGACGTCGCATCGGGTCAACGCGTGATCGTGACGTAGCGCGTATGTAAATTCGTGACGTGACAATAGGTGCGCGCGTCTTTATTACTATTTAGATTTCATTAATACATTAGCTCAACGTAGCATTTGCGGCGCGTGATTGCATCATGAATATGTATTATTCTTTAACGCTCAACGCACTGTGATTGGTGGTAAGCAAAATATAATGACAGATCTACGTGACAGCTCATTATCTCTTTGTCACCGTTCGCGTGTAGACTTTTTGTAATGAATGCAAAATATTGTTTGTTTGTTTTTATTTTTGGTTACAATATACAAGGTCACGAAAGTATTATTAAATATGTATTGATCACTTTCACCATTCAGATATTAATTTTTGATTACCAAATCTGGTGTAACAAAAGGAGAATAAAAAAAAAAAGGTCGGGGGGGGGGGGGGAGGTACTCAAGGTACATGTTATCCATAGTTTACAACACGCACTTTACCAACCACTGCAACAACCAACACATGCAACATAATTAAGATTTGTGAGGACCGTCAAACTAATGCCAAAATTCCCATTTCCTTGTACTTATTCTTTTTCCTCCATTATAACTTTCTGCACATGGTAACAGCAAGTGGGTAAAACAAACAAACAAACAAACAAACAAGCATGTTAATGTGGAGTTTTCCACGCTTGCGTCCACATGATATCATGGCTGTGTAAAGGGAAATAACAAAAACGCTCTTGGACCTTAATTTCTGAATATTTTTTCCACCATATCACTGCAATTGTGACACGTTTTTGGTTTTTGTTTTTTGTTTTTGAAAAGAAAGAAAGAAAAGAAAGTGGGGTTTTGAGTGAACCGCATAGAGATTCATCCCTACGTTGGTTCCTGACCAGATTTGGGGTCTTACGATGATTTCTGTCGCAAGGAGGCTCTGCTAGCACAAAAACGAGCGTGTGTTAGTAAATGAACCTCCCATTTTTACAATTGTTCTGCATAAAGTAATCCTTTCTGTACAATTTGATAAAGTTTCGCAAAAATGACATGGGTATTGAATGTACAGCATGGCATTCATGAACCCCACCTAATCAGGACACCCGTGTTAGGTTTATAACCACATTTGGGGAACCTCGGATGATTTCTATCACATGGAGGTGCTCCCAGCACAAAAGCTAGCACATGAACCCCCACTTTTCATTATTTTTCTGGACTAAGTAAACCTTCTTTTACAATTTGGTCAAGTTTCGTGAAAATGACATGGGTTTTGAATGTACAGTGTGAGATTTATGAAAGCATCCTGCCAGGGCATCCTTGCATAGGTTCCTGACCAGATTTTGGGGACTTACGATGGTTATATGTCGCATGGGGGCGCTACTAGCACTAAAACGAGCACATGAACCCCCACTTTTGATTGTTTTTCTGGAATTAGTATGCCTCTTTATACAATTTGGTCAAGTTTCGTGAAATTGACATGGGTTTTGAATGTACAGCATAAGTTTTATGAACCCACCATGTCAGGGCATCCCTGCATAGGTTCCTGACCAGATTTTGGGGACTTACGATGATATATGTCGCATAGGGGCGCTGCTAGCACAAGAACTAGCGCATGAACCCCGCTTTTGATTGTTTTCCTGGTATAAGTGAGCCTCTTTCTGCAATTTGGTCGATTTTCATAAAATTGGCATGGGTTTTGAATGTACAGTGCGAGATTTATTAACCCACCCTGTCAGGGCACCCTTGCATAGGTGCCTGACCAGATTTTTGGGACTTACGATGATATATGTAGCATGGGGGCGCTGCTAGCACAAAAACGAGGACATGAACCCTCACTTTGTATTGTTTTCTGGAATTAGTAAGCCTTCTTCTACAATTTGGTCAAGTTTCGTGAAAATGACATGGCTTTTGAATGTACAGCATAACTTTTATGAACCTTGTCCTTTTGCTCACCCCTAACAGAAAACGTCGATGAGAAGGATTTGAGAGATTTCGGTGTTTTCTTCCGCGTGAATGAGAGTGTAAGCACTAACTTTAAAACTTTTCCCTCGTTTTGGGTATCCTTTTCTGCAATTCTTGGAAATTTGGAGAAAATAATGTGAGTTATGGGGATTTAAGTTTGTCATTGCAGACTTTGTTGCCAATTGTGGTCTTGATCCTGTAACGCTATACTATTTTGGTACAGGACGGCAGATTAGTCATATTCTTCAAAGTCCCGTAGAAGAAAAGCAAGCACATGAACCTATGGTTTTATTTACATATTTGGGGTTCGGATGGGTCAAAGTTACGGTATGGAAAGTTGGAAGAAAATGACATGGACTTTACTTTAAATGAGGAACGTCCTTAATGAAACACGATGCATTCCCACTGATTATGTGCCATTATAATCATGTTACAAGAATGTACCATCGTTTTGACGATTGAGTATCTGAATATAAGAACGACCCAAGTCCATTGAAGACCATTTCGAGTAAACTTTAAAAAACTTCATGTCTTTTTTATTTGTCCAACAATATTCTATCTAACTCTGATGGGAAGGCAACATTGTATATACAAATTAGAACATACATTATTATGACAATTAACATTTACATTAATTGTGGAGAGGCCATTTTGTGTGATGGACTTGGGTCGTTCTTTGATTCATATACATGATATTCCGCTATAGAGATAAAAGAAGGACGAGAGAGGGCGCTATAATAAGAGTGTAAGAATGACCCAAGTTCTTCATTCTTACATTCATATAAGATTTAACTCATTTATTTCAGACACTTCCAGGGGTAATTAGGATTTATCATTTATACATAAGATGAGACCATGCATAAGCTTCAATTTCCCATATCAAACTGAATTTGGCCAAAAAATGGAATTTGGGTCGTTCTTATATTCAGGTCTTCGATTGCATTACCCTTGTGTTTGGAAATGGAAAGAAAACGGAAATGAATGAATAAAAAAAGAAGAAATTCCAAGCTGACAAGAGCTTTTTAAAGTACACCTGTTGGCTCTTAGTCCACGAATTATTCTTTAAATCATTCCTCTAGCCAGTTGAATATGTAGCTGAGTGCATGTCTTTCGTCAATAGTAGGTAATTATGTTTTACAGTTCCTCACGTGAATTTGGGAGCCGCGCGACAGCACAAGCAGCCGTAAAAATACACACCATTGACGAGGCTAATCAAAATCGATACAGCTGAGTTTCATGTCACAACTGAGTTTTCATGTTCATGGGAGAATTTGTCTGAGCACAGCATAATAAAGTTTACATGACATGTTATGAGAAAAACGGCATGTTGGAGGAAACAGTGTCTGCAAAATCTTCTAATACAAACAAGATGAAGAGACTGAGGAATCTTTGTGACAAAAAGGTAAGTTGTCATTTAAACTGATGAAAACATTATTTTGAGCAGAAAGTGATCAGCGAATGCCGTGAACGAGCCGACGCATTGAAGCCAATACCCACGTCACATTGGAACTTGGAATTATTGAATGATTCAACCCGCTGGCGTGTGGATTCTTGAAATAATACTGGAATAGCAACTATACGTATATGTATCTCAATTTCTAGCAGCATAATCTAATTGAGCAAAATTAGGATAAAACGAGTGTACATTAGACTTTAAATACTAGGCCATCGCCGATGAACCAGATTTGGAAAGTCTACTCGACACAAAACGTCTAGAATAGAATATAGTGCTTTTTTTTCTAACTTAAATATCTTGGTAGAATTTGTCAATTAAACGCGTCATATATTATTGCATGTCGATGTTATTTATTTATTCTTTTTTTACTTCCAGATCTGATATCAATATTATTAGATTAGTTCGAAAACCTGTTTCTAAGACACTTGTCTAGATGATGATAAATGACTTCCTACTGGTTCCTTTACGACGGAAACAGAAATAATGTGAAGCACTTCATTTTATTTACCTTGAATTGAATTTGAATTGAATTGAATTACTGAAATCATGAATACGCCCTGCTTATCTTAAAGTCCACTTTGTATATATGACGTAGGAACAATTTTCCTTTGTTTTGGTTTCTGTCAATTTTTTATCACGCTTTGGCACAATAAGCCAGTCCGTACTTCAACCTTCCCCATGGGCAGAAAGAAAAGATCATCCTTTAAAATACCAACAACCGTGTTGGTTCCTAAATTAACTGGGGTAAGCATCTCTGATGTAATGATTATTCATGTAATCCTTATATGCCGCTTGCAAGCACATCCACATGACAGTAAAGGTAGTATTTGGCAATATGAATAGAACGAGATTGTAAATATGAAAAGTTTGCTCCCGAAAAAAAGCCAAATACATCATTTTTTAATGGATTTACTACCTTCTGTGAGCAAGCTCTTCATATAGTGAAAATCATGAATTGGGCCCTTTCCCAAACGTTAATTGACAAATCATTCTGGTCATCTAGACTACTCCAATTCATTCCTCATTTGAATGAAATCTTATAGATATCATCACTAAGGCTTATTTCACTCTGAAAACAAGTGAGATACCCCTCACCAAATAAGAAGATCGGTCATTCGTACCCATGTGCTTTAGTGGATAATTGATTTATAATGCTGTTATCATGATATATATAGCAAATTGAAGTATCCGGTGTTGCTTCTAGTATTCTAACCAATGTTTTTTTAAACATATATTCAGCGGTTTTCAAATAGCCCGGTTGTGGATATATTAATTGGCATCAATGAAGACATGATGATGTCAGACGCCATTATTTTGAATGACTGCTATAGCGTCCATTAGGCCTACTTAGTACTTCTTGAAAGTAAATACAAAGAACAGATCTTACTCGTTATATTTTTGTTACTTATTATTGAGGAACGCTTCGATTTTTTTTTCTCAATGAATTCCAGGGAATTTTAGTCTCAATATGGTTCTCGTTTCTGCTGTGGCAGCCGTCTGGTAAGTAATGCCTTGTTGTTGTTGTGTTGTTGTTGCTGTTGTTTTTGTTCTCTCGTCAAATAACTGTTCCGTGTAATAAGTAACCAACTATGTTTGAACGAATTGGTGTATTTGTTTGTTTGTTTGTTTCTTTAATTGTTTTCAAACCTGTTTTTTCTTTTCATACATTGCTTGTGAATCATTAATTGTCCCAAGCAACAGTTTAGCGTCTTTTGTCATGAAACTTACAGCACTTATTTTTCTATGATCTTGGGATGGACTCAATATTTTCCTCCTTGCGATCACCCAACCGTGACATCTGCAAGACGTCATATTCTCCAAAAGCATCGTTGTCTGTATCTCCAGCGCTAGATATTATTTTTATATGAATCCTGATAGCAACATATTTTACGTGATGATCCAGCTATTATATTTATAGACAAAATAATTTCCCAATGTTTGTATATTAGATGCGGAATATGATTATGTTGGGTGGATCTACTGAAATGTATTATTATCATTTTGGTATAATTCAATGAGTGATCAGAGTAGTTTGTTTGTTTGTTTGTTTGTTTTTTAGGTGATGTCAGGTTAATTGTTTTTGGAAATAATTTCATTTATATTTTTTACCTCTAACAGCTGATCAAATGTATTACATGTATGCTGTAAAAGTGGATATTTTCGCGCGACTGATTTTTCGCGCTGGGCTGGGTCAGAAGAGAGTGTTTGGTAGTTAATGTGTGAATATATTTGTGTCCTTGTCAATTGTCAGTGGTGTAATGACAAATTTCATTTTTCTTGACTCCACCACGAAGTGTCGCCGGTTGCATAAACTTGCGTTTGCTCTTATTTATTTTCTCACTTTTCTTGTACACCCATATGCGCATAAGTGAAGAAAAGAGGACACGTCTTTGAATTCGATTGAATTCTTGTGAAATACACAATGAAAATGTGTGAAAAATGTCTACTTTAAATCCGTACCAGCTTGTTAGGGCGAACTATAACTGTCCCAACCACCACCCCGCTTGCTTTTAACAAATTCCACATGCTGATGAGTTGTAGACATTGTGATTTGTGCGACTTGATGGTTCATCGATTCTGAAAGATCAATTTGAAGTTATTTAATTAATATTGCATGTAATGCAAGAAGAAAAATACTCTCACCTTAGCATATTTTATGTATTCTAGACCAATTTTTACCCAAATTTCCATATGCAGTACCATACGTAACAAATAAAAATCCTTGCACTCATCAACACGATTATTTGATTTGATGACGCTCTTACAATTGAACAGTCAATTGAGTTTACCTTTAAAAAAAAGTACTGCTTTGC
The DNA here is from genome assembly GCF_040938485.1 of Diadema antillarum. Lineage (NCBI taxonomy): Eukaryota > Metazoa > Echinodermata > Echinoidea > Diadematoida > Diadematidae > Diadema > Diadema antillarum. Next base: position 344,364 of record NW_027271015.1, on the reverse strand, counting down.
GTGTTATCTCCACGTCAGTCGGTCCCTTTCAAAATGCCATTACATCTGTCTTTGTTACTTGAGCAATGGATAATATCATTCTCTTCATCTTAAAGGGGAAGGCTAGTAACTGATCAGTGGGAATCAGTGGAAATGCTGGGAGATGATTGTTCCAATCCTTATGGGATTCATTCAAGAGTTCATTGTATATCTATTGTTGTGTGAAAATGATTTGCTTCAGAACGGTCTCATATTCAAGTAATGTGAAGATTAATGCTCCGTCACTGACCAGGGACGCTAACCTGGAAGCAGTAAACTGCACATTACTTGAATATAAGACCATTCTGAAGCAAATCATTTTTACACAACAATAGATATACAATGAACTCTTGAATGAATCCCATAAGGATTGGAACAATCATCTCCCAGCATTTCCACTGATTCCCTCTGATCAGTTACTAGCCTTTAATTCTCCTTTAAAGATTAATGTTACAGTTGAAAATTTGGGCTCTCTGGATTGTTTTCGTCAATTTATTGTTAGACCTCAATACCAAGGGCAGAACTGTATCTAAGGTGTGCTTGAAATTGAAACCTGGGTTTCGATTTGGGAATATTTTTGCAATAAATGTTGTGTATTAACACAACCTTTGCCTCAACATAATCAATATAGTAATCCAAGTCCTGGCGCTGGAGTTATTTTGTAACCAAATCTTCACTTAACAAGAATTGTGAGAAAACAAACAAGGGAGTTACAAAATACGGGTTGTGCGCAATACAAATTAACATATCTAAGCGTATGAAAGCCACCTCCGGGAGAACAGTATGAGCCGAAATTCGGATTTGAAATGACAGAGCTGATATCCAAAGGACTGCAAGTTTGAGGCCCCGCCAACCCCTGCCCCCCCCCCCCCCCCCCAGAAAAATAAGGGGAAAAAGATGTAGAGGAACAGTCAAAGCCGTCTATAGCGGCAACCCAAGGGAAACAACAAAAGAGGCCGCTATGGACAGGTGGCTTCTATAGAAAGGTCCGTGACCATTTTGAGTTTCAACACTTGCATTGTTTTATGATATAAAATACCGCATATTATTCTTGAAAAATAAAAGAACCAAGCAAGTAAGTTTGCATGGGCAGCTAGTATATGTTGATTTTCTTTTTGGTGAGTTGCTGTTGTTGTTGTTGTTGGTGGTTTTTTGTTTTTTGTTTTTTCTTTCATTTTTTTTTTTTTTTTGGGGGGGGGGGGCTATTTCTATCCTTTTTTTAAATTTTTGATAGCATATCTGGCCTGAGCAACTGCATTGGTTCGTACCGGTTGACATGGATGGTGTTCACGTATGAGTGTGAGGGGATTAATATTGTGTGAAGCTGACGTAGGCAACAAACAATGCCCAGACATGAACCCTATTACCTTTAATCAAAAGTATTTTAATCACTAATTGTTTGCATTTTGGTCAAATTCTATACCATATCATTAGCAGCTTTCTTTGCCTCTGTAACATCTATTTAGAGCGGCATTACTTGAGTTTAGATCTGGTCAGGTTTGAGGTAAGACGGCTTTTCATGGCAAAGAGCATGACTGTGATTGTGACTGAGGTAGGACTCGGTACAATGCACACAGTGAACGTGAAAGTCAACGTATTCATGGCTGATTTAATGGTTCAGTTAAATTTCTGTGGCTGCTAAACGCATGTAGGTATTCACCACGGGACACAAAAATAAGTGGCCGTTGACCGAGTGAGGCTGGTGACTGCTATATAAAGGGTCCATAATACAGGAATTTCGTGCGGGAGATTTGTCAGTGGCCGCTATAAGCAGGTGGTCGCTAAGACAAGTTTGACTGTACACTATTGTAGACAGGGCAGAGCCAGGCAAAAACTGCCTTTTTTTCCAGTCAAGGTTTTCTCACTTGATTCTGGTACTTTAGACCATACTTAACAAAATAAGCTTCTGCGCCATCTTGAAATCTGTCCCGAATCCAAGATGGCCGCCAAAAATCCAAAATGGCCGCCAGAGGACCTAAAAAGTGCCTTCTGTGGTTAAGATTTGTCTGGGGATGGGATTTTTTTTACTCTATTTGATGATAAATGGTAAGAGAAATAAGATTCAGTGGATTAAAATTAGAATCAGTTTCTTTTTTATTGCGAAAATCCAACATGGCCGCCAGACGCAGCTCCCGAAATTAATAAATGTCATGATAACCGAAGGGCCAAACCCTAAAAACTTGCTTACTTAACAAGTGAGTTCCACTCTCTCTACAAACTAAGTAGACCATGCTTATTTTCAAATTTTTATTGTAATAAACAACATTCCACTGGTCTACCTCAAAAAATTTGTTGCGAAAGCCTCCAAATCCAAAATGGCGTCCAAGATGGCCGCCATATTTACTGAATTTGCTATTTGAAAGATAGAATTTGATAGAAACATCAGATGTCAACAAATGTGATGTCATATGAAAGAGAATAAAATTTCCTACAAGTTGATACCATTTTTGTGGGAGATTGTGATAACTGGATTGAGATTTTAAGGAAAAATACTCATTTTTTTATATTTTTCTGAAAAATGAAAATCATGAAAATGCTTGATTCAGCATAAATCAGAAAAAGGACTGAAGGATTATCTTGAAACGTTTTTAAGAATTTTGTTTAACATATAATTAATATTTGGAGAAAATTAGGGGTCGGTACCATATACGGTTCAGGAGTTATAATGTCTCAAACTTGAAAAGTCACTATGTAAAAATTTCCACTTTAGCTGTGACAAGACCTTGTTGGTCGTAAAGAGAGTCTGCACGCGCCAAGACTACTACACGCACCACTGGCACCGACGCTTGTAGCAGTGCCAGTGGTGCGTGTAGTAGTCTTGGTGTGCGCAGACTTTTTTGACAAACAAGAGTTTGTGCCTGCAAACTAACTTTTCATACCAAGTGGTAGCTCAGGTGACGCTGATCGCTATCATTTCAAAGTAAATTGTTCTGGAGCAGATGAGATGAAGCAAAAAATGTCTTTCAAATAGAGGTAGAAGCTTGAAACAACCATGCTATAGAAAGTTTAAAACAAAATTTGGATCAATCACTCAAAAACTTCAAGATTGCAGGCCATCAAAGCTGACATAGTTTATTGCGCCAAATTAAATGTATTATTTTAATTTTGGTACAATTTTGTCTGTTGTGCTATCTATTTATAGTTTGTATATGTTTTGAACATTGTAGTGCTATTTCAAACCGTCGGGTTTTTATGGAGATATTTTTAAAACCAGTGATATTCTACTCCGAAAAAGAAAAAAAAAATCAAGTGGAAGTTTCATTTTTGAAGGAGTTAACGGAAATCAGTAAATTTAAAGTAAAATTGGAGTGAATTTTGAGTGAAAATTTTCATTTTCACTCATTTTAGAGTGACCTTAGGGATCACTCGTCACTCTTTGAGTGATCCCTGAGATCACTCTAAAAGGGATGAAAATGAACATTTCCACTCTCGAGTGATCCTGATATCTAAAATGTGAAAGCATCTACCAATGGCATTAGTTCAATTCAATTTTGACACTATAACCCACATGAAATCAGCCTACAACGATGTAAGAAAAATCTATTCACAGTGAATACACTTTCAGCATGCTTATTTGTAAATTCAATTCAATTCAATTCAATTCAATGTTTTATTTCATTTTTCGACAAGAACATATAAACATCATTTCTTTTTTGGTAACAGAAAATCAGGTGCTCAAAACTATGTAGGATGAAAAGAATACAATAATTGTAGCACCTTACAATCATTACAGATTATCATAAAACTCGAGTGATTTGAAGTAAGTAAACATTGTGGATAATTCGAAAAATGGAGGGACCCACTAAAAAGACAAGTCTTGTAGAATGTGGGCCCCTCAGAAATGTGAATATACAGCATGAATAATCATTTTGGACAGTGTTATTTGAACAATATACTGAAAAGTAATTTCGCACAACACATTTAAAAGCAACTTTGAGAAATTGCCGCCATGTTGGATTTTTCGGGGGGGGGGGTGCTCGGATCAGAAGGGCTTTCAAGGACATGTACGGATCAGATATTATTACACATATGCCATCATCATTCACGTTTCTACAACAGCAGAGTAACATACGAGTACAAAAGCATATCTTTGATACAGAAGCATTTCTTTTTTTAAATCAAAGATCGGGCCTTACCCAAACACTAAAATGAGCTCCACCCCCCCCCCCCCCAAAAAAAATAGATAAATAAATAAACCCTCAATATGGTTTAAACAAGGACAATATATATGATAGACAGCAATACAAGAAATTCTAGAAATATATCAAATTATTAATCTAGATTTGACTCTGACGCAACACACTAAAGGTATCGTTTACCATTGGAAGAGATATCACATTCGATTTATATGTGCAGGTTAGTTGTATCACAAAACATTCTACCATGTAAAAAAAAAAAAATATATATATATATATATATATATAATGAAGCCTAAAACATACGGAGATATCACCATTTCTTTTCAAGAAACCATAACATTGATAACTGTTGACAGCTTAGTATAAAAAACTAGAAATGTCGCTACGGCGACTGGTATGCCTCCGCCATAATGCATGGTTCTCCTAATAGGTCTACAGTACAATGTCTTGAAAATGTGTGATAACAGTTTCACACAATTGGCAAAATATCAAAATGATAGGTTTGCCACAAATCAATGTCTTGACAATGTGTGATGGCAGTTTCACACAATTGGCAAAATATTAAAATGACAGGTTTGCCACAAATGTGCTGAATGTTCACTTTCCTAGAACTAGGGTCAATTGGATGAATGATTAAAACGTCAGAGTGCAGGTATTTGGGGAACTGATGATTTTTACTTGACTTTTGGCCCTTTTATAAGTTTATGCATTGAGTAATTTTCAAGGTATTGAGAAAAAGTATAATTTCAGTATCAAATGGTAAAATAGCATTATCTAAACCTGGCCTTTGACCTTTGACCTCACAGTTCCAAAGAGAATCACTGTCAGGTAGAACATGCATAAATATGTAAGTTTCATGATGATACCTTGAGTTACTTTCGAGATATGGAGGAAAAAGTGCAATTAAGCATTTTCACTTCACCTTTGACCTTTTGACTTTTGACCTTTTGGCAAAAACTTCCCACAGAATATATATTTGGTAATACATGCATACATCAAGTTAAAAAAAAAACAAACCTTCAGGCATTGCATAAATATAAGTAGTGATATTTTGAGGAGTTGACCTTGACCTTTGACCCCCCTGACCTTTGACCCATGACCCCCAACTTTCCTAGATAATCACTGCCCATCGGTACAAGCATATATATACTAAGTTCCATGAAGATACCTTTAACCATTTGCGAGATATGGAGAAAAACATGAAATTTCAACCTTTTTTTCACAAAATAACCTGTGACCTTTGACCGTTGACCCCATGACCCTAAAATCCAAACAAAGTATTATCCCCCAGGATATACCCTCATACCAAGTTTGATGTAAAACCACCACACAGTTCTTGAGATATCGACAAAAACAAAACGGGACGGACGTCCGGACGTACGTACGGACGGACGGGCGGACGACCCGAAAACATAATGCCTCCGGCCACTTCGTTGGCGGAGGCATAATAACATATCAGAACAATCTACTTTGAAATGATAACGATCAGCGTCACCTGAGCTACCACTTGGTATGAAAAGTTAGTTTGCAGGCACAAACTCTTGTTTGTCAAAAAAGTCTGCGCACACCAAGACTACTACACGCACCACTGGCACTGCTACAAGCGTCAGTGCCAGTGGTGCGTGTAGTAGTCTTGGCGCGTGCAGACTCTCTTTACGACCAACAAGGTCTTGTCACAGCTAAAGTGGAAATTTTTACATAGTGACTTTTCAAGTTTGAGACATTATAACTCCTGAACCGTATATGGTACCGACCCCTAATTTTCTCCAAATATTAATTATATGTTAAACAAAATTCTTAAAAACGTTTCAAGATTATCCTTCAGTCCTTTTTCTGATTTATGCTGAATCAAGCATTTTCATGATTTTCCTTTTTTCAGAAAAATATCAAAAAATGAGTGTATTTTCCTTAAAATCTCAATCCAGTTATCACAATCTCCCACAAAAATGGTATCAACTTGTAGGAAATTTTATTCTCTTTCATATGACATCACATTTGTTGAAATCTGATGTTTCTATCAAATTCTATCTTTCAAATAGCAAATTCAGTAAATATGGCGGCCATCTTGGACGCCATTTTGGATTTGGAGGCTTTCGCAACAAATTTTTTGAGGTAGACCAGTGGAATGTCGTTTGTTACAATAAAAATTTGAAAATAAGCATGGTCTACTTAGTTTGTAGAGAGAGTGGAACTCACTTGTTAAGTAAGCAAGTTTTTAGGGTTTGGCCCTCCGGTTATTATGACATTTATTAATTTCGGGAACTGCGTCTGGCGGCCATGTTGGATTTTCGCAATAAAAAAGAAACTGATTTTAATTTCAATTCATTGAATTTTATTCCTCTTACCATTTATCATCAAATAGAGTAAAAAAAACCCATCCCCAGACAAATCTTAACCACAGAAGGCACTTTTTAGGTCCTCTGGCGGCCATTTTGGATATTTGGCGGCCATCTTGGATTTGGGACAGATTTCAAGATGGCGCAGAAGCTTATTTTGTTAAGTATGGTCTAAAGTACCAGAATCAAGTGAGAAAACCTTGACTGGAAAAAAAGGCAGTTTTTGCCTGGCTCTGCCCTGTCTATTGGAGGGACACCCCTGAATCCCCGAGAACAACAGGGATACTGCACTCTCACCGCATAGATGGAGGAAAACGAAATTGTGACCGTGCATAACAATAAAGAAGAAAAACAAGTAGCTCCCCTTGATTTCACGTGATAACACAAGAGAAACTCAATATTTTGTTTTTCATATTTTCTGATAGAGCTACCCTACTATACTGTATTATTCTTCAGTTTGGGATCTTAAAATAAATGGAAAAGTGCATTTTCATTTGTTTTTTCTACAACGCTTTCTTATATAGAGTAGTAAGATCAGGTATGCCTCAGAGGCCCCTTTTCATTTCTTGATAACCCCTTGCACACTCTTCACTTTGAAGTCTAGTAACTTTTGAAGGCCTGGGATAACGCTACTGCATTGAAAGTTGGCGTTGATCATGGACAGCATGTTTTAATAGAGCATGTTTACGTTCAGCCTGATCTGATGATTTCTTCATTGTTGTTGCTCCGGTAGTTTACACCCTGTTTTCATTTTTTATTTTTGTTTGTCCCATTCATCGTATAGCTAGCACGGTTTGTTAAAGATTAAGCGCTTGAATAGACTTTGTACTTCATAGCCTCTTTTCTCGGTTCACTCTTTTACACAGTGTGTTCTTTCTTTCCAATTTTTATATATGTTAGGAGATTTAATTTGAATTGAGCTTTACATCCTTTCAAAGCTTGGAGTCTGCGCTTTCAGAATCTGCGCACATTTAAAAATTCTTGTCAAGCGACTCTTGTTGGTTGTGGGATGCAGGGTCACAATTAAACAAATTGAAGCCGAATCACCGACCTTCGCTGTAAAAGAGGACTAATTACGCTTTTCTTTTTTTTTTATCAGGGCGATTTGCGCTACCCATGATCGGCTGCCGGTATTCTGTAATTTACTAAATGAAAAAAGAAAAAGAAGAAGGAAAAAAACAACTATATCAGATGTCCGATCGATGATTAAACGGATCATATCATTTTACCATCTTGACAAATTTCCCTAGCAACCTCGTGTTTTCTCTTCTATTTGATATTCTAATCTATACCAAAACAAAATATAAGAGTCATCTGAAAAAAAAAAGATAAGACAAAATATAAGCAAAGAAAATAATTCGGTTCTGATCTCTCTTAGCAGGAAGGAGTTCATGACAAGGAAAAATGTGACCCTGCACCTCAAAACAAACAAAAAGTCTCCAGACATGAATTTTTAGTTAAGACCATATTCTAAAAGAGCAGACTTTAAGCTTTGAAATGATGTATAACTCAAATCAAATGAACTCTCCTAACCTATCTAAATATTGTAAAGAAGGCACAAACTCAGGAAAAGTGTGAACTGAGAAAAGAGGCTCTAAACCGTGCTGGCTGTACGATGAATGGGACAAAAAACAGGAAGTAAACCACCAGAGTAACAACTATAAAGGGATTATCAGATTAAACTGAAATTATAACATGCCTCATTAACACATTCTGTCCATAATTAATGCCAACTTTTAAAGCAGTAGCACTATCCTTTATTAGAGTTGAAAGTGAAGAGTGTGGACAAGGTTTTTCAGAACTGAAAAAGGGATTCTAAAGACACACCTAACACCTAATCACACTATTCTACCAAAAAAGTTCGAGATAGACTGCTAAAAAACACACTTTCCTGCCCGTTTTATGATACCAAATTTTAGCATAATGTAAAAGAAGACCCACTCTTTCAGAAAAAATGAAAAAGGTCAAGTTCGGCTAGGTTGACCCATTTCACTTATTTTCAGTCCTCACGCAAAATCAATGTGTGCGACTTTATGTTCGTTTTGAGGTGCACGGTCACAAATGATCATATTGCTAATTTTGGTATCGAGACCAGGAAGCTGCCTATAACATGAATAACGTATATTTCTATAATAATTATGAATTGTTAATGGCATCTAAAATACATGCACACACATACATACATACACACACACACACACACACACACACGTGGCGCATATAGGAGATTTGTGCGAACGAGACTAGTGAATGTAAATGTAGACTAGTATTATTTTTTATCCAAAGGTTGATGCAGATTATTCATCACCAGACATTTGCCAGCTTATGCTTTGGTATAAAAGAATGAAAATTACCATTTTGTGACCGTGCATTAAAAAGCAAACAAAAAGTCGCACCCCTTGATTTTACGTGAGGACTCAAAAAAGGTTAAATGGGTCAACCAAGTCAATTTTTAGTTTTCCATACTTTCTGAAAGAACTTGTCTTCTTCTACATCATTCTGGAGTTTGAGATCATAAATTAAATGGGAAAGTGGGTTTTCAGCAGTTTTTCCACAACCCCTTTTTTGGTAAAGTATTGTGATCAGGTTTTTCTTAAGAGGCCTCTTTCATTTCCTGAAAATGCTTTGCACCCTCATCACTTTCAACTCTTATAATATTTGAAAGGATAATGCTACTGCTCTGAAAGTTAACATTTATCATTACCAGAATGTGGTAATAGACCATGCTCAATTTCAGCGTAATCTGGTAATCCCTTAATTGTTGGTGCTACAGTGGTTATCATCATGTTTTTGTCCCATTCCTGGCACGGGTAGCACGGCTTAGTAAAGATTAAGCGCTTGAATAGACGCTGTACTTCAGAGCCTCCTTTCTCAGTTCACACTTTCCAGAGTGTGTGATTTCTTTCCAATATTTATATAGGTTAGGAGAATCCATTTGAATTGACTTATACATCATTTTCAAGCTTACACTCTGATCTTTTAGAATCTGCCCTCAACTAAAAATCCATGTCTGGCGACTTTTTGTATGGTTTGTGGTTCAGGGTCGTATATGACGTACCCCACAACGCGCGCAATAGTGACATTCGAAAGTCGTATCGAACACAAATATTAATAACTTTAATGAAACCAGTCATTCCACTAATGGAATTTGTCCAGGTCTCTCGTTCATATAGTTGATTAGTAAGTGATCTCCATAGGCCCTATTTCCCAGACATTTTTTTTCTTCAATCGTATGTCGAGAAGCCATGAAACTCTAACCAGTTTTGTGTCATTCAATATATATATATTTTTTTCTATCACCTCCTCGTTACCATCGTTAAAGCGCCGTAACCAAAAAATAAAATCATCTGTCACGTTTATAACATTGTTAGGGCGAATGTGATCGTGACGTTTCATGGTAACGGTGATGTAATGATCAAAATTGCTGCTTTAGCCTGCAAAGAAAAAAAAGAAAGGGGGAGGGAGGTGTCAGATATAAATTACATAGCCTGACAGTTACCAATTGTAAGCTTTCGAAGGGCAAAAACAAAAATAAGTACAACAAAATGGAGGATGGGTGATGGCAATTTCTACACGATAGTGTAAATACTCCTCGGGGTAGGCGGAGACTTTTGTTTTTAATTCAAAGGTGCACTCTGTAGCTACATAACACAAAAATAGTCCTCACTCTTGTACTGTGTAGTACTTTTGAGTGCCTAGATTGAAAGTGACACATTGAATATTGACATTCGAAAGTCGTATTGAACACAAATACTAATAACTTGATTACTGAACCATGCAGTCATTTCACTAATGGAACTTGTCCAGGGCTCTCGTTCACAATAGATAGTTGATTAGTAAGTGATCTCCATAGGCCCTATTTCCCAAACAGTTTTTTTTTTCTTTAATCGTATGTCGAGAAACCATGAAACTCTCACCAGATTTTGTGTCATTCAATATATATGGGTGAGAATTTTGAACGATGTACAATTGCCAATTTTCGTACCTTATGACATTCTTTCCCTTAGAACACGCCAGGATGATCTTAGAAACCAGATTTTTTCATGTCATCTCAAAGATTGGTAAATTTCCTTTCAGGAAATATATGGTTTGGTTGACTTTTGCCTGATATTTTTCATTTCACAAGGACTTAAAGCGTAAAAATACGGTAAAAACGCTATTTTCACAATAATTTTTGTTTTTCAAACTAATGATGTGCATTTTTAATGGTACGTGGCATCTAATATCTGACCATGTTCTGGATCTGACATATCATGGGTATGTACCACAAAATTATAAGAACTCTATGAGCACGTATAAAATTACAGAGAACAATTAGAATATCAAAGTCCTAAACAGACGAACGTCCGTGATGCTTTTATTTCTATCGCTGCTGCAAATTCTACTTTGTTGTCCCAACTGTAACGTATACGAAAATTTGGTGTTCCACCTAATGAACATATCCTGCAAGAATTGTACGTCTGCTGGCTGTACATGGGACGTAATATTCTTTTTATGCAAAATTATACTCAGTTTTCGTCACGGACGTGCTTCCGCTATTTTCTAATAAAGATCGTAGCCCATGAAACGTTATTGGCGATATTGTTCTGAGTCGTAATCAACTAAGATCTAGCAACACGATAAAATGTTTGTTTTGAGTTTCTGTCCATCCTTTGTCAAATAGGAACCGAAATTATATTTTTAGACGAACCTCCAAGAAAAAAAGAACGTCCGTGATGATTAAAACGTTTTCGAGTGGGACACCATCTTGCTTTGATGGCGAAGGTGCATTTTACCTTTGGCTCTCTAGCCGAGGAGCTGCATGCCATTTTTGGAGCGGACTGAGGTTCGTCTGCAGTTTTTGGACCATGCAATTCTCCAAAAATCAAGCATATAATTAATATTTTCTCTGAAAATTCACCTCCTGATCCCCCTCTGAGCAATACATATGTTGTAAGGCTGTCAAATTTCTTATAATTTGCATTGACAATACCTTTTTCAAATTTTTGAAAGAGTTAGGAAGGCTAGGTACTCTCTGCCGATTAGTTATCCGTCCTGGAACATGACCCCAGTAGTAGAACGAACGTCCGTGATAATTCCAGAGAACGTCCGTGACGTATGCAATCCCTCCAATAGGGATAACTTGTCCCGAAAGTGTCCTGTATTCTTTAAAACTTTTGGCTCGAATAGCGACAAATAAAGTTTTACAAAGTAGAAAATGAGTTTAGAGCAGTAGTTTCAGAATTTTTAAGGCGTTATGTGATCATGACGAACAAACAGTTGAAAATTTACTCACAATTTTACGCTTGTTTTCCCTCTAATTATACAAAAAACAGCTAAACACTTAAAACAAAGTTATAGGAAAATGGAATTTTGCTTAATCTGTAATTTCTGTGCGTTTAAATTTCTTTCTAATGAGGTTCTGGAGACAATGTGTACTGTTACAGGTTCTGAAAGTTTCGCTCACGGACGTTCTGTCCGAGAAAGGAAATTTCTGACAATTACAAATATATCACTGCACATAAGATTAATGTTAGTTGAAAATATTACCAAATCACCGAGCCGCTCATACCCGAAAGTGAATAGCGTTCAGCACTCAATTTGCCTGTAATAACAAACGGAAAACGTTTTTTTTTTCACGGATGTTCGTTGGTTGAATAAGTCAGTGGATTACATAGTAGGAGAAATAGGATCAGTGCCACTTTTTAGTGACAGGTGCTCTAAGTGTTTATCTTTTGAGTATGGTAGCAGCCGTCTCAAACAGAACACATCCAGTTTTGGTCTCCATAACGGACGTTCGCTGTAATTGTCATGATATTAAATGCCTTAATTCATTCTTATTTTTCTCTTCATGACGATTTTTCTTTCATTCCCTCAATAGCCTGAACATGCAGCGACCAAATAGAAAACAAAAAAACAAAACAAACCAAAACAAATCCGAAAAGTGCTACGCAATCACATTCAGGATAATGACGGAAGAAGTCTGTCAGTAATGAGCATGTGTTGAATAAGAAACGGAAAAGTTTCAAAAGGACGTGGAAGCAGTTGAATGAAAATGACTGAGAAACAGAGAAGGGATCGAGCTCCAACACACAGAGAAAAGAATTGCCAGTGCACTCCCGTTATACCAAATTCCTCTGGAGAAGTTTGTGCTTGTTTGTTTATGTTTTTTATTCATCGAAATGCCGTCACAAGCGAACAAAAATCATGCAGTATACAATTATTGTCTGATGAAAACACACAAATCCTCCGCTTATCATCACATGATGTTGTTTTATACTCATCAATGAAAAGCAATATTCATTTGTAATTTTTTCCAAGATTTTTTTTTTTCATTTTACATTTAAGAGACAGAGAGATCGTCAATTTGTTTGTGCATTTGTGCTTACTTTGAAAACACATGTTAAAAAAAGTAATGATTAAGAATAGGTTTAAGGTTGCACTTTGATACGTTCGCTCTTCCAAAGATTCGTTACTCCGATGTCCAAAGGTTTATGATTCCAAAATGAAAAGAAAATTGTAGTTAATTCAGGAGGTTTGTCATTACAAATGTTCTTCGAAAAATAGATATTAAGGATCATTATTTTTAGGTCCGTTCTTCTAAAAGTGGAATGGGCCTAATATTCGTTTAGGTGAAAACGGTTATTATGAGGTTTTGAAATTTTAGTTGTTGACTTGTTTCTCCACATTTGGATAAGCGAACATAATTTTTCATGTTCCAATTAATAAGCCTTTCGGTTAACCTTCGGAGATTCCTATCATTTACCGAATAAAAAAGCTTCATAATTATACGAACTCTATCAATTTTCGTATTGACAAACTGTATGAATAACGAGCCTCCGAAATGACGCGCTACAAAAGGTTTGTTATAACAAACCATATTGTATAATATTGAAGTCACAAACATCCATCCAAGTTATATGGACTTATTATGGACTTGTTATGACGAAACTTCGCAGTATCGAACCAATTATCATTTCTGACTAATATAATAACACAAATTCTCCTCGGTAACAGTGTGTAACACAAGGAGCAAACACAGAGGGATTTCTTCCTTACGTATTCGTTTGCCCTCCCCAGCTAAACTTCGTATTTCTATAACGGAGCACATTTCTGTTGTTTTTCTATATTAATTCTTTGTCATATGTGACCATGTTCGTTATATAAAAAGCAAATTTTGCATTGTAGACTTTATATAACAACTTTAGGACCTGAATATTTACTTCATGATAACGAAATTTTGATAAATATATTCGTTCTCAAGGATGGACTACGTCACTGAGATTACACGTACGTCCGTACGTTCATTTACAAGAGATGGAAAATTGTTTTCTTTGATTCCCCAGTATGAGAAGATAAACAAGCTTATATAATTGAGAATTGGTAATATCTATTCAGGATTTTGCAGAGGAGTTTGTTCTCGACATGAAATTGCTGTTTGTTGTGAGTAGAATGCGTTTCCAACTCAAGAAAGCTGCATTGTTCAATGTCTTGTTTGTTCCGAACGTCCGTGAGCTACATGCGAACCTCCGTGATGAAAACTATGCTATGTTTGTTGGGTTATAGAGACTGCCCAGATGAGATACATCTTAAAAAGGTATATTATTATTTGGGGGTGAGGATTAAAGTATGGGATAGTGGAATAAGAGGTGAAAATATTGAGTTTCTGTAAAATGCGCGTAAAGTTAAGAAAGTGTTTAGCGGAAGAGCAATATTTCCACAGAAATGACGAATTTTGTTTAATCATCAGTTGTCTACCATTACGTACAGGTTAAGAGTACAAGCTTAATATTCTGCAATCACGTACACATGTCCCTTAAGATATATCGTTAGGATTTTGAACTGAATCAGATCTTTGGAAACTATGTTAAATGGTATTCAAATGTATGTGCAGTACGATTCCTCACGGACGTTCGCTGCTCTGGACATGGTAAACTTCAGCGGTGAATAAAAACTTGTTCCTCTGGGAAAATCCTAGTATAATTGGGTTCATATTAAAGCTTGAGTTATACTCTTTCAGGTAAGATGAATGATTTGGAGAATTTCCTACTTTTTAAATTTTGCCTTGTTTTGGCTCAATTGTACATCGTTCAAAATTCTGACCCATATACATGTATGTTACCGTGCATCAGAAAACGAACAAAATAGTCGCACCCCTTGATTTTACGCGAGGACTCGAAAAAGGTGAAACGGGTCAACCCAGTCAACGTAAATTTTTTTGATATTTTTTCTGTAAGAGTTACCCTTCTTCTACATTATTCTTAAGTTAGGGATCATAAAATGAATGGGAAAGTGCATTTTCAGCAGTTTTTCTATATCAACCATTTTTTTTTATACAGTAGTGAGATCAGATGTGCCTTAGAGGCCCCTTTTTATTTCATGATAATCTTTTGCACACTCTTCATTTCTAAGTCTGATAACTTTTGAACGGATAACGCTACCGCTTTAAAAGCGAGCATTATTCATGGACATAATTTGTTAATGAAGCATGCCCATTTTCAACTTAATCTGATAGTCCCTTCATTGTTGTTGCTCCAGTAGTTTACCATCCTGTTTTTTTTTTTTGTCACATTCATCGCACAGCTAGCACGGTTTGGAAAAGATTAAGCGTTTGAATAGACAGATAGACGCTGTACTTCAAAGCCTTTTTTCTTGCTTCACATTTCTCCAGAGTGTGTGCTTTCTTTCGTTTAGATAAAACAGAGTCCATTTCAATGGAGGTATACATCATTTTAAAGCTAAGAGACTGCTCTTTCAGAATCTGCCCACAACCAAAATACATGTCTGGGGACTTTGTGTTGGTTTTGTGATGCAAGGTCATATATTACTCATATATCAATGAGAAATTAATAGTATATAGAAGAATTTAAAATGAATATGTTTTATTGGTATAACAAATTGGTGCTGTTGTTGTTTTGTCCCAGTGTTTCACGTCTTACAAGCTTGGCTTTCTGATAATAGTGGAACAATATTTTCCATCATTGTGATTATTTACTATTTTTGTTGCCATGGCAAAGTCCATTGTTTCTTTTTTATGATATCATTCGTGCATATACTTTATATTGTATTTGAAAAAAAAAGACGAGTGTAAGAAAAATTAAAAAATTGTATCACTTTGAATTATGTCAACTTTTTCTTTTCTTTTTGATGATGGAAATAAATACACTATTGAATTGAATTGAATTACTTTCCTATCACCGTCTCGTTGTCGTTTTAAAAGCACCGTTACAAAATCACCTGTCACGTTAAACACTGTTAGCGTAAATGTGATCATGACGTATCACAACAGTGATACAATGATCAAAAGCGCTGCGTTAGTGTGCAAAGGGAAAAAAATCAAGGGGGGATCACAGATAAATGACATAGCCTGACAGGGACCAATCGTAAACTTGCCAAGGGCAATCAAGGGCAAAAAAAAAAAAAAAAAAAAGAGGAGAAAACAGGGTGGGTGGGTGATGGAAATTTCTAAACGATAGTGCAAATATTCATTGGGGCAAGCGAACACTTTCTTATACTGTGTAGTACATTTGAGTGCCTAGCTTAAAAGTGAGGACAAGGCCTGTACTGAGGAAGAAGACCTATTTTCTCCCGGGAAGGGGGGGGGGGTGCTGTTCGTTATTCCGAAGGTTCGCTATTCGGAAGGTTCGTTATTCCGAAGATTCGTTAATCCGAAACACACAAATTCCCTATACCTAGAGGGTCGTTAATCCGAAAATGAAAAAGGGTTCGCTAATCCGAACATTTGTGGCGTTATTCCGAAGGTTCGTTATTCCGGAGATTCGTTAATCCGAAAATGAAATTCGGAATAACGAACCTTCGGAATAACGAATCTTCGGGCTAAAGAGCCTTCGGAATAACGAACCTTTGGAATAACGAGCTGTAACCGGGAAGGGAAGGGGGTAGAATAAGAATAGATGACAATGTGATGACTTTTTTTATTTAGACGTGCTCTGCCTCGAAGCCATCCATCCCCATGGTGCCCGGGCCCAACACTTACTACTCTATCGAAGAACTTAACTTTGACGTCACAAACCGATACAAACTTTTTTACATTCATAATGATAATTGTAAAACAAAAGCTATCAATTACCAACCTTCTTAATATTAAAAAGAATTGAATTACAGAAGCACTGATTTATTGAAGTAAAAATGATTCTAATCTCCACCATCATAGCCAGAGTTTAGGGCTGGATTAGAGGCAGCGTGTACTGCCGACTGCTCCCCTCCTCCGGTTTACACCATATTCTACACTACCTCGAGATATGGCAGGTTGTAGTGCTTGTTAAAAATGCTGGTTTACCAAATCTCGCTGGAAGACCCTAAATACCATAACGTTATCATGACAAATTTATAGCAATAATGTCAGGGCACATATCATTTCAGTACCCAATATTCCTCTGCATGCGTGCAGAGTGTGTGTAATGTGTGGGTTAACTGCCTGGGTTTGACTTTTTTCTGTTGACCTACTCTTACAAGCATCTGCTTCTACGTAGGTTCTCATCGCACAATTTTATTCATCCGTCATGACTGTAATGTACTTGAAATTGATTTCATTTGATTTTTTGTCATGTGAATTATGCTGAACTAATGCGTTAATTTACATTGTTATGGACGGATGTTGCAAAATACAACACTCTATATACTTTGTGTGGAAACTGCATAATACTTAATCAATGAAATGAAATGAAATTTGACGTTGGCGGTACAGGTTCTGCTTAATAATTATTATGTGGAAACAAAGTTTAGCTGTATTTTGAAACTGTTTTGCTAGTTTGGTTAAAATAGTTCCATCTTTATGATAATGGGACAGTTCTAAACCAATATGTCCCACCTCTATATGTTTATATCTAAAAAAAAATGCTCAGTAGTCCTGATATGAAATCGTAAGATTATATTTTGTATGTTGCACTATTGATCTTATGTAAACTGTGCTTTACATGTCGACAGGGTTGCATGTTCGAATTCATTACGAGTTGAATTGAGACAATTTGAAATGCAAACTTACAAACTTTTCATTTATCAAATTTGGTAATATTTTCATTCCAAAATCAAGTGGCCAGACTATGCAATTACCTAATACTAAGACTAGAGCATAAGGGTATAAAGTTTAACTCTTATCAACCATTTTTAAATCCATGTAATCTAAATCATAAGAGATGACGAAACACCGTTTATGAAAATAAGCCATCAAATAGTAGTTTTGCCTCCCCAAGCACAATTGCTGTTTTAATATCTCCTCTCACAAATAAGCGGCTCTATTGCCCTATGTATATAGAAGAACCTGTTTGCACAGGGATAGCATTATGCAGTCCAGGAGGTTCGAGAGATGGAGTTACAACTGACTATAATTATTCAATCAGCTGTCAGTTTTCTATGGATGGACAAAAGAATTCCACAGGTGCATTTGTGCCTTTGATGTTCGATGCTTGAAGCCGCCATCTTTCTGAGCAGTTTGAAGATTCCTTTTTAACGCTAACATAATATTGGGTATATGCTGCTCGTTAATGTATCAAATGCAATGAAATTTCACCTAATGATAAAGCATATAATACAAAAGTCAATTCCGTTCGAAAATATGAGCAAAAGTGTAAATCTGAGCTGTATTTTGTGAAAATGTTTGAAATTGTACACTCATGGAAAGCCGGTTTTTATCACTTTTCTCCTTATTTTCTCCCTAGTGATCTATCACTTGGTGTACTCCCACTTCGTTTAATCGCCATTTAATTTCAACCCACATAGTCAAATCATGTTTCGTGTACAGCCAGTTCGCCTAATGATTATTTAGTCCAACTGCCACTTAACCTAATTACCAGTTGGCTTACTACTTCCATATGGGATATACGGCTTACAGCAATACGTTAAAACAAGGACATTTGTTTAGGCTTAAAATATACTTAATTTGAACAACTGCCACTCTGTTCAATTAACACTAAAAGCCGTATTCGGCAGAAATCCTTGGGTCTGAATGAGCGCATTGGTATCTGTGTAATTTCGCACACAAAAATCCTCTGTTGAATAGTCACCTCTACAAACTATGAATTATTTTGTAATCTTCTTTCATATCCTAAAGTATTAAGACCGCCTTGTATCTGAGTAAAACTTATCTGCATTAATTTGATATACATGTTATATTATATATACATGTATATACATGTTTATTATTATACCATGTACGATCACTTTTGTATACCTTCGAAATATTCAAATACTAAATTTCAAATTCAAATTAATCCTTTACAATATTGAGATTTATGTGGAGACTCTGTGACATAAACGTTTTACTTTTAGCATTCAATCAAAGGACCCGAGTTCGATCCCAGTCTAGTGTTTTCATATTTGGGCAAGGTTTAATCACAACGGCAATGGCCCTTTCGGTGATCTATCACTTGGTGTACTCCCACTTCGTTTAATCGCCATTTAATTTCAACCCACATAGTCAAATCATGTTTCGTGTACAGCCAGTTCGCCTAATGATTATTTAGTCCAACTGCCACTTAACCTAATTACCAGTTGGCTTACTACTTCCATATGGGCTATGCCTATATCGTGTAATACCCACTGTTTATTAGACAAAGTGGGAAAAATCCAAGGAGACAAAGGTGCAACTAGACCATCTAGTCAGCAGACGAAACGATAATTAGCCAAACTGGGCATTAGACCGTACGGACACTAGATGAATTTGATAGTAGATTAAATGAGATTAACCCTGTAGTATTAGACGAGCTGGGAAGTAGACTCTCTGATAGTAGACCAAGTGGCAATAATTAAACCTCCCTCTCGACCCAGTTGTAAAAACGGGTCTACGTACCCAAGAATGCAGGGGTGATATTACTAGCAAGGCCATCTGTTACAGCATGATCCACCCGAAATAGGCTACCTTCGACAAAGAAAACCATATCATCTTGATTTTATTAATATTTTTGTTACTACTACTATTACTACTACGACTATTATTACTAGTGTTATTATTATTATTATTACTACTATTATTACAACTACTACTACTACTACTACTACTACTATTATCATCTTCATCATCGTCATCGTCATCATTTTCTAAAAGGTTTATCTTACTTCCTCCGCCACGTCAAACAGCATTGAACAATGTGTCCAGTCAGTAATTCTGCGCACCACTCCATCGTTTGTTTGTTTTTTCATCATGAGGATTAAACTGTTTGATCCCATTTGGAATTGAAGGCATTTGTGGTAATCAAGTTTTGAATGACACTTTTCAATAGTTGGGTATGAAAGTAATGCACCATGCCAAAGTTTCCATGTTAACATGACAATATTTGCTGGGTTTACAAGGGTGTTGATATCTTGTGATTCTGTCTTTTCTCTTTCTTAAGAAAGTAGTGACAATGTTTTCCTATTCCATTTTTTTTTTGCAGCATCATGCGATACTGCAGTGTGCCCCCAGCTCACCCAAGCCCCATGCCCTTCTGTGCTGTCAGATAATGGGGCCGTTATTCAGTACATACCTAAACCCGTGAAGTCGCACGCATACACTTTACCGCAGCTGCCGCCAGGAATGAAACTTCCCGAAAACCCGACAAGATACATCTGCGCGAGACCAGGTACGTCCTCAATCTTAAATAGGATTTACGTAATACAACATGGTATACTGGAGCACTGTTCCGTTGTGCGGCTTGGTACAACTTAATAAACAAGCTGTTTATCTGTACATTTTTATCAAGTTCAAGTTCAAATTTATTTTTATTTTCATCAAAAAGTGAAATTATGTACAATTTATAAGCAGAACGTTATAGTGGCAAAAACGTAAATAAAAAAAACATGTGAAGATGGGTAACAACATGAAGAAAGCATAATTGTATCGTTTAATATGATAATTATAAGTCTGTATAATACAAATTAAATAAAGATGGGACCCTCAGAAAATACATAAGCAAACTCTCTTTCCAATAGATTAATATGAAGACACAATTATTTGTTTCCTTGCAACTAATGGCACAGATGTTGCTGAAGTTGGTTATGTGGAAAAAGTCATAGAAGATGAAAATAATCTCACTTAAAATACTAATATACATTTGTCCTGTATACGTATATGATGTATATTGAGTCTACTTTAGATGTACAGTTTTGCGAGTCTGAAATAATCGGGGGGTTTTTGTTCTTCACATATTCTATAATATTATGTGACCGTGCACCTCAAAACGAACATAAAGTCGCACACACTGCTTTTGCGTGAGGACTGAAAATAAGTGAAATGGGTCAACCTAGCCGAACTTGACTTTTTCATATTTTCTGAAAGAGCGGGTCTTCTTTTACATTATGCTAAAATTTGGTATCATAAAATGGGCAGGAAAGTGTGTTTTTTAGCAGTTTATCTCCAACATTTTTGGTAGAATAGTGTGATTAGGTGTGTCTTTAGAATCCCTTTTTCATTTCTGAAAAACCTTGTCCACACTCTTCACTTTCAACTCTAATAACTTTTGAAAGGACAGTGCTACTGCTTTGAAAGTTGGCATTAATTATGGACAGAATGTGTTAATGAGGCATGCTTAATTTTACTTTAATCTGATTATCCCAACATTGTTGTTACTCTGGTGGTTTACTTCCTGTTTTTTGTCCCATTCATCGCACAGCCAGCACGGTTTGATAAAGATTAAGTGCTTGAATAGACACTGTACTTCAGAGCCTCTTTTCTCAGTTCACACTTTTCCTGAGTTTGTGCTTTCTTTCCAATATTTAGATAGGTTAGGAGAGTCCATTTGATTTGAATTATACATCATTTTAAAGCTTAAAGTCTGCTCTTTCAGAATATGGTCTTAACTTAAAATTCATGTCTGGCGACTTTTTGTTTGTTTTGAGGTGCAGGGTCACATATACGATTTATGAACTGGTTGTAGGGAACACCCGGACAACCGAGACAAGCATTCGTCATCATTATTGCTGAGGAAAGAATATATTTACTTTTAATAGCTAACTTTGCATTCAACTTTTCTGATGTTAAATGAAAGAAAGAAAGATATTATTCAGAGGGGTGAAGGTGCAGGTGCGAGTTTCTTCACTTTGTCTCCCTCTACCTTATCTTCCTTTCTTTCATTTAATATGCTTTGTCCGCCTTGGACTACTTAACATAACAATGTCGGAATTTCGGAGCTTGGGTATTTGTTCCATGTTCATCGTGTCACTGCCGGCAACCAGGGACAGCCTGGTGGTAGTGTCGCTGCCCGGAAAGCAGTAAATGACAGGTTCGAGTCAGATTGGTTCCTTTCCCGACACATTTGTTAATTTTCTGATGTTCTTGGTAGGTTTAATCTATCTTTTGGTTCTCCTTTCCTGTAATCCCCGCTTCATTCTTTCAACATTTTCGTTATTATGTTGTTTAATAAGACACTAACGTTATCATCTTGGCATATATACAATGCAAGCTCTGCTTTTTAGTAGGTTCCCAACATTTCATGATGGTTAAATTATCTGTTCTCTTGATTACGACGTTGTGTCTTGTCTTATGTTCTATGGATTGTGTTGTTATATTGTATTACATCTTTATATTGTATTATTATATTTGTGCTTGAGAATTCGAACAATAAAATCAAATCATAACTCAAATTAATTGCAAGAACATTGCAAGATATTTAAGTAAAGAAGCTTCAAAAATACTTTTAAGTTACCACGGTAAAAATATTCAAAGGAATAACATAGTGTTTACACATTTACCATCTATTATACACTCTTGTAAAAACAGCCTGTCTGTCTGACCCGTGTCTTCATCAGTCCCAGTGTACTGAGACGGACGACGGTTTCAACTGCACGTGTCTCGACGGTTGGCAGGGCACTCGGTGTGAAAAAGGTTGGAAACAGAATATCTGTTGCATAAATGATGTCTTAGTAGTAAATTTAGCTTCCTCTTCTTGAGTACCTTTATGCAGAAGATTACCTCATGCGGTAGAGTCCATTGTCTTGATTCTTTTTTTGGTGTTGAATTCTTTTCAATTATAAAACGTGTGTTAAAAAGAGATGTATAATTCTCATCAGTGTTTTCCGTTGGTTTTACTATAATAATCACAAACTAGTTTTAAATTGTGACCAATATACATGGGTGAGGATTTTTATTTTATTTTTTTTTCGTGTTTATGCATAATTTCATTTGACATATTCTTTTTTGGGACTTCTGATCACTCCTCTCAGCTGCTTTCATCGAAACTGTCAGAATCCTTGGAGGAAGCAGGAATGAAGGGAGAATCGTCTTTGCACCTCGTTACAGCCCAGACAAATTTAGACTCGTACGCCAAAATGAATGGACGGTAAATGCATCTCGTCTGCTCTGCCAGTACCTCGGATTCCAGGGAGTTTACGGAACAGTTAATGGGAACCTCTACGGCGAATCGTCACAGGATGTGTACGCCAAAGTGGGTGTGGTCAGTTGCCCAACAAATGCCGCGAATATCACTGACTGTTGGGTAGACGAAGAGACAGATGATGGTGTAGACGCTACCATCGGCATTGTGTGTTGTTCAGGTGATATGTTTCATATTTACGTATGCGTGTTATGTTTGCGTGTTTGTTTGTCTGTTCTCATTTTCCATTTGCAGATATGGCTGGATAGCCCATATGCAGCTGTCATATTTGGGTTTCCATGGTGTCCATGCAATTGTATGTACTTGTGGCGGACCGTACACGTCCTATGAAGTTATATATCCACAAACGCACACATACCAATTGCATATAGAATTTCTTTCTTTCTTTCTCTCTCTCTCTCTCTCTCCATATATACGTATATATATATCAGGGCTCGACACTAACGGTGGCCCGGTGGCCCGGTGGCCCGGTGGCCCGGGGCCACCAAAATTGAAAGTCGGGCCACCAAATTTCAAAAAAGGGCAAATTTGGTGGCCCGCCTCGGGCCACCATTTTTTTTTTTTTGAAAAGTACGTCAATTAATTTGTAACTTTTTGCGCCGGAAATTAGCCGTTATATTTGTTTAAAGGATGGATGAAAAGGACTGAATGAGTGCCTGAGAGTGACTGTTGCGAGTTTGTTGAGGTTTATTTATGAGTAGAGTTATGTCCAACTTCCAATTCTTACTATGACTGGATAAAACTTAGATATTTGACTCATCAAAAAAAAAACAGGACTTTTAATGTTGTTTTAATTTTTTTTTCGGGGCCACCAAATTTTTCTCTCGGGCCACCAAAAATTTGAAATTGAGGATTTTGGTGGCCCCATCGGACCACCAAACAAAAACGTTAGTGTCGAGCCCTGCTATATAGATGAAAATGTTGTGGTAAGACAAATGTCACATTCATCATTAGATAATGTTGTGACTTGGCAAAATTGTACAGCGAAGAAGTTGGTGAACCCTCTCTGTACCAATGATAGGATCAAGAACCATCTCTCTGTACTAACCTATTGAGGGTTAAGAAGCATCGTCTGTGTCCTAATTTGGTGACTTTTTTTTCCAGATATACTTAACCTCAAACTATATTTTGACCACACATAATAATAATAATAATAATAATAACTATATATATATATATATATATATATATATATATATATATACAGGGCTCGACAATAACGGTGGCCCGGTGGCCCGGGGCCACCAAAAATGAAAGTCGGGCCACCACATTTCAAAAAAAGGGCAAATTTGGTGGCCCGCCTCGGGCCACCAAAATTTTTTAAAAAGTATGTCAATAAATTCGTAACTTTTTGCGCCGGAAATTAGCAGTTAAATTTGTTTAAAGGATGGATGAAAAGGACTGAATGAGTGCCTGAGAGTGAGTGTTGCAAGTTTGTTGAAGTTTGTGCATGAGTAGATATGTCGAACTTCTAATTCTCACTGTCATAAAACTTAAATATTTGACTCATCAAAAAAAAAAAGACTTTTAATGTTTTTTATTGTTTTTTCGGGACACCAAATTTTTCTCTCGGGCCACCAAAAATTTGAAATTTAGGATTTTGGTGGCCCCATCGGGCCACCAAACAAAAAAGTTAGTGTCGAGCCATAGCGTTCATATGCATAACACTCGTATTTTCATGCATGTATATTCACTGTTTATGTACATATATATATATATATATATATATACATACATATATATATATATATATATATATATATATATATATATATATAACGGGTAAGAATTTTCATATCTTATTTGTCCGTGTCACAATATCTCTCAGAGAGTCCCAGCATGTTTCCTGGTACTCCTCTTGGTCTCGAAAGTGGCGCCATTCCAGACTCCAGCATCAGCGCCTCATCCTGTTACGATGGCGTTCTTTGCACCCAACACGCTCGTCTCAACGGACCTGAATCGTGGAGTACCAGCGTCCTAAACACATTTCAGTGGTTGCAGGTTCAGTTCGGATCGAACTACCTGGTGTCTGGTATCATCACACAGGGAAGGGCCTCATATCAGTATGACGAGTATGTCACGTCATATAAACTGTCATACAGCTTAGACAGCATAGTTTGGACAGATTATATGGATTCTTTCACGAGCAGCGTAAAGGTGAGTTTCATGCCTCTTAAAGCAGATTGTTCATGCTGGCGAAGGTAGGGTTGTGACACGCACAAAATTGAGAGCAAATATACCCACCATGCAGATGATGATTAAAGGATTCTCTAAATAAAACCAAATTAATATCATCGTTTTGATTATCTACACGTCAACATTACCAAGAGCCGCGTCAAGGCTACACGTAAAGAAATGAGAATGATGAGGTAATAGCTTTTAAACCCAATTTATTGTAATACCGTTTACCTATCATGCATTCGAAGTTATTATAAAGTGATACAATAATAGTGTATAATAAAAAATGAAGAGTTTGTTCGCAAAAACCGATAAGTCCATATTTGCCAAATGGAGATATTTGCGATTAAAGGTCAAGAAACATAAAGAGAATAATAAGAACATTTTTAATTGTTTCTTATGACCATAACTTCAAAAATATACCTTTATAATGTAGTGACCAATATATCATTTGAAAGGTATTTGTACTTTATGACAGAGACCATACTTCAAAATCTTCAAAAATGGACTTATCGGTTTTTGCGAACAAACTCTTCAAGTATTCATAGTTTAAAATTTACGTTCGTGTGAACAGTAAGTTAGTTTGTGTGCACTTCACAGAAACCCTTTTTCAAAAATAATTCATAAATTTTTGTCGCTTGTTCACTAGTGTTTTTCATAACGTTCTTGCCATCGAAGGTATTTCCCGCTAATTATGATAGGACGAGTCAAGTGAGACACTACTTCAGGCGAGCTATGACTGCGCGATATATTCGACTCCATCCACAAACTTACTACCAGTACATGAGTGTCCGACTGGAGCTGATTGGCTATGGACCTGTGCAATATAATATCGGTAGATATTCTTGATTTTTAGACATGTAAGCACACACTCATATCAGTATGTGCACGGTCCCAACTTTGTATCAGGCTATGTCGACACCACGAACAGGGCAACAATGTAAACACGCATTATGTGTTTATAAAGAGTGTGTATATTAATTTTAACAGAACCACTTCCTCCAGCTGGGCCGTCTGTCAAAATGCGTGTGAATTGAAATGAAAAAGTCCAACATTTTAAAGTGATTGACCGGAGTTGCATACACAAATGTATTATAGATGTTAATTGTTGGCATGATTGTAATGGCAAAGATCCTAAAAGGTTTGCAAGAAGTGGTTCACTTTACCTGTAGGGCAAAGACTTATTAGTAGTGAAAATGAAGGTAAACAGTAAGTTACAATTTGACTCACATTCACAAACAAGCACACTAATTCCATGTTTTCTAAACTACTTGTTTTGATTGAGGACAGATATCTGAAATATAGCTTATTTCGATTTTTATCTTTGCAGCATTTCCATGTAATTACTCTTTCGCTTTTTTTCACAATGTATTCACTACGTGGCCGTGTTTGTATAAGTGAGTCTCTATGCGATGGTCTCTATGTTGTGTTGGTTTGCTCTATTTGTTTGTTGATTATTATTTACTCCGTCTTCCAAGTTAAAAGGAATAGATAACATTGTTTGATTATTTTGTTTGTTGTTATTTTCTTTTCATCATAGCTGTACACATAAATGAAATTTCCTTTTGGCAATGTTACAGGATATGTCGATATACAGATAAGAGGTGTGATTTGAAGATAAAATGAATTATGTATCAATGACATTTCCATAATTTACATCATAGGTATAAAATAGTTCACACTACTTTGCATTGTATGTTCGTTTTTGTATGAGGTTATTCGCTATGTTTTTATTACAGATATAAGCACGAATTTTGTAAACAACTTTGACATGATATTGGAGCTCACAGTTTCATTTCGCACATGATTATTAAAAGGTCATTTCTATAATTAGGCATGTTGGCTTTTAACTTCACTGAGATAACCATCCTTTATAATGTAACAACAATATCCATAATCGCGATATATGGTGCTGGCGAGCCTATCCGCTTGGCAAGCGTGCCTGCATTTGGTGATATTAATAGAAAAGGTGGTTAACGTTATCTATACAAAAATGAAGGCATGGGTGTCTAATGAAGTGGTTGGTGACCCAATTCTGGTCAACTAGTATAGACGCAAGCTTATTCTCTTCTTTGAACATGAATTCCACGAATTGTTACGTCGGACAAGCTTGTGCATTATGCTATTTTAAAAGAAGTAAAATGCCTACCAACTGAGAAAAAGAGAAAAAGCGAATTGTATCATTGCTCACATAAGCTAACAGTAAACTGGCTATTTAATGGTTATTGATTCTAGCCGCAATTGATCACGAGAGTGAGCTCTGTCCACTCGATCGAGGCGTCCCTCTCGGGGTCGAAGATGGTCGGATTCCTGATTCAAGTATGTCGTCGTCTTCTACATACAACCACTTTACCCTGCCGCAGCATGGCCGGCTGAACATGAATCCTGCTTCGCATGGTATTTCGGCAGTATGGACACCACATCCTTCTGATCAAGACGGATGGCTGAAAGTAAGAATTGATTACTACCTTTACTTTCAGGAGACAAAAACTGATATCGGGTTCTCGTGCATACCATTTAACTGATCAGTGGAAATCAGTGGGAATGCTGGGGGATGATTGTTCCGATCCTTGTGGGATTCATATTAAGAGTATACATTGTATATCTATCGTGTGAAAATTATTTGCTTCAGAATTGTGTCATATTCAAGTAATATGGAGTCCAATGTTTTCCGGTTAGCATGCCTGTACAGCGTCGGGACGATTGTTAACGATCGCCCCGACAATCTAAATACATTTGAGACGCATATAAATACAAATGCACGTATTCAAATACATAAAGGAGCTGAAGGCATGTTTTTAACTTATAAAAGACGTAATCGACAGAATTTATGAATAACTAAGTGCTCGACAGGAAGGCAGCTCATAATGATTATGTGTGAAGTCAAGTTCTGAAAACGTGTACAGAAAGGGCAAAGTAATGAGAGTCTAAACTTGCTAGGTGAAACAACGATAAAGTATACTAAGCATGCTTACAAACACACACACGTACAAACATGCACACAACGGACAT
The DNA here is from genome assembly GCF_040938485.1 of Diadema antillarum. Taxonomy (NCBI): domain Eukaryota; kingdom Metazoa; phylum Echinodermata; class Echinoidea; order Diadematoida; family Diadematidae; genus Diadema; species Diadema antillarum. Next base: position 316,377 of record NW_027271015.1, on the reverse strand, counting down.
TTACTCATTGACGAAAAATATCAATCTTAGATCTAACATTTTCTAACAGACTTGACAATATCACTGCAGTATGCCGAAATCTGTATACAGTATTTCAAAGAGGGCAAAATGAGACAATTGGATATCGGTGAAATCTATACGAAGAACCAGACAGTGTTCTGGTTCAAAGAAATAAAAAGAGTGTGACTGACTGCAAATTACTACAATGTACAATTGTTTAGATATTCAATCATTCATTCTCTATTCATCCTGTGTCAGGAACTGCTATTTTCCTGATCGGGAAGTATAAGAGCATAAAATGAGGTATACATTCTTAAAACTATAATATGGTTTTATACACTCTGACATAGGAATTATATACCATAATATTCACTGTGGACAGGTAGAGGGGAATGTTAGTGTGTATTCCTTGTGATTTGTCCATGATCAGCGATGAACATCGTACAATATTTCAGAAATTTGTGCCATGTCAATCTAAACCTCTTGACATTTTCTTTCTGTTCAGTCCTTTGTGTCTCGCCGCATTCCAAAGGAAGTTCATTATTCTGAGACGGAAAACGTTCATAAACAAGATTACTATTTTTTTCAAGTTGATTGGCGATTCGATCAATTTCATAATTGGCAAAATGTTTGTCCATACGTACATACCCAATAGTCACATTGTTTGCAGTTTCGAATATCAACATCGTAAATTACACTAACATCATTTTCATTGATTCACGTTAGAAATGATAATCATCAGATCTACACACTACAAACATGATTATGTCTGTCATCATTATAACAATTGAAACCTACATGAATTCAGAAAAAAATACTGATCCTCTGGATATCATGGAGAAAAACACGGTTTGTCGATGAATAAGACCTAACATTTACTTTCAGTCAATTTCCTGTTTGTTCACTTGAGTGTTTTTATATCATTTCATTTCATCTTATTGTTTCAGCTTGGTACGTGTAATCAACTATGATCACTTTCGGAATATACACATCTTACATGTGGTTCATTATTATTCATGGCTATTTTGCACATGTGGGTAAGCAAATCATTGTGACAGAGAACAGGGATATAATTAAAGGGGAAAAAAAATCAAAGTTCAATACAGGAGGATACTCAGTATGCCGACCTTAATATTGGGGCCTCATTGAGTGCACAAAGAACTAAACAGTTTTAATCAACTGTCGATGTCTCTTAGCTACAACAAAAACAAACTATTTGGCCCAATAAAACATACATGGTCAAGTACACAGGTGATGCTAAGAAAGAAACATGAATACAAAGAAAAAAGGAATAGTCATAATGGAATGTAGTGAGAAGGAAACAGAAGAGAAAGAAATAGGCTAGAAGGACTCCTCGTTCTATTTAGGGGACAAAACCCAATCACTGTACTTTGTTATATTTCTATTTTGCAATAGATTGACCTCGGAGAGGAGTACATCGTCACAGGTGTTGTTACTCAAGGTAGATCAAATGCTGAACGATGGGCAACGTCCATGTACATCTCCACCTCCCTGGATGATACCGATTGGGTTTTTACAACCGACCCGCTATCCCGTGGACCCAAGGTAGAGTTAAAGTGCAACGAACGAGATATTTATATTAGGAATATCTTATGAAAGAAAAAGTATCACAGAAGAGGGAAATACTCCTGAAACAGATTATCATTTTGTCTTATCAAAATATATTCGCGCCATTGAGAAATTGTGAGTTAAAACTAATCAATTCACTGAACAACAATTTACAGCCGCGTCCTTTTCGAGCCCTGAACTGTGACGTCACAAAAGACTCAAGACCTTTTACGAGTGCAGCGGGACATTGTGTGATTTCAAGTTCGGTGGTAGTACCTTTAGTGCTAGCCCGCGAACAGTCTTAAATCGAGCCGTTCCAACACGTCAGATTAACGAGGCGATACCGATCAAAATTATCGATCACTAGCACTGGTGTTGGAATCACAGGACCGCGAAATCCGCGGGAATAGCGCGACGAAGTGATGGCGCATAGTAAAAGTCAAATATATATATATATATATATATATACATATATATATATATATATATACATATATATATATATACATATATATATATATATATATATATATATACATATATATATATATACATATATATATATATATATATATATACATATATATATATATATATATATATTACATATAACATAATATGTATATATATTACATGTACATATATATATATATATATATATATATATATATATAGCCATGACTGCTTAGTTTTAGACACATAACGAAGAAGACTGATTAAATGGCACAAACTTTATCCATTCATTAAAACACAGTTATCCTAATTTTGCTTTTAGGCTCAGAATTAAAAAGGCCATGTCGAAAGTGTTCGTGTACGATACGTTTGCGACCACTGCAGTCGCTAAGATGTTGCACGTAAAACGTGCATCTATTATGAGCGTGAATATGAGTCTCAAGCACAGTACGGGCAACGGGCCGGGTTTTTGCTATGGTGCGCCAAAAGGAACCATGACTGGTTCTGTTACAGTAGGGAGCTTTAGATTTGCTGCACGGATGTTTGAGACGACGCTTGAGCTGGACGTTCTCCTTTTTCCTGCGTCGTGTTGAAAAGCAGCTTTAGATTACGCCAAGACGCAACCTATAAAAAATAAAATGGCGCCCCCATAATTATTGTCGGTGCATGAAGTAGCTCTCTACCAAAGAGCGTACAACCCTTAGTCTAAGAGGGTCTACTTGCGCGATTCTGCACCTGAACAGGTGTAGTACGCCATGGAGTCCAACGGCGGCCATTTTACGAAGCAAACCGCTGGATTATTGCGAGCGTCTAATACGTGACCTATAGGAGTGAATTCTGCCTCCCCTTCATTTTTTCCCTTTTAAGGGAGCAAACAGCGGTATAGTTTTGTTTAAGACCTAAAATTTCCATTTAGTAGCATCATTCATGCCTAAAGATAAAAAAAATGAAGAAATGTCCATTATTTTCGAATCTGTAGTCCCTCAAAGTTCGAGCTATTGAAACGCTTTTCTCTCCATCTCTCCCTCTCTTTCGCCCCTGCCCTTTTGGCCTTATAAAACATCTTTAAGGGGGGGGGGGGGGGGGGGGGGGTCGTGTCCCCTAGATTTTTTTTTTCTGAGGATCACCCCCCTTGTATTTTTTTTTCAAAGTTAGCTTTCTTATCTTTTTTTAGCACTCTTTATAGACCTTGTCACGATGATCTGCAATGGGAACATGTTGAAGATTACAATGTATTCCTATTTGATTGAAAATTCTCAAATATTTCACCAAAGGTGTGCATCACATGGTTTGACTTTGATTCTGAAAATGCATTCGGTCCACCTCTCACACAATGAAGACACGCATATTATGTCGATCTTGGATAAAGAGGTTGCGAATAATAACTAATTCAGCCAAATTTTCCGTACATTTCCTCTCTTTAGCCCGTTAAGGACGGACTGAATTTGCTACAAAACGCATTTCCCATAGACACTTGCCCGAGAATACTCGGGACTCGTCCTCAACGGGTGAAAAAAAGCAATTATTCCGTCAAAATACGCATCAAATCATATCAATTTTGAAAATAAAAAAAAAAACTCCCTCGTGTGGGACCGAGACATCCTCTAAGTCTCCGCCCCCCCCACACCCTCCCCCGAGCCCCACTGTCAACTTCCAACACACATGTCAGAGTGCACCACGAAGACCGACAACATATGGATCAAGAGTTGACAGATACCATGATTCAGGCAATCCTACTGTCCCAGAATCTATTTAATTAAAAAGATTTTAAATATCATTCCACCGAAATGGGCACCGGCCAAAGATTGTTGAATTCTTCTTGAGAAATCCAAAAGCTCCGACGGTATAGAGGGGGCAGTGGCGTAGACAAGTCCTCAGATTAGACCTGGTATGATTTGTAACCGAGAGCGATCTCAATGTATTGCGGCCAAGAAAGGCGATTAATGTCCGTTCAACCCGCCCCCCCCCCCCACACACACACAGGTGCTGTTCGTTATTCCGAAGGTTCGTTAATCCGAAAATGAAATAAGTTCGTTATTCCGAAAGCTCGTTTATCCCAAAATGATAGGGTTCATTATTCCGAAGGTTCGTTTATACGAAAATGAAATAGGGTTCGTTATTCCGAAGGTTCTTTGATCTGAAACTGAAATAGGGTTTGATACGAACCTTCGGAATAACGAGCTTTGTGTCATTTTTCGGATTAACGAACCTTCGGAATAACGAATCTCCGGAATAACGCACTGTACCCCCCCCCCCCCCCCCCACACACACACATACATACTCATCACTACACTTAAATACATGGCCACTTTACCCAGGAATACTTTTCTCTTAGGGCAAGAATAATTGACATTTTGTTGCAATAATAAGAGACGTTGTTTTTAGGTATCAGTAATGTGAAAATGTATAAGGTGATGGCCACAAAGATCACCAATAAGATAATTCATACTAAGAAGAAGAGTGTCATGGTTGATAAGAATACATTTTTATTAATTTCATAATTGCATTTACTCCAGGACAGCACATGATTCAGCCAATAGGGCTGTTCCTCATGTCCGTGCATCATAACAATAAAAAATGATTATAATACCATGCACCGCATTCGTTTGGTCCATGTTAATTCTAATTCCAATTCCAATTTAGATTCAGATTTTATTTTCACTTCTCAACAAAATGTACGAAAAATATATGTGAAATTTGACATGCGTGTTGTTGAAAACACAGCGACCCGGTCATATAGGAATACATTATGTTAATGTCTATGATTATGATCAGTACAAAAAAAAAGAAACATACAATTCACAAATTTTAAATGTGCAAAACAGCGAAAATGACCAAGATGTCTACACTACCCCATCCACGGTATCCCCCCCTCCATCTACAAGAAAAAAAAAGAAAGAAAGATAACCCCCAAAGAAAAAATATAGCATAGTGTTCTGCAGCTTTTCTGTAAACAACTGTTTAGAAAGGAAAATTGCATTGACCGCCTACACTGATTTCTATTGGTTGTTCTAGGGAAAATCAGGGCATGCTAGCCTGCATTGCTGACCAAGAGAAGAGTTGAGAGAGAGGAAGAGAGAGAGAGAGAGAGAGAGAGGAGTGGGAGGGAGAGAGGGGAAGGGGGGAGGGCTCTGAAATTGTGAGTCACTTATTGACGACATGAACATCTATCAGTGACTAATTGACATGGTTTGTGAATATTTGAAATAAATCACATCATTTAATGTTTACATTATATAAAATAACCTTATGATACCATTATTCTTATCTCTGCATTATATCGATATTTTCAAAACGACCCTAAGACAAATTATGGCAAGGCTTTCTATTTATTGTTCACCCGACCCGTTCCAAGGTTGAATCACCTCATTACTGATATTCAACGTTCTAGAAATACTTCTTGTAACAGCACTGTCAGAACTGAATTGGTCCCTCGCTTAGAAAACTATAAAAATTGAAAGTCTCGTCGGGTCAAAATCATGGTGTGGAAATTTAAGATACATGCGTGATCATGCGCTCCAAGGGTATCACTAGATAAATTACTCAGCGATGTATACAGTGGATCAATATGGAATGATTATTGTAATACAAAAAAGAGATCCCCAAAGAACTCATGTGTGCAAAGTCAGTGTTATATCTTTTATTATTGATTAATATGGAATTCATTAATGCAACAATAAGTGTATCTAATTGAGTAAACAAAATCCAAGCCAAAATTGAGCTGTCGACCAGAGTGGATTGTAGTTCTTGTTGTTTACGTGGATTTAATTGCAGCTGCCTGAGCCAGAGCGCATTTATTATACATACATCGTGCGCGCACACACACACGCACACATACACACACGTAGGTTCCTACTCTGTCATCTACATACAGAGTATTACTGTATATAAAGTTCACGTTTACTGTCCTTCCGCGAAAGTTTGTTCAACTCTCCACTCCGAGAGAATTAACAAATCAGGTACGCGCCTCGCGGCAAACTGAAATCTTGTCAAAAATTAATGGTACAACGCAATGATTTATTTGACAACCTGACCCGTTCCAAGATCAATCCACATGAAGTCATTGTATTTTCATAGAATGATTTTCCTCTTTCATTTTATACCTCTTCCATTTTGGTCCATGTTTATTGCATTGGTCTAGTGTACCCCCAAAGAAAAATGAAAAATATGCAAACTTTATTTTTTATAATTTCCTTCTCTGGTTGTCTCATTATGGAATACGTGGAAAGGCCTTGGAGTGGTTCACGAGTTACCTATCAGAAAGACCCCAATTTGTACATGTCAACGGCTTTGACTCTCAAAGTAAAACAATTGCATGTGGTGTTCCACAAGGGAGTTTATTAGGCCCATTGTTATTCATTATTTATATTAATGATTTTCATAGATCCTCGGAGAAACTATCATTCATATTATTCGCGGATGACTCTAATCTTTTTTTCCCCCACCCTGACCCAAATATCTTAATAAGAACAGTCAATGAAGAATTAATAAAGGTCATACAATGGATATACGCAAACAAATTGTCATTAAATATTCAAAAAACAAAAGTTATGCTTTTTAGTAATTCTTTAGATAGCCTCCCAAGCAATATAACATTTGATACTACTCCCTTAGTAGAAGTTTCTTCTTTTAAATTTCTTGGTGTTTGCGTTGATAACAAGCTTTCATGGAGGAATCATATTGATAACACATTATGTAAAATTATTTCACGTAACATTGGCGTAATGAATAGATTAAAATATTATCTTCCTTCATCTACATTATTAACTCTTTATTCTAGTTTGATACTCCCTTATTTAAACTACGGGATTCTTGCTTGGGGTAATACATATCAGATGTTACTTGATAAACTTGTTTTATTGCAAAAGAAAGCGCTTAGAATTGTCTTTAATTTACATACCCGAGAACATACAGATGCTTTGTTTTCTGACCATAGAATATTAAAAGTAAATGATTTGTATGTGTTTCAACTTGGTCAGTTTATGTTTAATTACAACAGTACCTTTTTACCTAAAATATTCCACGATTTATTTCATCGAAACAGTCATGTTCATGACTATCCCACGCGACGATCCGACGAATTCCATCTTCCGTTAATGAGAACCGCACATGCCCAAAATACATTTCTTTATACCGGACCCAGACTTTGGAATTACTTAGATAATAGTTTAAAATATTCCCCCAAATTTGTCACATTTAAATATAAACTCAGAAAACATTTACTTTCTACTTATAATCTTAGATAATTTAAATTGCTATAATTTATTCTTGAGCTTTCACCTGTCCTGATGTCGCAGCACTTGGCGTGTTCTGTGTGCAGACCTCTCTTCTTTCTTCTCTCCTTTTCCTTTCCTGTCTATTGTTCTTCGTAGACTTGTATTGTTACCGTCTTCTCTCCTCTCGGTACTGTCTCGCGTCCAACAGTGTATATGCGTGTGGGTAATTGAATGTGTGTACGAATGTATTGTCCTTGTCATATTTCCCGGTACACGTGGTTCAATTAACAGTATCCGGGCACTATAGCATTGGTATTCTATATTTTTTTCCCGACCTGTGTATCTCAAAATAACTACATGTATGTTGTTATAGAATGGTATATCATTCACTCATTATTTATCTAGCGATCGACGTCCGACAAGCTTTGCTTTTTAGTGGATCACCATTTTCCATGATCGAATTTATTTTCCGCTCTCCCACGTAGTATTTGTACAGTGTTCCTCTTTATTATTGTACATAATATGTTGTTCTATAATTTGTCTCGTATATTACATGAATCTTTTGCAAGCGTTTGAACAATATCATTTAATGACATGTATACATTGTACTATGTTTTTGATTTTCGTTGAGTGGAAATAAACTATGCATGATTGAATTGAATTGAATTGAATTGAATATATTTCATATGTCACAACCTATCGAGTGGTAGGATTTCATCAAAGTACAACTCTTCAGCTTTTTATCGATGCATAAAATAATCATGTTGATTGCTAATGTCATTTAGATTTACAGGGACTCTAAAAATGTGGTCTACCAGCTCATTACGTATTCATGTCCGGGAGGTCCATGCATACGCGTTTATTATAAATGCGAAGGCTTTTCAGGGTTTCGCGGTCTGACTGCTAACGCGTAGTGACAACTCAGGTGCGCAAGCTATATTATATGCATCGACTTTGATATGCGATTCTGCGCATGCTCAAAGCATGTTTTTTTTTTCTCTGAACCTCTCAGTCGCGAAAATCTAAACCTCCCTAATATCGCTATTAAGTAAACTTTTACTGGTGACTGATTATTGCCGTTGATTAAAACATAAGAACACTATTTTTTGGTGATTTTCTGTCGAAATACTGTCTTTTTTTTTCTTAAGAGAACCAGACATGATTCTCTTTTTCGCACCATAGCCTTCACCCCCCACCCCCCACCCCCCCCCCCCCCAAAAAAAAAATCATGACGGTTGGCGTTAACGTGCTCGGTGTAAACGCGCTCTCACTACCATTTGTTTGAATACTGATACACGAGTAGCTAGGGTTATGGGCACCGTAGCTCATATAAAGCGTGTTCAGTGGACGCATTCTAGCTGCCAGCCGGTCGCCAGCAGCAATTAAGCTAGCAGCAGAAGCCGTTAGGACAAAAGGGCACTGTCTTTTAAAGAGTCAAAATTGATTATAAAGTTAATTTCAACTGTAAGTCTATGGCAACTTGTGTGGTAAGGAAATTGATATCAATTTTATCTTTTGATGAAATGGGGCGGTGTGTTTTAGAGGCAGGGCATAGTTACGTCTCACAAAAGTATAGGGACTGTTTACTGTAGAACTCTGCAGTAGCTTGTAGACCTCTAAATACTAATTTAAACCTACATACTATATTTAGCTTTGCTTCCTTATAAACAAACTACGGACTGAAGCCAAACCCTAAGTTAGTTATCCATATATGGGATACGAATCTGATATATATGTATTTAGCTAGAATCCTGAAATTTCCAGGGTTCAGAGGGTGTCTTGGGAACACTTTTTTTTTTCAGGACTCTAGGAATAGGACTAATTTGCTAGTCTAGATCTTTAACGTTAGCTCAATCTAAAGATGTAACATGTTAGATCTACAGACGAAGATGGATGAGCGAAATTTCAAGGGAATTACTAGCCCGACCAGACTGTTACGAGCTTCTAGTTCTAGCACGAATTAGCAAGTACCGACTGTTCGAGGGTCGATACTATGGCACAAAAGCACAAGTAAAAGTATAGAAGGAGCGCTGTATTCTTCTTAGTTCTAAGCAAGACATACGAAAAATTTTCGAAAATTATATGTAACAAAGTTCACGTACCTCCTCTCTTAGGAAGATGTCTCGCTGAAATGTCCATACAGATCATGCAGAACTCACGCTTTGAACCACGGTGATGTGTAACAACAGCGCATCAGCGCAGGGCTAGCTGGTTCGTTTCTTGCGTGACGTCATAATTTTGGTCCGGAAATTTTGCCGTCAGATTGGGTTCTGGTGGTCAGAAAAAAATCTCAAAACACCATCTATCCATCGTTTTCACCTTCTGAAACTTAATTATCCATATTTCTACAGACCTAAGCTTTCCAGAAATCTACAGTTCACCTTATTTATGAAATCGGGCTATATTTTCTCCTTATGAGTACTTTAAATGTTTTCCACTCGCACAATAACGAATGCATGTGGTTACTTTTCACCCACAATCATGCTCATGTAAAAAAAACAAAAACTACTTGAAAGAGAATTCTTTACTAAGCTATGATTGGACGAAGGAAAATGAACAAAACAGTCCCACAAATGGGCGCACATCAAGGTTGTGATGACGGGTCGTCTTGTCTTAGAGTTACTCTCATTTGGCTTACAATCAGCTAATCACAAACCTGAAATGCTGGATCCGTTAGTACATTTTGCTTCTGCCTGTTATTTTCCTGGCGCTTGAACTATTTAAAGCACTAAAATGAATTTCTTTAAAATGTTGTACAAACCTTTAAAATGAACCAGATTGATTCAATAATGTAGTTAATGAATAAAAACAGAACATTCAATTTGTTAATGCTTACTAATGAGAAGTCTTCATCTTTTTGATAGTACTTACTCAGGGGTCAAGTTAACAGAATGATCTAGAGTTAAAAAGCTCAAAATGTCTCCTATCAAGTTTCACGCTCATATTTTCAAAGCACATGTTGTGATCATGAATTATTGCAATTTCAAAAAGCGGTGTCTGAACTCGTGAAGTATAATGCAAGATGGACAGAGAGGTCTCGCGTGTCCTTGTGTACTGCATGCAATTCCCAGGTTTTTGCCTCATTATCCCTATAATCATAAACAGTTGCGGTCTGACTGTTGTGCTAAAGTTTGTCTTTCTTTGTGTGTGATATCATATCAGGTGTACCCAGCTAATTATGACAGAAACTCCCACGTGACTTCGTTACTACCTAAGCCGGTGAGGGCACGTTACGTCAGGTTCCATCCAATCACGTCCATGAACTTTCCATCGATGAGAGTCGAAGTTCTGGGCCATGTTATTTGAGGGCTTCTTCATATAATGATCCCTCAAGTGAATTAATTTGATTTATTTATTTGTTCGTATCGTCTCCTTTGCCTTTTTATGTCCCTATATGTAATTGTGTTGACAACTCAATTGGCCAAATATAGAATTCTATGGATATATATTCTTTATTGTGCAGTAGACTTACAATGATCATGTTTTCTCGCGTAATTATGATCCTTCATTATGAAATCGTATTTGTTTGCTGTTTTCAATTATCATATCATTCTTTCCATGTTCATGAATTTTTGAATTTGTCTAACATTATACATAAAAGTAATTGCATGTCTGTTTTAATTTGTCATGTTATCAAATCAATTTCTATATCATAATGATATCACTTTGATATCATTGATACAATTATTTTTCAGTTGACATAATCTTGAAACATATGGTTATAAGAGCTTTTGTTTCTCCCACTGCCTCCCCACTCAAAACAATGCAAAATAAACGAACTTAAAACGAAACAAAAAATACAAAAACACAAATAACAACAACGTTTACGAGGTTTATTGAGCTAATAGTTTACAATTTCTTTTGTAGATTTTCACTAACTCCCATCCAGTCCTCCACAAAAAAAAAATACTTACTGACACCTTTAATGCACAATGGTAAGAGATTCATATTTGATATATGCTCTTCATACTCTTGCCAACTGTTACAATGGAGTTACTACGTGTCTCACTTTCTTACGGTTGTTGATCATGTATCCCTTAGTTCCATAACTCAGATTTTTTTTTCTCACGTATTTTTCAAAGATGTTGGACAAGTGACCAACTACTACTTCAATTCAATTCAAATCCTTTTTCTCGATGTCAAATCACAAAATATAACATTAAACATCCAGTGTTACAAGATAAAACATACAACCAATGACATATAAAATACACAACAAGAACATGAAGATTACATACACATACAACAATACAAAAAATGAATAAAAAACAGACATAAAAAAAGATGTTTAATTACGTAGTTTTTAATGAGAAGACAAAATATGTCTCTTATGATGCTTCTTAAATAAATCATTATTTTTGCTTATTATAATTATCCGGGTTTATTGCATTCCAAAAAAACTGGTCCTGCATGACAAAGAGTTGCTTTAATTTCGTACAAGGACATTTCCATTGATGAACATTATTGCAGCTCCATGTATGATAAGTATGTATATTTTAGTTTAATGTGAACATGTGATTATTCATGATAATATATATTTCATATGCGTTTCATATGCTGATGACACTACCAAACAACAACGGAAAACACTTTTGATAGTTTTAGCTTGGCAGGTACAATACCGTTGGAAAAAGATTGATTAAAAACATACATTAGTGGTTCAATAATTACATCAATTGCCCCTTTTTGATATCTACTTCACCATCAACATTATCAAATGTTACACTTTTCCCAAACTACAACTACTGAAATCAGAAATCGTGTTTCTTCGAATGTACTCATAATATCATATTGTGAGTGACGTAAGAGGCCATGATACAACATTCCCAGATGATAAAACATTCCCAGATTTTTCTGGCTGAACCATAGCAGCATAGGGAATAATTTTGGCCAAACACGTTGTGTAAGTCAAGTAAAATGGGCGAGATTTTGTCAGTACAATTAAACATTAAATGCAGTATAAATCATTTATGATTCTGGAAGGCTGGGCAGGGGATTATGTGCTTGTGTGTGTGCCTGTGCGTGTACTTATATCATATCCCTATCAAAATGACTTAGGGTTTGCCATATTATTGTAAAAAGTCAACTCTAAAGAAATTATCCTCCTAGACTATTGTTCCCTTCTGATCATGCTGATTCCACTGACTGTATTCGTCATAAGTTGCTGTTATAAGATTATATAAAAACCATGGATTGAATTTCGTTTTGTTAAAACAAGTATAATTGGTATCACGTGCGTTTTAGAATGGCGAAATCTTTATTTTTCTGCTGGCATGAAGGTTGTAGAATCCCTATTCGTCAAACACTCTAGGAAGATAAAACATCCTTTGTTCTGGTTTGAACTTGTCAACCGTGTCATGAAAAGGAAAACATAATGCAGCTGTGACACGCTAGTGTGATACTGCAATGACAATTCATTCATTTTTTCATTCATTTCATTTATTTCATTCTTCTTTTTTCAACAATTCCCTGTCTGAAATTAGTATGCACATCACAAGTCAATAAATGAGAGATATTTATATCGTAGGATATGTTAATTATGCTTGCTACTCGACAGCACAATATTCATTATCTGAGCAACAAAATTGCAATCAAAGTAGATATAGAATTATTGCAAATAGCGTTAGATTCCTTTTAATAAGAAAAACAAAAACAAAACAGGTGGTGGCTCATGCATCTTAAAACTTTTGAACGTAAAGTATTCTGCCCGTATGTACACCTAGGGTGCAAAATCGCTGTCTCTGAAACACTGTCGTAGAATGTAGATGACTACATTGGCTTTGAATTTTATATCAGGTATGTCATGAATTGTAATTATAATGTTATGAAAGACGCTAACGCGGTATTGCAGTGAAAAGTTATTATCTGTTATTCAGCGGGCAATAAATGAGTAATGCAGATTTTACAAGCTATGTGTTACTTGCACTTGCTATATTATATCCCTATAAAAATGACTTGAAATGAATCGCATCACTGTAAAAATAGTAGACTCTAACGAAAATATACTCCAACACTTGAATTGTTTCCGAGTGATCATGCTGATTACACTGACTGTATTCGTCATAAGTAACTGTTATAAGATTATATAAAACTGTGAATTGAATTTCGTGTTTAATTGGTATCACGTGCGTTTTAGAATGGCGAAATCTATATTTTTCTGCGGGCATGAAGGTTTCAGAATCTCTATTTCTTGAAACACTCTAGGAAGATAAAACACACTTTGCTCTGTTTTGAACTTTTTGTCAAGTGTGTCATGAAAATTAAACGCAATGCAGCTGTGGTACACGCTAGCGTGGTCTCCAATGACAATTCCCTGTCTGAAATTAGTATGCACTCAACGCAGTAAATGAGTGATGCTTAGCATTATGACATGTTGATTATGCTTGCTACTTGCCAACACAATATCTGAGCAGCAAAACTGAAATTAAAATTGATATGGAATTATGTAAAAATCGCGTTAGATTCCTTGTAATAAAAAAATAATAGGTGGTGTCGCATGCATCTTAAAACTTTTGAATGTAAAGTACACTGCGCGTATCGTATGTAGGTTGCAAAATCGCTGTCTCTGAAACACTGTCGTAGAATGTAGATGACTACATTGGCTTTGAATTTTCTATCAGGTATGTCATGAATTGTAATTATAATGTTATGAAAGACGCTAACGCGGTATTGCAGTGAAAAGTTATTATCTGTTATTCAGCGGGCAATAAATGAGTAATGCAGATTTTACAAGCTATATGTTACTTGCGCTTGCTATATTATATCCCTATTAAAATGATTTGAGGTTTGTCATATCACTGTAAAAATAGTAGACTCTAAAGAACATGTCCTCCCAGACTGGAATTGTTTCCTAGTGACCATGTTGATTACACTGGCTATATTCGTCATAAGTAACTGCTATAAGATTATTTAAAGATTATATAAAATCATGTATTGAATTTCATTTTGTTAAAACAAGTATAATTGGTCAGGTTTGAGTTTCTTCAGTTTGTCTCCCTCTACAAATGAAAATTTGTTAAGATCGCAACTGCTGATCTGTAAATTAATAAACATGTCGGAAAAAATAAACAAGTGGGACTCGAACCTGTCATCTACTGCTTTCCGGGCAGCGACACTACCACCAGGCTGTCCCTGGTTGCCGGCAGTGACACGATGAACATGGAACAAAATACCCAAGCTCCGAGATAGAAGCAGTAGATGACAGATTCGAGTCCCACTGGTTCCTTTTTTCCGACATATTTGTTAATTTATAGATCACCAGTTGCGATCTTAACAAATTTTTCATTTGTAGAGGGAGACAAACTGAAGACACTCAAACCTGAGCCTTCACCCCTCTGAATAATATCATCTTGTTTTCATTAAGCATAATTGGTATCACGTGCGTTTTAGAATGACGAAATCTTTTTTTTTTTTTTGCGGTCATGAAGGTTGCAGAATCTCTATTCGTGAAACACTCTACGAAGATAAACCACACTTTGCTCTGGTTTGAACTTCTTGTCAAGCATGTCATCAAAAGTTAATGTAATGCAGCTGTGACACACGCTAGCCGGGCACTGCCATGACAATTCGCTGTCTGAAATTAGTATGCACTCAACGCAGTAAAATGAATGATGCTTATATAATAGGATTTGTTAATTATGCTTGCTATTTGTCGACACAATATCTCAGCAACAAGATTGCAATTAAATTAGATATAGAATCATGTACAAATCGTGTTAGATTCCTTTTGTAAAAAAATAATAGGTGGTGTCGCATGCATCTTAAAACTTTTGAATGTAAAGTATACTGCGCGTGTGTAAGTTGCAAAATCGCTGTCTCTAAAACACTGTCGTAGAATGTAAATGACTTTTCTGGCTTTGAACTTTCTGTCAGGTATGTCATGAATTGTAATTATAATGTTGGGAAAGACGCTACTAACGCGGTACTGCAGTGAAAAGTCCTTATCTGTTATTCAGCGTGCAGTGAATGAGTGATGCAGATTTTACAAGCTATATATTACTTGCGCTTGTTATACATAAAACTATCAAAATGACTTGAGATTTGTCATATCTCTGTAAAATAGTAGACTCTAACGAAAACATACTCCAAGACTAGAACTGTTTCCTATTGACCATGCTGATTACACTGATTATATTCGTCATAAGTAACTATTATAATAATACATAACGCAGTGGGTTGAATTTTCGTGTTGTTAAAACAAGCTTAATTGGTATCACGTGCGTTTTTATATGGCGAAATCCATATTTTTTTGCGGGCATGAAGGTTGCAAAATCTCTATTCGTCAAACACTCTAGGAAGATAAAACACACTTTGCTCTGGTTTGAACATCTTGTCAAGTGTGTCATGAAAAGTAAACATAATGCAGCTGTGATACACGCTATAGTGGTATACTGCGATGACAATTCCCTGTCTGAAATCAGCATGCACCAAACGCAGTAAATGAGTGATGCTTATATTATGGGATATGTTATTTTTGCTTGCTGTTTGACAACAAAATATCTGAGCAACAAAATTGCAATAAGTTATAAATTATGTAAAATCGCTTTAGATTACTTTTAATAATGATTAAATATATATATATATATATATATATATATATATATATATGGTATCGCATGCATCTTACAACTCTTGAATGTAAACTATTCTACCCGTATGTAGGTTGCAGAATCGCTGTTTGTGAAACACTGTCGAAGAATGTAATGACTTATAAGGTTATGAGCTTTCTGTCAGGCATGTCCTGAAGTAATTATAATGTGACAGCCGCTAACGCGGTACTGGAATGACAATTATTTATCCGTTACACAGCGAGCAGTGAATGAGTGATGCACAT
Source organism: Diadema antillarum (assembly GCF_040938485.1). Taxonomy (NCBI): domain Eukaryota; kingdom Metazoa; phylum Echinodermata; class Echinoidea; order Diadematoida; family Diadematidae; genus Diadema; species Diadema antillarum. Next base: position 300,306 of record NW_027271015.1, on the reverse strand, counting down.
TGTACAAGCTAAATGTTACTTGCGCTTGCTACTTGACAAAATGTTGTTTGAGCAACAGAATTGGCATATGCAGATATAAAAAAAAATGTAAGGTTTGTGCTGACTATTGTGTAATACAAGCAGGTTCGGGTGATATCACGTGCATGCTAGATCTAACTGTATATTATAGTTTGCAGGTATTTAGATTGCAGAATCGCCATTTGTGACCCACTCTGTACGAATATCATAACTTTCACATGGCTTTGGAATTTCTGCCAGGCATGTCATGAATAGTAAACACAACATTGTTACACACAATAATATGGTACTGTTATGACAATGTCCTGTCTATTCATCAATATGTAGTGAATTAAAGGTGCACATCACGAGATCGACACCAGCGAGTTATACAGCCCACGAGTCAAACAGCCCATGGGTTTGACACTAAGCTAACAAGGCCCACGAGACCGACATATAAAACCCCGTGTTGTATCTGTCGAATTCTGTTTTTTTTTCCTATTGTCGAATTCATGAGCTTTATTTGCCTATAGTGTCGAAACCTTTGGCTGTATGACTCATGGATGTCGGTCTCGTGGGATAACCCCGTAGAATTAGTGCTGCACATTTTACAAGTTAACATCATGTATGTTAATTCTGCTGTGGCTTCTTGACGACATGCTGTTCTATAGCTACAAAGTTACAAAGGTAGACGTAATAAAAGTTTTGAAAAAAATATAGAGTGGATTTCTTGTAATATAAACAGTTTAAGATGATGTCAAGTGCATTCAAAAATTCTAAAGGCATATGTATACTATAACAGCATTCTGCTTATATGTATAGTGGTCTAATCACTATTTGTGACCCTGCATCACAAAACTACCAAAAAGACATCATGAATTGATTTCTGGTAGGGTGGATACGAATTGAGCAGACTCTAAGCTTTAAATGACACATAATTCAATAGAAATGGACTATCCCTACCCATCTAGATAATGGAAAAAATGTACACACTACGGAAAAGTGTGTAACGAGAAAAAAAAAAGTTTAAAGCTAAGGCTTATTGCTCTCTGCAATGAATGAAACAAAGTACAGGACATAAGAATCTATAATAACCACTGTGAAGGGATTACTAAACTAATTATTTTTTTTTTAATATTATCATGTACATTCTATTCATCACTGATACTAATTTCCAAAATCATAGCATCATCATTTTAAAAGTTGTTAGAGATGGGAAAAAATGAAGGGTTATTTGTGCTCCGAATCACTAAATCGACCGTAAAAACACCTTCGTCAGACCGAAACAAAGTGTTCCACAAAAAAAAACAACAACAATCCTGCCACATAGACAATTTAATACCTGAATATAAAAAACGATCCAGGTCCAAATTTGCCTATCGTCTTTGGAGACGCTTTACGAAATCATGCAAAGATAAGTAATTGGTCAAATGATTGTTTTACATTTAGATTTGTATAAATGACATTCCACTCGCCGAAAAAAATAACAAAATAAGAAAATCATTTCAAGATATCTATTTTTTCTAAATTTTGTGTAATGACTTGGGTCGTTTCTATATTCAGGTATTCTATTTCCTATTTGTTTGATGACCAAAACTTAAGAAATATTCGAAGCAGAATTACTCTTACAGAGAATATAAGAAAAACAAAAGTTTGACTTGTTATTCGCTTTTCACCTGTGTTGAGTCCTCATGAAAAGAAAACAAAAACAAAAACAGGCCGTGCAACATTTGTTGGTTTTGTGATGCACAGTCACATTTGTGAAACACTCGTAAAGAAAATAAAAATTTCTTCTCTGGTTGTGAACTTTATGTCAAGCATGTCATGAGTAGTAAGCATGTTAAAAGTTTAGACACACAATATTAAAGGTTCTGAAATCGCAATTTCCTGTCTATTAATGAGTGTGAAATCTTTGAATGTTTCATTTCATTTCATGTCATTTATTTGTTTCCACATCCAAATAATACAAAAAAAAAAAATCGCAAAGACGCATCATCAACTCGTATTTGAAGGTTAAATGTCCTGAAGTAAATACAAATTCAAACAATATCTACAGCTGTAATACAAACGTATGATACTAGATATTAAAAAAGTTCCCCCTTTTGATTGTTAATAGTTAAAACACTATATATCAGATACCAACGGCATTGATATGTGTAATAGCTAAATAATGTACAATTTTATCAGAGGTAATTAAAGAATGAAAGCATATATCAGTTGCATTAAATTCAACATTTACTCTTATAAAAGGTTAGGCGTCAGATTTTGCTCTTTTTTAAACCGCTGTACAACACTTTAATTTTGCACAGGGGTCAATTGGTGTGTATGGGAGTGTTTAACACCCAGACAATAGTCCTGAACAATGGCAAGAGTTTGAATTCTCTAGATATTCTTCTTTCTTATTCTCTTTCTCCTTGTGTGTGAGTGTGAGGACGCACGCTTGTCCATATGCACTTGCGTGCGTGCAGAGAGAGAGAGAGAGAGAGAGAGTGTGTGTGTGTGTGTGTGAGTGTAACTGCCTGTGTTTGACTTTCTTTCGTGGAACCTACTCTTACAAGCATTTGCTTCTATATAGGTTCCTGCCACACAATCTTATTTGTCTGTCATTATCATGTATGTACTTGAGATTGATTTGAATTGATTTGGGGCTATTTGTATATTCTGAACTTATAATCTATGTGTTACTTTACATTGTCATGGATGGATGTCGTAGATACCACACTTAATGATTTGTGTGGAAACTTAATAAATGAAATGAAATGAAATGAAATGAGAAATTCCACTGTCACTGTTAATCTTTATTTGTCCTGAGATGTGTAATGCAAGGACATGAAAACATGTGCTTATTCTATTCATGTGCATGCATTTTATCCTTAAAAGGGGGTTTACACCGGGGTTTGCGTAGGGTTTGCGCAGCGACTACGCCGAAATCAGCTGTGTAGCCTACTCGTGAAAAATAATTACTGTATGATGATACGCGCAGGACTGGCGTTATTCCGGCGGCGAATATTTTTTTCGTACATGGAAACGCTATGGGACATGAATTATTCATTGGTTGAGCTGAAATACTGAAATGCGCAAGCGCGTGTATAGCTGGGCCAACTTGTACACAATGAACAGACTCAACTCGCATATTTCCACAGGCCTACTCTCTGATACGCGCAGGACTGGCGTTGTTCCGGCGGCGAATATTTTTTTCGTACATGGAAACGCTATGGGACATGAATTATTCATTGGTTGAGCTGAAATACTGAAATGCGCAAGCGCGTGTATAGCTGGGCCAACTTGTACACAATGAACAGACTCAACTCGCATATTTCCACAGGCCTACTCTCTGTGTACACATGAAACGTATTTCTTATTATACGTATTATTATTGTGTGGATCGATCGCGCGTGTGCATGCAGCGCACACCCGATGCAGCGAGCTAGCTACTCGTACCTGTGTATGTATATGTATATGTGTGTGTGTGTGTGTGTGTGTGTGTGTGTGTTGTGTGTTGTGCCATAGAGATGTAGTATATATCTCTATGGTGTTGTGCATGTACATACGTTCGTGCGTAAACATGTCACTGCACTCACGAGGTTCGTCCGATCAATGTACAACATGCAGAAAACTGAACTGTCATGTCGCTTAGGATAGCTAGCTAGCTAGGCTAGCTAGCACTACAAAACACATTCACATTGCACACACACTTGATAGCATGCACTCTGTACATCGGATACAATCACGCTCACGTATCACGTACGTCTAATTGACTAATCAGTTTGAAAACACAGAACTAGACTCTACTGAAGTTCGGTCTACTATTATTAGTTTACATGTGGATTAGTAATGATTTTATCGTTGTAATTCGAAAGTGCACTCGAGATGCTTGAGTCACTGGCAGCACTTAGAAGTCGATTGTGAATACATGTCCGCTGCCGATCATAGCCAAGTACGGAGTAGGCCAACTACGACCAGCAGCCCCATACGCATAGCGTAATGGTGCTACGCATTGTAGCATTCACGATCATGACAGAATAGTAAAGCGGACAAATATCAACTTAAAATCGAAAACTTTCTTCAATTTGAAGACTTACCAGTGAATTTGAAGTATTGACAACAGGGTTCGTGCAACGTTTAGTTCTGCCAATAGTCCCTTTCTGTTCAAATTGATGACTTAATATGACTCGGTCAAGAGGAACCTGGGAGAACTACACTGAATTGACGGCCAGCGCATGCGCGCACAGACATGTTATCCAGTCAATGGATTTGGGTTTGTGCGCATGTGATGTGTGCGCATGCGCTGGCAGTCAATTCAGTGTAGCTCACTCAGGTTTCTCAGGACCGAGTCATATCAAGTCATCAATTCGAACAGAAAGGGACTATTGGCAGAAGTAAACGTTGCACGAACCCTGTTGTCAACACTTCAAATTCACTGGTAAGTCTCCAAATTGAAGAAAGTTTTCGATTTTAAGTTGATATTTGTCCGCTATACTAATCTGTCATGATCGTGAATGCTACAATGCGTAGCCCCATTACGCTATGCGTATGGGGGCTGCTGGTCGTAGTTAGGAGTAGGCCTACTGTGGCAGCGGTGTATTTACGAATGCTGGTACCCGATCGACAAAAAGGTCGTGCAAAAGATTTCGGAAGAGCTCTTATTTGGCAATTTATGCGTGTACGAATAGTGGTAATGTGGCATCAATTCCAAGCCTATGGCTGTAGAGGTTGTGACTTGTAAAGTTGTACATTTCACGCGAGCCACGCGTATACCTGCTCTCCTCTCCACGCCGCCGGCTGCCCTGGCTGACAATCACGATACTCTCCGCTCTCAAGCTCCCCCCTAATATTTCCAGCGGGGTTACGTAGGGCGCTCATGAACTGCGAATCGAATGTAAACTGAATAGCGAGAACGTACGTACACGTACGCACGCAGTGATCACTCGTGATCATGTATGTACATATGTACAGTATTAATTATACACCGCCCAGTCGCTGTACGTAGGTACGTAGCGCACAGCGTACTTACAGCCTCTGGTCGGGCTAGTACAGTATGCGAGTCCGTTCATTCTGTTCAAATTGGCCAAGCTATAGAATTTTAGCGAAGTCCACGCGCTTGTGCACTTCAAAATGTCACCTAAACTTATGAATAATTCATGTCCCATAGCGTTTCCATGTATGAAAAAAAATATTCGCGTTCCGGCTTAGGGTTACGTATGGTTGCGTATCCACGTAGCGTATTTTGCGTGAGCGAGCGTAGAGGTACGTACATAATCATTTATACAGAGGTCGGGCGCATAGGTCACGTAGAGTTGCTTGCAGTTGCGTAAAGTTGCGTACCGCCCGTGCATACGCAAATTAATGAAACTGCAGAGCTACTTCAGCATAGATAGCTCTCTGCTTCTCATTTCACTATTGACTGCTGTTCAAACACGTAACAAAATATCATGGGAGAGGTTCAATCCTTTACTACATTGTACTATCTTTAGTATTCTTCAGCATTTGGATGCCCTAGAGATTTGCAGTTCTAATGCGAACGTTTTCAAGAACAAGAAAAGAGATGAAAAAAAAACTGTTTTAAGAATGGGAAAGAGTGTGTGGGTCAAACCTTGGATCCAGTGTTGACCCCTACCGGGTTCAATATGAACAACTAATGAAAGAACTGATGCCGAAGATTTTTCTTTTTTAAAGGGAAGCAGTCCTGAGATTTTCACTGTACTGATAATTAAGAAGAGTAAAACATATAACCTTTCACCAATTTATACGCGTGGACATCAAAAATTGTCTCCGTACGCGATTTTTAAAAAATAATTCCTGCAAGCGATCCTGTAAGAGCCTGCCAAAAGGTGCAACGTCATTGATGCCCTACTCTCAAGTTGACAGCCGTGCCTCAGAAAACCAATTTAAGTATTCAAAATGATCATATCTGATTTTTTCATAAAATGTGACAATATGTGGTTTTATTATTTGAAACAAAATATTTCAAGCTTATTTATATATACAATTGATATAAAAATAAATAGTAAACATGTATTTATAAATAACTAGGGAGCGTACGCATGACGAGCAGAACACCGCTGGAAAGAGTTGTGCATCGAAGACGTATGACTCTCCGCCAAGACTTGCTCATTAGCATATTCACCATGCAGAGTCACACTTTTTCAACCAAAATGTACGAGCTTATTTGGTGATTTGAAAGTTTGTTTTTGGTGAAAGTAGTTCATTGGAGGTACCAACAACAACATATTTTTTTTTTTTAATTTCGTGAGGACTGCGTCCCTTTAAAGTGATCAATTTTCCCGCGAATAGCGCCACAGGTATTCAATAAACTTATATCACATCGCACTACGAATTACAAAACACGATGCCAAATTCAGGTAATCTTTGGAGCATGAAACTTGCAGTAACTTTGAAGTTTCTGGCCACTGCTAATAGCTACAAGACCTTACAATATGGATTTCGAGATTCTCAAGATCGGAAGTTTGTTTTATAACTTCAAAGGTTTCTTCTCCATTATCCTGCTGGCAATTGTAGACGCTCACAGTACAGGGTCATGTAAGTAGACATAGGACAGACGGGCTCCGGCTCTGATGCTGGGGTGTGCAACTAGAACCCTTTAAAGACAGCCATTATAAGACCGGGAAGATGAACCTACCTGCAGCAGGCCCTCTTCCCCATATTATGATGACCCTGCAGCAAACTTGAATACTTCCTTGTGGGAGATGACACTCTTGCGCTGAGGACTTGGCTAATAAAGCCCCTGCCAATTCGTGACATGACTCACCAGCAGCGAGTGTACACAGTCTCCAGGCTTTCACGAGCCAGACGAGTTGTAGAAAATGCGTTTGGGTCTACTATAGTGCCTGCGAACTGCCTGCATCTTGATCACTAGAGGCATGTATAACGAGCAAGAGGAGAACTCTTGCCCCTACCACACCTTTTGCTCTTCCTTTTCGGCATTTTACAATTATTAGGCCTACAGAAGAAACAATAAAGACTCGGAGAGGACAGGTAAGTGTACATTCACCAGCGATTCACAGTCCAGTGGGATGAATGACATAAAGCAGTTTTCCAACATAGGTCAGGCATTTGAATGCCAAATCTGCACCTTATCAGCGTACTCATGCACTTTATGGCTTGGCCGACTTCAGGAATAAAGTTGCATATCATTGCTCGACCAACCCCGAAGCTGTATGAAGGTGATGAATACCTCTCTCCAGTTGCAAGGTGCGTAAGGGTGCGGGCTAAGTGTAGTCCAGCCTGTAGTGTTTTTTCTTTGATTTGTATTATGTATTCCTGACGAGCCCTGGCTAAACCAGTTCATCAAAAGAAAAAAAAAATGTGCCGTTTATACTCTCAAAAAATTAAAGAATGATGTATCATCTATCCTCAGTTCATTCATGAAATTGGTGTAGTGTCCATACAATAAACTTCAGCCATAGCTGAACCAGGTAGCGACGTGGTCTTTTGTGCCTCCTTCTCACCCCCCCCCCCCCCCCCCCGAACAAAAGAGATCTCAAGGGCAATAATATTCTGTTGAATAGCTGTAGCATGAAAACACAGCCCAGGGCTGCATCGTTGGCAGGAGGTGTATTTTTTTGTTGTTGTTGGTCCATTTGACTTACTTTTAGATGCGGTTTCAGATTATGGCGAAATATCCATTCAGTATTGGATGACTGTCGGATTGCCATCCGATTTGTAAACGATTAGTCTGACAGGTGTCGGGCGATTATCGGATGTGTTGGCTTAGTGTGAGATCATTCTCAAATTATCTTTCAATCACAATCAAATGAATCCAATGCCGCCATTGAAAACGGCTGGCAGATATCAGTCTTTCATCTGATTACTCCGATCAACGTTTCATATTCATTGGATTTGCAAGAGGTCGAGGTCCCCAAATTGCATCTGTTGGCTCCAGTGGCGTATCTAGGGGGGGGGGGGGCAAGGGGGGCACGTGCCCCCCTTCGCAAAAAAACCGAAAAAAAAGCGAAGAAAAGAAGAAAAAAAAAGTAGAAAAAGAAGAAGAAAAGAAAGAAGAAGAAGAAGAAGAAGAAGAAGAAAAAAAAAACTCGCCCGGAAGGGGGGGGGGAGGGAAAATGGTGGGGGGGGGGGCAGAAAACCAAATCAAACAAGATAAAAACAAAACATGATGATGACGCGGACAAAATGACAATGTTTATTGTGTTCACACAAGAATTCCATGTTCCGTAAGCTGAAATACAAAAATTTTCGGCTCGCTCGCTGCGCTCGCTCGCCAAATATATATAAAAAAGAAGGTAAGAACAAAACTTGATGATGACGCGGACAAAATGACAATGTCTATTGTGTTCACACTTGTCATTTAATATTTAGCAGGCAAAATGTTTCACTGAGCAGCGGCTGCAATTTCTTTCGTTCGGAAGCGATCGCCAATTGGATCAAAAGGCGCCAACGGTTTCGAACATACGGGGGGGGGGGGGGCGCAAAAAACCCCCAAATCAAACAAGATAAGAACAAAACGTGATGATGACGCGGAAATATACAAATTTCGGCTCACTCGCTCGTACTAATTTAGAGTATTTTTTCAAGTCCTCAGTTTGGCGGTATATATCGTTATCTATAAGGCCGTCACTATATCTTGATTAGAATTGTAAGATTTAATAAGCAAAAAATGACAAGAGTTCCATGTTTAGTAAGCTGAAATACAAAAAATTTCGGCTCGCTCGCTGCGCTCACTCGCCAAAATTTATCAAAAAAAAAAGGAAGAAGAAGATAAGAACAAAACGTGACGACGCGGACAAAATGACAATGTCTATAATGTTCACACATGTCATTTAATATTTAGCAGGCAAAATGTTTCACTGAGCAGCGGCTGCAATTTCTTTCGTTCTGAAGGCGATCGCCGATTGGATCAAAAGAGGACGCCAACGGTTTCGAACATACGGGGGGGGGGGCGCAAAAAAATCAAAAAAGATAAGAACAAAGAACAAAACGTAATGATGACGCGGAAATATACAAATTTCGGCTTCAGTTTGTTGGTATAAATCGTTATCTATAAGGTCGTCACTACATCTTGATTAGAATTGTAAGATTTAAGAAGCAAAAAATGACACAAATTCCATGTTTTGCAAGCTGAAATATAAAAATTTTCGGCTCGCTCGCTGCGCTCGCTCGCCAATATATATATATATATATATATATATATATATATATATATATAAAGAGAGATAAGAACAAAACGTCATGATGACGCAGAAATATACAAATTTCGACTCACTCGCGCGCACTAATTTAGAGTATTTTTTTAAAGTCCTCAGTTTGTTGGTATAAATCGCTATCTTTAAGGCCGTCACTATATCTTGATTAGAATTGTAAGATTTAATGAGCAAAAAATGACAAGAATTCCATGTTTTGTAAGCTGAAATATAAAAATTTTCGGCTCGCTCGCTGCGCTCGCTCGCCAAAATTTATATATATATATATATATATATATATATATATATATATGTGACCCTGCACCTCAAAACAAACAAAAAGTCGCCAGACATGAATTTTTAGGTAAGACCATATTCTGAAAGAGCAGACTTTAAGCTTTAAAATGATGTATAACTCAAATCAAATGGACTCTCCTAACCTATCTAAATATTGGAAAGAAAGCACAAACTCAGGAAAAGTGTGAACTGAGAAAAGAGGCTCTGAAGTACAGTGTCTATTCAAGCGCTTAATCTTTACCTAACCGTGCTGGCTGTGCGATGAATGGGACAAAAACAGGAAGTAAACAACCAGAGTAACAACAATGAAGAGATTATCAAATTAAGCTGAAATTAAGCATGCCTCATTAACACACTCTGTCCATACTTAATGCCAACTTCCAAAGCAATAGCATTATCCTTTCAAAAGTTATTAGAGTTGAAAGTGAAGAGTGTTGACAAGGTTTTTCAGAAATGAGAAAGGGATTCTAAAGACACACCTAATCACACTATTCTACCAAAAATGTTCGAGATAAACTGCTAAAAAAACACACTTTCCTGCCCGTTTTATGATACCAAATTTTAGCATAATGTAAAAGAAGACCCCCTCTTTCAGAAAATATGAAAATGTCAAGTTCGGCTAGGTTGACCCATTTCACTTATTTTCAGTCCTCACGCAAAATCAGTGTGTGCGACTTTATGTTCGTTTTGAGGTGCAGTCACATATATATATATAAAAGAGAGATAAGAACAAAACGTGATGATGACGCAGAAATATACAAATTTCGGCTCACTCGCGCGCACTAATTTAGAGTATTTTTTTTAAGTCCTCAGTTTGTTGGTATAAATCGTTATCTATAAGGCCGTCACTATATCTTGATTAGAATTGTAAGATTTGATAAGCAAAAAAATGGCAAGAATTCCATGTTTTGTAAGCTGAAATACAAAAATTTTCGGCTCGATCGCTGCGCTCGCTCGCCAAAATTTATCAAAATTCGTTACATTTAAATCACCCTCAAAAGACCCCTTTTAAGTGCTTGAAAAAAGCATATCATGTAGACTTTTTTAAAGTCCCTACCGGGATGGGGTTGGGGTTGAACACTTTTTCAGAAATTAGGGGCGCAATATTCGCGCTTGCCCCGGGCGCCGTTTCCCCTAGATACGCCTCTGGTTGGCTCAGATTCCATCGGAACTCATTATTTTTGAGCTTTGGGAATTAGATGAGACTCCAATGGCCGGTGTAACGGGGCCTTTTAAGATAGCTGTACTACTTTGTGAAGATCTCAGATTGAATCAGGTAGTCCATCCCAAAGCTAAAGATGCTACCATGTACGAAACAGCTGTTATTACATTAGTACATCAGTGAGAACGAAAGCGTATGGTGTTTTACAGATTAGGAAAATGGAATAGACAAAGTGAATGAGACCGGGGCTGGGAGAGGGAGAGAGGGAAAGAGAGAGAAAGAGAAAGGGGGGGGGGGGTAGAATGATATTGAAGGAGAGGGACGGGATGAGCACAACTAAGCACATAATAGAAAGTACAAAGTGAAAAGTATTAAGTACGTTTGGGGGCACCTTACCTATGTACTTTGAATCATACATCTACTTAATAGCTATAGTTGAATAGGTAGCGGAGTGCATGTCTTTCGTCAAGAGTATGTTTAATTGAAAAAAAAAATCCTCACTTACGTGAACTGGTGGCGGCAACACTTGCAGCGGTAGAATTAAAAATCATTGACGGGGTTTTTCAAAATCGGCACTACTAATTTTCAGTGTTCACAGTCTTGTTGTGTATACAGCATAATGACGTTTACATGACATATTATGGGAAAAATGCATGTTGGAGAAAACAGTGTGTGCAGAAATCTGAACGAGATGAACGGACTGAGGAATCTTTGTAACCAAAGGGTAAGTCGCCACCATAACCTGATAAAGACATTATTAAAAAAAACAAAATTCAGTTAACGCTGCGAACGATCCGATGCATTGAATGCAGAACACGTAACAGTGATCCCAAGCATTTGGAAACCGGAATCAATGATACAACCCGCTATCGGGTAGATTCTTATACGAATCTACACACAATTGTATTTATCTGTCATGAATGTAATTTACTTTAAATGATTTCAAATGATTTTGTGCAATGTAAATGGTATTTGCATTTATATACTGAACTTATAACTTATAATTTATGTGTTATTTTACATTGTCATGGATGGATCGATGTTGTGAACACAACACTATGATTTGTGTGGAAACTTGATAAATGAAGTGAATAATACTGAAACATAAATTATGCATATATGTATCTCCATTTCGAGCAACATAATCTACAAGAGAAATATGAGGAGAAATTTAGGGTATTATACACTCGCCGATAAAACAGTTAAACAAATTAAATGCATATTGATGACTCGCTGTCCTGTGATTCGAGAGTAAAATCACCTATGCCGCGTTGCTGTTAACCAATGTTTCTGTTATACCTACATTCAGTGGTTTTCATAATAACCTGTTACTTGAAACTGGCTATGGACAATTTTAGCAACTTTAAAGGGGAAGGCTAGTAACTGATCAGTGGGAATCAGTGGAAATGCTGGGAGATGATTGTTCCAATCCTTATGGGATTCATTCAAGAGTTCATTGTATATCTATTGTTGTGTGAAAATGATTTGCTTCAGAACGGTCTCATATTCAAGTAATGTGCAGATTAATGCTCCATCACTGACCAGGGACGCTAACCTGGAAGCATTAAACTGCACATCACTTGAATATGAGACCATTCTGAAGCAAATCATTTTCACACAACAATAGATACACAATGAACTCTTGAATGAATCCCATAAGGATTGGAACAATCATCTCCCAGCATTTCCACTGATTTCCACTGATCAGTTACTAGCCTTCCCCTTTAAAGACATGATATCAGATGCTCTTATTCTTGGATATGCTGCTATCGTTCACTGCTAGGCCTACACAGTACTTTTTAAAAAGCAGTAAAAATCTATCTCGTAACATATATGTTGGATTTACTGTTTCAAATGTCGATTCTCTGTTTTCAAAATTCATTTCAGGGAATTCTAGTCTCACTTTGGTTCTTATTTTTACTGTGGCAGCCGTCAGGTACGTAATGCCTTTTCTCCCCTCTCTCGTTATGAAATAATTAGGTGATATGTGTAATACGTGATAAGCTGTGTCTTAACAAATTTTGTGTACTTTTATTGATATATTTATTTATGTTCAAATCTTGATTTTTTTTCTTTTTGTGTAAGCTTGTGAATCATTTATCTCAAACAGCATGTGTCTTCTGACGTGAGACTCACAACACTTATGTTCCCGTGATCTTTGAATGGAATCACGTTTTCCTCCTGTGATCACTCAAATGTGACTTCTGTGTGACGTCATATTAGAAAGTCACATCATTGTCTGTGTAAGAATACGTCTTTGCATGCAATTTGGTTCTTGTGTAATACATAATGCAAATGTGTCAAAAAATATGCATGCTTTAAATCAAAAGGTTTGTCGTCTTATCCTTTAGAGGTTTTTGGGATAAACTATAACCCCCCCCCCCTTTTTAACTTTTTTTTTCCCCACAAATTCTGAGTGTTATAACTTTTGAAGAAATGTGATTTGTGTAATTTGGCAGTTCCCTGATTCGGAAAGACAAATTTAATGTTATTAGATATCAGTATGGAATGCAAAACCTCCTATATCCTGTAGAAATTCTTTTGAATCAGCAACGCGATTATTCTAATTGATGACGTTCGTACAATCAAACAGTCAATTGAGTTTACCTTTGTTAATATTGACCATTTTACGTTGTGGTCTTTTTTTCTAAAAGTTGCCTTTGTTATTTTAAGTTGGTTGTCTCAAAGGTTGTAACACATTATGGCTGACTCTAGCTCTCATGTTTTAATAGACATGTGATAAATGCCAAAACCAGGGGGCAGAATTATTGTGTTTAAGATGTTGTTGAAGTTGAAACCTATATAGGATTCACTTTAAGAACATTTTTGTAATAGGTGTTGTCAATTTAACAGAACCATTACCTTATCGCAAGGAAAATCTATAGTTCGAGTTTTGGCGCAGGAATTATGTTGTAACTTTTTTTCTTTACGAGTATTATAACAAAAATATTTGAATAGCATTTAAACGATGTATAACTCAATACAAATGGACTTTCCTAGCCTATTTTTACATATTAGAAAGAAAGCACAGACTCCGGGAAAGCGCGAACTGAAAAAAAGATGCTCTCAAGTACAGGGATCTATTCAAGCCCTTTTAAACATTCCCAAGCCTGGCTAGCTGTACAATGAATGTAAAAGGAAAGAAAGGAAAAGAAAAGAAAAGAAAACAAAACAGGATGTAGACCACAGGAGAAGCAAAAATGGAGGTGTAATGTGATTAAACTTAATTGAGCATGCTTTATGAAAACGTTCTGTCCACGATTACAAAGCAGTAGCATTATCCTTTATAAAGTTATTAGAGTTGAAAGTGAAGAGTGTGTACAGGGTTTGTAGGAAATGAAAGGGGGACTCTTTAAGACACATTTAATTACACTACTCTACAAAAAAGTGTTTGAGAAAACCTATTGAAACACAATTTCATGCTCGTTTCATGATCCCAATCTTTGATATAGTAATGTATGAGAAGACTTGCTCTTTCAAAATAAATGAAAAACTTAAGATTGCCGAGGTTGACCAATTTTATTTCACATATAGTTTGAGTTCTGACAAAATCAGTGCGTGCGACTTACTGCCGATTTTGTTATGCACGGTCACATTGTATATATATCATGCCTAATCACCACTAATCGCAGATTAAATGGATCATGCCATTTTACAGTCTTGACAAAGTTTAAAGTCTAGTTACGCTACAGTTTTTCTTCGATGGATGATATCCTAACCCATGGCAAAACAGAGAACAAGAGTCGTTTGAAAGAGATGAGAGAAAAAGAAAAAAATGATCACGTTTTATCCCTCAACAGCATCAAGCGATTTATGACAAGATAAACTCTGAGCAAATTTACCAAGTGTTAGCATCCAGACCAACATGCTGCCGATAATAAACATAAATGAAATATTTATTCTATAATTCACGGTGAAGCGTGCAGTCTGTAAGTGCATCAAGAAACAAAAAAGCATGACGCATGTAGGAGAATAGCAGGAGCGAGACTAGTAAACAAACTAGTGATCCTTTTGTTTTGGGCTACAAAGTTGATGCAGACTTTTCATCACCAGTCATTTATCATGTCTGAGTATACAAGAACACAAACTACTAATGATGTACAACAATACACCGCGATCAATACCGACATGCGAAGGTCTAATATTGTAAAAAAACATAAATAACTTAAAACAAGCGTTCCACTAATGGAACTTGTCCAGCGCTCTCGTTTATAATAGACAATTGATATTCAAAGTAAGTAATCTCCATATTGCTCAGACAGTTGCTCTCATCGTATTTCAAAAAACATGAAACTCTCACCGTTTTTGTGTCATTCAATTTATTTTCCCCATCATTCCCCTATTGACGTTTTCTACGGCGGTGGTAGGGGGGGGGGGGGGGGACGGAAAGGGAAGGGGTAAAATGTGTTACCGTGCATCACAAAACCAACAAAAAGTCGCACCACTTGAATTTACGTGAGGACTCAAAAAAGATGAAATGGGTCAACCGAGTCATCTTGAGATTTTTTGTCCTCTTTCTCCATTATTCTTCAGTTTGTGATCATGAAATGAACGGGAAAGTGTGTTTTCAGCAGTTTTTCTACAAACTTTTTAGTGGGGGGAGTAAAATGTATAATGATCAGATATGTCTTGAAGACTAATTTTGATTTCTTAAAAGTTGACACTCTCTTCACATTTAAGTCTTTACTTTTAACTTTTGAAAGGATAACGCTACTGCTTTGAAAGTTGGTATTAATCATGGAAAGAATGTGTTAATCATTCAATCATTGTTGTTGCTCTCATGGTTTACACCCTGTGTTTTGTCCCTTTCATCGCACGGCTAGCACGACTTGGTAAAGATTAAGCTCTTGAATATACCCTCTCTCTTTAAAAAAATCGAGTGAAAATTTTCACTCTAAAAAGAGTGAATACAAAAAAGAGAGAATTTCGAGTGAAAATGGAGTGAATTTTGAGTGAAAATGCTCATTTTCACTCATTTTGGAGTGACGTCAGGGATCACTCGAAAATTTTGGAGTGATCCCCGACGTCACTCCAAAATGAGTGAAAATGGACATTTTCACTCAAAATTCATTCCAATTTCACTCGAAATTCACTCTTTTTTGTATTCACTCTTTTAAGAGTGAATATTTTCACTCGATTATTTTTAGAGAGTAAACTACTATAAAATAGAGCCTCTTTTCTCAGTTAACACATTTCCAGAGTGTGTGCTTTCTTTCGGTGTTTAGATTAGGTTAGAGGAGTCCATTTGAATTAATTAATACATCAATTTAAAGCTAAGAGTCTGCTCTTTTAGAATCTGCCCTTAGCGAAAGCTCCATGTCTAGCGATATTTTGTTGATTTTGTGATGCAGGGTCACATAGATTGAATGACAATGTGATAACTTTTTTTTAGACTTGCTCTCCTTCGAAACCACTGCTCCCCATAAAGTGCACTAGCACTTACAGCTGTATCGACACAAACTTTTCACACTCATAACAGTATTTGTAGAACAAAAGCTATCATTCACCCCGTTTCTCAATATCAAAAGGAATGGATTTAAAGAAGCACAGGGCTTTATAGTAAAAGAATCGCTAATTACCACATTAGCCAGTGTATAGAACTGTAAGCAACGCGCACTACAAATTACTGTATCCTTTCTCGACGTTTACACTATAATCTATAATACTGGCTATAGAAATGACACGTTGTGGTGCTTTGTAAAAATGCTGTTTTTTTTTCCTACATTTCTGTTCCATGCAGGAATTTTTAATCTATGGTCTATACTTCTATTGCTCGGAAGACCCCAGTTAGTGTATAGTGTGTATGTTTCTTTTGGTAGTGATCATGTAGACATGAACATGTTGTTATCCCTGTCTGGCTATGTATATTCTCAACGACTCGCATGTTAAATTTTTCATATTATTTCTTGTACACTCTGTTGAAAAAAAAAACCATTCTGTTGGAAAAAAAAAGTGAAAATAAAGTTTGAATTCGAATTTGAATTTGAATTATCAGGACGTTATTATAACAAATTTAAAGCAATAATGTCAGGGCACATTATTATATAACAATCCAAGGGTCTTTTCTGAGTTGACAGCAGCTACTTAGGGTCTGATTTATTGCGTGAAGTGTGGTAACAAACTTGAATTGTAATTCAAAACTTGTTTTTACTGGGTTGATCACATGATTTGAAACCTAATAATCACGGGACGATTCTAAATCAATAACTTTAAATGAAGATGTTATGAAATCCATCAACAGGACACACTATTGATCTTAAATGTATACACTGTTAACTGTTTCTTACATGTATAAGGCTTATAGAAAGGATAATTACTGTAATGAAGCGATTGCCTGTTTGAAATCAATACGATGTGAATTGACACAATTTGAAACTCATTTTTTTTTAAATCTTTCAAGCATTTCTTTGATCGAATGCGATATCTTCATCGCAAAAATCAAGTGGCCAAGCTATGCAATGCACTACAAACCACTCTACTCAGATTAGACCATTATGCGGAATGCAAATAAACCCTTAACATCAACAACAGCGTGTAGGCATTCTCTTTTTTCCTTTCTTTCCTTCCATTCTTTCCATCTGTTCTGTCGAGTCGAGTCGTGTCATGTGTTTGTGTTTCTCCTGTTTTGATCCGTTCTGTCGTAAATTATATCTGTGATAAGTGTTTGTAAATAAGTAACTCATAAGTTCGTTCTTTCTTTGAGTGGTTCACAACATACATGCTTGCTTTTTAGTGGACCTCTCAGTTCTTTTTTCTTCTCAACTGAAGCGTAACTTTGTACTCTTTTTTTTTTTGCCAGTGTGCATTCTTTCGTTTATCTTTATCTTTTGCAAAGTCGAATGTTTATGTTTATGATGTAATTCCAGATTTATTATGTGTTATGTTTTGTTGGAAAAAAGAAGAATGAAAATAATGAATTGAATTGTAGTAGCTGGACATGTGTATCATATCAATTGAAAGTGGTTGGGTGATTATTTGAAATTAGTGACAATGTTTGCTCTATTTCATCTTCTTTTTTCAGCACAATGCAATCCGGCAGTGTGCCCCCACCTCACCAAAGTCCCATGTCTTTCTGTGCTGTCAGATAATGGGACCGTTATTCAGTACATACCTAAACCCGTGAAGTCGCACGCATACACTTTACCGCAGCTGCCACCAGGAATAAAACTTCCCGAAAACCCGACTGGATACATCTGCACGAGACCAGGTACGTCTTTAAAGGGATGACATGGTATTGGTTAAGGTGACATGTCAGCCCATAACTTTTTGCAAGATACTTAGAGACCACTTTATGAAATGTAAGTAGCATGCGATTCTTAAAGGAATTCAAAATTCAAAATCTGATGAAAATCAGTTTTGGAATGGTTGAGATATCCCCAAACAGTGTAAAACAAAGCGATCCTAATAAACGGTGGGTCTCGTTTTTTATTAGAATCATTTTGTTTTGGACAGCTCAGCCATTTCAAAACAAATTTTCATCAAAATACATTTTGAATTCATCCATGTCTTCAGAGGATTTTATCATGCTCTTACATATTTCACAAAGGTTTCTTGTTGTCTCAACAAAAAACAAAAAACAAAAAAAAAACAATCATCAAAAACTTTGGAAAACCCGAAGCCTTAATCATCTCAACCGAAATTGTACCAGTCCTTTAATCTCAAGTGTGGATCACCGTTTCACTATGCAGCTTGGTACGATACCACATTTAAAAAAGCTCTCTCTGGACTATTAGTATTTATCCAACTTACATGATGTGATTGATATCAAGTCAAATCATTCGTTGCTCACAACTCATCGCATATCTGTTGCTGAAGTTGGTGATGAGGAAAAGGTTATACTAGAATAACATAATCTCACTGTACTGACATACGACGTGAATTATGTACATTAAGTCTGTTTTAATAGATGCACACTTTTCGCGAATCTGAAATGCTAGGCTTGTTTTACTCTTTCGACATACGACTTTATGAACTGGTTGTAGCGAACACCCGGACAGCCGAGACTAGCGTTCGACATCATAATTGTTGGAGCAAAAATATATTTAGGCATTCGACTTTTCCGATATTGTTGGTAGGTTTAATCTATCTTTTTGCTCTTCTTTCCTCTACGTCTTGCTTCCTCCTTTCAAAGTTTTCGTTATCATGTTGTTCAATAAGACCTTAACGTTTTCATCTGTGGTACCTACGCAATACAAGCTTTGCTTTTATAGGTTGCTCCCATTCTATGTTTGTAGAATTGTCTTTTCTCTTGATTAGGACGCTATGTCTTTCTCCAAGTACTTTCATTTACGTGTAGTCAGTGGTGCTGCGTGTTTTAATTCTTCTTTTTTTAATCAACAAATTACTGTTTTTGTCCTTTTTTTTCTTAAGGAAAACGCGATTGGTATACAACGTTAAGATTAAGAGTTTTATGACGTGTAGGTTTATTGTTGTTGTATTATATTCGTATCTATAAGGTAGGGCCTCATCCACGTCAAGCTCTGCTTATGATGACGGTCCCCTATAATTATTAATTTCTCCGTTGTTCACATATGCGTACAGGACGCCTTAACCTGCTGTTTTGATTCATGTGTTATTGCAGCTGTTGTTTTTATGAGATTGGGTTGATTTGTATTTTAATACACTCCTCTTTTTTTTTCCATACTCTGTATCACTTTGTTTCCGTTTGTTATTGTACTCGGAGAAAGAAAATGCAGCTATAAAACCAAACCAAATCAAAATAATGTCTTGTCTTATGTTCTATAGATTGTATTTATTTTTATATGTGACCGTGCATCACAAAACGAACAAAAAGTCGCACCCCTTGATTTTACGTGAGGACTCAAAAAAGGTGATACGGGTCAACCAAATCAATATTGGGTCTTCCATATTTTCTGAAAGACCTACCTTTCTTCCACACTATAAAAGTTTGGGATGATAATGAATGGGAAAGTGCATTTTCAGCAGTTTTTCTACAACCCTTTTTTGTAGAGTAGTGAGATCAGGTATGTCTGAGAGGTCCCTTTTCTCTTCTTGATAAGCCTTTACACACTCTTCACTTTCAAGTCTAGTAACTCTTGAAGGGATAATGCTACTGCCTTGATATGAATGTTGGTGTTGATAATGGACAGAATGTCTTAGGCGAGCATTTAAAATTTCAGCCTAATCTGAAAATCACTTCATTGTTGTTGCTCCGGTGGTTTACACCCCGTTTTTTGTCCCATTTATCGTGCAGCTAGCCCGGTTTGGTGAAGATTAAATGCTTGAATAGACCCTGTACTTCAGAGCCTCTTTTCACACTTTTCCAGAGTGTGTGCTTTCTCTTTTCAATATTTAGATAGGTATGCAGAGTCAATTTCAGTTGAGCTATACATCATTTTAAAGCTTAGATTCTGCTCTTTTAGAATCTGCCCTTAAGTAAAAATCTGTGTCTGGCGACTTTTTGTTGGTTTTGTGATGCAGGGTCACACGCTGTTTCATATCTTTCTATTGTATCATTATATTTGTGCTTGGGATTTGGAACAATGAAATTAAATGAAAAAAAAAAACAGGTCAATATTGCAAGAACATTGCAAGACAATCAAGTTAAGAAACTTCAGAGCGACGTTTAAGTTACCTTTGTAAAAAAAAAAAATCATCAAAGGAATGATATACATGTTTACACATTAACCTATTATACACTCTTGTTTAAACAGCCTGTCTGTCTGACCCGTGTCTTCATAAGTCCCAGTGTACTGAGACGGAGGACGGTTTCAACTGCACGTGTTGCGATGGTTGGCAAGGCACACGGTGTGAAAAAGGTTAGAAACATAATTTCCTTAGTAGTAAATTTAGTTAGATATCTTCTTGTTGAATACCTTTATGCAGAAGAGTACCTTATGTGGTAGATTCTATTGTATTGATATGTTGATGTTGATTTTTTTTTTGTAAAACGTGTGACAGAAAGGGATATCGCATGTATTCTATGCTCCGTTAGTTGTGTTGTAATCATAAATTTTAGTTTTAAATTGTCACCTACATGGTCGAGGATGTCTTTCTTTTGTTTTCGAATCTATGTATATTTCATTTGAGATAATCTTTTGTGGGACTTCTGATCACTCCTCTCAGCTACTTTCATCGAAACTGTGAGGACCCTTGGAGGAAACAGGAATGAAGGGAGAATCGTCTTTGCACCTCGTTACACCCCAGACAAATTTAGACTTATACACCAACGTGGGTGGACGGCACTTGCATCTCGTCTGGTCTGCCAGTTCCTTGGATTCCAGGGAGCTTACGGAACAGTAAGTGGGAACTTCTACGGCGAATCGTCACAGGATGTGTACGCCAAAGTGGGTGTTGTCAGTTGCCCAACAAATGCCGCGAATGTCACTGACTGTTGGGTAGACGAAGAGACAGATGATGGTGTAGACGCTACCATCGGCATTGTGTGTTGTTCGGGTGAGATGTTTCATATTTACGTATGGCAGTTATGTTTGCGTGTTTGTTTGTCTGTTCTCATTTTGCATCTGCAGATATGGCTGGATAGCCCATATGCAGCTGTCATATTTGGGTTTCCATGGTGTCCATGCAATTGTATGTACTTGTGGCGGACCGTACGTCCTATGAAGTCATATATCCACAAACGCACACATACCAATTGCATATAGAATTTCTTTCTTTCTCTCCCTCCCTCTCTCTCTCTCTCTCTCCATATATATATATATATATATATGCGTTTATATGCATAATACTCGTATTTTCATTCATGTATATTCACTGTTATATACATATATATATATATATATATATATATATATATATATTATATATATATATATATATATATATATATATATATATATATATATCTTTAACGTGAAGCGGGCTTATCATTATACTATTATACTATTATATTATATATACACGTACAATTTTTTCTTCATGTAGAGATATCTGCCCCTATATTAGAAGCACATTTATATGTGTTTATCCACATGTGTGGTTTTAGTAATACGTCTGTATAATTTAAAAGCGCGTTGTGTATGTATGCAAGTGCATGAGAGTGTATGCGCTTGTGTGTACATACATACCGGATGTACACATCCACCCATATACATTGCTTATAAAGTTGTGTGTACTTTTACTACACGTACATTCACTGCATCATCTTGGGCAAAATGTAAGAAAGAAGTCGAGTATAATTTGATTCAAGTTCGTTGCTCCATCAGCGTCCGAAATACCCCAAGCCACACCACCCCTCACACGTCACTACCCTCACATTACGTGTGCGAACCCCTCACACTCATCCCTCTTACACCACACCACACACAGCAAGCAAATCCCAACGCCTTAAAAGGTAACCAGTGTGTTTTAACCTATGTTGCTCTATGTACTCCCAATGATTTCATTGCAATCATTACCGCTATTATTGCTTATACTATACTGACACTACTGTTCCTTTATTTCACTGCAAGTGTATGTGATAATACTGCCTTTCCGTTGGAGTGAATGTAATATTGCTGTCTATATTTGTTTGATTTCTCTGATTTTCTTTTGCCTTTTTTTACCTTATTCTGTTTAAATTTATGCAAATTGGTGTGAATGTCTTGTTGCTGACTATATTCCGTTTGATAGGCTTCTTCTTATTATTATTTTCTATTTCTGTTCAAATGCATGCAAATTGGTTGCTATTTTGCTTTTACGTTTATGTCTCATCAAGCCCTTGAAAAAGGTTGGTTACACAGTCGAAAGCTTGGGAAATAAAGGAAATTAGTGAACATCACTTAACGTCTGCGAGTCATTCTTCCGGCACACACACACACACACACACACACACACATATATATATATATATATACATATATATATATATATATATATATATATATATATATATTGTGAACTGAAATAACGGGTAAGAATTTTCGTATCTTATTTGTCCGTGTCACAATATCTCTCAGAGAGTCCCAGCATGTCTCCTGGTAGACCTCTTGGTCTCGAAAGTGGCGCCATTCCAGGCTCCAGCATCACTGCCTCATCCTGTTACAGGGATGGCCTTTGCACCCGACAAGCTCGTCTCAACGGACCTGAATCGTGGAGTACCAGCGTCCTGAACACATCTCAGTGGTTACAGGTTCAGTTCGGCTCGAACTTTCTGGTGTCTGGTATCATCACACAGGGAAGGGCCTCATGTGACCAGTATGTCACGTCATATAAACTGTCCTCCAGCTTAGACAACGAGGTTTGGACAGATTTTATGGATCCTTTCACAGACAGCGTTAAGGTGAGTTTGATGCCTCTGAAACAAACGTGTTCATGCTGGCGAAAGCAGGGTTATGACACACACAAAATTGAGAGCAAATATAACCACCATGCAGATGATGATTAAAGGATTCTCTAAATAAAACCAAATTAATGTAATCGTTTTCAAAGATTATCTACATGCTAACATTACCAAGAGCCGCGTCAAGGCTACACGTAGAGAAATGAGAATGTTAAGGTAATACAGTCAGACCATTATGTTATGTTACTCCCGCACGCAGTGCGCACGGGGCTGCTTCGTGCGGCTGCGTGCAGGTTCGTGCGATCTCGCACGGGAGCGTATGGCTCCGTGCGCCCCTGTACGCGCCCGTGCGTAGTCGTGCACCTCCGTGCGGATCTGCACGCCCCCGTGCAGATCCGCACGCCTGCGTGCGAATCTGTACGCCCGCGTGCGGATCCATACTCCCTCGCACGGGCCCGTGCGAGTGTGGCGCACGGACCCGTGCAGCTCTGCCGCACGGACCCGTGCGGCTTTGGGGTGCGATTTCGCACGGCCCCGTGCCGCCAGTGCTTGGTTCCCGCATGATCCCATCCCAACCTCCCTGGTTCCCGCGCAGTGCTTACATGGTACATGTACAGTACGTGTGTGTTATCAGGCGTGTACCGCGTGCGAGTCCATGCGCCATTCCCCTCGGTCGGCATAATTATGAAATGAGACGATTCCCGACAATATGTGCGTACAAGGGTTGTTATTTGCGCATTGCCAGTCAGTTGGCAAGCCGAAAACCCCGTCTAGAATATCCAAGTTCTCGCACGCGTGACCACGAGTTGACCCCGCAGAAGATGATCAGTGAATTGCGTTTTCACATGATTTTTTTTTTTTTTTTTGATTTGACAGGTTACGGTTAGAACCTGAATGCAATACTGTTCAAATTTTCCACGAACGACATGAAAGACCATCAACTTCGAGCATGGCAATTACATTGTATTCATTACCGATGTACGGCACCGGAAATTATGGGTTCTCGTACTCGTCTAAAATTCTCCCACAAGTCTTCTTTTTCATCGTAGGGCACCAACGAACGTATATAGTGACATGTAAACGGAAGATTATGTAAGATGATACCTACAAGGTGTGACGTGCGTGATGATTAGATGGGTCAACAGCCAGCTGAAATCATAGGGATATCGGGATATCATGCCTTTACTCTGCACGAAATCGCGAAAATATCGTACTGTCCCACATATAGAAATTGACGTTTTCTGGATGCCCTTGTTTGTGTGTTATGAGCGACCCCAGCGTAACTGACATGGTCAGTTATAAGCGTCTACTAGCTGTGATATACTGTACTTGTGTCTGTGGTTGGGCATTATGTACAAGTAGCCTACTGCCTCTTTCTTGGCCTCTCTCTCTCTCTTTCTCTCTCTCTCTCTTTCTTCGATTGTTTGTCTTCCCTTGATCTTGTAATTCATAATACATTGTATGTTTATTTGGTTTGTTTTTGTCAATCCTGATGATTTCTTCGACTGAAAGTGCTGTCTGATTCTCAGTTTCTTTCTCCACGGTGAAAATCCAATTGAATTCCCACTGAAAATAATGCCACCAATCATTCAGTCCACCCTCTCTCAATTCAAAGCATCCTAGGCATACACTCAATTACCAGTATACTATAACTACTAGTTATACCGTTCACTTCCGTGAACACAGTTACATTACCCGTATATCGAAATTCCGCTTACATTATCCACTCTGTTATTGTTTTTTGTTTTGTTTGTTTTTTCTCGGTGAAAACAACATTTTGACGTAGCAAAAGAAAACTGCTGATCCCAAGGACTGGTACTATGGGAGGCCATTGTATCTATTCTCACTACATTAGTAGGCCTACATATGAAACTAGGCAAAGAACCTTTGATACATCATTACACATACCTTTATCATTATTTAGTAAAATACCAGTACATTCTTTTTCATTATTATTATTAATAACAGAGAAAGGAGCACAATCGACGAGTTGTTTTCCTTTATAAATGTATATACATACACGTGTATCCATATATTTATTAAATGTAGGTGTTGAAAGAACTACATTGTAGTAAAGTTTCAAGGTATCCATCAATCTTCATGGCAATGTATCATACCAGTACACATAACAAAAATATGTATAGTATGTTACCAAAAGTAAGAGCTGTATAAGCAGTTTTTCTTACTCTTTAGCAGCATAGTCAAATGTGGTTTATACTATTTTATTCATTAATTGATTTACTCATCTATGTATTTATTCATTCATTTATTTTTGTTGATTAATTTTTTGGTGGTGGCCTTGGTCTCAGTCTCCAGCTAAGTCACATGTAAGACCCTTATGCAATTAAGGTACAACTGTCGGCGATCTTGTGAGTAGGAATGCGAGTAGGAACAGTCTGTCTCGACTACGACAGTGATGTACAGTGAACATTAAAAAAAAAAAAAAAATATATATATATATATATATATATATATATATATATATATATACCGTGTATATATTCGTCTGGTGCAGCTCATGTAAAAGGCAAAGGCATGTACCAGCTAGTTTGAACAATTGCAGAGCTACACTGTGTCAAGCAGATCTATGCAAATAATTTGCCATCAAGTTTTCACACTGGCAATAAACTACACTATATCATGTTACACAAACAGGATTCTGAATATTGCTTGAATATTTGTAAGTGAAAAATAAAGCTAGAATATCACAAATGCTTTTGAGGCAATACCATGTAAATTACAACATTGTACATGCCATCTGCACTTTTGGCAAGGTTTTACTTAATTGAGACAGAGATAACTTCAATAACAGTCCAAACTGCATAAAGGTTTGAGGGGGTAAAAATGCCCTTGAGTACTCTGAAGGCAGGTATGTGTATCTACTAGTACAGTGTATTCACACCCCCAAGGTTACACATATACGTCAAATAGAGGGTCACATAAACCAACAGCTGCAAAAGAAATTTGAAGATGTGCATGACTACATATGAAGTGTATTTACTGTAAAAAAAAATAAAACATGTTCAAAAAATATGAACTTCATCAACAGTCCAAACAGCAAAGAATTTTTGAAGGTGTTGTCTGTAATATGAAGCATGCTTATTGGAAACAAAACGGATATAACTTTGAATACACTTCAAAACATCGATAATTACTAGAAATCAAAGGAGAAAAATTTCAGTACAAGTGACCCTTATACGTGTAGCACCTGGCAAAATATTTATGTGAAGAGATCTTTCATCCCAACTTTACCATTATACTGTACACAATCTTATCTGAAATGTCCATAGGCAATCTAATCGTCCAAACATCTGTATTAACTGAATACACATGTACTGTTAAAGTGAAAATTTTGTGGTTCGAAATGTACACGCTTTCCGCGCAACCAGAAACTAGCGCGAAAATAAAAGCATGCAAATATTTTTGCTTGCCATATGTTTCTGTGCCTGATGTCCTGATTCCACAGATTTAAAAACACGTGAAGCTCTTCTTATCCGGCCAAATGCGAACAATATGTCGCTAAAAAATATATATCCACTTTTACAGTATCAGTACATGTGGACAAGCAGTATCAGACACATTTAAAATACATGTATACATGTACACAATGAATGTGTGTCATTTTTTCATGGACCTTATGAATAAGTGAATGATATTTGACCCCGTTACCAGTAACAACACTCGACTTGTGGAGTATTAATTGGCCTACATAACTGATAAGAACAAGTTCGTTCATGCGAACATACAGGCAGATTTGGTGGAAACTTTTTGTACACATTTGCACATGTAATGTATTATCATCTGTCTAACTGCTGTGTCAGAATCTTCATTTTCCTTATCCCTTCTTGACCGTTCAATTCCTTTTGGTGACAGACCTTGTGTATTTACCTGTTAAAAAACAGAATTCTTACATCTTTGAAACCTCTTCTGAAATGGGTCAGAACCCAGATATCAACAATACAAGATGAATACTCACTAAACCTCTTATAGTGCTTCATTGGTGATGTACAAACATACCTTCAGCGGCAATTAAGACATGCCCCCTGTTGAGTATTGGCTGGAAGTGCAGCTACTACTTCATATACAGTAATGTACTCGCTTTCATAACGTTTATCAAGGATATCATAGTTCCATGCATTGAATATCTGTAATGGTCGAACTTCACATTTACTACAACACCCTTTTGCTTTTCAAAGGACATAAATGTACCATCGTCTTTACTAAAAATTTGAAAAAAAAAGTAAAATAAATGTTCTTGTAAAGATGAATGAAGAATTAAGTTGATAGAACATATATGTTTTATCAATTTCATTCTTCTTCTTGTATCATACCACATATTTAGCACCTTTGTGAGGTAGATTATCGTGATCACATACTGTTCATGGCCGGTGCAGCCATGGGGGCCGTGGGGGCTCAGTTTTTGTGCACCATACAGAAGGTGTCAGCACTTTGGGCCCCACACTTTTTTCAACCCGGAAATAGGTACCGGTAAGTGGCACTAAGAAAAATATAGATACACCTTGAAGTATGGTGGTGGTAAGGTTATGTTCTTTCTCTGAATAGCTTTTTCTTGCTTGTCAGGCGAAAACACCTGGAAGTGGACTGGTAGAGGTGAGCCGAGGACCTTTTTTTTTTTTTTTCGCTTGTCAGCCGAAAAAACCGGAAGTGGATGGTAAGAAAAGATATTGTGTGTTTTTTTTGTCATCTTGTTGTTGGTTGTTTTTTTTTTTTTCCTGCTTGCTAGCTCATGAAACCCGGAAGTGGGCCCCCACACTTTTTTGAAAATGCTGTGCCGGCCATGCTGTTCTAGGTTTTTCAATGAACTGACAAAGTCTCTTAATCAATGTTTCTGTTCTTGTTAGAAAGTCATTAAGCGCTTGCAACAACAGTGCTCTACGGTACTTGATAAAATCTGTCAGAGATTGAATGGTGTTCATCCAGGGAAACAAAATATAG
The DNA here is from genome assembly GCF_040938485.1 of Diadema antillarum. Classification (NCBI taxonomy): domain Eukaryota; kingdom Metazoa; phylum Echinodermata; class Echinoidea; order Diadematoida; family Diadematidae; genus Diadema; species Diadema antillarum. The sequence goes on along the minus strand of NW_027271015.1, from coordinate 272,495 downwards.
CAGTGTGCAATATGATAAGTAGATCTTCTCGTTTATGTCCTGCAGGTTATCCTGGAGGCCATAAAGAGGAGAATCATCATAAATATGCACGGTCAGGTACCGGTACTGTACTGTGGTAACCGCAGCAGCGACCCCAACGCTACTGGTTACGACGCCCCGCGCCGGGGTTAGTACTGGGGATACCTACATGCAAGTGTACAATGCGACACAAATAGAGAAAGGATTAGAAAATGCATAACAATTTTTCCAACCATTACTCAAAATTAATCATAATTAGATGATATTCTAAACCATTATTCATAATAACATGTCCCTAACATTATGTTGGAGTAAACCCCAATTCAAGCAGAGGCAACTACAGACAGACATTGTACAATGTACATGTACTAAACATGTACACGTACTATACACACATTTACCTACAAGGAGTGTGATCTGAGAATTATCAATCATAACATATTTTTTTTTTTTATCTCAGTGTCATTGACAGCAAAAAAACAATCAAACAAACAAAAGTAATAATTGATAACTCAGCTCACACGCCTTGTAATTGAAACCTCTACCAGAATAATTCAGACTACACTCTCTTAAACCTAATTGTCACAAGTGTGGAAGACTCTACATCTCTATGATTTACTGCAAATATACCGGGTACTTAAAAATTAAAATATGAAAAATTAAAAAAGCCCACCCAGTTCTCAGTCACTATACGTCCATTGCAACAGGGACAGCACTCGATGATTTCCTGAAAATTATCTATACCGTTAGTCAGGGCACCAGCTTGCCACATCTACAGGTAGGACCCAGGTTTCGACGCCCAGCAGATAATTCTTATTAAATTTTATACTCAATACAAACGTCTGACTTCAACAATCAACAAAGTTATCAATCACATTTCTAGTTTTTATAAACCCTGTTTGTCACTTGTCATCCTAATCTGATGGTGGAATATTTAGGGGAAAAGCAACACAGTGTCAGCAGAAATGCTGATATCAGCCATTTTTAGGGGTTCAAAACAATATGATGCATTTTGTATGACAACGCCGTAAAATGAAATTCACTCATGACCATTATTTTACTTTAGTATCAATTTGTTTGCCATATCCTGATGTTTGATTTCTGTAATCGCCTTAAGCAATTGCATGACTGAAATTCGTAATTAATGAGCAAACTTGTAGAAGGCGTTGGCTTTGAGAATGTGGCACCAGATTTCGACAATGAAACAACAAGTTCTTGCGCTGGTGTGATTGCTGGTTTGCGTTTACAATGTAGTGTATGCGTACTGTATGCACCATGTGTTTTATGTGTGATGCGTGCTGCATGATTGTGCGAAAAATCGCTTAAAATTGAACAGGAGCGCATTCAAATGGGAATTTGTTTAAGGCATATCATTATTGGCCTTTTAAATAGCTCAATTTCATATCGAAATTCTCAGGTAAAACGGTGCAGTTTTGATGGTAAACAAGGAAATGTGCTAAAGTGTCGAAAACTAACTACGACAAGCAGCCCCATACGCATCTACGCTGTGCATGATAGAATGGGCTGCCGGTTGCAGTTACGAAAACTGGCACCCTAGCTGTATACTAGTATACAGCGGCAGCGTAATTCTGATCATTCTTTCTTAGTATAGGTGATCCCGATGAGCCGTAAAATCCAATCCATAATCTCAGGGCCGCCAACATTGGAAACTAGTAGTAGATCTAGTTGTAGTTCAGTGTTAGACTCCCATGCTATAATTTGGGTGTCAAAATGAGTGAGATCAATAGAAATGCATGCAAATGAAATGAAGCTTTAGACGTGTAAACTGAGCAGTCAGTCTGAGGATGATGAGGTGAGTGAGCTGTGAGAAAGGACCAAAATGAGCAGAGTTGAGCGAGTCTCACTCTCAATGTGAGTGAGAGTTGCAGTTGGCATGAAATCTAACCTACTACTACTAGTACTAGATTCTAGTACATCTTTGCACACTGTACGGCTAATGAGCAGCGCTAAAGTAATTGTAAATTAGATGTTCGGTCATGCCATCGCCACATAGATTACACATGTATGCAAATATCACACATGATGTCCCCTGTCCCCCTATTCCCACATCCTCTCCCCCTATTCCCAATACTGGCAATAGTCAATTCTGATGTCTGGATGTGGGATGAGCAGTAATTAGGCGTACCAGCCTGTCTGCCTTGCCTTTTTTTTTTTTTTTTTTTTTGAACTGACGATACAGTGTAGATGAGGATAGACCTGGAAGCTCGACTGCTGCTATACAGCAATCTTCCAGTATCTTCGGTAAAGGTTTAGTAGGTAAATGATCACGGGCATGGCACCACGGGCCACGGCCATCGCCGGCCACGGAGTTTCATTTGACGAATTAGCAACGCTAATTTCAATGTATGGGACTACCTCCGCACAAATCGTCATCATCAGCAGCAGCACGGATAACTACAATACACAGCAACAGAACGAAAGTTCCATTACGCTGTGGTCAGGTGGAGATTTGACTTACAACTTATTTTAAGCGGCTTTGAATTTATCTGTGGATGGCATTGATGTATCATAGCAAAGGGCAGATCTGATCCAGAGTCCCGTATGGTTTGCTAACGGTGCATTTGCGGTCAGTCCTAAAGTCGACCCGCCTTTTGTTTTAGACGGTACAGATTGGGGACCCTAACTCTAAACCTAACCCTAACCATCAAACCCTAACCCTAACCCTTATCCTAACCCTGGCCATAACCCTAACCCTAACACTCAGACTCTTAGGCCCTAACCCTTAACCCTAAACGCTAACCATAACCCAACGTATTTCCCATAGGTCTAATATGCGCCATGCCCCAATCTGTGCCGTCTAGGGGAAAAAAAAAAAAAAAAAAAAGGCGGGACACAGGGTTGGACCCTCTGGAACACCCGTAGGCAGTATGTGATTCCAAATTATGGTGTTCATGAAATTTTACAGTCCACTTAGAAGCGACAAGATCAAGATCTTATTGTTCGAAAAAAAGGTCTGCGCATTATAAGACTACTAAAGCGAACAAAGTAAAGAAGGTTTCAAAGAAAAATAATTTGCGTATATAATGTATGCCCCCCTTTTTTTCATTTGTGCACACTGAACATTGTCATATCTGTCGAAATCATTGATGAATACTTGTGCTGGCTAGGCATATTGTATTTCAAGAAGGATTCATGTTCAAATGGAAGTATTGTCTTGGACAAAGCGCACGTATACATTGGACTGTACATGTAACTTCTCGACGGAACGGAGTGTATAAGAGAGATTCTTGTTTCCTCTCATTTTTTAGAGGGGCAATCCTGACAATTTTTTCAATTTCACATCATGTATGTACATAAATGAACAGATCAATGTGATCCTTGAGCAGATGAGCCTATACTTGGAAAAACAAAAACAAAACAAACCCTAACAAATTACAATGAACAATGTGGGTGACGTATAGACTATAGGCAGATAGGGATGTCTACGCGCAATTCCGAAATGAGAACGCTTGTTCTGTGTGTGATTATGATATGCATAAGAAACTGAAAAACTCGGTTCCTAGCTGAAGTGTCATGTATCCAAAACTAAAAACTAAAACTGCAGTTAATATTTGTATGCCATTACCTTATTGAATGAGCTTATGAAAGAGTGTGGAACACTGACAGACGTGAACAGCGTCATCTCCGCATATAATGGCAAATGCATGTGTTGCGTTGTTGTTGTGTTGGTGTTTTCTTATTCTTGTTTTACCAATTTTGACACTTTTGGGTTTGCCGTTCCGCGTTCCACTGTACAGGATTACATCGTTTTGTAGTGTGCCATAAAGCTTGCTCTTTCATTTTAAAATTTGTGAATGTGCTTGTGTGTGTGTGTGTGTATGTGTATGTGTGTGTGTGTGTGTGTATGTGTGTTTTTTCGACTGGAAATACAGGTCCTACACAATTATTCGTCATACTTTTAAAGCTTGAAAATCATTCTCAATGATTTTAGAACGCTAAACAGTATCAACTGGTGCGCTATACCGCTAGCGGGAAAATTTCCCAAGTCAGAAAATAGCGCGCTATCTCGAAACATCGGGCTGATGTGAAAACGCCTAGTGTTATCTGATATATAGTTTATGAATTATTAAGAATCACGAGTGGAAGATGTTTTCTGAAACACCTAGTACAAGTTTCCAATGTATTACAGGCACGACAGGCGCACTAGGCAGAAACCCTTGTGTGTAGTAAAGTCTGTGTGCGCCAAGACTATTACACGCTCCACTGCACTGCAGCCGCTCCCAACAAGAAAGAGATAAGATACAATGCACGGTAAACATGATAATAGGCATGAATGTTTATTGATTCATTGAGCTATTAAACATTTTGAATAAAAGTGCACATTTTCCAGAACGACTGAAATCTAAATCTTGCGTAAGCTAATTTTTAATTGAATTCATCGACCCTTGCAGGTTATAGTTGATCATGTGTCTAAGCTCCTTGATGGGCCCATTTGCAAGTATTTTGCTGACATTTTAAAAACTTCAAGTTTGAATCAATCTGTATAATGATGAAAGTGCTAATAACCTACATACGTACGTCTGTAGGATAAGGATGTAGGCTTGTAAGGTGATCTTTGTTTGATTGTTTGATATAATACTATTTATTTTCTGCAAATCAGCATACCTAACTTACATAAGCAGTAACATATTGGAAATAAATGATTATACAAAGTAAATTTAATACAGAGTCGTTTGACTTGCATAAACAATGGTAATAAAAGAAAATTAATGATTTGATTTACTATACAGTATGCAATCCTATGTAGCGGTGATTACAATAACAATGTAGCTAGGAAGCGGTTATGCAGAGGGCCGTCATTCCTTCCGCAATTCTCTGGGTGCTTACATGAAACAGGGAGGCGATTTCCTCTCACCTCCCTGCATGAAACGAGACCTTTTTGCCCGTCGATAAGAGGCAGACAGGTTGGTAATCCAGCTGTGAAGGTAGTCAAGCGGTACATGGCATCCCCCTATCCACGGTCAACTATAACATGTGCCAATGAACGATGGAAATATCGACCGGGTGCGAGGTATGAATAGAGCGTGCGCTGATGAGCCCACAGAATCTTTTGTTCTACACAAAACCAGGTACCTGAAAGAGGTGACTGGGGAACTAAAAGCGAACCCACATATCTAACTGATCTCAGCCTTGATCGCTATGTGCATGTTCGTACGAGTTCACATCAGAACAAGCAAAAAACTAAATCAGGAAAAGGCACATAATACTGTGAAACACGCAATTTTCAAACAGAAAGAGAACAAATGCTAATAGAATTAACTCTAATTTTTTTTATTAAACCCACTTTTCTGAGCATTAAAACACAAAGAAACATGACTTTAGGCCACTAAAGCAGGCACCCTTGTCTTCATTTTGGGAACCTGGTATCAGTTGCTCCCTCGGGAACCTGCCTTACCAGGTTCCAGTTATTCTTCCCTGAAAAGATGACCTGCCCGAGGAAAAAAAAAAAAGTTACGTATACTAGATTCATTCAGCAGAAGGATGGATGAAAAGGACTGAATGAGTGCCTGAGAGCAGGGAGGTGAGAGTGAGTGTTGCGAGTTTGTTAAGGTTTATTTATGAGTAGATATGTCCAGCTTCCAATTCTTACTATGATAAAACTCAATATTCTACACATCAAAAAAAAAAAAAAAAAAAAAGGGGGGGGCAGGAATTTTAATGTTTTTCATTGTTTTTTGGGGGCTACCAAATTTTCTCTCTGTCCACCAAAAATTTGACATTGATGATTTTGGTGGCCCCATCGGGCCACCAAATAAAAAAAAAGTTAGTGTGGAGCCCTGTGTTAGGGCTCTGATCATGGAGTTACCACTGAATAAAAGATGGACGGTGGTTCGAACCCCAGTTTGGGTTTTGCACAACATCTTGTTTTCGTTTTTGCTAAGTTTGTAACGCTGTATTCCGTCAGGCTTAGAGAGAGTAATAAAGTCAAAGACTTGATAGTTATTCTCTATCCAAGTCACCAAGACTAATAAATTCTTTTCCCATACTGGGGAAAACAAAAATCGCGACCCGCACAGTAGCGTGCCAGCTAGAACCTCTTTGGCCAGCACCTAGCGTGTTGACAAGGTCTCGTGGCTGAAGATCGAGTCTAATTCGGCACACCGAGAACTGCGAGAAAACGGATGAACGCAAGAGAGAGTAGCGCTCGGTCTCACCAGGGAGGTGGAAGAGAGATTTTTTCCACCTCCCTGATTACTCATAGCAGTGGTGGATCTAGAGTAAGTGCGCACACAGAACTCAGTGCTGTGGGTGCACCGGGCGGACACTCCTCTTATTTTTGGTTTAAACAAAAGAAATAAACACGAAGGACCGATGCGACCGCGCCCCTTTAATTTTGCAAAGGCGTGATCCCCTGTATGAAATTCCTGGATCCGCCCCTGAATAGAATTAGTATTTCGAGTGGAAATTCTCATCACGTGTAACTTTAACACTTATCCATTCATGACTTTGATAAACGTTAACGAACATTTTGTTTCTCTTTATAATAGTATATCAAAAGTGTTCATTAGGCAGTATGAACGTACATTAGCGAACAAAATTTGTAGTTCGAATCATTCAATTATTAAATGGTACATGTTCCCAAGATTCAGTCCTCTATGTTTGTTTGTTTGTTTTGTTCTATTTTGTTTGTTCGTTTGTTTGTTTTTCTTTTGCTTTTGGCGTCCGGACATAAGTACCGATTATATAAATAAGCAGTTGAATTGCCGGACGCTGTAGATACACGTGTACGTTCACCTCCATTGTGAGGACGGTAAAGCGTGCTACCTTCTCGCGAGTACACGTAAGACGCGATAATTGATTTATTTTTGTTTTACTCGCTTAGGCTCTTATACTGATGTCGGACACCGAAGAACGTATTCCGAATCACTTACCATTTCAGTGTATTAAAGGGAGAAATAAAGGTGCAGCATCTTAAGTACAGCGCTAATTGACCAGCTTTGGGACCGACTTAAACTAAGACGCTTTTGACTTTTTTTTTTTTTTGCTTTGTTTCACCAACCACTCACCAATGAACTTTTATAGTGATGTCGGACACCTAAGAGCGTATTCAAAATCAATGGCCCATTCAGTGTATTAGTATGACGGAGTATAAAAAGTGGAGCTTCAAAGCGCTCATTGTCCAGCTAATTGTTGGCCGTCTTACACGTAAGACGCTATTGATTCTTCATCTCTGCTTTATCCACCTTTTAACAATGGATTTTTCTCGTGATCTCGCACACCTTATAAACAGCGTTTTCAAAGTCAATTGCCCTTTTACTGTATTCGAGGGACAGCGCTAATTGGCCAGCTTGTAAAAGCCAGTGTGACTATAATATGTGTCATTTTCTCAGCTTGTTTAAGCCAGCGTGACAAGTGTATAATTACCGGGATTTTGCTCAGCTTGTAAAAGCCATCGTGACTCGTTTATTATTTACTCAGCTTGCTTAAGCCAGAGTGACTCGTGTATCATTTTCTCAGCTTGTCGCCCAAAGTGACTCGTGTATCATTTTCTCAGCTTGTCGCCCAAAGTGACTCGTGTATCTTGTTTAAGCCAGCGTAACACGTGTATCATTTGCTCAGCTTGTAAAAACCATCGTGACTCTTTTATTATTGGCTCAGCTTGTTTAAGCCAGCGTGACTCGTGTATTATTTTCTCAGCTTGTTTAAGCCAACGTGACTCGTGTATCATTTTCTCAGCTTGTTTCAGCCAGCGTGACACGTGTTTCATTTTCTCAGCTTGTAAAAGCTAACGCGACTCGTGTATAATTTTCTCAACTTGTAAAGAAAAAGCCGGCGTGACTCTTTTTTATTATCTGGAAGTCAGCGTGCCTCGTGGATTATTTTTCCTTGCTCATCGAAAAACGCAGGGCGAGTGACGTGTACTCTGTCGTTTCTATGTTATAAACATACTCTACTTTTATACGTGGCACCGCCATGCCACGTCTGAACAATGCCGACCGTGAGAAGGTCATACACTGGTGGCACGAAGGATTGACGGCCAAAGAGATTTTTCAAAAACTAAGAGAATCCCTGGTCGAAGTGAGCTCAATGACAGTGCGGAGAACCATCAAGAGGTACCTCGCGACCGGGTCAACTGGTGACCGTCCAAAATCCGGTGCACCCTCAAAGTTGACGGAGGTGCACAGGATGCTCATCGACGAAATGATGGGAAAAGATCACGAAACTTCCGCTAAGGAAATTCAGCGTAAGTTGGAAGTTGATTTCGGGGTTCGTGTCGCTGAACAGACAATTAACGAGGCCAGAAAGAAACTTGGCTGGAAGAGGACCCGCCCATGTTATGGTCAATTGATCCGCCAGAAGAACAAGGCTGCGAGATTGTCATACTGCCTGAGAATGGTGGAGACGCAGGAAACTTTCAGCAACGTTGTGTTTACAGACGAATGTACTGTGTACATTGAGAGGAATCGCCCCGGGTCGGGATTTTACTGGCGCAGGGGTACAGAGGCCCCAAGGAAATTTGATCGTCCAAAGCACATGGGCAAGGTGAACATATGGGCAGGAATATCGTACCATGGGGCGACGCGACTGGCAATCTTCACAGGGATAATGAGGAAGGAATTTCTCATCGAGAAGTTATATAGTGAGTACCTGCTGCCATTCACCGAGGCAACATTCCCTGACGGGAATTTCCGTCTCGTCCAGGACAACGATCCGAAACATCGGAGCAAAAAGTCCGTCGAATTTCTCCGCACAAACCACATTTCATGGTTCCCTACCCCACCCGAATCTCCTGACCTCAATCCAATTGAGCATGTTTGGGCCCACATGAAGTGGTTTGTGCGGAGACACGTCAAGGCGACAACAGAGGAGGAACTGAAAGTTGGCCTGGAGAGGTACTGGCAGCAGGTACTCACCCAAGAACTCATCGATCGGCAGATCGGGAATTTACGTCATGTAATTCCCGAGGTAATACGATGTGGTGGGGATTCCACCCACTACTAGGAGTGTTTTTTCCTTCATTGTTCCTTGAGAATATTGACGGGGGAGGGGGTGTCCTCATTTTCAATTCTAAGGGACAATTCGCGTAGTTAAACGCATCTACACAATTGTACTTTGCACACATTAACTGACGTGAATCATTTATACTTTTCGTGAATTTTTCTTGTGGAATGTATGATTTTTTGCATACACTTTGTCATGACGTGTTACCGCATTGTAACTTTGTACGCAGTCAAAAGGCTGATGTGAGAAAACTCCGTCGAGTTGCAAGGAATCTTCTAGTTTTTTTCTTTATTATAATTGTTATTGTTGAAATTGATGTCAGTAGTTATGACATTGTGATTTTATGCAATTTTTATCATCAAATTATTAGTATTCTTATCACGTTTATGGTAATTTTGATTCTAATCTTTATTATTCTTATTATTGCCATTGAAAGACGATGTGTATCTTACGAGTTTTCATTACTGTTCTCCTGTACTTTTAATGAACTGTAATATACTTTTATGACGTGATTCAAACTTCATTCGCAGTATGCATTACATGTACGATACCAGCAACGAAGGGTGCGTCCAACAGTGTTTGTAGACGTATATTGTTATACAGTGTAATGAAACATATTTGTTGTTGTAGGGAGGTGGCTCCATAGATGGATAGATAGAAAGACATAATGTATAGACAGATACACATGTAGCTGTATGTCTTGAACCTGATTAGGAAATTCATGTACACGTGTAGTGCAATATGAATTTCAAGTGTACTTTACAATGTACATGTAGGCCTACGATATACTTCTGCTTTCGAACCTGTTGACTGACCAGGAAAAGCGTTTTGTTGAGTTGTAAACTAAACTACGACGTATGACGTGCAGTGTAAGCCTGTACTATAGTGTACAATAAGATGTTCATTGTGGATTGTTGACTTTATACAGCTTACGATGAGTAAAATGTAGTATACTGTGTACATGAACGTGTTATCATTTATGTAGCATTCTTCCATCACTCCTCGAAAATTTGGCATAATTGTCTGTTGAATTTTACAATGCTGCTTTTGCACTTTCGAATCTGTTATGAACGTAATTTTCAGTGAAACATAATGAAACTTTGATACAATTTATTTCGCATGCGATTGATGAATGTGTGGATTGTTTACATTTCTGTACGTTCATGCCCGGGAAACTCAGTATCAGGCTGACCAGGGTAGCTGTGTTTGCATGAGTACCCAACGTTTAGTCCATCAAAATACAGAACATTTCTGTCGGCATGTTACAAGACTTTAGCCATTGACAGGCGGAAGTACTGTACATGTAGAAGTTTCACAACTGCAAACTGTTATGTTTACGTATACATGCAATGAATGACAAGAAATTGCTAAGGTAAACATCAATGCACAAACTACTGCAAAGACTCATCGCATTATACACAAGTACATTCACAATAGTAAAGGTGCACATGAGTTAAGAAGAAGTACCTTTGTGTACATGGAAAAGCCAACGAAATTGCTTTCACGAAATCAAGTTATTTAGCATTAGTCTTGTGTGTTTCTACATTGTACACTGTTCATCTGCGCACGAGCACTGAGGCTACACATGACATGTATATAACAAAACTACTGTACATTTATCGTGGATATCTGTTCGCTATGACACTGAAATTCACATGTATTATTAGATAAAGTAGCACGTGCGGGTTTGAGAGACGAGGTTGGGATGTTGCCCGTACTTGTATTTACTTGTGATAAGTATTGGAATTGCCTATGTCACTTAAATCATATCCTTCATTACGAAACTTTTTCTTACTTTGGATGAGAGACCTGTGCTGCATATTGTATATAATTATGTATCCTCACTTTGAAAATGAAGCAAACCTTTCTTTAACAATATCGATATAAATTTGAGATATAATTCGAAACCTCTTTCGTATAAAGTAACCTGTGAATCGCAATGGTTGTTCCTGAGTTAATGTTTGTGTACATGTAGATACTCACAATTCTTACTAGTGGGTGACTTAGACAGAAGTCCTTTGAAAACATGTTCTATATACTTTTCTTTATTACACTGTAGTTGTTTAATGGACGTTTTATGAAGAAAACATGAACAGAAAATTAACATGCAAGTACATACATGTATGTAGCCTACATGTACAAGTCGAAATGATAATATGTGCATTTGAGATTTCAGGCACATTTCGAATTCATTATGAAATGATATGAGAAAAATAAATACCAATCAACTAAATTGGTGGAGCCAAGAAGAAGGTTTAATAATTACGAGTATACATCTCTGAGTCTGTTGGGTGTAAGGTCGCATGCACTGAATGTCTGATGTGTTGTGTGTGTGTGTGTGTGTGTGTGTTGAGGCAAGATGGGGGAATGCTTCATCTATGGTTAACAATGAAGGTTAACATACCGCTGAACGTTATATATATATATATATATATATATATATATATATATGAATATATATATATATATACATATATATATCGATACATATATATATAAAGCAGAGTATACGCATACACAGTCATATATGAATACACTATAGGTATTTACATACAAAATTCTCACCCAAATATATATATATATATATATATATATATATATATATATATATAAAAGATGAGTAACAAAATTGCAACAAAGTTCATGCTATATTCCCCTACGGTTTATTTCTTGACACAAATTTTCGAGCGTCTCGCCGCCCTTTCTCAAGTGTTGATACTTGAGTGCTAGAAAGGTCAAAATTTGTGTCAAAAAATAAACCATCGGTGAATACAGCATGAACTCTGTTGCAATTTTATTAATTATCTTTTCATCTTCATTTCATTTCATTTCATTTTTATTTCATTTCCGGCCAAAGCATATTATATGACAATTTCATATAAACAAATTTAAAAATTTTGCCAACACGTGGAGTATATATAGTATATATATATATATATATATATATATATATATATATTGTATATATATATGTATGTATACATATATATACATATATGCATACATGTACACATATTGTTGCATACGTATATATATATATATATATATATATATATACACACATCTATATATATATATATATATATATATATATATATATTTGCAGTATCGTCTTCTCGCGATCGCTTGCAGGCAAACAGGCATGGGCACGGAGCCACACGCAGGCGCACACATACTAGTAATGCAGATGCAGATGCAGATGCATTCTTACTCCAAACACCCAGAGTAAAACATGGGTATGGTGATCGTGCTTTTTCCGTTATGGGACCAAAATTGTGGAATCAGTTACCTCTTCAGTTAAGGGAACTGTCATCGACAGAGTCATTCAAATCCAAACTTAAAACTTATCTGTTCCTTTCATACTGAGGACTGTAATTGCTGTATGTCATTAATATTGGATCAATATTGTATTTTTAATTGGTATATGTTGTATTCTTTATTTGGTATATATGGGATTGTTTTTGTTTACCATTTTCTTATTTGTTGAAATGTTTGAATATGTATATGCATGTAAATATATGATATCTTTTCATTTTTGAAGCGCCATGAGCACTGAAAAGTGGACCTGTGCGCTATACAAGTAGCCACTATTATTATTATTAGTAGTAGTAGTAGTCATGATCATGAGCACACACTTACAAAGGGGATATTTATGTACAATGCATGCACGCACGGCCCCCAATGGATTCGCACGCAGGATGCTAGTCCACTACCAGTACCTGGACTGCCTTCGTATACGGTGTGTACTAGTATGGTGTGTATGGTATGAGCAATATCGCACACGGAAATACCGTCGTTGAGGGCGTGTAGTATAAGGAGAGACCCCGTGCAGATCTTTTTTTTTTCGAGGGCAGCAATTAGGCCCCCCCCCCCCCCCCAAAAAAAAAAAAAAAAAAAAAAAAAAAAATTGTTGTATTGGCGTAACACACCCGACCCTACTTTCTTTATTATTATTTTTTTTTGCTATCGATATCAAGTATCTTGTTGATTGCGATCACGATCGCAAAAACCCGGAAGTGGAAAAGGCTCTGGGGACATCGGATGTACGAGGAAGAGATCTAGCTTGCGACTCGACTCGCATAGCCTCGCTTGATCAGTACTAAGTACTAGTATGTCATCTGTTTCCCACACGGACGCGTATCTATATATATAATACGCGAAGTTGTTGTTGTTGTCGCGACCTTATGTACATTGTATTTCCTGTTTTATTCCGGCGTTGCTGGTTTGTCTATCTCCTCCCGAGCCGTCGGCTCCGGGCAGCTGCGACCGGTGCCGTCGGCCGCAGGAGAGTATCCTGCATCGAATGGCGCGGGTTTCGTCCCCTCTCAGCCTCCGTGTCGACGTCGAGGATGAAAAAGAAAAATTAATCAGATAGATGCATAATGCATTTTTGTGCGTGACGAAAGAGCCGAATGTTTTAATATTCACCAATCCTGCGCTGGACTCCTACTTTCTCGATACACAGTAGTGCATCTTTTAGCTTGCAGAGACAGTGGGATACTAAAGATAATGGGTGCAGCGAAATTTCTGACATCTTCCGGCGGACACGCAGGCATGCACACAATGTACTCTCGGGTGGGTACGGTATGCCAGTGTGTGGCCTGCGCCTGTGTATGTATTGACGATGGTCACACGAAACACTATCTGGGTGCGCGTGATATGTACACTCATTATGGTATAATACACGGCGCGGTCATACAAGTACAAGGGCATTTACGTACAGCGACGTTCGCCATTATTGGCGTGCCCAAATGAAAACAACGAACGCTGTTATTTTATTGTATTTTGCACAACTGCAGGATACTATGCAGCTCAGGTATGTCATTTTGTTCACTCTCAAGTCGGGTATCATTGTACTCAGACTGTTCAGGACGGCTAAATATCCACTTAAATTTTGTCCTTGCCGATCGTACCCTTCCATATCAGAGTACACGCGCCGCTGTTCTTTCGTTTACTGCATGCATGCATGGCTGCTGTAAACATGAATATTCATGAGACAAGCGGACGCGGGGGAAACCCTCGCTTTGCTGACCGCCAATTTTTGAAGTTACAAGTGGACATCAAATGTGTGGTTCTATGGTGCATCAAACCAAGTTTTGGTGACAAAAATAAAAAAGAGGGAGCAAATGACGACAAAAATATTCTTCTTTCTCCCATAACGTGGGAAAAGAAATATTAAAGAAAAAATATGAGGCCCTGAGACCCACGGATTCCAATGACAATGATCTCTCCCTCCTCAAATATAACAATGATGATTATAATGATGATAATTATCATAATAATAAAAAAAAAATGATAATAGTGATAGTTATAATACTAATAATAACAATAATGATGATAATAATGATGATAATGTACAGTCTGAAGCAGAAGAAGAAGGACATTCATGATTATGATAATAATGATAACAAAAATGTACAGTCTGAAGCAGATACGCGGGTGGTTCTATGATCCATCAAACAAAGGTTTGGTGATAAAAACAAAAAGAAGAGAGCAAACGAAGACGAAAATATTTCATTTCTCTCAGCACAATAGTAACAAAAACACTAGGGGTCTATATATGAAGTAGTCCTCAGCACAAGATTACGTATGTTAGTGCAGTGAGCAGTTTTGGACAGTTTGCGCAGGACTGTCTTCAGAAAAGCTTTTTATCAAGAGCAGAAAAATGGGGGATACAGATTTTTACAATTCTTAACAAATTAACATTTCCGCCTCCTTTGGTTGATCATTCCTATGTTATGACTCTACCATCTGTCTACTCTCTCCTCTCCCCTAAATAATATTAATAATTTTAGTAATAATAATGATAATAACAATGACAATAATACACTGAAATAATGATGATAAAACAATAGGCCAATGCAAATGAATGGGGAGGGGATGCTATGATCTATAACTTAAGAGTGGGCGGAAGAGACACAAACAGGTACAGGATTGTTTTGATGTTTAAAATGAATTTGCAATGATAATGAAGCTATTTGAAATGTATATCAGTCGTAGAGTAACCTTGACATGACGGAAAAAAAGATATTCACTATCCTTGACCGATAAACTTTTTTCCTTAATTCCCTTGATTCATCCCCATGTCAATGAATAATATAAAATGATAAAACCGAATGACTATGATCTCCCCTCCCACAAAATAACAATAGCAATAACAAGAACAATAATAATAATAATGATAACTATGATAATGATGGCGGGAACGATCCCAACCAATGGACTGGATCGCAGGGCACGTACTACAAATGTAATATTAAATTTTTGGGAAGGGTGGTCATTTAGAGGACAGCGCGTCACAATTAACGAAATGAGAAAACTTTCCTTTTTCAATTTCTTCAATAAAAATGTACAAAATCGTATCATGAGAAAAAAGAATAAAACCACTCAGACCCGAGGATTTCCACGGGTGCTGCTATAATAATAATAATAATAATAATAATAATAATAACAATAATAATAATAATAACAATAATGATAATAATAACAACAATAATAATAATATAAATCGTAACAATAATAATAATAATTACAGTAATGATAATGTACAGGGTGAAGGAGATAAACGGGTTAGAATATGTAGACATACATATTCATAAGACATGTGCGGACGTGGGGAAAAAAGGGGGGTGTTCTATGATCTATTAAACCAAGGTTTGGTGATAAAAACAAAAAGAAGAGAGCAAATGAAGACGAATATATTTTATTTCTCTCAGTACAATAGCAACAAAAACACTAGGGGTCTATATATGAGGTCCTGCTCAGCTCAGCTATACCGTTTTGCTTTTGTCGTTTTGGTTATTTTTCTCTGAATATTTGTTTTTGTATTTTGTTCGGGGGGGGGGGTGGAAATGTGTGTGTGGGGGTGGTGGTCATGGGTAGAAGAGAGCACACTTTACCAACGAAAGGATGAGAAAACTTTTCTTTTATTTCATCAATAGAAATGTCCAAAATCGTATATAATCCTTATTATGAGGGGAAAAAATAATAAAACCCCTAAGACCCGTGGTTTTCCACGGGTGCTGCTAGTTCTATCAAGATTTATACAGTGTATACTTTGCATTCAGACTGCAATGTACTAGTATTGTGCAGCGTTTCGCCATAGGTTCTTCTGTGGAGAACTTACGCGCATCTCTATATGTGGGACTGTATAGAGATCGCCGTGTGCGATGAAAAGATCGTACACATGAGGTCAATTTGCACCTATCTTATCTCATTCAAAATAGTAAAATATGAAGTGATAACATTCAGGATAGGGATTTCAACATCTTTTAATTCTGTGAAGGGGTATAATTCCAGTAAAATCGGCCCCATAAATGATTTGTAGAATAGAGGAACGCAGCACATTCGGTGCGGCAGTTGTGACTGTTTACTGAGCACGAGTTGTACACGTAAAATGCACGTAAAAAAAAAATCAGCCCGCCCGACCCTATTTGAAAATCTCATGTTACGCCAATACAACTTTTCTCTCTCTCTCTCTCTCTCTCTCTCTCTCTCTCTTTTTTTTTTTGGGGGGGGGGGGGCCTTAGTGGACTCGCGCGATGCGAGGACTGTCGCGATCGAGAAGACCTCGCGCTACCGCCAATGATGGCGTATGAGAGAATGAGAAAAAAGAAAAGAGTCCCGCATCGGGACTAGCAGGATGCTGGATTCGCACGGATTCGCACGGTAGCGTGCCAACACCACGCACGGTACCGTGCCAACACCTCGCACGGTACCGTGCCACGCACTCGACGGTGGCACGCAGCTGCACGGAGGCGCACTGACTGGCACGCAGCCGCACGGAGGCGCACGAGGGCGCACGAAGGCGCACGAGGTCGCACGGGGTCGCACGGGGGCGTACAGAAGCGCACGCACCCGCACGAGGCCGTACGAAATGGCACGGAGCCGCACGCACCCGTGCGAAACCGCACGAAGCAGCCCCGTGCGCACTGCGTGCGGGAGTAACATAACATAATGGTCTGACTGTAGGTTTTAAACCTAATTTATTGCAATACCGTTTACCTATAACACATTCGAAGTTATCATAATGTGATACAATAATAGTGTACATAAAAAGTGTTCATGGTTTAAAATTCACGTTCGTGTGAACAGTTAGTTAGTTTGTATGCACTTCACAGAAACCTTTTTTTAAATAATTCATAAATTGTTGTTGTTTGTTCACTAGTGTTTTTTCATAACGTTCTTGCCATCGAAGGTATTTCCGGCTAATTATGATATGACGACTGAAGTGAGACACTACTTCAGGAGAGCCATGACAGCGCGATTCATACGACTCCATCCACAAACTTACTACGGTCACATGAGTCTCCGACTGGAGCTGATTGGCTATGGACCTTTTCAAAATGATATCGGTAGATATGCTTGATTTTTAGACATGTAAGCACACACTCATAACAGTATATGCATGGTCCCAACTTTGTATCAGGCTACGTCGACACCGCGAACAGGGCAACAATGTACACACGCATTGTGTGTTTATAAAGAGTGTGTATATTGATTTTAACAGAACCACTTCCTCCAGCTGGGCCGTCTGTCAAAATGCGTGTAAATTGAAATGAAAAAAGTCCAACATTTTAAAGTGATTGACCGGAGTGGCATAAACAATGTATTATAGATGTTAATTGTTGGCATGATTGTAATGGGAAAGATCCTAAAAGGTTTGCAAGAAGTGGTTCACTTTACCTGTAGGGCGAAGACTTATTAGTAGTGAAAATGAAGGTAAACAGTAAGTTACAATTTGACTCACATTCACAAACAAGCACAGTAATTCCGTATTTTCTAAACTATTTGTTTTAATTGAGGACAGATATCTGAAATATAGCTTATTTCGATTTTTATTTTTGCAGCATTTCCATGTAATTACTCTTTCACTTTTTTTTTTCACAATGTATTCACTACGTGGCTGTGTTTGTATAAGTGAGTCTCTATGCGATGGTCTCTGTGTTGTGTTGGTTTGCTCTATTTGTTTGTTAATTATTATTTACTCCGTCTTCCAAGTTAAAAAGAATAGATAACATTGTTTGATTATTTTGTTTGTTGTTATTTTCTTTTCATCATAGCTGTACACATAAATGAAATTTCCACTTGGCAATGTTACAGGATATGTCGATATACAGATAAGAGGCGTGATTTGAAGATACAATGAATTATGTATCAATTACATTTCCATAATTTACATCATAGGTATAAAATAGTTCACACTACATTGCATTGTATGTTCGTTCTTGTATGAGGTTATTCGCTATGTTTTTATTACAGATATAAGCACGAATATTGTAAACAAACTTTGACATGATATTGGAGCTCACAGTTTCATTTCGCACATGATTATTAAAAGGTCATTTCTATAATCAGGCATGTTGGCTTTTAACTTCACTGAGATAACCATCCTTTATAATGTAACAACAATATCCATAATCGCGATATATGGTGCTGGCGAGCCTATCCGCTTGGCAAGCGTGCATGCATTTGGTGATATTAATAGAAAAGGTGGTTAACGTTATCTATACAAATATGAAGGCATGGGTGTCTAATGAAGTGGTTGCTGACCCAATTCTGGTCAACTAGTATAGACGCAAGCTTATTCTCTTCTTTGAACATGAATTCCACGAATTGTTACGTCGGACAAGCTTGTGCATTATGCTATTTTAAAAGAAGTAAAATACCTACCAACTGAGAAAAAGAGAAAAAGTGAATTGTATCATTGCTCACATAAGCTAACAGTAAACTGGCTATTTAATGGTTATTGATTCTAGCCGCAATTGATCACGAGAGTGAGCTCTGTCCACTCAATCAAGGCGTCCCTCTCGGGGTCGAAGATGGTCGGATTCCTGATTCAAGTATGTCGTCGTCTTCTACATACAACCACGTTACCCTGCCGCAGCATGGCCGGCTGAACATGAATCCTGCTTCGCATGGTATTTCGGCAGTATGGAAACCACATCCTTCTGATCAAGACGGATGGCTGAAAGTAAGAATTGTCTACTACCTTTACTTTCACGAGACAAAAACTGATATAGGGTTCTCCGTGCATACCATTTTGCATTTAAAGGGGATGTTTAGTAACTGATCAGTGGGAATCAGTGGGAATGCTGGGGGATGATTGTTCCAATCCTTCTGGGATTCATTTAAGAGTACATTGTATATCTATTGTGGGAAATGTATTTGCTTCAGAATTGTGTCATATTCAAGTAATATGCAATTCAATGTTTCTAGGTTAGCATGCCTATACAGCGCCGGGACGATTGTTAACGATCGCCCCGACAATCTAAATACATTTGAGACGCAGATAAATACAAATACATGTATTCAAATACATGAAGGAGTTGAAGGCATGTTTTGAACTGATAAAATACGTAATCGACAGAATTTATGAATAAGTAAGTACTCGACAGGAAGGCAGAACATAATAATTATATATGACGTCAAGTTCTGACAACGTGTAAAGAAAGGGCAAAATGATAAGAGTCTAAATTTGTTCGGGGAAACAACAACGATAAAGTATACTAAGCATGCTTACAAACACACACACGTACAAACATGCACACAACGGACATTTACTCATTGACGAAAAATATCAATCTTAGATCTAACATTTTCTAACAGACTTGACAATATCACTGCAGTTTGCCCAAATTTGTAAACAGTATTTCAAAGAGGGCAAAATGAGACAATTGGATATCGGTGAAATCTATACGAAGAACCAGACAGTGTTCTGGTTCAAAGAAATAAAAAGAGTGTGACTGACTGCAAATTACTACAATGTACAATTGTTTAGATATTCAATCATTCATTCTCTATTCATCCTGTGTCAGGAACTGCTATTTTCCTGATCGGGAAGTATAAGAGCATAAAATGAGGTATACATTCTTAAAACTATAATATGGTTTTATACACTCTGACATAGGAATTATATACCATAATATTCACTGTGGACAGGTAGAGGGGAATGTTAGTGTGTATTCCTTGTGATTTGTCCATGATCAGCGGTGAACATTGTAGAATATTTAAGAAATTTGTGCCATGTCAATCTAAACCTCTTGACATTTTCCTTCTTTTCAGTCCTTTGTGTCTCGCCGCATTCCAAAGGAAGTTCATTATTCTGAGACGGAAAACGTTCATAAACAAGATAACTATTTATTTTTTTCAAGTTGATTGGCGATTCGATAATTTCATAATTGGCAAAATGTTTGTCCATACGTAAATACCTAACAGTCACATTGTTTGCAGTTTCGGATATCAACATCGTAAAGTACACTAACATCATTTTCATTGATTCACGTTAGAAATGATAATCATCAGATCTACACACTACAAACATAATTATGTCTGTCATCATTATAACAATTGAAACCTACATGAATTCAGAAAAAAATACTGATCCTCTGGATATCATGAAGAAAAACACGGTTTGTCGATGAATAAGACCTAACATTTACTTTCAGTCAATTTCCTGTTTGTTCACTTGAGTGTTTTATATCATTTCATTTCATCTTATTGTTTCAGCTTGGTACGTGTAATCAACTATGATCACTTTCGGAATATACACATCTTACACGTGGTTCATTATTATTCATGGCTGTTTTGCACATGTGGGTAAGCAAATCATTGTGACAGAGAACAGGGATATAATTAAAGGGGAAAAAAAATCAAAGTTCAATACAGGAGGATACTCAGTATTATGCCGACCTTAATATTGGGGCCTCATTGAGTGCACAAAGAACTAAACAGTTTTAATCAACTGTCGATGTCTCTTAGCTACAACAAAAACAAACTATTTGGCCCAATAAAACATACATGGTCAAGTACACAGGTGATGCTAAGAAAGAAACATGAATACAAAGAAAAAAGGAATAGCCATAATGGAATGTAGTGAGAAGGAAACAGAAGAGAAAGAAATAGGCTAGAAGGACTCCTCGTTCTATTTAGGGGACAAAACCCAATCACCGTACTTTGTTATATTTCTATTTTGCAATAGATTGACCTCGGAGAGGAGTACATCGTAACAGGTGTTGTTACTCAAGGTAGATCAAATGCTGAACAATGGGCAACGTCCATGTACATCTCCACCTCCCTGGATGATACCGATTGGGTTTTTACAACCGACCCGCTATACCGTGGACCCAAGGTAGAGTTAAAGTGCAACGAACGAGATATTTATATTAGGAATATCTTATGAAAGAAAAAGTATCACAGAAGAGGGAATACTCCTGAAACAGATTATCATTTTGTCTTATCAAATTATATTCGCGCCATTGAGAAATTGTGAGTTAAAACTAATCAATTCACTGAACAACAATTTACAGCCGCGTCCTTTTCGAGCCCTGAACTGTGACGTCACAAAAGACTCAAGACCTTTTACGAGTGCAGCGGGACATTGTGTGATTTCAAGTTCGGTGCTAGTACCTATAGTGCTAGCCCGCGAACAGTCTTAAATCGAGCCGTTCCAACACGTCAGATTAACGAGGCGATACCGATCAAAATTATCGATCACTAGCACTGGTGTTGGAATCACAGGACCGCGAAATCCGCGGGAATAGCGCGACGAAGTGATGGCGCATAGTAAAAGTCAAATATATATATAATATATATATATATATATATATATATATATATATATATATATATACCATACTGATATATATATATATATATATATATATATATACATATTATATATATTACATATAACATAATATGTATATATATTACATGTATATATATATATATATATATATATATACATTGTATATATATTAAGCCATGACTGCTTAGTTTTAGACACACAACGAAGAAGACTGATTAAATGGCACAAACTTTATCCATTCATTAAAACACAGTTATCCTAATTTTGCTTTTAGGCTCAGAATTAAAAAGGCCATGTCGAAAGTGTTCGTGTACGATACGTTTGCGACCACTGCAGTCGCTAAGATGTTGCACGTAAAACGTGCATCTATTATGAGCGTGAATATGAGTCTCAAGCACAGTACGGGCAACGGGCCGGGTTTTTGCTATGGTGTGCCAAAAGGAACCATGACTGGTTCTGTTACAGTAGGGAGCTTTAGATTTGCTGCACGGATGTTTGAGACGACGCTTGAGCTGGAAGTTCTCCTTTTTTCCTGCGTCGTGTTGAAAAGCAGCTTTAGATTACGCCAAGACGCAACCTATAAAAAATAAAATGGCGCCCCCATAATTATTGTCGGTGCATGAAGTAGCTCTCTACCAAAGAGCGTACAACCCTTAGTCTAAGAGGGTCTACTTGCGCGATTCTGCACCTAAATAGGTGTAGTACGCCATGGAGTCCAACGGCGGCCATTTTACGAAGCAAACCGCTGGATTATCGCGAGCGTCTAATACGTGACCTATAGGAGTGAATTCTGCCTCCCCTTCATTTTCTCCCTTTTAAGGGAGCAAACAGCGGTATAGTTTTGTTTAAGACCTAAGATTTCCATTTAGTAGCATCATTCATGCCTAAAGATAAAAAAAATGAAGAAATGTCCATTATTTTCGAATCTGTAGTCCCTCAAAGTTCGAGCTATTGAAACGCTTTTCTCTCCATCTCTCCCTCTCTTTCGCCCCTGCCCTTTTGGCCTTATAAAACATCTTTAAGGGGGGGGGGGGGGGGGTCGTGTCCCCTAGATTTTTTTTTTCTGAGGATCACCCCCCTTGTTTTTTTTTTTTCCAAATTTAGCTTTCTTATTTTTTTTTTAGCACTCTTTATAGACCTTGTCACGATGATCTGCAATGGGAACATGTTGAAGATTACAATGTATTAATATTTGATTGAAAATTCTCAAATATTTCACCAAAGGTGTGCATCACATGGTTTGACTTTGATTCTGAAAATGCATTCGGTCCACCTCTCACACAATGAAGACGCGCATATTATGCCGATCTTGGATAAAGAGGTTGCGAATAATAACAAATTCAGCCAAATTTTCTGTACATTTCCTCTGTTTAGAAAAAGCAATTATTCCGTCAAAATACGCATCAAATCATATCAATTCTGAAAATAAAAAAACTCCCTCGTGTGGGACGGAGACATCCTCTAAGTCTCCACCCCCCCCCCCCCCACAACCCTCCCCCGAGCCCCACTGTCAACTTCCAACACACATGTCAGAGTGCACCACGAAGACCGACAACATATAGATCAAGAGTTTACAGATACCATGATTCAGGCAATCCTACTGTCCCAGAATATATTTAATTAAAAAGATTTTGAATATCATTCCACCGAAATGGGCACCGGCCGAAGATTGTTGAATTCTTCTTGAGAAATCCAAAAGCTCCGACGGTAAAGAGGGGGCAGTGGTGTAGACAAGTCCTCAGATTAGACCTGGTATGATTTGTAACCGAGAGCGATCTCAATGTATTACGGCCAAGAAAGGCGATTAATGTCCGTTCAACCCCCCCTCCCCCCCCCCCCACCACACACACACACAGAGGTGCTGTTCGTTATTCCGAAGGTTCGTTAATCCGAAAATGAAATAAGTTCGTTATTCCGAAAGCTCGTTTATCCCAAAATGATAGGGTTCATTATTCCGAAGGTTCGTTTATACGAAAATGAAATAGGGTTCGTTATTCCGAAGGTTCGTTGATCTGAAACTGAAATAGGGTTTGATACGAACCTTCGGAATAACGAGCTTTGTGTCATTTTTCGGATTAACGAACCTTCGGAATAACGAATCTCCGGAATAACGAACCTTTGGACTAAAAAACCTTCGGAATAACGAATCTTCGGAATAACGCACTGTACCCCCCCCCCCCCCCCACACACACACACATACATACTCATCACTACACTTAAATACATGGCCACTTTACCCAGGAATATTTTTCTCTTAGGGCAAGAATAATTGACATTTTGTTGTAATAATAGGAGACGTTGTTTTTAGGTATCAGTAATGTGAAAATGTATAAGGTGATGGCGACAACGATCACAAATAAGATAATTCATACTAAGAAGAAGAGTGTCATGGTTGATAAGAATACATCTTTATTAATTTCATAATACCATGCACCGCATTCGTTTGGTCCATGTTAATTCTAATTTCAATTCAGATTTAGATTCAGATTTTGTTTTCACTTTTCAACAAAATGTACGAAAAATATATGTGAAATTTGACATGCGTGTTGTTGAAAACACAGCGACCCGGTCATATAGGGATACATTATGTTAATGTCTATGATTATGATCAGTACAAAAAAAAAAAGAAACATACAATTCACAAATTTTAAATGTGCAACACAGAGAAAATGACCAAGATGTCTACACTACCCCATCCACGGTATCCCCCCACCCCCATCTAGAAGAAAAAAAGAAAGAAAGATAACCCCCAAAGAAAAAATAGCATAGTGTTCTGCAGCTTTTCTGGAAACAACTGTTTAGAAAGGAAAATTGCATTGACCGCCTACAATGATTTCTATTGGTTGTTCTAGGGAAAATCAGGGCATGTCAGCCTGCATTGCTGACCAAGAGAAGAGTTGAGAGGGAGGAAGAGAGAGAGAGAGAGAGAGAGAGAGAGGAGTGGGAGGGAGAGAGGGGAAGGGGGGAGGGCTCTGAAATTGTGATATGCGATTCTGCGCATGCTCAAAGCATTTTTTTCCCTCTGAACCTCTCAGTCGCGAAAACCTAAACCTCCCTAATATCGCTATTAAGTAAACTTTTACTGGTGACTGATTGTTGCCGTTGATTAAAACATAAGAACACTATTTTTTGCTGATTTTCTGTCGAAATACTGTCTTTTTTTTTCTTAAGAGAACCAGACATGATTCTCTTTTTCGCACCATAGCCTTCAACCCCCCCCCCCAAAAAAAAAAAAAAAAAAAAAATCATGACGGTTGGCGTTAACGTGCTCGGTGTAAACGCGCTCTCACTACCATTTGTTTGAATACTGATACACGAGTAGCTAGGGTTATGGGCACCGTATAGTAGCTCATATAAAGCGTGTTCAGTGGACACATTCTAGCTGCCAGCCGGTCGCCAGCAGCCATAAGCTAGCAGCAGAAGCCGTTAGGACAAAAGGGCACTGTTTTATAAAGAGTCAAAATTGATTATAAAGTTAATTTCAACTGTAAGTCTATGGCAACTTGTGTGGTAAGATGTCGATTTTATCTTTTGATAAAATGGGGCGGTGTGTTTTAGAGGCAGGGCATGTACAGTTACGTCTCACAAAAGTATAGGGACTGTTTACTGTAGAACTCTGCAGTAGCTTGTAGACCTCTAAAGTCTAATTTAAACCTACATACTATATCTAGCTCTGCTTCCCTATAAACAAACTACGGACTAAAGCCAAACCCATAGTTAGTTATCCATATCTGGGATACGAATCTGATATATATGTATTTAGCTAGAATCCTGAAATGTCCAGGGTTCAGAGGGTGTCTTGGGAACATTTTTTTTTTCAGGACTCTAGGAATAGGACTAATTTGCTAGTCTAGATCTTTAACGTTAGCTCTATCTAAAGATGTAACATGTTAGATCTACAGACGAAGATGGATGTGCAAAATTTCAGGGAATTACTTTTTTTTTTTTTTTCCTCACGTATTTTTCAAATATGTCGGACAAGTGACCAACTACTACTTCAATTCAATTCAAATCCCTTTTCTCGACGTCAAATCACAAAATATAACATTAAACATTTAGTGTTACAAGATGAAACATACAAGCACTGACATATAAAATACACAACAAGAACATGAAGTTTACAGTCATAAATTGTTAAAGATTACAACAGGCAAAAAGTAAAATGGAAAACGGTGTACACATAAAAAAACAAAAAGACCTGTAGGCGCGCGGACACCGTTGTCAAAATTATCTAAAATTGGAATGTAAGTTATTTTCAGAAATCATAAATCAGTTTTATATAGAAGGTACCCAAATTATAAACATACACATACAACCATACAAAAAATGAATAAAAAACAGACATAAAAAGATGGTTAATTACGTAGTTTTAATGAAAAGACAAAATAATGCCTCTTATGATACTTCTTAAATGAATCATTATTTTTGCTTATTATAATTATCCGGGTTTATTGCATTCCAAAAAACTGGTCCTGCATGACAAAGAGTTGCTTTAATTTCGTACTTTAAGGACATTTCCATTGATGAACATTATTGTAGCTCCGTGTATGATAAGTATGTATATTTTACTTTAATATGAACATGTGATTATTCATGATGTAAGAAGAGAGTGCATCTGTGTGAAAACGTTGCATTGCGGAAGTTATATGAACTTTATTTATATCATACAACTTTAGTGTTTTCAATCGTTTAATAAGTGATTTAGGTGTGAGCTTAATATGAAGATTTTGTAACATGACGCTTGACGCAAGTCTGTAAACAAAAGTGTTTCCCCATATAATATTTCAGTACAACAAATGAGGTAAAAAAAATGTAAAGATGAAATAAGAGAAAAGGAGATAATTCAACTTCTAACGTTTTAAAACGCCAACAAACTGCGCAACTTTTCTACATATTTTTTCTATTATATATATATATATATATATATATATATATATATATATATATATATACTATGTGGAGCAAGAATGGTAGTGTCATCAGCATATGAAACGAAGATAGAATCAGGCAAGAATTTATAGCAATATCATTCACATAAAGCAAAATAAAACAGAAAAGAAAAGAAAAGAAAAGGACCTAGAGTCAACCCATGTGGAACCCCAGTGCAAATCGTTTTAATATCAGAAGAAACAGAATCAAAAGCAGTGTATTGCATTCTGCCAAAAACTCTCAAATGATTTCAAACAAATACCTCTGATACCAAAATACTTTAATTTCTTTAACAAAATAGAATGAGAAATACAATCAAAAGCCTCTGAAAGATCCATATATGTGACCGTGCACCTCAAAACGAACATAAAGTCGCACACACTGATTTTGCATGAGGACTGAAAATAAGTGAAATGGGTCAACCTAGCCGAACTTGACTTTTTCATATTTTCTGAAAGAGCGGGTCTTCTTTAACATCATGCTGAAATTTGGTATCATAAAACGGGCAGGAAAGTGTGTTTTTTTTAGCAGTTTATCTCGAATATTTTTGGTAGAATAGTGTGATTAGGTGTGTCTTTAGAATACCTTTTTCATTTCTGAAAAACCTTGTCCACACTCTTCACTTTCAACTCTAATAACTTTTGAAAGGATAGTGCTACTGCTTTGAAAGTTGGCATTAATTATGGACAGAATGTGTTAATGAGGCATGCTGAATTTCACTTTAATCTGATAATCCCTTTATTGTTGTTACTCTGGTGGTTTACTTCCTGTTTTTTGTCCCATTCATAACACAGCCAGCACGGTTTGGGAAAGATTAAGCGCTTGAATAGACACTGTACTTCAGAGCCTCTTTTCTCAGTTCACACTTTTCCTGAGTTTGTGCTTTCTTTCCAATATTTAGATAGGTTAGGAGAGTCCATTTGATTTGAGTTATACATCATTTTAAAGCTTAAAGTCTGCTCTTTCAGAATATGGTCTTAACTAAAAATTAATGTCTGGCGACTTTTTGTTTGTTTTGAGGTGCAGGGTCACATATATTTCAATTACATTTTCATTGACTTTTATTTCATTATTTTTTCGATCTTGTATTTCAATAATAGCCATTTCAGTTAAAAAGAATTTGTGGAAACCATACAGGCTCGCACATTGCATTTCTTTTCATCTTATTTCATTTCTGACGAAAGTACACAATGTTGCATTGGCATACAAACAAAGTAAAGTACAATGTAATATACAATGCATATATATATAGTTATATATTCTTTTTTTTTTAATGAAAACTTCTAAAATCTGTTATGCATTACCCACTCAAACTTTTTTTTTTAACAAGGTACAGTTGAAATAGGTCATAGTACTGAGAACTTGGGGATCCCTTTAAAAATAAACCAAACAACAACGGAAAACACATTAGATATTTTAGCTGGACAGGTACAATACCGTTGGAAAAAGATCGATTAAAAACATACATTAGTGGTTCAATAATTACATCAATTGCCCCTTTTTGATAACTACTTCACTATCAACATTATCAAATGTTAAACTTTTCCCGAACTACAACTACTAAAATGATATATACCGTGTTTCTTCGAATGTACTCATAAAATCAAATTGTGAGTGACGTAAGAGGCCATGATACAACATTCCCAGATGATAAAACATTCCCAGATTTTTCTGGCTGAACCATAGCATGAAGCATAGGGAATAATTTTGGCCAAACACGTTGTGTAAGTCAAGTAAAATGGGCGAGATTTTGTCAGTACAATTAAACATTAATTGGAGTATAAATCATTTATGATTCTGGAAGGCTGGGCAGGGGATTATGTGCTTGTGTGTGTGCTTGTGCGTGTGCCCATATCATACCCCTATCAAAATGACTTAGGGTTTGCCATATCATTGTAAAAAGTAAACTCTAATGAAATTATCCTCCTAGACTATTGTTCCCTTCTGATCATGCTGATTCAACGGACTGTATTCGTCATAAGTTTCTGTTATAAGATTATTATAAAACCATGGATTGAATTTCGTATTGTTAAAACAAGTATAATTGATATCACGTGCGTTTTAGAATGGCGAAATCTTTATTTTTTAGAATGGCGAAATCTTTATTATTTTTCTGCTGGCATGAAGGTTGTAGAATCCCTATTCGTCAAACACTCTAGGAAGATAAAATATCCTTTGTTCTGGTTTGAACTTGTCAACCGTGTCATGAAAAGGAAAACATAATGCAGCTGTGACACGCTAGTGTGATACTGCAATGACAATTCATTCATTTTTTCATTCATTTCATTTATTTCATTCTTCTTTTTTCAACAATTCCCTGTCTGGAATTAGTATGCACACAAGTCAATAAATGAGAGATATTTATATCGTAGGATATGTTAATTATGCTTGCTACTCGACAGCACAATATTCATTATCTGAGCAACAAAATTGCAATCAAAGTAGATATAGAATTATTGCAAATAGCGTTAGATTCCTTTTAATAAGAAAAACAAAAACAAAACAGGTGGTGGCTCATGCATCTTAAAACTTTTGAACGTAAAGTATTCTGCCCGTATGTACACCTACGTGTAGGGTGCAATATCGCTGTCTCTGAAACACTGTCGTAGAATGTAGATGACTACATTGGCTTTGAATTTTATATCAGGTATGTCATGAATTGTAATTATAATGTTATGAAAGACGCTAACGCGGTATTGCAGTGAAAAGTTATTATCTGTTATTCAGCGGGCAATAAATGAGTAATGCAGATTTTACAAGCTATGTGTTACTTGCACTTGCTATATTATATCCCTATAAAAATGACTTGAAATGAATCGCATCACTGTAAAAATAGTAGACTCTAACGAAAATATACTCCAACACTTGAATTGTTTCCGAGTGATCATGCTGATTACACTGACTGTATTCGTCATAAGTAACTGTTATAAGATTATATAAAACTGTGAATTGAATTTCGTGTTTAATTGGTATCACGTGCGTTTTAGAATGGCGAAATCTATATTTTTCTGCGGGCATGAAGGTTTCAGAATCTCTATTTCTTGAAACACTCTAGGAAGATAAAACACACTTTGCTCTGTTTTGAATTTTTTGTCAAGTGTGTCATGGAAATTAAACGCAATGCAGCTGTGGTACACGCTAGAGTGGTCTCCAATGACAATTCCCTGTCTGAAATTAGTATGCACTCAACGCAGTAAATGAGTGATGCTTAGCATTATGACATGTTAATTATGCTTGCTACTTGCCAACACAATATCTGAGCAGCAAAACTGAAATTAAAATTGATATGGAATTATGTAAAAATCGCGTTAGATTCCTTGTAATAAAAAAATAATAGGTGGTGTCGCATGCATCTTAAAACTTTTGAATGTAAAGTACACTGCGCGTATCGTATGTAGGTTGCAATATCGCTGTCTCTGAAACACTGTCGTAGAATGTAGATGACTACATTGGCTTTGAATTTTCTATCAGGTATGTCATGAATTGTAATTATAATGTTATGAAAGACGCTAACGCGGTATTGCAGTGAAAAGTTATTATCTGTTATTCAGCGGGCAATAAATGAGTAATGCAGATTTTACAAGCTATATGTTACTTGCGCTTGCTATATTATATCCCTATTAAAATGATTTGAGGTTTGTCATATCACTGTAAAAATAGTAGACTCTAAAGAACATGTCCTCCCAGACTGGAATTGTTTCCTAGTGACCATGTTGATTACACTGGCTATATTCGTCATAAGTAACTGCTATAAGATTATTTAAAGATTATATAAAATCATGTATTGAATTTCGTTTTGTTAAAACAAGTATAATTGGTCAGGTTTGAGTTTCTTCAGTTTGTCTCCCGCTACAAATGAAAATTTGTTAAGATCGCAACTGCTGATCTGTAAATTAATAAACATGTCGGAAAAAATAAACAAGTGGGACTCGAACCTGTCATCTACTGCTTTCCGGGCAGCGACACTACCACCAGGCTGTCCCTGGTTGCCGGCAGTGACACGATGAACATGGAACAAAATACCCAAGCTCCGAGATAGAAGCAGTAGATGACAGATTCGAGTCCCACTGGTTCCTTTTTTCCGACATATTTGTTAATTTACAGATCAGCAGTTGCGATCTTAACAAATTTTTCATTTGTAGAGGGAGACAAACTGCAGAAACTCAAACCTGAGCCTTCACCCCTCTGAATAATATTATCTTGTTTTCATTAAGCATAATTGGTATCACGTGCGTTTTAGAATGACGAAATCTTTTTTTTTTTTTTTGCGGTCATGAAGGTTGCAGAATCTCTATTCGTGACACACTCTAGGAAGATAAACCACACTTTGCTCTGGTTTGAACTTCTTGTCAAGCATGTCATCAAATGTAATGTAATGTAGCTGTGACACACGCTAGCCGGGCACTGCCATGACAATTCGCTGTCTGAAATTAGTATGCACTCAACGCAGTAAAATGAATGATGCTTATATAATAGGATTTGTTAATTATGCTTGCTATTTGTCGACACAATATCTCAGCAACAAGATTGCAATTAAATTAGATATAGAATCATGTACAAATCGTGTTAGATTCCTTTTGTAAAAAAATAATAGGTGGTGTCGCATGCATCTTAAAACTTTTGAATGTAAAGTATACTGCGCGTGTGTAAGTTGCAAAATCGCTGTCTCTAAAACACTGTCGTAGAATGTAAATGACTTTTCTGGCTTTGAACTTTCTGTCAGGTATGTCATGAATTGTAATTATAATGTTGGGAAAGACGCTACTAACGCGGTACTGCAGTGAAAAGTCCTTATCTGTTATTCAGCGTGCAGTGAGTGAGTGATGCAGATTTTACAAGCTATACATTACTTGCGCTTGTTATACATAAAACTATCAAAATGACTTGAGATTTGTCATATCTCTGTAAAATAGTAGACTCTAACGAAAACATACTCCAAGACTAGAACTGTTTCCTATTGACCATGCTGATTACACTGATTATATTCGTCATAAGTAACTATTATAATAATATATAACGCAGTGGGTTGAATTTTCGTGTTGTTAAAACAAGCTTAATTAGTATCACGTGCGTTTTTATATGGCGAAATCCATATTTTTTTGCGGGCATGAAGGTTGCAAAATCTCTATTCGTCAAACACTCTAGGAAGATAAAACACACTTTGCTCTGGTTTGAACATCTTGTCAAGTGTGTCACGAAAAGTAAACATAGTGCAGCTGTGATACACGCGGTATACTGCGATGACAATTCCCTGTCTGAAATCAGCATGCACCCAACGCAGTAAATGAGTGATGCTTATATTATGGGATATGTTATTTTTGCTTGCTGTTTGACAACACAATATCTGAGCAACAAAATTGCAATAAGTTATAAATTATGTAAAATCGCTTTAGATTACTTTTAATAATGATTTGAAATATATATATATATATATATATATATATATATATATATAAATATATATATATATATATATATATAAATATATATATATATATATATATATATATATATATATATATGGTATCGCATGCATCTTACAACTCTTGAATGTAAACTATTCTACCCGTATGTAGGTTGCAGAATCGCTGTTTGTGAAACACTGTCGAAGAATGTAATGACTTATCAGGTTATGAGCTTTCTGTCAGGCATGTCCTGAAGTAATTATAATGTGACAGATGCTAACGCGGTGCTGGAATGACAATTATTTATCCGTTACACAGCGAGCAGTGAATGAGTGATGCACATTGTACAAGCTAAATGTTACTTGCGCTTGCTACTTGACAAAATGTTGTTTGAGCAACAGAATTGGCATATGCAGATATAAAAAAGAATGTAAGGTTTGTGCTGACTATTGTGTAATACAAGCAGGTTCGGGTGATATCACGTGCATGCTAGATCTAACTGTATATTATAGTTTGCAGGTATTTAGATTGCAGAATCGCCATTTGCGACCCACTCTGTACGAATATCATAACTTTCACATGGCTTTGGAATTTCTGCCAGGCATGTCATGAATAGTAAACACAACATTGTTACACACAATAATATGGTACTGTTATGACAATGTCCTGTCTATTCATCAATATGTAGTGAATTAAAGGTGCACATCACGAGATCGACACCAGCGAGTTATACAGCCCACGAGTCAAACAGCCCATGGGTTTGACACTAAGCTAACAAGGCCCACGATACCGACATATAAAACCCCGTGTTGTATCTGTCGAATTCTGTTTTTTTTTTCCTATTGTCGAATTCATGAGCTTTATTTGCCTATAGTGTCGAAATCGTGGGCTGTATGACTCATGAATGTCGGTCTCGTGGGATAACCCCGCAGAATTAGTGCTGCACATTTTACAAGTTAACATCATGTATGTTAATTCTGCTGTGGCTTCTTGACGACATGCTGTTCTATAGCTACAAAGTTACAAAGGTAGACGTAATAAAAGTTTTGAAAAAAATATAGAGTGGATTTCTTGTAATATAAACAGTTTAAGATGATGTCAAGTGCATTCAAAAATTCTAAATGTATATGTATACTATAACAGCATTCTGCTTATATGTAGGTGGTCTAATCACTATTTGTGACCCTGCATCACAAAACTACCAAAAAGACATCATGAATTGATTTCTGGTAGGGTGGATACGAATTGAGCAGACTCTAAGCTTTAAATGACACATAATTCAATAGAAATGGACTATCCCTACCCATCTAGATAATGGAAAAAAGGTACACACTACGGAAAAGTGTGTAACGAGAAAAAAAAAAAGTTTAAAGCTAAGGCTTATTGCTCTCTGCAATGAATGAACAAAGTACAGGACATAAGAATCTATAATAACCACTGTGAAGGGATTACTAAACTAATTATTTTTTTTAATATTATCATGTACATTCTATTCATCACTGATACTAATTTCCAAAATCATAGCATCATTATTTTAAAAGTTGTTAGAGATGGGAAAAAAATGAAGGGTTATTTGTGCTCCGAATCACTAAATCGACCGTAAAAACACCTTCGTCAGACCGAAACAAAGTGTTCCACAAAAAAAAAAAAAAAAAAATCCTGCCACAAAGACAATTTAATACCTGAATATAAAAAAAACGATCCAGGTCCAAATTTGCCTATCGTCTTTGGAGACGCTTTACGAAATCATGCAAAGATAAGTAATTGGTCAAATGATTGTTTTACATTTAGATTTGTATAAATGACATTCCACTCGCCGAAAAAAATAACAAAATAAGAAAATCATTTCAAGATATCTATTTTTTCTAAATTTTGTGTAATGACTTGGGTCGTTTCTATATTCAGGTATTCTATTTCCTATTTGTTTGATGACCAAAACTTAAGAAATATATCGAAGCAGAATTACTCTTACAGAGAATATAAGAAAAAAAAGTTTGACTTGTTATTCGCTTTTCACCTGTGTTGAGTCCTCATGAAAAGAAAACAAAAACAAAAACAGGCCGTGCAACATTTGTTGGTTTTGTGAATTGTGATGCACAGTCACATTTGTGAAACACTCGTAAAGAAAATAAAAATTTCTTCTCTGGTTGTGAACTTTATGTCAAGCATGTCAGGAGTAGTAAGCATGTTAAAAGTTTAGACACACAATATTAAAGGTTCTGAAATCGCAATTTCCTGTCTATTAATGAGTGTGAAATCTTTGAATGTTTCATTTCATTTCATGTCATTTATTTGTTTCCACATCCAAATAATACCAAAAAAAAAAAAATTCGCAAAGACGCATCATCAACTCGTATTTGAAGGTTAAATGTCCTGAAGTAAATACAAATTCAAACAATATCTACAGCTGTAATACAAACGTATGATACTAGATATTAAAAAAGTTCCCCTTTTGATTGTTAATAGTTAAAACACTATATATCAGATACCAACGGCATTGATATGTGTAATAGCTAAATAATGTACAATTTTATCAGAGGTAATTAAAGAATGAAAGCATATATCAGTTTCATTAAATTCAACATTTACTCTTATAAAAGGTTAGGCGTCAGATTTTGCTCTTTTTTAAACCGCTGTACAACACTTTAATTTTGCACAGGGGTCAATTGGTGTGTATGGGAGTGTTTAACACCCAGACAATAGTCCTGAACAATGGCAAGAGTTTGAATTCTCTAGATATTCTTCTTTCTCATTCTCTTTCTCCTTGTGTGTGAGTGTGAGGACGCACGCTTGTCCATGTGCACTTGCGTGCGTGCAGAGAGAGAGAGAGAGAGAGAGAGAGTGTGTGTGTGTGTGTGAGTGTAACTGCCTGTGTTTGACTTTCTTTCGTGGAACCTACTCTTACAAGCATTTGCTTCTATATAGGTTCCTGCCACACAATCTTATTTGTCTGTCATTATCATGTATGTACTTGAGATTGATTTGAATTGATTTGGGGCTATTTGAATATTCTGAACTTATAATCTATGTGTTACTTTACATTGTCATGGATGGATGTTGTAGATACCACACTTAATGATTTGTGTGGAAACTTAATAAATGAAATGAAATGAAATGAAATGAGAAATTCCACTGTCACTGTTAATCTTTATTTGTCCTGAGATGTGTAATGCAAGGACATGAAAACATGTGCTTAGTCTATTCATGTGCATGCATTTTATCCTTAAAAGGGGGTTTACACCAGGGTTTGCGTAGGGTTTGCGCAGCGACTACGCCGAAATCAGCTGTGTAGCTACTCGTGAAAAATAATTACTGTATGATGATACGCGCAGGACTGGCGTTGTTCCGGCGGCGAATATTTTTTTCGTACATGGAAACGCTATGGGACAGTATTGAATTATTCATTGGTTGAGCTGAAATACTGAAATGCGCAAGCGCGTGTATAGCTGGGCCAACTTGTACACAATGAACAGACTCAACTCGCATTTTTCCACAGGCCTACTCTCTGTGTACACATGAAACGTATTTCTTATTATACGTATTATTATTGTGTGGATCGATCGCGCGTGTGCATGTAGCGCACACCCGATGCAGCGAGCTAGCTACTCGTACCTGTGTATGTGTATATGTATGTGTGTGTGTGTGTGTGTGTGTGTGTGTGTGTTGTGCCATAGAGATGTAGTATATATCTCTATGGTGTTGTGCATGTACATACGTTCGTGCGTAAACATGTCACTGCACTCACGAGGTTCGTCCGATCAATGTACAACATGCAGAAAACTGAACTGTCATGTCGCTTAGGATAGCTAGCTAGCTAGGCTAGCTAGCACTACAAAACACATTCACATTGCACACACACTTGATAGCATGCACTCTGTACATCGGATACAATCACGCTCACGTATCACGTACGTCTAATTGACTAATCAGTTTGAAAACACAGAACTAGACTCTACTGAAGTTCGGTCTACTATTATTAGTGTACATGTGGATTAGTAATGATTTTATCGTTGTAATTCAAAAGTGCACTCGAGATGCTTGAGTCACTGGCAGCACTTAGAAGTCGATTGTGAATACATGTCCGCTGCCGATCATAGCCAAGTACGGAGTAGGCTAACTACGACCAGCAGCCCCATACGCATAGCGTAATGGGGCTACGCATTGTAGCATTCACGATCATGACAGAATAGTAAAGCGGACAAATATCAACTTAAAATCGAAAACTTTCTTCAATTTGAAGACTTACCAGTGAATTTGAAGTATTGACAACAGGGTTCGTGCAACGTTTAGTTCTGCCAATAGTCCTTTTCTGTTCAAATTGATGACTTAATATGACTCGGTCAAGAGGAACCTGGGAGAACTACACTGAATTGACGGCCAGCGCATGCGCGCACAGACATGTTATCCAGTCAATGGATTTGGGTTTGTGCGCATGTGATGTGTGCGCATGCGCTGGCAGTCAATTCAGTATAGCTCACTCAGGTTCCTCAGGACCGAGTCATATCAAGTCATCAATTCGAACAGAAAGGGACTATTGGCAGAAGTAAACGTTGCACGAACCCTGTTGTCAACAACATCCGCAACGGTCCTTGCTAATGCGAGCAGAGTACTAGGAGTAGAGTGAGATGATGCGAGGTAAAGCGAGGTAACGCGAACTAAAGCGAGGTAAGTCGAGGTGAAGCGAGCAGGTATCGTAACCATACGCAGTGAAACGCAGTTCAAAGTAAAGCTGCGTTGGCCTGCGTTAAGCAGCTCGTTGTCGCTCGCCCTTGCTCGTCCTTGCTCGCATTAGCTGGTTGTCCCTCGTCTTAGCTCGTATGGATTTTGATCTTGCGTTCAGTTGCGGATGTTTGAAAAAATTTCAAACTAGCGAGCTAGAACGCAAAGCCTTTGCGTTAGTCTGCGTATTAACCTCGTATTAGCTCGTTTCATTGCGTAGTGCTGCGTTGGGCTGCGTTAGACTGCGTTCGGGCAATACGCAGCTGAACGCAAGCTCGAAACGCAAAGGTGTGAGCTAGGCTTAAACTGAATAGCGAGAACGTACGTACACGTACGCACGCAGTGATCACTCGTGATCATATGTACAGTATTAACTATACATCGCCCAGTCGCTGTACGTAGGTACGTAGCGCACAGCGTACTTACAGTCTCTGGTCGGGCTAGTACAGTATGCGAGTCCGTTCATTCTGTTCAAATTGGCCAAGCTATAGAATTTTAGCGAAGTCCACGCGCTTGTGCACTTCAAAATGTCACCTAAACTTATGAATAATTCATGTCCCATAGCGTTTCCATGTACGAAAAAAATATTTGCGTTCCGGCGTAGGGTTACGTATGGTTGCGTATCCACGTAGCGTATTTTGCGTGAGCGAGTAGAGGTACGTACATAATCATTTACACAGAGGTCGGGCGCATAGGTCACGTAGAGTTGCTTGCAGTTGCGTAAAGTTGCGTACCGCCCGTGCATACGCAAATTAATGAAACTGCAGAGCTACTTCAGCATAGATAGCTCTCTGCTTCTCATTTCACTATTGACTGCTGTTCAAACACGTAACAAAATATCATGGGAGAGGTTCAATCCTTTACTACATTGTACTATCTTTAGTATTCTTCAGCATT
Source organism: Diadema antillarum (assembly GCF_040938485.1). Lineage (NCBI taxonomy): Eukaryota > Metazoa > Echinodermata > Echinoidea > Diadematoida > Diadematidae > Diadema > Diadema antillarum. Next base: position 234,974 of record NW_027271015.1, on the reverse strand, counting down.
TGGATGCCCTAGAGATTTGCAGTTCTAATGCGAACGTTTTCAAGAACAAGAAAAGAGAAGAAAAAAAACTGTTTTAAGAATGGGAAAGAGTGTGTGGGTCAAACCTTGGATCCAGTGTTGACCCCTACCGGGTTCAATATGAACAACTAATGAAAGAACTGATGCCGAAGATTTTTCTTTTTTAAAGGGAAGCAGTCCTGAGATTTTCACTGTACTGATAATTAAGAAGAGTAAAACATATAACCTTTCACCAATTTATACGCGTGGACATCAAAAATTGTCTCCGTACGCGATTTTTAAAAAATAATTCCTGCAAGCGATCCTGTAGGAGCCTGCCAAAAGGTGCAACGTCATTGATGCCCTACTCTCAAGTTGACAGCCGTGCCTCAGAAAACCAATTTAAGTATTCAAAATGATCATATCTGATTTTTTTCATAAAATGTGACAATGTGTGGTTTTATTATTTGAAACAAAATATTTCAAGCTTATTTATATATACAATTGATATAGAAATAAATAGTAAACATGTATTTATAAATAACTAGGGAGCGTACGCATGACGAGCAGAACACCGCTGGAAAGAGTTTTGCATCGAAGACGTATGACTCTCCGCCAAGACTTGCTCATTAGCATATTCACCATGCAGAGTCACACTTTTTCAACCAACATGTACGAGCTTATTTGGTGATTTTAAAGTTTGTTTTTGGTGAAAGTAGTTCATTGGAGGTACCAACAACAACATATTTTTTTTTTTAATTTCGTGAGGACTTCGTCCCTTTAAAGTGATCAATTTTCCCGCGAATAGCGCCACAGGTATTCAATAAACTCATATCACATCGCACTACGAATTACAAAACACGATGCCAAATTCAGGTAATCTTTGGAGCATGAAACTTGCAGTAACTTTGAAGTTGATCTGGCCACTGCTAATAGCTACAGGACCTTACGATATGGACTTCGAGATTCTCAAGACCAGAAGTTTGTTTTATAACTTCAAAGGTTTCTTCTCCATTATCCTGCTGGCAATTATAGACGCTCACAGTACAGGTTCATGTAAGTGGACATAGGACAGACGGGCTCCGGCCCTGATGCTGGGATGTTCAACTACAGTTAGCCCTTCCAAGACAGCCATTAAGACCGGGAAGATGAACCTGCCTGCAGCAGACCCTCTTCCCCATATTATGATGACCCTGCAGAAAACTTGAATACTTCCTTGTGGGAGATGATACTCTTGCGCTGAGGACTTGGCTAATAAAGCCCCTGCCAATTCGTGACATGACTCACCAGCAGCGAGTGTACAAAGTCTCCAGGCTTTCACGAGCCAGACGAGTTGTAGAAAATGCGTTTGGGTCTACTATAGTGCCTGCGAACTGCCTGCATCTTGATCACTAGAGGTATATGTATAACGAGCAATAGAGGCCGAACTCTTGCCCCTACCTCACATTTTGCTCTTCCTTTTCGGCATTTTACAATTATTATGCCTACAAAAGAAACAAAGTCTCGAAGAGCACACGTAAGTATAGACATTCACCAGCGATTCACAGTCCAGTGGGATGAATGACAACACGCAGATTTCTAACATTGGTCAGGCATTTGAATGCCCAATCTACATCTATAATAATAGGTTACGCAACTGTAAACAACACTACGCAAATGTACGCCAAGTCTACGCATGTCTACGCAAATGTCTACGTAACAGTACGCAACAATACGCCATGTCATACCTGAGCCCCAAAAGTGCTTTGGTATGAACGAGGTTTGATGGCGTACTATTGCGTATAAATGACGCACAGTTTCGTAGTGTTGCGTAATCTTGCGTAATACCTGCGTATCAGAGCTCTACGCGGAGGTAACGTGAAGAAAAATGAAACATCTCTATTTTTTTTTTTTTTTTTTTTTGCTTACCCTCCGCGTAGCGCACCAGTACGCAGACTTTCTACGCAAACGCACAGGAAACAGATCAGTATTATGGAGTGGGTTCAACAACACCCGATGCTCTGTGATAAGGCTTGTGAAGACTATAACAACAAGGAGGCTAAAAAGCAGGTGTATCAGTCAACAAAAGGCCATGGCGATTGGGGTGGAAGGTACAAGTGATCAACCAGGCCAGCGCTTGCAGACATGGCAAAAAAAAAAAATCAACGAGATAAAGTTGGTAGGCTAATGAAGACGGGCGCTGTTCTAAAGTACCATCAGGGAAAATTCGGAAAAGACATGTCTCCAAAATGTTACTTGTGGCTTTGATGCTCAAGGTAGAGGAAGTTACTGCAATGTCATTCAGTCACACTGATGTAAATAATCAGTATCTAATTTTGCCATGGCACACTGCCTACGGGCGAGTTGAAATATGTTGAGAAAAAGTTGAAAAACAGCATGCATGGGTAATCTTGATGGCTCTCTCTGGAGTTGAAGATATGAAAAGTGACCAGCAGGCAGCGGAACCTTGCTGTCAGTATAAGACTCAACGCATTTTTCAACAACCCGTCTGGCTCGTAAAAGTATATTGTTGTAGACTCGCTGCTGGTGAGTCATTTCACGAAGTGACAAAGGCTTCATCACCCAAGTCCCAAGCGCAATCAAGCGTCATCTCCCACAACGAAGTGGTCGGGTATCTGGTCATCATGGCACACAGGGTCTGCTGCAGGGAGGTCGAGTTTCCAGGTCTCAATGGATGTCTTGAAAGGCGCTCTGGCTGAACGCCCCAGCATCAATAGTAAGAGCCAGTCTGTCCAAAGTCTACTTATATGAACCTGCAATGAGCGTCTACAAATTTACAGCAGGCTGATGGAGAAGAAACCATTAAAGTTATAAAACAAACATCCAGTTTTTGCAGGTTTCTTGATGCCATCTGTGACTACCATGAAATAAGGAGAGTTACAATGCTTGTAGAAGTCCAGTCACTTCCAAGTTGTTTCCATCCCTCTGGAGTGTCTATGGCCAACTGAGAACTTCATCAGATAATCATTCTTCAATTATGACTGGCACACTCGGGGAACAAACTCGCAAATAGTGCTATGAGCAACTGGAATCCATATTGTAGGGTCTTGTACTTATTTCCAGTGGCCAGAAACCTCGAAATTATGGCAAGTTTGAAACCAGGTTCCAAAGATTTCCTGAAATTTGTATCTTGTTATGCAATGTTCGGTGCAATTCGTGTCAGCAGTTCACTGAATGCCTGCGGCTCCATCCGCATTAATTATGAGTTGCAGTTCTTTCATCAGATGTTTGTATTGCCCCTGTAGGGTCCGACGCTGGGTCCAAGGTTTGAACCCCTTACTTCTTCGTATTCTTGCAACAGCTTGTTTTATTCTTTTTTTTATTCTTGAAAATATTCGCATTCTGCGAATACTGCCTCTAGGACATCCAAATGATGAAGAATTGAAGATACTGGCAAAGGAACTAACCTCCTCATCATATTTTGCTACATATTCGATCAACAGGCAACTAAACAGTGAAATGAGACGCAGAAAGTTTTATGCTGAAGTAGCTCTGCAGATTCATTAAATTGTGCATACGCATGAGGTACGCAACTTTACGCAACTTGTAAGCAACTCTACGCAAATGGCGCTACTCTGATGCGCGCTTTCTACGCAGGCATAAATTATGCGCGTATCACAATTATTAGTACGCAGCTGATTTCGGCGTAGTCTCTGCGCAACTCTATGTAACTCTACGCAGATCCCGGTTGCAGTGCCCAGCGCAATCCATCATGAATTATTTTTAAAGCGTTGATGTGTCTGGGAGCAATAGTCCAGGAGCCTAGTCAGCCTAGTTCTGAAAAAAAAGAAGAAGATGGTATTTTATGGTATTCGTGTCTTTTGCTCAGTCATTGTAAGCACACATTGATACACACATCACTGCTCCTTGTGTAAAATTCAATGTTGTACAGAGGATTCGAATTTGACCAAAATCTGGAACTTAACTCTAAAATTAATCATGACTTAATTTTATCGAAACTGGCATATGCTCTTATATATATCTCCTCTAACTAATTGTACACTATATTCAGCTATCACTCACATCAATGACAATGTTATCTGATGTATAGCTTTCGAACTATTAAGGATCATAATCGGGAAATGTTTGTGTAACACCTACAACATGTACAGCTGCACCTACAGACACACATGTAGGAACACTTAATTGAGATAGTTGATCATCATGAATTTATTATCAGTTAAAACAGCCCTCTCTAGTAAGGAATATATTAAAGGAAATATGGAAGGAACTTGCACAAAATGTAGAACTTGTGCAGTTAGCAAGTTTCCTGGGTAGAAAAGAAAAAAAATAGTCTTTGCACACACGCGTATAATACGAACAAGTGGGCATAACGAATCAGAAGGGATAAGAAGAACAGGTAAAAGTAAAGCAATGGAACAATGGCAGACACACATATTCAAATAAACAAACACACACACACACAAACAAACATGGCCACAGACATAAGTTAAGTGTGCTCACACTTGACAACATGCAGTTATTTCACAAAGTTGATCATGATTAGGATTACATCCAATGCGGTGGTAGAGAATCCACTCGACGCTCAACACAGTCTCCTCTGTTATGTAGACAAAAACAATTAGGGAACACCGCCATCTACTGCTGGCCAGCGGCTAAATACGACACCATCTCACATTGAATGACCTGGTGCGTTGGTTACGAGATGTAAAAGGCAGTTAGATTGAACAAAAAACAAAAGAAAAGTGACACAAACGAACAAATATAAAAACAACGGATCACCAGAAATATAATGATTATAACTGTCCAAAGAGAGAGAAATGAATATCGACTCCTTGTTTATGCTGAGACAAACAAAATAATCCTACTTTGTCGCATTGCGATAGAAACAAAGGATAGGATATGGTTGATTGCTAATAGTTTGGCAATATGACTCTATTGAACTTAATTTCCTTGTATCTTTCAAATTCTGTAATATCACGATTTATTGTAAAGTTTAAATAAAGGGTGGCGTGCAGAACTAGCCAAAACTGGAAAAAACCACAAATTCTTGAATTGTTTTCCGTCTATGACAGCGGCATAATATAGAATTCAAACTCCAAACTTTCAAAAATATTAACCATGTTAAAGGTCCTGTTTACCTTTGGGAACAGTGATAAAAAAAAAATGTTCAAGATATCACATTTGATGCATATGTGTAGGTCTTTCAGAATCTGTTCTTAAGTAAAATTCCGTGTTTAGCGACCTTTTTTTTTTTTTTTTGGTTTTTTGATGCAGGGTCACAATTTCTGTTTTGTAAGTGATCGTGTCCAAATAACCCCTCGTGGAGCTTCATTATGAACGTGTCATTTCAGCTGTATTTTCACTTTTACACTACCTTTGAAAGATGATGGTACAGATATCAATGAATAAAACCATTTAAAGTCAAATCAAATCAAGAGGCTTGTTTCCTGAAGTCTACATATAGATTTAACTAGAAGTAAATATTGAATGACACTGTGGAGGCTCTGAGGTTGTATAGTGGATAAGACTCTTGACTTTCAATCAGAGGATTCAAGTTTGAATTCCGTTCAGTGCTTACAGGTTGTTTCGACCCTGATGCAACAAATGAAAATGGCTGCAGTATGATAATTGCGACGACGGGGCGTTCTGGTAGAGCAGTGGTAACAATGAAGAGGGCCTCCTTGGATAAAGAGGACACTATCATTATAATTATCATTATCATCATTATTGTTATTATTCTTATTCTTATCGTCATCATTTTAATTGTTACTACAATTATTATCGTTATCATCTCGATCATTACTAGTAATATCTTTTTATCATCATCATGTCAAGGCACCTGACACTGAAGGATTAGTAGCCTTTCTGATACGTGCAAATAATCAGTGTCGCTGATATTTAAAAGCAAGTGTTAATGAAATACTTTCTTGATGTCACTCATTTTTTTTTTGTTATAGAATAACCATTATTTTTTTTTAAGGAGAGGGTATATCTTGACATGGTCCCGTACAGCTTGAAATTTTAACCTGTCTTTCTCAAAACGATTTGCGCTAGACGCAAAACCTTGCTTAGTTTTGATACATATACGGAGAAGTAATACTCTTGTATCATGCCCGAGTACGAGTTGCAGCTGTTGTGATTTAGCCCACGCTTCCTGAGCTGCAGTCGGATCGTAATGACAAGGAAAATCTTGCCGAAAAAAAAAAAATAAAAGAAGGAAAAAAGAAAGAAATAAAGGTCGGCCTCAGAGTGTACGGGCCTCAAAAAAGAAGAAGAAAAAGGAAAGGAAGAAGAAGGGGACATCCTGTGAAAGTACTCTGAAGCACAGCAGGTTGGCTGGGGGCTGGGTCACCATGGCAACGGGATGATTCATCACGGTCTGGTCTTCTCTGCGTGCCTGCACTCCCACCATGCGTAATATTCGCTCCGTTTATAGGGGATGCAAGCTATACTTCTTCCCGTGGATCATATACCTGACTCAAGGTGAAATCCGGCCTTGCTAGGATGACTTCAGGATAGAGATCAGTGATATAAACGTCGGTTTAAGGTTGACCGCGTCATTCTTTTACTGTTTCCTTTCTCCTTGCCTATGCCAATTTTGCACAACGAAGGCTTCATGTTATTTAGACTGAGTCGGCCGCCGTCCAATCGTCGCAAGCTGTGAAATCGCTTTATTGTGGTCAGTTTTTGATGTCCGGTTTTGTGATCCGGCCGGAAGTCACGCTCCATCCGACTGGCAAAGGTAGGATGAGGGTGGTTCAGGATTTATGGCACTGCGTGCTATTCGAAATGCATACTTCATCGTGCATGCCTGAATGAAAAAGAAATGAATATAGGAATCCACTGAGTTATCATTTTTAAGGCTTAAAACCAACCTTGTTAATTCATTCCAATCAGGAATAATTTGGTAACGACGAGCTTCACCTATCAGGGTTACCAATGTGGTAATAACCGAGGAGTTGTATTGCAAAATGAGCTAAGCACCATTTTTAAACATTTCAAAGTAAGTCCATCATCAGATAGAACAAAACAAATCCTCTCTTGTAATACCTCACTTGTAACCTAACAAGGAATGATTTAGAAGTTATGATTAAAAATATTTTGATCACAAATATCTCAATTTAACAAGAATGGAGTTAGCTCATTTTGCAAAAAAACTCTTCAACTATTCAAGGTTATTTTGTTTGTTTTGTTGTGTTTTTTAGTCTTTTCGGTGAGTGTATGCAATAAAGCATGTCTTAAACTGTTGATTGTGTAAAACATTGATTGAACTTCCCGATGAAAAGATTGGATTTCGACGTGTTTCTGTGCTGGCCTTGATAATCACGATAATACTTCATTCATCAATTTACCCGTTAATAGTCAAACATACATCTCATTATTGCTTAAGATTATTTTGATCTGTTTACGTAAATATACGTCGAGAGCTTATTCTTTTCTGAAGAACTAGAATTGCCATGTTTGATGTGTTTAATCATTCACTTGATCATCTGTTTCATGCACTAATTCATTGAGCCATTGCATCGCCATAAGCTCGCTACGTGTCCAAGAGTATTGCCACTGGTCGCTGGTAGCTACACACCTTTTTGCACTATGTTGTGTTGAAACTGAATCGAATGTGATCTGTTCCACCGATTAAAAGTACGTTTACAATAATGTAGGTGTGCAGAGATTCGACATGTAATCCTTCATTCGATAGCTTCACTATATACCCTTTTTTATGTCACTCTTTTTTTTCTCTTTTCGTGTTGAATTTGACAATGTGGTTGTCCTGTCAACATGGTATTATTATAGTATTCGTCTATGTGTTTTTGTATATGTTATCGAATGACATATTTCTTTAACATTTTTCATGTATTAATCCCTTTTGTCTTCAATAATCCATTAATTTGGATGTCAATTATGTTCTATTTTCTCCTTTACTAAAGTGATTATCTTATCATTATCCAATTGTCTCCTAGAAGTGCGTGTGCTAGCATTCAGGCTTCGAGTATCACAAATCTAAAATGGATTCAATCATTCCTTCCTTTAGACACATTATGTTCAGAAACTTTGTCCATGAATTGGAAGGTAGCTGTTCTAGCTCCGTCCCAAGTCCACGATATAGATCTCTTTCTAAAATGGGTGTGGTTTTGACAATGCTTCTCTTTGGAGAACCGATACTCGTTCGACACCTCGCTCAGCACTTTATGATCTCCACCAGAACTCAAGATCGAAATACAGTGAACAAAAATGTCGAATGACTTGCCTCTGTTCGGATAAAACCCATCCAAGAAAAAGGTCTAGAGTTGTCAGCCACACAATATGGACGGAACTATAGCCTTTTGGACCGGGGGTGGAAAGGGGTTCTTTTCCTCCGCAGGCAGCCCGCTCGATCCCATCGTGCACACTTCACGTGTCATTCCGTGTCAATATTGCGTCACACCGTAACGATTGGACAACTTCCGCCATGGGCCTCAAGTTCCATCATTAGTCACGTGTCTTTGGTGTAAAACTGGTGCCGAAGAGACCGGCATCGCTTTGCCAATATTGATCAAACAAAATTATACTGCCCTACACATGCCCCCCCCCCCCTCCACATTGTATTGGCTGATTTTCCTACTATTGTTTAATCCGAGACAAGACATTACATTCTTAATATTGGTGATTGTTTGTAGATAAACCTGGAATGGCTTCAGATCAAAATTCCTCTTGATGCAGCAGTCATTTTGACGTTATCTATGTTAGACATTATTGTTACAATGCGAACGATATTGAGTCCTGCAGAATAGGTCAATATTATTGTTCCGCTATTTTGTTTTAAAGGAACATTTCAGGTTTGAAAAGAAAAGAAGAAATTAATTGTCTAACTGTTGGATGATACACTTGATGCAAGACAAACGTTATCTCCAATCCGTGCTTGCTATGGTTATTTTTGGCAGTTTGGCCCTGCAGAATGTTTATTGTGCACATACGACTTCTCATATAAACATGCAGAAATTGTGTATTTCCCTTGAAGTTGTGTAAGTGATGGAGGAACAATGACGGTTACTATTCATGCTGCGTATGAAAGATATCTATTAAATATGTAAAGAATAATATCAAACTGAGTTTTCAATAGTTGTTATGTCTCATATTATCATTGCTCCGCGAATTTATACCTTAAACTTATCTGAAACCGTCAGGGATTGGAATAGTTCCTTTTTCTTTTAAAGCAAACTTTCGCTCCATATTCAAAGTTGACCTCATGCAACAAAAACGATCAAATCGCATGAGCAGATATATTTGAAGTTTCACCAAACCATGTAGATTTATTCGCGCATTTAAAAAAGAAAGCAACAATAATATAAAAAAAAACTTTAAAGGGATCGTATAGTTTTGGTGGAGACCTAATTTCAGGTTTTTAACATTTTTTGGTGAGATAATGAGAAACCTCTTATGAAATATGAAAGAGCATGTAATTTAATGAGAATTTAATGATGAAAATTAGTTTTGAAATGGCTGAGATGTCCGAAATAGAGCGATTCTAATTAAGTGTGGGACCCACATTTTATTACGATCGCTTCGTTTTACTTTGTTTTTGGATGTTTCAGTCATTCTAAGTCCCATTTTCATCAAATAAACTTTGAATTCCTCTTAAAATGGTATGCTTTGTACTATTTTTAAATGTTTTCTTGGTATCTCGCAAAAAGTTAAAAGCCCAATTCTCATCTCCACCAATACTGTACCATCCCTTTAAGATATGATGATTATTCAGTGCAATAAATGTGTGACGATGAGACCAGATAAGCACTAACTATAATTACATCTTTTCGCCTTTATTCACTCTCTTCAGTCAAGACAGGGCCCCAAACTGATCTTTTAAAACAAAAATGAACATAAAGGACACGTCACTATCAAATACACACAACTGGATTCCCTACACAAACTCGTTATTTTTATGCGCTATGCACCACTGCACATTTCTTTTCAATTTTTCTTTCTCCACTACATCCTGATAAGTGAGTGACGACATGAGTATTCCTATCATTTGTCGTGCTGTATTGTGAAAACTTTTGCCGAGGCCATCATCGTTGTCAAACGTTTACTCCTATCACTCTAAGTCTCCTGTATTTCTGTTATACTTGGAGTTGCTTAAATTCCATTATGGTACATATAATTAAACACGTCTATAATCATATCATGTATAGTAACACATGGTCTTCTTAATTTGTTATCACGAAATAGTGTCGTGCATTTAAGGTCATCACTATACCTGTTCCAACTGATAGATCCAAGCAATACTCAGTAACTTTGTTGAATTGACTTTGTGTTGCATTCATCTATGAAAAAGAAATGCATTAATGAAATCAATCAACCGATCAATTAACAAAGGACATAAGATGTTAACCCATGTTATGTTTTTACACAACAGTAATATTCCTTTTTTTTCCCCGCAACCTCAAAATAGATGATAACAGCGCCAGAATCTCTAAAGGCTCCAACCAACCTTCAAACAAGTCTTTACTACCCCCCCTTTTTTTTTGGGGGGGGGGGGGGGATGTTTTCATGATATAAATAAAAATGGGGAAATATATATATATATTGTGCATAATTATTGTGTTCAGAAGATTATTCCGTGTTCCTTGTTCCGTGTTCAGAAGATAATTCCGTGTAAAGAATATTCATTAGATTTAATGAAATTTCATTAAATTCATCGTTTAAAGTCCAATTTTGATTATTTATCTACAACAGCTTTCGCTCATGGATTTTTGATTCATTTATCAAATGAAATTGGACATCATGTAGAATGGCACTTCCACTCATGAGCTGCATTCTTAAGATATCAGTAACTAGAAGTATTAATGTATTCACTGCTCTATAAGCATTGTCAATAAATTATGTGTACGTACAAGCGAATCTGCAAGTATGTGACCAGTAGACCGAGGGCCCAGGAGGTTTATCCAACCGAAAAACGGACAATTAGCAACTGACCTCATAGGAAGTTTGCATGGACCCTGGGCATCACGAAAATGCATTGCTGCCGCGTCTCGTCGTTGGCCATTCCGTCAAAATCACTAAAATCATGACGTCACTTCCGGTAGGCCCTTTTCCCAATTTTTTGAGACAGTTTGCGCTGAAGCATCATTATTAAGATGTAAGAGTCAGTAATGGTGTCCTAGATTTATATTCTATTTGGTATCTAACTAGTTTGGAATATGTTCAACCATCTAATTGTTCATTTTCTATGTGGTGATACTAAGCAATGCATTTTTGAGATATACAATGGTCCACGTAAACTTCCTATGAGGTCAGTTGCTTGTGTTTAGCAACAACAACAACAATGATATCCCCATCCAAAATCAGTGGCGTCACAATGCTTGGCAATGACGTCAGCACATCGCAATAAGACGGGTAGGATGAATACCAGAAGAACAACTTGGGGAACAACGAAGCTGTATCTGCTTGCCCCGAGGAATTTTGTCTTTGTTTTATAAATTCTCCTTATTTCAAAGGTCCCTCTGCAGTCACAATGTCTCCTCCGCAGCTTTCAACAGAAGACAAAGAAAAAAATACACAAAACAACAAAAACAGAGACACCATTTAGGATTTTCCCTATTCACTGACAAATTGTGATTTGTTCAAGTTTTGTCTATATTGCTTCATTCCCAGTTTGTTTTTATGTGGTATGTACATATGGTTCAAAAGTCTTTTTCAGAAACACGGGGCTTTTTTTTTTGTTGTAAATAACTTCATGTGTACTTGTCTACAGCCCAACAAAAAGAACAGCTAATGATTGATAAACTAAAATCAGATAAAAATTAATTAAAGTTCTCGATCTGTAAATGACGCATGTTTGTTTAGAAAACTCCGGTATTAACAAAATTATTAAAAATTCTTAAAATCATTACAAAAACTTACAGAAAGTCACCTTATCAATGTGACGTGAGAGTATAATGCCACGATCGCATGGAGCAGAGGGTGTCTTCAAGCTCTGTATAGTAGCTCTGAAAGTATATGACCTTTACGCACGTGTGAGCAAATATCTCTTTGGCCGAAGGAAATTAAAATTCAACGAACTAAAACAAGATGTAACATGACAACATTAAATTCGATGAAATGACAAAGGGTAAATTGTAAATAATGTGAGCAAAGATAAGATGAAACAGTGAAAATAACGATAAGAAAATTACTAAACAAAGTCATTACTATAACAAAGACATTTTCCTGTCGTGTCGTTAGTGGCAACCCAGGTGTTACAAGAGTGTCTTCTACCTGTCATTTCGCTTGTTAGAATCTTTTCTCCTACAACAAGAACCCTCGGCTTATCTGACCAGTTGTTTTGACGGCAGTCTTGGATTCCATCGCTATGACAAGCAAAGCACTTGTCATACACCATGCGTCCCCGCTAGACAATGGCCCGGGATTCTGGGAGGGTGACACACTTTGTCAGTTGGGAGGGGGGAAAGACAGGGGTATCCAGACGAATTCGTGCCAGGGAATTGTTACGGCTTGGATCGAATCTGGAAGGACCTTTATCATTTCTTGCCACACAATGATGACAAAGAAAAACAAAAACAGTACCGAAAACAAAACAAAGCAAAACAACAAAACCACGCTATGTTGGCTCGCATCTTTGATATAAAAACATCCAAAAGGATCGGGACAATAGCTTCAGGGGGCTGTTCTCACTCGCTGTGTCTGTTTTGGCATGTACAGATCAGCTTTGTCTGCAAGAAGTAGATTGTACTTCTCTTTCCTATACTTTGCGTTGCCCCGATATAACATAACCTGTTTGTGTTTCCTCACCAAACTTTAGAATGAATATCTTGCTAGTTTTGCGTTATAAACACTGTCTTTGTTTTTATATTCAATGGTCATAGATGCCTTCAACGTTTATTGTTTTTGTTTGTTGTTTGTTTGGATTTTTTTTTTTGCAGACGTAGATGATACTTCCAGATTGAGTGACACCAAACTATATTTTCCGTTGCCCTCATGGCATATTCGAGCATATGCTGCAGTACTTTGACCTGAAGAAGCAGTTATCATTACGTACTGTAGAAATCGATTTTAACTAGACACAATAGAGTAATTGAGACCTAATTCTGAAATGCTCCAAATTTAGAGCCAAGGCAGCATTAACTTCCGAAATGCTGGTAATGCCAAAAGAGAGCAAGTGCCGAAGTATTGTTCTAGATTTATGCCAAGAGAACTTTCTAGAGTAGATGTTTGATAGACGAGCAAGTGCTGTTCTAAGAACTTGATATCTACATATTTCGCGGCCAACTAGAAAACTTTATCAATTTTCATTCGGAGTGGTCAGGTAGATTTTTGATTGATTGTGTTCTGTGTTTTGGCCGTGCAAATTGCTTTCTGAATTCTCTATAGTTCTTTGAACGGAATTTAACAGACATCCCTAAGAGATTTACAAGAAAGCTGGGGTGTCTTCCAAAGCACAAATAAGCACATGAGAGCTTGAGAGTGTGTGAGGGTGTGTGTGTGTGTGTGTGTGTGTGTGTGTGTGTGTGTGTGTGTGTGTGTGTGAGGGCTCCCGCGCGTATGTGTGTGCGTGTTTTTATTTGTGGACGTCTCCTATTCGTACGCGATGTGATTATGCGTGAGCATTTAGTTTCGTATTTGAGAAAGATTGACCAAGCAAGACATATACATGTCGGGTTTTTTTTTGAACTGCGAATAAAAAAAAAATCGTGAGACATCATTTGGATGGAAATGAAGTGGGATTGCCATCAATCCAGCATACGTGTGGTGGAGTCGTTGATAGGATGCTTTCATCTGTTCTGATATTGGACCAGGAACTTCTACGATAATGCTAAGAGAAGAGGGAAGTTGTAGGTCTAAGTCACTTAATCACCATTTAAGGAGGATGAGAGTCTACAGTAGGGCCTAATATGATACTGCAATGCTTGGAGAGGTCTTTTCTGAGTGCGATTTGAAGAAAAAAAAACCGAAAGTGCTTGATAATTATCATGCTGATATGGAAGCCATACAACCATGAAGAATAGAAAGAAAAAAAAAAAACATGATTTCCTCATTCACGAGGAAATTCCAATTAGTGAATTCGTTCCTTTCGTTCAAGAAGGATAAATATTATGGTTGGTCTTTTTTATATTATTGTTGACAATATCAACTAGTTCGAGAGTAATTAGCTCTGGCTATGTCAACAGTGTCAATAACAACTTTCTTGACAGAATGTTAACACACCTTCATTCTAGCTCCTATTAAACACAAAATGCGTGCACTTGCGTGCACAGTTTTGTCTTGGTTAGTTAACACAGATATTACGTACGTGCAAGTTCAGAATATAGCTGCTTGTATTTGCATACTTTATATTTTCTTCATACATGCATCAAGAGCTATCACATTTTCGTTAATTTGTCCACATGAATATTTGTATTGATGCTTTTCTGGAATATTGTCTGAGCGGCAGCGAACCATTGTTGATTAGCCTAATTTGGAACTCTGTACTAAAAAAATCTTAAATTAGTTATAGGTTGCTTTTTCACAATAACAATAATAATAATAATAATAATAATAATAATAATAATAATGACAACAACAACCACCAAGAAAAAATGTTTCATCGGAGTTCTGCATTGTGGAAAAAGAAAACATAATTCTAATATATGCGTCTGGAGATGATGTGCATGACGTTGCACTTAATGTTCCCTTTTCCACAAAATACGAATCCAGAATGTTTCTTTGTGTGATGTCAAAATTTCATATGCCATTTGACTTATGAAAAAGACAATGTTTTGTTCTGATGAATAAAAAAAAAAAAACAAACACCACAATACAACACAACAACAACAACTCCCTCAAAAAACAAACAAACAAACAAACAAACAAACAAAACAACCGGATCCAGTCAAAAGTAGAGGGCCCACTGTCAGGTGAAATGGTAGAGACACATCAACGTCATTCCTCGTTCCGCCGTGGGGAATTCCAGATTCTTAAAGTTAACGAAGCTTGCAAATCAAATCTATATCATTCAAAGGAACTGAGGTTGTTCCTGTTATTGCTTTCCCAGATGAATACATGATCCATTTGAATAGACGAGATTTGTAGTTTGCCCTTGAATAAACTACGTATGACCAAAAAAGTAACTAAATAAAAAAAGTCAAAATAAGTACAAAAAAATACAAATGCAGTGGTAACATTTCAAAATATTCATTTCACCAGATTTTTCTTATTTCATGTTCCTCATATTCATGAAATTTGCGCAAGTATGCACCTGTTGGCTTTCGTCCTAATTCAAAGGTTAAGCAGATCATCATAATATTGTGTGTTTATGTCTTCGTTATATCAGGGAGGTGGAAATGAATGCTTTATACGAGGCAAACTGACTGGTACAAGGTATTATGCTCTAAAAGAAATAGGCTCAACTTTACACCTTTACCAGTGTCACACTGCGTGGGAGCACCTTTTCGGGTGCAACATGCACTTACTCTGTTGTATGGCATTACAATGAAATTATGTATCATCAAAATATTATATTTTCTGTAATTTGTTTGTTTTTTATTCGAATTTTCACGTGTGTTCTTTCCTTTGTTTTATGTCGTTCTCTTGTCGTCTAGCCTGAGAAAAATTTGGACTGTCTCGGAATGCTCACGTATCTCAGCATATCTAGCCCTCCCTCTACGTCACAGCCTATGTAGTTACAGCACGACCTTTGAAAGAGAGGGAGGGAGAGAGAAAACCGCTATTTCCCGTAGCGGTACCTGATTACTCATCGCTGAACTCGCCCATGCAGCCGTGTCCCATTCCAGGATTTGACACAATCCCCGCCATCGCAACGGAGGTACGTCATCCCCGAATCCTAGGGCGCTGTCACCTTCTTTTGTTTGTTGCCGGACTGACAGCACCCAAATTTAAAGGTAAATCAGCCAACATTCTCCTCAAAATTATTACCAGATTATTAAAAGTATTTGAGTGCCACTTTTCTCAGATATTAAAAAGTGAAAACGCACGGAAGATTAATAATCACAACTTCTGACATGCTTTTCAAACGTTATAGATGCACAGATTTAATATTACCACTCCTTCAGTCTGCCACTTCCCAGATCTGGCTGCATTTCATGTCAGTTTTAATCAAGATAGTTCTTCCAAGTTCCTGTTTCTTTAGAGAGAAACCATCCCGCCCCCCCCCCCCCCCAAGCATGGAAACTTATCTTATCTTATCTTATCTGTATGTACATAAATGATGTATGTATGTATGTATGTATGTATGTAGAACTATGTATTATGTTATATCTTAACTATGATTAATATGATTAGCGAGTTTAGCAGCTGTTGAACTATGCCTCACCAGACAAGTAGTTCAAATGACGACTTCTTTGTGCTGGCTAAAATGTACTTGTTTTCAGGAAGAAAATCAAACCATTCATACGAAGTACTGAATATCATTTTCATCTGTATAACGGAATGATAATATTGAATATATCATACTTCTCTTCATTTGATGATTTGAAACATAAACGCCCCAATAACGCTCAAGTTGACGAGAGTCCCAGTGATCAGCCACTACGCCGAAAAGAACATATCCAGACAGTCCTTGCCATTTTCATAGCCTGGTTGGGTCTTTGCTGTAACGCATAGCATTACTAAACGTTAACCTTATGTTGAAACAGGGAGGTGGGAAGTTGGTTTGACCAGGGTAGCCTGTCTGACGGATACTGCACGCGGGATATAATCTGTCCCTCGGACAGGACATAAAATGGAGGTCCCGTCTGTGAGCGTCACAACTCATGCACGTAAAAGATCCATAAGCAACTTCCCGCTTCATTCATTCATCGCAAAGAGCAGGGTGTTTCCCGCCTCACATCCAACTGGACCCCATGGAAGACCATCTTAGCATAGCTAAATATGGGCTATCCAGCCATCTTCTCAGATGGAAAATGAATAAACAAACAAACAAACAAACAAACAAACAAACAAACAAACAAACAAACACAAAAAAAAAAATCTAGGGCGAAACCATGAGACGGTTAGACAACCTCGATTTCAGTTGTCCAGAGGTCGCTGCATAGACAAAGTAACTGTTTACCTCGATCAGCACGTTTCCAAGAAACTTGTGACTTTTTTTCTCGACATTATTACTGTTCATTTTCCAAGCGATAATTGTTGGATATAAGTAGGTGAGCTTAAACTGTCGATTGACAATTATGGTCACTTATAAGCATGGGGAGTACGTATGAGTCTAGCTATGTAGCAATACCTCAGTTGCTAACCCTCATGGCTGGACACTTGCTTGTCTCAAGACCGACGGAAGTGTGTGCCGACCACATGAGACCAGTTATGTAAGAACCTTAGGACGCCGCGCCGGAGCTCAAAGTTTGCCAAAGAAAAAAAAAATGACAAAAATCTGGCTCCCTCTCAACATTTTTTCCAGGTCCGTGTACAGAGAGAATTAAAAGAGAGAGAGAGGGAAAGTAGGTTGGAGGGAGGGGGATGCTCATTTTTCTTTCTCCCCTATGTAAATTGACAGGTTGCCCATCCCTAAAACGGTGTTCCTGCCAAACTGTATTGTTACCTGACGTTTGTGAGGCCTCTGATTTGGCTCGAACGTGGAGGGACTTTTACAGGGGCAGTTGAGGGCTATCACGCTAAAGCCCGGTCTTTTCTTCCTGCATTTCTATTTAAACATCTTTGAAACAGATAGCGGTTGGTTGTTTAGCCGATTGTGTGATATCGACGCCGACTTTAGATGCGAGAGGTGCCAAGTTCGAGTCTTTTACGAGACAACGTGCTGCAGATTGTGTTTCATTTGACTTAGTTGGTATACAGGAAGAGTGTTAAGTTCAGGGGTCCAGGTAAGGGTTTTATTGCCACTGGGCTACGCTTTGAAATTGTCAAGAGATACTTTTATAGATCATGTATTCATGTTTACGAATATCTTCTATTGTTTATAATGTATATACATACATATAGTTACTAATGGGTTAAGGACCAAATACAATTACTTGTCTATTTGGCACACACATATAAGAAGTAGAAGTCTTATTCATCTCAGACATGAACATACCACTTTTGCATCACCTTTGTTGTTTATTTTATTCTTGGACGTCTTTCATTTGCATTCAGAATGATTATGCAAAGAACTCGTATTTGAGATTTTATATGTGATGATGATATTGTACTTTATCGTTATCACTGCTGAATCTGATGATTTTATTAAGTAATAATTGTGTCACCACCCTTCGGATTGTTTGAAAAGGACAGTCGCCATTAACTGTCTTTTTTTATGCTGAAGCAAAAGGCAATGAAACTTGCCTCAACTGCGCCTTCAGGATGAGAAAGTAGGGTAAGGTATTAAATACGAAAAGGCGCCGTCTATTTTTATTATGTTGTATTCTCCTTCTGTCCCCTTTTTATAGGTTTAGAACATAAACGAAATGAATATGCATGAGAGATAGTGTAATTTCTTTTTTTATGCTGTTGTTATCCAAGAGTGTACAGTGTGCAATAACGGATGTAAATCAAATACAAGTACAATTTTGTGCAGATACCACTCAGTGTCAGTGTGTTGTCTGTTGAAGCCAATTTAATGTGTCCGCATTACGATTGCTGTGACTTTGCGTGTCTGCCAGAATTTCTGCATAGCTTAATTGATGCCATAAATAATTTCGACCACACGACCAGTTTGGCAAACCAACCATTCTTCTCTCAACACGCGACTGTACGCCCAAGGCTAAATCACTCCAAAATTAAAAAGGTTAATGACATTGAAATATCATTATTGCTGTTTTAGGAGACGACAGGTGCTGAAAAAAAAAGGTATGATCCTAATTCTGACACATGCGAACAGTGTATGATATAAATCTAACATGTTCATAAATTATTAATATCCGCAACAACACATTGTATGCGTCTAAGCACACACACACACACACACACACACACACACACACACACACACACACACCCACGCAAAACATACAGATTGTTGGAGAGAAACATTAATGCATCTAAATCTTATCACCCATGTCTAGCCGACAGACAAAAATGACAAAGTCGGTGAAAGATGGGACTGCATTCAATTCAATTCAAACTTTATTTCGTTTTTCGAAAAGTACATACATTTCACTTCCTTTGGTAACAGAATAAGATAACATAATGAAAACAAAGTAAATTGAGAAAGATATAATTGTGGAACCTTGGAGTTACAAATACGTTGTCATGAAAATTTACTGAAGTAATATAGATGATAATATTATAATGATACGCAAAACACCGACAAATGGAGGGACCCGCGAAAAATACAAGGCTTCAAGAATGTGTACAAAATGTCAAATAGAAAAAAAAATGATGCAAAAAAGAGGGAAAAAAAGGCTGTAAAAAAGAGTCTGAAAAAAAGTCTGGAAGCCCACTAAGAAGACAGTTACAAACAGATACACATGCACACGCGAATAAACATTAAACGAGAATGGGACGACGAAACTACAAAAGGAAGACTAAAAGACAAGACAGAATGAGACAAGACTACACATGACAGGAAGAAAATAACAATGAACAGAAAGGCATAACAGATCCAGCGACCCTCGACAGAATTCTATAATGAAAAATAATGGGATGCGTAAAAAGGATACAGAATTATAGAGAAATAGATGCAGAAGTATAATAGAGAGAAATTGATGCAGAAGTAAACAGAGAGAAATAGATGCAGAAGTAAATAGAGAGAAATATATGCAGAAGTAAATAGAGAGAAATAGATGCAAAAGTGAATAGAGAGAAATAGATGCAGAAGTAAATATAGAGAAATATATGCAGAAGTAAATACAGAGAAATATATGCAGAAGTAAATAGAGAGAAATAGATGCAGAAGTAAATAGAGAGAAATATATGCAGAAGTAAATAGAGAGAAATAGATGCAAAAGTGAATAGAGAGAAATAGATGCAGAAGTAAACAGAGAGAAATAGATGCAGAAGTAAATAGAGAGAAATATATGCAGAAGTAAATAGAGAGAAATAGATGCAAAAGTGAATAGAGAGAAATAGATGCAGAAGTAATAGAGAGAAATAGATGCAGAAATAATTCATGCAGTTGAGATGGCCTACTTTTGTGATCCACACCGTTTCCGCTTTCCATTCCGGTATATTTTGTTCGAAAAGAAAAAAAAAAACAGAGAAGTAGGGCCCATATGATTACAGAAAGCGATCAACGCACTGTGTGCTATAGAGTAGTTCAGTTTGTTTTATTTTTTTTTGTTTTTGTTTTTGTAACATGTTAATGTCTATTTCAGCTATAACTGGGGACAGGAGAGGGGTGGGAGCTAGGGGGTCCCGCAGTTATGGCCGACAAATAAAACCACAGTGTCTTAAAACCGAGTAGGTTTATATCATCACCTTTTACTGCTTCGATCTAAACTTTCGAGCTGCAGGTTAGAGCATCATACTAGCTATAGCTTTCATGTTACTATTAAACCGATGTTAACATTTGTAAGGTCAAATGTGTGTCTCACCGAATGCTTTGCTCAACAACGGCAGTCCGCTTTGCATTTTATTTTGGTGGGGGTGGGGGAGGGGTGAGGGTGGAGGGGGCGTGTAAATTCTATAGACAGGAGGGGAATCCTGTGCTGATTAAAAAAAGAAAACAGAAAACAGAAGAGGAAGAAGCTTGAAGAAATATATGATGGAAAAAGAAGTAGAATGAAGAAAAGACAAAGAAAAAGCAGAAGAAAGAGAGAAAAAAAGATAAAGATAATGATGAATCATAATGGTCTACCGACATTCCAGGCCAAAGAATGACAGATCCCGGTAAGATTGCGGTTGATACAAATTGTGAGTCACCTGGTGATTTGCTACGTGGTGTAACAGGGAGCTGACTAGACATTGCCCCGTACTCAAACCGCAGCAACAGCGGACGCACCGAGTCCCATGTGCGTGAATACTTTTCACTTCACAAAGAGCTCTAGTTTTTACATAAAGATAAACGAGGAGAATATCATGGAAATTGCTGGTGCAATATATATTCTATTGCAAATGATTTTGCTTTTGCTTTTCATGGGTCTTTCAGCCACGGGAGTTTAATAATTCATAAAAGTATCTTACAAATGATTTGTTTGTTTGTTTCTTTGTTTGTTTGTTTGTTGTTGTTGTTTTTTTTTTTTCAAATTGATACAGTGGACTCCCGTTATAGCGAAGTCCTCGGGACCGGCATTTTTCTTTCGTCATATCGAAATTTCGTTATAACCGAACAAATAAACAATAAAAATACAAAGAGGGGATAATGTTGCGACCTGAATTTTTACTTCGTTGTAGCAGGAGTTGCATAATAACCGTGTTCGTTATAATGGGGGTGCACTGTATTGGTGGTGTCTTTCTCTCTTTGTTTGGGAATTGACTGTTTTCAAGATCGTAGGAGAAAGATACGGAAAATGTACCCCTGAAATATCCTTTAACATCTCCATAGAAAAGTAGGAGAATAAAAAGAGGAGGAAGAGGAAGAGGAGGAGAAACAACACCACCAACAACAACAACAACAATAAGACAATGAAGAAGAATGAATTTAATATGAAAGGAGAAAAAAAAAACATTCCAGATGAAACGTTAACAAATGTGATAAAATTGTCACATTCCATCGCTCTTTTCTTGTAAATGTCAAAGATTGCGAATGGGTGTCGTATTCAACGTTAGTTTAAAGTCTTTTATATTTCATTTACCATCTAAAAGTTGATTCTATTTGAACGTCAAGACAGGACAAGCAAAGCATGTGATCAGGGAGCTGCAAAAAATAATAAAAATTATAACGATGTAGTCGGTTTTTTTTTTTTTTCAGGGTGGCCTATTCAGTGTTGCCACTACTCTACCGGAGGGCCCTAACATTATCATTACCCTATAGCGTTGCCAAGTACTCATTTATACACCTGGGTCGAGAGGGACATGGTGGGTAAAAACATCTTGGCCAAGGATATAATGCGCTGGGCGGGAGTCGAACTCGGGTCCTTCGATTCAGAGTCAGGAGTCGTATCCACCAAAACCACAGCTCCCCATGGGTACAAGGATGAACGAGAGGCGGAGGGAATGACGGTAAAGGGATGAGGAATATGTTGACATGATAGGGGAATGTGCGAGACATGACGGGAGGAAAGGGGGGGGGGGGATGAGGGGAAACGGAGCAAGGGGTGAGGAGAGGGTAAGTATGCAGGTGTGAGTTTTTACTAATTTACTCATTATTTATCTAGCGATCCACGTCCGACAAGCTTTGCTTTTTAGTGGATCACTATTTTCCATAATCGAATTTATTTTCCGCTCGCCCACGAGGTATTTATACAGTTTTTTCCTCATTATTGTACATATGTTGTTCTATAATTTGTCTCGTATATATATTACATGAATCTTTTGCAAACGTTTGAACTATATTATTTCATCACATGTATACTTTGTACTATGTTTTTGATTTCCAATGATTGGAAATAAACTATGATTAAATTGAATTGAATTGAATTGAGTGTGAGAGATGGGGAGGGATAAGGGGTGGGAAGGTAGGGGCGCGGGCGGGGTGTGGTAGTGAGGGGTTGCGGCCGCTGGAAGTGAGACGAAGATGAGACAGGTAGGCCTAGATTGAAAAGGAGGTTGTAAGAGACAAGACAGACAGGTTGTAAACACTATTGTAAGGAAAGGTAAGGATTAGAAAGGGCGGGGGTAGGGAACACGGGGGATGTGAAAGACTGGGTGGGGGGGGGGGGGTAAAGGTGCAGTAGGGGAGAGAGATAAGTAAAATAGCATACGCGGGGGGGGGGGGTAGGTGAGAATAGGTAAGAACAGTAAGTGGTGAGATGTGGGCAAAAGGGTGGGAGGTTATAGGGGTCAAGACAGAGTGTGGGAAGGGGAAAGGATGTAGAGAGGGAAAGAGGGCTAGATTTTATAGGGAAACAGGAGGCTGTAAAAAAGGAAGAATGCAAGTTATGAAGGGGATAAAGACAAGAAGAGGATAACGGATAGAGAGCGGGATACGAGATGAGATGAGGTGTTATATTGATATAAATAAGGAGACGGCGAGTAATAAGGAATTGAGAATGGCGCAGGATATATACAACTGTAGCATATGGGGTTTGTAAAGGTCGTTTGTAAAAGCCGGGAATAGAATAATGGGCAGCGGTTTGATAGATAAGACATCTTGCGACCTGAAAAAGTGACCAAGGCTCAAAATATTTCCCCCAATAATTCTACTTTTTTTTTTCTTTTTTTGCTGCTATAGTTCCAGCCCGAGGAATATTGTGCTGATATCCTTTCTCCTTATACTGTTACACATTGCAGTTGCTCTTTGCATGTCTAATGCTGATTGTATTATTAAAGCATGGTAAAATATACTGATAATGATGCTAATGAAAACAACGACAATAGTGCTAACGATAATAGTACAAGAGATGAAAAAAATAACTGTCATGATCATTGCTATAATTATGATGATGATGATGATGAAGATGATTATTATGATTGTCATTATTATCATTATCAGGAGTAGTATTATTATCATTAATTGCCGTTGTTATCATTATCATTATCGTTATCACCTCTCTTGACTTGTCATGCCCGTCCAGCGATGAGCGTGGATTATACGTTGTAGGATTTCGAATAATGCGTCTTTGGTAGAAACGGCCCTGAACCGTTGCTGTCCATCACACCATTTTCAATATACTTAAGAGGCTTCCTCTTTAAAGTTGCTCTAAGATAGCATCTATTAACTTTCTCTTTCACCCAGCTCCCCCTATCCTTCCCTCGCTCTGCCCCCTAGTTCTCTCTCCCTTACCTTCTCTGTTGCAGAAGTCATTTGTTTCTATTCGTGCTTTCTTTTTTTTTCTCTCCCCTTCTGTATCGTATCGGAAATGAGATGCCATGGTCAGACTAAGACAGAGATTTCCCATTTCATCTCACTTTTACAGACTTTTTACTCCCTTCTCCCGCTCTTCACCATTTCCTGCACATGCATCACACATCGCATTGTCTTGAATGTGACTTGAAGCATGTTTGCTCCGCTGTGCTCAAGTGTTGCCGTTTTTGCATGAGAACTTTAAATTACATTTTTGAGACGTTCTGGCTTTAAATGAGCAACTCCACCGTTTTCAAGTAAACTTTGATTATTAAAGCAAGAAAACACGAAATGAAGTCTTTGAAATTGGACATGGTATCATAATAGAAATTCAGTCCTGATCAATTATCTAACAACTCTAAAGTGCTCTTATGAAGGAGCAGCCGTTAATATATCATTTTGATGTAAGAATTGATTCATATAAACCATACATTCATTTCATCTTTATGAAATTATTTTGGAAATACCGGGAGAGAGAATGGCAAAGTTCATCATTTCATATTGATATCAGTACTTTGATAAATTGCTTTTGTTATTAGAGTTGTAATAACACTACCATTATCAATTTTATCAATCATTGAAATTATTAGTATTACTATAACTAATTATAATAACAACGATACAGTGTTATCGCATTAGTACGATATCAATAATTATATCAGCAGCATCATAACTATCGTTATCATTATCATAATCATCATACTCATAATCACTACTGCTACTGCTCCTACACGTATGCCTCGGAGTAATCATTATTACTACACTGACTAAAATGTTATCGTAACAAGTGTTATAGTTACTTAAGCGAAATTATTATTCGGCAACCATGTGCCGTTATAACAGTTATTCTTTCCGTCAGAAAGTTGTTATCAAGGCGCAAATAGAACTTGAAAACAATAGTAAAAACACAAAACAAAACAAATAGAAACAGATACAAAATGAAAGAAGAATCGGAACAAAAACAGCAAAACACGCGGACAAGCAGAATGTCATTGTGCCTATCACTAAACAAAAGCCAACATATCCAAAATCTACATGCATGGTATCGATATCCTTAATTTTCTTTTCTGGTGTATACCTTGTCATAAGTTAGTTATTAGCTGACTGGGCAGATTATTAGGACCGACGCAGAAGTGGTATGAAGTCATTTTAGCAGTTATTCTAATTTCCTCCATTTCCTACAACTTTTTTTCCTTGATACGATTTAATTACAGTTTGCCTGTATGCATTTCCTTAAACCATGCGTTGTAGTATTGTGAAGAAAAAAGAAAAAAAAAAGAAAGAAGCACGCAACAAATGAGCTGCATTGTTTTCGTTTAATTATGGAAATGATTGTTATGGAAGATTGTTCTTTAAACTTTCGTTGGAAATAGAATGAAATAAGATGAGATAAAATGATCGAAATAAAATGAAATGAAATGAAATGAAGGGAAAACTTGCGTATTATTGTAAGTGGACAGAATCACTCAGGTTCTCTGCTGGGTTGTGTGGACGTCCGAATCCAAAAATAGTCGCACCACGCCTTTCCGATGACACTTTTGAATGATATTGCCACCGACACGCCAAGGCGTTTTATTACGCCTGGTGTTACACACCAAATCTAGTTGATCAGGGAGAAATCCGTCTCTGTAGCTCGCTTGACATTTACCACAATAGAACACATTGACATTGGCAAAAGAATATGACAGCAAGAGAAGAAGTAACGGTGGGGGGGGGGGGGGTGGATAAAATTAACAGTACACACTAGTTTCTGAGGAAGGCGCTGCCTTGTACTCTAGTAGTTTCGCTGTAGTTATTTTGTCATAATGTTGAGAAGAGTTAGTTCAAGGGTCTGCGTTGAACAGACTACGGAGCACCTGCCTGATGCTGATGATTACACCTCTCTCAAGAGGAATACAAAACTCGCCTTCACAAACTTGGCATTGGTTATAGATACTCTCTCTGCAGGCGCAACTCGCGCGGAGTCATATGCGCTTTATAATCTTCTCCCTTTTCTGTTCTTGGTCTGGCAACTCGCCCGTGTTCTCTGCGGTTGGCTTCACCCCTCGGCACTGCCTCCCATTGGTCCTTCTTTGCTCTTTGGCCACTAACATTGTTTCCATAGGCTCTATACCTGAGCCAGCCTGTCACACTACTATTTCCAGTACTGTCAACATTCCTCGCCAAGGTAAGTTTTGTATTTCGTTTTCCGTCTTTTTTCCTCTGTTTGGTTTTTGCAAGTACATGTTATTATTAATTATTACACTTCATTTGTTTCCAATTAAATTAGGGTGTTCACTAGAAGTACTATGGTATTGTATACGTGTTCTTATAATATTACACGAGTCGGCTCATCACTTAACGGTCAGAACATTATAGGCATAAGATCTTTACGCGTGTATACTACGAGCATTCTGAGACATTTGATCCGTCTTCAGAATGTGATACTTTCGTAAGAACCAGACGCATCATTTTTATAGTGTCGAGGGTAATCTTACGATGAAATTGATGCGGAATTCGTAAATGGAAGACAGACACTATTCGCAGAGAAAGGGAGTGAAAGAGAGAGAGAGAGAGAGAGAGCGAGTGGAAGGGGGAGATCGAGAAGGAGAGGCATATTGAAAAAAAAGTATATATATATATATATATATATATATGTACATGCATATATATATATATATATATATATGTGACCGTGCATCTCAAAACGAACATAAAGTCGCACACTCTGATTTTGCGTGAGGACTGAAAATAATTGAAATAGTTCAACCTAGCCGAACTTGATTTTTTCATGTTTTCTGAAAGAGCGGGTCTTCTTTTACATTATGCTAAAATTTGGTATCATAAAACGGGCAGGAAAGTGTGTTTTTTCTAGCAGTTTATCTCGAACATTTTTGGTAGAATAGTGTGATAAGTTGTGTCTGTAGAATCCCTTCTTCATTTCTGAAAAACCTTGTCCACACTCTTCACTTTCAACTCTAATAACTTTTGAAAGGATAGTGCTACTGCTTTGAAAGTTGGCATTAATTATGGACAGAATGTGTTAATGAGGCGCGCTTCATTTCAGTTTAATCTGATAATCCCTTCATTGTTGTTACTCTGGTGGTTTACTTCCTGTTTTTTGTCCCATTCATCGCACAGCCAGCACGGTTTGGTAAAGATTAAGCGCTTGAATAGACACTGTACTTCAGAGCCTATTTTCTCAGTTCACACTTTTCCTGAGTTTGTGCTTTCTTTCCAATATTTAGATAGGTTAGGAGAGTCCACTTGATTTGAGTTATACACCATTTTAAAGCTTAAAGTCTGCTCTTTCAGAATATGGTCTTAACTAAAAATTCATGTCTGGCGACTTTTTGTTTGTTTTGAGGTGCAGGGTCACATATATATATATATATATATATATATATATATATGCATATATATATATATATATATATATATATATATATATATATATATATTAATCATTTTGACTTTCCACTGAAAGCATGAACAGGTGACATATGATGTACGAAGTTTTCGCGCAATTTAGAAAAATCGATATATCATAATAGAAGGAAAAAGAAAGAAACTGACACGCTAGAGTTAAATTTACAACAGAACCTGGTATGTTGAATTTAAATCTAATTCGAATTCAATTAGTGTTTAGCCAGAGTTGGAGAGAGAGAGAAAGGAGGAAAGAGAAAGAGAGAGAGAGAGAGAGAGAGAGAGAAAGATGGATATATCACGTTAAGTCACATGATGTGTTGATATTTTCTTTTTTAGTTGCCATTAAAATCATGACCGAATAGTGATGTGAGGTATATATCCCGCATAAGAATCGATATATCGCATCAAAGTGCTGTGGAAGGAGGCAAAATCCTGAATATTCTCGTAGTTTTCTTCTTTGTCATCTTTGAGAGATTCTGACTGGCAATGTATACCTCTTCCTCCCTCTCTCGGAAAAGAGCCAGGTAATATTAGTCACGAAAGATTTTCGTGGTTAAGCGTGCAACATGACTAATAATTTTAGATTTTGTTCATAATTGTTGCCCTTTCAGCATAAAGTGAGGGCATTCGAAGCCGTCAAGAGTATTGATTGCTGCACGAAACAAACGTCTGCCTGAAGCGATGAAGATGTCATCTTTTATTATTATTATTTTCTCTTTAGGAAGGGGGGGGGGGGGGTGATCCTGCTTTTGTGAGTGTTGTGGTACTTCTTGCCGGATATCTATGACCAATATTGAGACTGACACAGAGGGTAGTAAATTCCGATGCTTCCAGTTAAATCCACCAAGGTCGCGTACCTTTCCTCTCCCTCTTCCTCTCTCTTTTCAAAATGTTCCACAATGGTAATAATGATCAATGGGACTGAATAGTATTAGACTTCGAGTTATTGGCAACTTGTTCAAAATCATGTTATTATATTCATCACAAAATTTATGAGTTTGATTGTATAGGAGTGTAGGGACGGACGGCAGGACTCTACACGATGGCTCATAAAAAGTTCGAGATGCATGACTCACGATAGTTTGATTGATTTTGAGAGTTGAATCTATCTCGGATGTGTCTTTATCTCGTTTACACCGGCAACCGAAGGGCTCACTGATGACAAATTGAAGGTACTTTACTCCTTCAAGACATCTGACACTGAGGTGAAACTGAATTTTATTAAGTCAAAAAGGACATGAGACTTTTGTTTGCTTGTTTGTTTGTTTTTATCGGTTCTTTTTTTACACTCCTTTTAACAACTTTGTTAACAAAGCTGAAGATAATGTTTAGGCAGTTGGACAACGATCCCGTATATTCATTTAAGTCTGGAATTTCGTATGTTACAACATCCCCTATTTAAAGTCGACAGTGTCATGTATATAAATCGCCTGTGTGGAATTTGTTGTTGTGTTTCTTTTGTTCTGATTCCATAAGCATACAATCATGGAGTTGTTTTTTTTTTTTGTGAAGCTGTTATGTCATCATCCTTGTTCACTCTGATTGTTTATGAATTAAAAAAAAAAAAACATTCTTATCCTCATTCCAATCACTACGTATTCTGAAAATCTCTACTGTGTATAACCAATTTATAGATGAGTAAAGTATAGAAATCACAAACTGACTTCGAAGCGTCCTTTGAATTATGAAATCTCATGAAGGGGATGATGTCATAATTATTCTCAGTTACTTACTCTGTCTCTGGCTTGGTACAAAGAGATGCATATCACAAAGTCATATTATAATTTTGTTTGTTCTTCTTCAGTGTAGAATCTGTAATGGCAGTTTCACCCCCTCACCACTTAAATACCACTCCTGCTCATTTCAAAACAGGAAATTTAGAGATGGTTTTTGAGCTGGTAAATGAAAGAGTTGTTTGGAGATGATAGCGTCATTTCATCTTATTTTCATATGACCCTGTGGTCATGTGGTGGTTGCGTCTTACGTCATGTTTTTTTTTTTTTTTTTTTTTGGGGGGGGAGGGGGGGGGACTAAAGAATTCAGGTTGCATAACTTGCCATCAAGTTGACCTTTGCTTGATTGAGATGATATTCGTATTCAATTCACTTTCCATGATATCTACGATAGCACTAAGTAAAGGTCAGATTTAATATGGAGTAGAATTGCACTTCTCTTCTGTAGTACGAGTTGTTTTAAAGAAGAAAAGGGGGGATGAAGGTCCAACGAATGAAACTCCTTCGGGCCTCTTTGCGGAGAACCACTCTCCCCGCGGGTACTTCCACAGTCTGACAAACATAGAACGACTCTTAGGAGCCGGGGCAGAGCCGGTGATGCAAACCGAAAGATTTGTGGTCAAGTGCAAAGCTCAAAAACAACCTTCAAGGTGCATATGGATAATTTGATACATGTGGTAATATCCTACACATACAGTAACACGTGTGAACAGAATTGGAAGGACAATAGTAATAAAAATGATGATGATAATAATGATAATAATGATGATAATAATAATACTAATAATAATGATGATAACAATAATGATAATAATAATATTATTAATAATACTGATGATGATAATAATAATAATAATAATAATAATAATAATAATAATAATAATAGCAATAATAATACAATGTAATTTACCGTTCAGTATTATAGCCGGTTCGGAGTTGGCTCATGAGCCAATGGGTGCAAATGACCATTCCTTGTTTCTCATTCGGTAACATTATTACATTATTATCGGCACTTCACTTATTTACAAAGCGACATGATCCATAGGATCGCCTGACATAACAATTTTTGGAATTCATCAATCATGTTCAACCAAAGATCAACTTGCGTAGACTAGGTGACCAGAATGATCCGTCAATTACCACTTGGGAGCGCATTCGTGTAATTATTTTGCATTGAATGTCATGAACAATCTTATTCTGTTGATGTTGCCAAATATCACTTTTACATTTGTCGGGTAAATGTGCTGGCAAGCACCAATTATGAGGATGGCTTGAATACTCATTACATCACAGCTGCTTATCTCATTGCAATTAAAAACCAATATGTCTTGTTTGTACAAATTAAGGACCTTTTTCTGTTCATGCCCAAATTGGAAACCTCAAAGCTGCTCGTTCTGGTTCAACAATATTCTTCTTGTATATACATGTAAAAATATAAATGAAAGAGCAATTACAGCTTATTAAAGTCATGTTAAGTCACGTGACATAAAATTCGTCATGGCAGAACTTGGATAGTGCCAGGAAACATGCCTCACTCCCAGAATACACACTCCTACATCATTACCAACAAAAAAGACAATGTACCTGTTTTTCTCATTTTCTTTATGCTGCTCCTTTACCGAATCATTGGTCTCAAGTTTACTCCATCACGTGAAACCACCTCCTAGCGTCTGTTTAATACTTCTTTGAGCTTCTTTGAGCTTGTGTGTGTGTGTGTGTGTGTGTGTGTGTGTGTGTGTGTGTGTGTGTGTGTGTGTGTGTGGTTTGTCTGTTTGTTTGTTTGTTTGTGCAATGACCCTTCATGGTCGTGGTGACCTTGATTAAAAAAGAAAGAAAAGAAAATGTAGGAAGGATAGCATGCTGCAAGTTTCGTCATACTGGAGATAAATTATGACATTGTGAAAGTTGAAAAATATGTAATACGCCCCTTATAAATGTTATATAATGTTTTGTACAATAAAGAGATATCATAGCCTTAATTCATGAAAACAACATGGAGATTTGATGTGTGAGGAAAGAATACATTCTCACTTAGTCAAAGACGAATGAAATAAAAGAAAAATGATGCAGCAGTAAATGAAAAACTCGAGAGGTGTTGACATCATCACTGTCACTGTTTTCATGAGATCTTGTCTCCCATAACTTACTTCCGATCTTGACTTTATAGACTTCTTCATTACTTTTGTTTGATTTCTGTAATCCCTCAGTTTTAAATTATCGTGTATGCGCAGAGTATAATAGACTTGCACTTTAAGCTTATTTACATTATACTTGCCTATTGCACATTGTTTTATCATGCGAACATAAGAGAAATGTCAAGGTTTTGCAAGTTTTTCCTCTTATGTAGTTTTGCCTGAAACATAGAAGTGCGTTTAGATTCCACTTTGCTTGAATTATATTACGCCTTCTCACGTGGGTAACGTGTAATAACCGCCGTGTTCTATAAACAATCTTTCGGGATTAACGCGCTGTTACCACAAACTGCTATGTCTTTAAATTTCAAGTATGACGTCAGTAAGCATTATTTTTCTCTCCTATCCCGTCAGAATCTTTCCACCGTAATTAAGAACAGAGCTATTTTCGACACGGCGAATTATATATTTAGACAAAGAAACGTGGCGGAGTGTATTATCCTAGAAAATATCAGCGCTACAAAAGAGGCACTTGCCTGTGAGGTTGACTTTTGTTCGAAAAAAAAGCAAAACAAAACGAAGCAAGACATCACATGGAACAATGGTTAGACCCAGAAAAACAAATGGCGAAAGATATTTTGACAAAATATACTATCGAAATGGCGAAAGATATCTGACAAAATATATTATCTAACTAAATAAAATATGAAATTTAATGATAGTAAAATCAAATTAGAAAAATATCATTCGAAAAAAAAATACCTAAAACACTTTTGAAAAGGAGACTGATGCAATCAGTAAAGTGTTTGATCAGAAAATGAGTTAAACGCTACTTTTGTAAATACTTTTATGTATATCATTAGGCAGAAGAAAATCAAACCTTTCCAGTAATACCTTACCTGTCACGTGATAAGGAACAGTCTTGAAAATATGATTGAAATTGCTCCATATCAATTCAAAAACAATTTTTCCCGCAGATTTATATCGCAAGTATCTTAAATTAACCAGAATATTTAGACAATCTCAGCCTCTTTCCTTTCCGACAAGTATAGGCCCTACATTCTTGTGGAGTGCACCCGGAGATGTTGCCAATTTCATTTTTAGTTGCTCACTATTAGATCAAACGGCGTGATTGATTTAGTAACTTTTCCGATAGAAAACGGTTCCATTTCCCTTCAGGATCATTGCTAGAGATCACCCAAGGAAACGTATAGGTTCCCATACCTAAAAAAAGAAAAAGAAAAAGAAAAAGAAAATCCTATGCAAACCCGTGATAAAAAACAGTACAAAAGAAAACTGCAAAATACACTAAAGATCTTTTTGTTTCGGACTTGAATAGGGAATCAGGGCAACCTACTCTAAAGTCATTTAATATTGGATGTTGCCATAGGTTTGGTAAAGGTTCCCCTTTCCTGTCTCTCCTCAATATCTTCCACCCCTTCTCCATCTCACATCCCTCTGTCTGAAGAATCTGTTCTCTAACTAGAGAATGATTGTCAAAAGGTAAGGAGAAGGTCAAAAGTCATTGAAGTTTTATTTCGAAACGTATCCCTCTCTATTACGAGAGTCGCGCGGTAGTGGTGTTGAGAATATTTCAGTGTTTAGTTAAAACTTAACGAACTCCTTTTTTTACGGTATTAAAGTCTGGGTTTTATTTGATTTATTCTCTGTATGGCATTTCTTCACAAGCTCATCAATCCTCAGCAATTTCTTTTTTTCTGCAAATATGGCAATAGTCAGTAATTTGACTACTTTCAACAACTTTTGTGACATGTTTTATATACATCGTAAATCGAAGTTATGACAGTCATGCGTAACATCTTAATTTCCATTCAGAACGATTGCCAAGAACATAAAGCACAGAGTTTCGCTGTTTGGCAACCGATTATGAAGAAAGAGCGGGAGAGAGGGGGATCGTGTAGGCCTATCTACCGTTCGTTTCCGTTTTTCCAGTCTCTTGTGTGTTTGCGATGTGTGATTCCAGAAATGGTTGTGATTCCACATTATCAATTATCAGTTATCAGACTTTCACAGTGCTTCTATGACATCAGGAGACAATTACAAAAAACATATCTAAAAAAACCAACAACAACAGAACAACAACTACGAAAGTTACACAGTCATCCGATGCTCAGGGTTATATCAACGAGAATTTTGTTATTGTGGAAATAACGCGAATAAGAAAATTAGTTGAAACAACGTAAAATGAGAGTACGATAATACTGCGGTCGAAATTGAAAACTGAGCAGACACAGAAATAATACAGATGACGTGTTTCATAAAATAGAAAATGCACGCACATACACACACACACACACGCACACACACACACACACACTCACATATACATGAGGGCGAGGATTAAGATTGTGAATACAGTGTAAGTGTACAATTTACAGTAGGGCCTTACATTGTACGAAATATAATAATAAACAGCGGAGGAAAAAGTAAAATTCTATGTAGAGCTGCTATTGTTGTTACTACAGTTTAGCTCTCAGAAACGAACCGGGCTGGATACTAATGTATTGAGAATATTCACCCCCACCATTTGATCTTATCTCCCTCTCTCGCTCTCTTTCTCTTCTGCCCCCTTCATCTCTATTTCTATCTGTCTCTCCAGAATTAAATATCCAACTGTTTGCAGTTTAACTTTGACTTTAGAGTTTGGAATCTCCTGTTTGCATATTACAGTTGCTATGTTGGATACTTCCCCTCAAACAAACAAACAAACAAACAAACAAACACACGAACAAACAAACTAACAGGCAAACAAAAAAGCCATAAAACAAGCAAGAAAACAAAACAAAAAAATAAACCGAAAACAGAGATTCAGCAAGCTTGGTTTTAGTTGCCTGGAACAAATGTGCTAAGAAGTCATATTCTAGACTGAGAGGATTCAAATTGTGTGAACACAGAGAGGCGTATATCTCACCTCTTTTTCTTTTCTTTTTTTTTAATTCTGCTTGAACAATCCACCCTTGGGGTGGGGGTGCATAGGTTGTCGTAGGTTATCTGTAAGGACGTGATCTGCGCAATATTCGAACTTATGAATGAACACTATGAAGTTCACAGATGATTGCGAGAAATTTCAGAGAAACAGGTTTTAATACACAAAATGTGTGTATTAAAATCTCGTAATCATCAGTGAACGTTACATTCAGAAGGAGAGAGTGTGACTGTGAGTGTGTATGTGTATTTGAGAGAGAAAGAGAGAGATAGAGAGAGAGAGAGAAAGAGGGATAGATGGACGCAGAGACAGAGAATAGCCTACTTTTAGTTTCTTTTTTATTCTTTTCATGATTACGAGAAATTAGAAAGATAAAACATAAAAAAACTCAAAAGAAAAGTAGACGAATATCATTATCATGACTCATGCAATTTGGCTGGTAAGAGACACAAAACACAAAATACACTCATATATCATATGCTATTTTATTCTCATCGGATTTGGTCTTCACGTTGTGTGCGATTAACCCTCCGTTGAGATTCACATAAACACATGCTATATTTTATATACGGTGTTTTTTTTTTTTTTACGCGATAATCGCTTCAGCAGTTATCAAATGCCATTTGTCTGAAAGTGGGCGAACGTGTAGTCCCGTCCTTTATTGTGCCCTTTTGTGGAGGTAGTAGCGCTCGATTGGTTTGTTGACCCAACGAGTGACGTCATTCAGCCCAAATCCGAGGTTATTGGGCTGTGGAGCCACTCGGAAGAATTACTTGTATCTATTCAGTTGAAAACTATAGGTGTTGTTGAAACGTTTCCGTTAAACTTTCTGTTGTGTGATAATTCACAAAACGGGGTCCTTGGGTACAGTAGCTATCAATTATTCGTTGGCACAGTTAGGATACGGAAGGGGGTAAGTACCAGCTCGACTTTGTATTATTATTTCATTATTTGCGCAGCACGTGTTTATACGATATTGCATTATAATGTATATTAAATTGTAGATAAGCATCGATACGATCAATGCATCGATACCGATTGTGATGTCATACTTGTTTCGCTGGCGTATTCCTTTGTATAACAAAGGGGAAAATGGTTTAAACTGACTACTGTCCGTAGTCGGTAAGAATGAAAATTGAAAAGAAAAAAAAAATCTTCTCAGGGCATATTCATGTCTGAGTGTATATAAACCCCAATGCACCGATATCGCGTCTTCTTTATTATTTTCATTTCGTTTCATTTATTTCAGTTTCAGCAAAAAGTTTCAGTGTATAAAACAGAGCACGAAGAAACAAAAAACTGATATAGCATAAACATTAAGATAAATACTACAAGTTCCAGTTATAAACGCTTCTTCACAATCATTCAAAATCAATTCTACGGTTGCGACGCGACGGAAGGAGCAAAGACAGTGTGGGAGGATATGAGTAGGGAGAACCCTTCTAAAATCGTTAGAAAAAAAATGCGAATCGCAGACGGGAAATGCGTGATGTATATTAAATTTTCAACTTTTACCCCACTGCGTCATCTTTGTCACGCAAAAATATGACATACATAGACTGAACTCTTATTTCGGCAAATAAAGCAATCCTAGCAGTGCTTACATATGGACATAATAGTATACGTAATTGTGCATGGGAAAAGGGACCAAAGTTGTTGTTTTTTTTTTTCTATTGAACCGAGCGATATATCAAGGAAGACCAAAATAAGTATGGTAGTGCAAACTGTAGTTGAATTTAACGCCTTTCAGATTGCATCTTCATATTGGTAGCATAATAATGAATTATAATGATGGTAAAGTTTATCAAACATGAACGCATCCACTCTTCCAAATTTAAATCGACAAACAGGCAGAACATATTCTTTGTTGGGCAGTAGAAACAACAACGACAACTGAAGTTTATTGCATAGGTTTGACTTTTATCAAGTAGAAATAACAGCGTACACAATCTGCATTATTAACAATCGTCCATACACACACAAACGATGCAATACGTGCAAAGATAGTGACAAGAAAATAACATTAAATTCAATACATTTATGAAAGACAAGCCAAATTATACACTCGCTTGATAAGTGACTTTTGGTTTCCAATCCTGGCAGGACCCTCCATCTTTTATGGTTTTTCCCCTTCATTCATTCATTCATTCATTTATTTTTCATTTCCAACAGAAACATATAAATATATTACAAAAATTGAATACAGTGCATAAATTTCATCATACAAAGTAAAGGATAAATTTACAGAAAATTTGTAGGTATAGGAAAATGTTGGAAAACTAGTTTTCTAATACTAGTTTTCAGTATTTTGTTCAAATTTCATCTGTACTAATGCACACACTCGTGTTTATTTTACTCAGGTGTGTGCTTCTGGTATCCCTTACATATTTGCATTCTTTGTTTTATCTGCGCCTAGACGATTTGGTTTATGTGTAGGAGATTAAATAAACTTGAAGCTATCATGCAATACAGTATGAAAAAAAAAAATCAGGGGAAATCCACAATCGTGTTTGAACAATAATAACAATTGAATCCATTTTCCATGTATAACTTTAGAAAAGTATAGACAGACGAAAACAAGCCTATCAAACACTTATTCAAAACTATACTAGCGTTTCAAAGTCACATTCATTATAGCTATGAAAGAAAACTTTAGTCATAAGTTGTTGGTAAAAGAAAAAAGAAGTCAAATTAGTATGTTGATACATTATCCCTTGTTTTATTTTCGAAAGTCGGGTGTACATGTCATGTATGCCCATATCCGTGTTGTGGAGATTTATATAGCGGTGATGATCATACGTTATATGTAGAGTATTATGACATAGAGTGAGGTGTGTTTGTTTAGGTATTAAAGTAAGGACCAGTGGTGATTTGAGAACCAGCGAGAGCTAAATTTGGCATTTTTGTTTTCAAACTTGCATTTTTGACTGTGCGGACTAAAAGATAGAACACTATAGCCTATATAACTCTTGTTCAGTGCGATCACAGTTAGATAAAATGACAATTTTTATCATGATCAATGATGCACCAACGTCAATCTTTTTTCTATTCACATGTGCCGGTTTGATACTTTATCGATAGGGTTTATTAGGGGTAATAGCAATCCACATGCGCCTCACACAACAAGCTTGATACTAAGAAGTACAGATATTGCGCTCTTACAAATGTGTGTTGTTGTTGTTGTTGTTGTTGTTTTTCTTCTTCTTCTTCGTTACATAGTTCGTTTTCTTTGTTTATCATTTGCCATGACTCCTACGTCCTTGGTGCCTCTTTCAACAAACTGAATAATAGTAGAGCAAAAGAATTGTACCAAATGGATATGACCCTGAAAGTGGGGGAGGGAGGGAAACATTGTCAGATGCATTCCGTTTGTTGCTTGCAAACGATAATAATACACAGTTCATTGTGATTATGTGAGCGATATTTCTTGTTTGTGAATGAGTCTGAGTGTGTGTGTGTGTGGGGGGGGGGGGGGGGTTAGGTCTTTGCAGTTAGGTAATAGTAGAGTAATGGTGAGCAAGTTAAGGGGGTTAAGCAGGAATACTGTTTGTTTTGATGATATGCGCACATGGTTATTTTGTTTTGTACAGGGTGAAGGTTGATAGGTTTTAAAAAAATGATGTATTTCGGTCGGTTAATTTAAACAGGATTTTTTTTTTTCAGTTTCTTGCAATTTTGGGGAAATGCTCTATTTTCAAGTGTAAGGGAGTTTATGTAAATGAAGCGGATACTGCTTAATTTGATCAAGTTGATCAAGTTTTTTTTTTGTTTCTTTAATAGTTATGCTTAATTGATATAATTTTTGTATAATTATAGCGTGTGTTCTGCAAAAAAACACACAAATGTTAAAGAAGATGGTGATTTAGCAGCACATTCTGCTCTTCCTAAAGTCTTGACGCACACTACATTTGTTTCCCCAGTACCATGGACTTGATTTACCGTTACCTCTCTTTCGGGCGGCTCGCCGTGCCTCTGCCCATGGTTTGGCTGACAGTGCTTTGTCTAGCCCGTGGGACATCAACTTCCGGTGAGATGTTTGTTTCTTTTGTTAACTGTTAATTTTGAGTGAGGAAGTAAGAGAGAGAGAGAGAGAGAGAGAGAGATAGATGGAATAGGTAAGATGTTTTGAGATGGAAGGGGAAAGAAGAGAAGGAGAGAGTTCTATTATTTTTATTGTTCATTTTTCTGCTACAGATATCCGCTTGGTTGGAGGAAGCAAACCGAACGAAGGGAGAATCGAAATCAACATGAATGGCACGTGGGGAACGTTATGCGGACATTCCAAGGACCTCCAGATAGCGATGGTTGTTTGCCGCCAGGCCGGATATCCGGGAGCTGCCATGGTATTCGGCAACAGCAGCCGGTTTGGGTCAGGCACTGGACCTGTCCACTATAACGGCTACATGTCATGCATAGGCTGTAAGTAATTGTTGTATTGAAAGAGAGAGAGAGAAAGAAAATTCAACACATGACTTAATTGAGTTTACAACCATGGCGATCTTTCGAAAAAAAAAAAACATAATTAGGCCGGGTTTTTTTCTGTTTTGTTTTTGGTTTATGACATTCTTGTCTTTAGTTGTTGTTGTTTTTTTTTCTGCTAGTTCCGTCCTTGTTTTTGTTCTTGCTCTTGTTATAGTCATTTCTTTCTGTCCGTTTGTCTGACGTCATTATGTCAAGATTTACGTAGAGTCCTTGACAATAGAATTATCTTGAGATTCCTTTCTAGAGTAATAATATTATTATCTACAAAATTTATGCTTCTCTTGTGGGATTCTCTTTCCATATTGAGTTAAAATATATAATTTTTGCTGCTTACTTGTTCATTAATCAAAATCAAAGACAAAATTATTATGACTGTATCATTACATTATTTAAATTTATGCGATGTGGACTTTTCTACTCATATACGCGCCATACTGCTTTGTATTACTTGGTATGGAAGTGAAATTATTTGAATTGAACTAAATATTTTGCCTTTGAGCGCAAGTTATCTTGAGACACTTTAAAAAAATCATGGTATTTGCCCAGGTGTATTGAATGCTCCATGTCCTGACTTGGTTTGGGAATTACATAAACAAAAATAATAATCATGATAGTCATAGATTTCCCCGATAGGTTGATGACCATTTAACATCATACATTGGGTTAATGATAATTTTTTGCCTCAATTTTTTCATTATATATATTTTTTGTTATTTTTTTTTTCAGCCGAGCAAACGCTTTCAACGTGCTACTTTAATGAGTACAAGTATACGGAATGTCCCCACTCCAAAGATGCCGGCGTCGTCTGCCTGGGTGAGTTCAATGGGAAGATCGCAGGAGATAAGTAGTGAGCTTTTAGACTCTGAAAATGTCCAAAGTTTGCCCATTTCATTTCATTCTCCTTCACTGTTCACCTTGCCACCATCAATTATGCTAGTAAAGTAAGAAATAAGCCAACACCAAGATGTTTATGTGCGACTCTTTCCACGGGATTTCTAGGATACTCGTATAATGTGCCATCGATTTCTCAGGTATTATTCTACAGTGTGTGCGTGCGTGCGTGTATGCGTGTGCGTAGGGGATATACATGTCATTGTATGCATTGGTTATGCATAGAACACAATTGTGTGTGTGTACATATGTGGGTGGGTTTATGTATTCTTTCTTATCATAATTATTTAGTTATTTGGTTCTAGAGAATAGCGATGCAACTATAGGTAATAAGTTTAACAAACAGGCAAACAATACAGTATAAGATACGACTTTTTGACTCTATACTTTGGTATACAAAATATAAAGAAAACACTATCAGAATTTCGCCTTCAAGGATAACAATGTTAATGAAATTCAAATAAAATTTCGTATCTTTATGTACAATAAGTCTAGAAATGAAATCTGCATTGCAACGAAAAGAGAGGGTTTAGATAATGCTTCTGTCCATGGCTATATGTGACCGTGCACCTCAAAACGAACATAAAGTCGCACACACTGATTTTGCGTGAGGACTGAAAATAAGTGAAATGGGTCAACCTAGCCGAACTTAACTTTTTCATACTTTCTGAAAGAGCGGGTCTTCTTTTACATTATGCTAAAATTTGGTATCATACAATGGGCAGGAAAGTGTGTTTTTTAGCAGTTTATCTCGAACATTTTTGGTAGAATAGTGTGATTAGGTGTGTCTTTAGAATCCCTTTTTCATTTCTGAAAAATCTTGTCCACACTCTTCACTTTCAACTCTAATAACTTTTGAAAGGATAGGGCTACTGCTTTGAAACTTGGCATTAATTATGGACAGAATGTGTTAATGAGGCATGCTCAATTTCATTTTAATCTAGTAATCCCTTCATTGTTGTTACTCTGGTGGTTTACTTCCTGTTTTTTGTCCCATTCATCGCACAGCCAGCACGGTTTGGTAAAGATTAAGCGCTTGAATAGACATTGTACTTCAGTGCCTCTTTTCTCAGTTCACACTTTTCCTGAGTTTGTGCTTTCTTTCCAATATTTAGATAGGTTAGGAGAGTCCATTTGATTCGAATTATACATCATTTTGAAGCTTAAAGTCTGCTCTTTCAGAATATGGTCTTAACTAAAAATTCATGTCTGGCGACTTTATGTTTGTTTTGAGGTGCAGGGTCACATATACTCGACAGAGTCCACATTCTATAAAACATGATGTTATAAAACGATCCTGCCTAGTTGCTGCTGGCTTCTCATCCAATGACGAACGAAGTTTCATGATGTCTCATCCCTCCACTAGAACCTGGTTACCAGGGATGCGTCCCGGACAGCGAAGTCTTTCAAGGCCGCTACGTCCCTAGAACGGTTCCCGTGGAGACCGTCGACGAATGCATCACCCAGTGCCAGGCAGACGACAAGCGTTTTGCCGCCATTTCTCTGCGCAAATGCCTGTGCAGTGACAGCGATCCCGAAGACTTCTCGTTCGGGAGACTGACCGACAAAAACTGCAACGCTTCATGTCCTGGCAACCCTCGCCAAATTTGTGGAAGTGCCAACTTTTCTTCCGGTGAGCTATCTAAAGCGCTTTAATTAGATTATCTCTTCGCCTTCCTAATCATATTCATCTGGCCGCTCTCCTGATGAGTAAAGTTCGGATGATCGTAAATCTATCGTGGTTATGTCTATCTATCTATCTATCTATCTATCTATCTATCTATCTATCTATCTATTTATATCTATATCAACCCTATATCTATTTATCTATCCGTCCATTTTCTATCCATCTCACTTTTATGCTAGGCCTATTCATCATTTTTTATTTTCTACATATTTATGTGTTTTCTCTTTTTTATGTGTTTCTTTTCTTTTAATCTATCTATGACTATCAATTAATGTGTATATCTATGTAATTATCTATTTTAATCCATCTTGCCATCTACTTCTTTCTTTTTTTATTTTGCATTTAGTCATTTATTCTGCCTAGGTTCCTCTATGTCTATTTTGTTATAATCCGTGTATTCCTCAATCTCTCTGCATCTATCGGTATGCGCTCCCCAGTTGGCAAGTCGTGGTGATGACAAGCAGGTTGTAAGAAAAGAAAAGAGAAGAAGATGAAAAAAATGACGTTTATTTGGCATCATGACAGAGTATGCAAGGCAAACTAATATAACTTTTGGAAAGGCATCGCAAATCGTATGCTCGTTTTTAGGGTGAGTGTTTCACATTGCATATTGCTGCTTTGTGTTTGATATCATGTGTTTCCTGAAAGTGTTTTCACTCGATTCTATTCAGTGAACAATGAAAGAAAACAAAGTAAAACTTTGGGAGACGCACCTTACAAAGTGAGTGACTGTTGTCGGAGTGACGAAAATGTCTGCATCACCCACCCCTCCTTCCCCCACCCCCACAAATACACAAAAAAGGAAGAGAAAATACACCTTTTAGTGGCCCTTCCGTATGTCACGGTTCCAATTCCCAGCAAGGACACATGGTATATATAATCATTATGGTTTTTGTTTGGTTTGTCGAAGTACGAATGACGGACACGTACACACGCGATCTTTGGCCCCGTTTTACCGTGGGCGAAGGTCAACCTGTAACGAATCTGCATGAATATTTTGTCTTTTGTTTCATATCATTGTTTCCTTGTTCCATACTTGTTGTTATTGTTGTTATTGTTGTTGTGGTTGTTGTCCTTTTTTTTTCTTTTCGAATCATCTGTATTGGCATCACGTAGCCAATTTTCTCTAACATCAATTAAAAAAAGCGAGAATAGACGTTACGCAAGTTTAAAACAATTCAACGAATATCTATCTATCTACTCATATATCTTTATCTATTTATCGATCTATCAGTATGTCTTTGTATATATTCCTCGGTATCTGTGTGCATATTAAGCTACCTAATTTCTGGTTTGTTTTTTATTCCTTAATGTCTTTTTTTCTCATAATGTTATTAGCCATAATAAAACAATAATTATACGTATATGAAAATATATTTGTCTATCTTTTTCTCTTTCCATTAATATCATTATATGCATTGGAGAGGCCGTGACATTGATCGTCGTAGAGTAACTAGTTATCCTGCGACTCAGCCTTTAACTCCGAGCTCCGGAATT
Organism: Diadema antillarum; assembly: GCF_040938485.1. Classification (NCBI taxonomy): domain Eukaryota; kingdom Metazoa; phylum Echinodermata; class Echinoidea; order Diadematoida; family Diadematidae; genus Diadema; species Diadema antillarum. The sequence continues at coordinate 192,448 of NW_027271015.1, read as the reverse complement.
GTTAGAACAGTTGTGACGAAACAAAAAACAGTTGCTTCAAGACGCACTCTTAGTACCTTGTACTGTCATCCGCGCTTATCCGGCCAGGATCCTAAACAATGGGACCTGATTTTTAACACAAACTGCCTCAGTATCTATGAGTAATAGTTTTCTTGTACAGCTGTACTTGTAACGCTTAACAAGGCTGTCATTCCACAAATGTGTGTGAAGCCAAACACACCGAAACTCTTAAAGGGAAGGTAAACCCCAAGAGCAATGTGGATTGAGTGAAAGCAGCAGCATTAGTAGAACACATCAGTGAAAGTTTGAGGAAAATCGGACAATCGATGCAAAAGTTATGAATTTTTAAAGTTTTGATGTTGGAACTGCTGGATGAGGAGACTACTAGAGGTTATGACGTATGAGTGGACAACAATACCAAGAAAATATAAAGAAAATTCTGCAAAAATCCATTTTTCATGAAAATTACAAATTCCATCAACTTGATATTGACATATGTTAAGGGTAGCAATTATTCTTCCTGCTTTCTGAAAGCGGTTGGTCCATTGCTCTTTCATAATTCTAGAAAAGTGAATTTTTTATATAATACACAGATACATTGGCCAACAAATTTCTTATTACGAGTCATATATTTCATAATACAGTATAGTTTTATGCCGTTTTTCTGCACATCACTTGGATCCACCCCTCTCCCCTCCCCCGCCCCCCACCCCCCCCCCCAAAAAAAAATAGAAACAAAAAAGAAACATCCAAACAAGATTCTCTTAAATGAAAGAAAGATATTATTCAGAGGGGTGAAGGCTCAGGTTTGAGTTTCTTCAGTTTGTCTCCCTCTACAAATGGAAATGTGTTAAGCAGTTGCGATCGTAACAAATTTTCATTTGTAGAGGGAGACAAACTGAAGAAACTCAAACCTGAAGATTCTCTTATTTTACATCATACTACTTATATTAGAATTCATATTCCCGTAGACGGATGAAAGGGACCATATTTAACATAACTACACTAAAAAAATGTTCATGAGATTACTGAGTAGAATTAAGAATTCTTAGAACCGCGAGAACAGCTTGAAGAGTGTACATATGAGGGGGGGGGGGGAAGAGTAAGAGAAGCTGTTCTGACATTTTAGGCCTTTTTTATCGGAACAACCTTTTCTTAATGTCTTGCTATCTCACCGACCTAGTTTTCAGCACGACTGACGGCTTCTGCGACCGCCTCAGCCCCCCAGCGAACGGAACCGTAGACACCCGGGTGAGCCGTTTTGGAACTACAGTCAACTTTGGCTGTCGCGACGGATATGAACTGGCTGGGGCCAAGAAGGCACAGTGCGTCAGCAGTGAAACCGACACCACCACCTACAGGTGGGATGTACCTCCACCAAAGTGCAGAGGTACGTGTTCAATCCTTCGTAGAGACACAAACGTGCACAGTTGATCTGTCAAATGATTAATGTCTAGGAGGGTAAAAAAACGAACGTTAGGCGATGATTAGCTTGTACATTATCTGTCAACCGATCACTCATATAGTGAACATGAGTTACAAGAGACGTTGCGTCATTCATGTTTGAGCGGGCATGTGTGTACCTATAATGTCTGTGGCATATTTCTACTCTCATAGTCTATTGAGCAATCTGTCTGTCTACTTAATAATTATTATGATATCTTGAATGATATGTAATCCCCCCAAAACAAACAAACAAACAAACAAACAAACAAACAAAACGGGGGAAAATGGACACCATACCATCAGCTGCGTATCAAATTGCGAGTGTTCAATAATTCCAAAACAGTAAGCCAGTAAAGTCTATAATCAAAGAACACGAGGTTCTAAACATTTCCGCTGTTACCATGACATTTAATTTCAGCAAAACTATTTGAGAACATAGCCGGTTATCAACCCACAAACCCAAAATGAACTCGTGATGCCATTTCCTAAAATGCTATGACCGAACTAAGGAGTTGTTAACTACAGAAATCCCACTGAACATTCTAATCAGATACATACCCTTTCAAATATAATAATAAACGTGCTAGAAACAGTGCTGGCATAATTTAGTGTCCCTTTAATTGTCAACATAACTGTCTGCACAAAGAGGTGCTACTTCTGGACAACATTTAACGGGCGTGAAAAATTGTTCGAGAGTCATTGTTCGAAGAGTTATCATGTGAAATGACAATGCATGAACAAAGGGAAGAAATTTCGAGCTTCTAGACAAACACATAAATGTGAAATCGAGCGAAATATATGTTTATTCGATATCAATAGGCGAATAGATAAACCAATGTCACCAAACTGATTCAGTCCGTATTATTTCGCCCTTCTACAGTTTCGTCTAGCAGGGGGTATCAATGACATGTAATAGCCCCTGTGATTGTGACCTTTACCTGGATATTGTGACGGTTTATACCTGACCACGCCCCGGACTTGCTAGTCGTCCTGTGCACATTCAACAGCCATTTTGGGAGGGGCGGGGGGGGGGGGGGTCCATATTAGGGACGGATTTATTAAACAGAGTAAAATTAGAAAGGGACAGCATGTCTGTTTGTTTTTTTGTTCAAATTCAGACGTAATATGATAACAATATCAAAAAATGTTGCATTTAAATATCTCATGTTTAACAAATAAGCGACGTTAGTCGCAATCACATACACAAATCGGCAGAGGTTGCGTTATCTTCACCCCTCTAAACTCCCATTGAATGACTCAAAATTCTTCGCTAGATTTTACTTTTTATTTCGTATGAAGTAAATGTCGGGGAAAAAATATGTACCTGTCAGGTCGCGTCAAATCATTGAAGTCGTGTTATAACCTACAATGCAGCGAAGTTTCAGAAGTTGCAGTTGCCAAATCACATCGGTTAAAAAAAAGAAATGATTTTCAAAGATACTTTTGTTTACAAATCAATTGGAGAGGAGTGAGTTAATGGCATAATCGCGTTAAACTTTGAACTTTCTTATTTTAAGTCTTTTTTTTTTTTGGGTAAATCAGATATCACTTTGTTCGTCTGAATTTAATGTATTTCATTTAATTTCGTTTATTTTCCCAACTTGGGTTAAGAATTTTTAAAAATGAACAAAAATATGATTTCTAATATAGCCTACTCACGCAACTAAAACTTACTCTCTAAAAAAAAACACGAGTGAAAATATTCACTCTTGAAAGAGTGAATACAAAAAAAGATGGAATTTAGAGTGAAATTGGAATGAATTTTGAGTGAAAATGTTCATTTTCACTCATTTTGGAGTGACCTCAGGGATCACTCGAAAATTTTGGAGTGATCCCTGAGGTCACTCGAAAACGATTAAAAATGAACATTTTCACTCAAAATTCACTCCAATTTCATTCTAAATTCACTCTTTTCTGTTATTCACTCCTTCAAGAGTGAACATTTTCACTCTATCTTTTTTAGAGAGTACGGTATAAGATTGTACTTAATTTTGTCGTGCTTGCTATTATTACAGTATATTTCTTTTTGTTTTTGATTTTGCTTCTAGCGTTTTGTTCACTCCCCTCTTGCTATGTTTATTTCCTTTTAATTTCTTCTGTGAGGATAGCTTCAAATATTTCTACGTCAGCTTATGTTGAAGAATTGACGACAGGTAATACACGTTTCCCCACGAAATTTGTTTGTAATCGGCCTACTAGTATAACGGATTTGAATTGAGCACACATATTATAGCGCAGATTTAATACATCAATAACAGTATCATACTAAACACTGTACATTACAAGAATATGGCCCTGTAATGTTCACGTAACACATAGAATTATACATACGCCAGCCCGGTCCACCTTATCTCCAATACAGATCACTTCTAACACATTTTTATAACACATCTTCTCAGCACATGGTGAATGGTATACTTATAATGCACTATCAGTTGTAAGTTAGCATGTAACCTTCTTGCAGTGGAAACCATGGTGCAAATGAAACGTTGTCTGCATACAAAGGGTAAAGGTGGGAATAACGTGTTCTTGCGGGGGTGGGATAAGATAGGCAACCCTCCCGTCGTTCGCATGGAATCTTCATCCCCCATAGATTTTTGCACAGTATGACTGTCACATTGCGTTTTCACGTAATATATTACCATTTGTTACATTACCATTCCTTACATTACCATTCCATTCTTATGTTTGCAACGTTATTTTTTCTAATATGCATACATCATAATGGGTGGATGGGAATAGTAAAAGTCTCCAGCTGTCCCAACTGGGGTGCCGTTTTGTTTTGTTCTTTTTGTTATTGTGTCTGTTTGTTTATTTGTTCACTTATCTTAAAGATTGTCCTTGACCTTGAATCCTTCCTGCGCTGAATTTCGCACTTCATTATATGCAATTCATAACGTTATGTCATGGTCAACGGAGTGAGCTGAAATTTGTCCCTGCCATTATCATTTCGCCAACAATTTCGCGCACTAATCAATATGCACACTATGTACATCATAAGATCATTACTTACTTACATGACTTAACAAGCTCTTTTATAAGTTATAGCAGTGATTGATTTACCCATGCAGCACTAACAAGCTGCAGTTTTCAATCAAACAAAAGCCTTGGCCTGGAGAAGAAAACAGTTATACCAGAAAAAAAAAATCACCACATCAACAACATAACTTACGTGGAGAATCTTGCCATGAGTCATTCATGTCTTTCTCCTGTTTTGGTTGATGAGAGGATTATTTTTTTTCTACTCTCATGAAACAAATTGGCTGTCCCAATTATGCAAAATGACTTCTATATCATGATACTAACATCCGGGGTAAATCCTGAATACAAACCATAGTAATATTGTCTTCGACTTTGATTCTTGAGGCAAATAAAAAAAAAAAGAAGAAAAGAATCTAACATACACTAATACTTATCCCATTGCTTAATTAATGGTTAAGTGTACTTTCCACATTCTATTTTGTTGTTATAAGTAACTGCTTGTCAACGTAATGATTATCCCATCAATCAATTAAACAATTGGAATAGCAAGAATATCAATCATGACTCGTCGTGCTTAAACAGTTATTGCGTCGTCTCACACTGCCCTATAGGAATAGGATGTGACATTGTCGAATACAATGAAGCGTCGCATCGAATCGAAAACAAGGAAGGTTTGAGAGGCAGCATTGTCATTCAAATAGTAGGGACTTACGAATACAATCCGACAAGACGTTGGTTTGCATATAGAAATCTGTACAAATGGAGAATATACAGTGCTTTTGATTATGGTCCATTTCTGCGAATACACATTGATTAACAAACCATTGATGAAATAATGGAAGTCATTTCTAAGTATACAGGAGTCATGTTTTACACGTGTCGAGAAGTCCACATTTTGACCATTTTTGCCCATTTCTATCGTACATTCTCTTGTAAGAAAGAGCTTATTAAAACAGCAGCAGTTTCAATAATGCTCGGTAAATATACTTCTCTGTAATATGCTGCATCTAATCCATGAATATAAATCCTAATTAACACAATACAATGTCTTAATCTCGTCTTTAATCCTCTCGCAATCCCATCGTAAAAGTCGCCATTATTATCAGAGAATCTTACACGTGTTTCAATCTTTACTGCAATCGTGTATCGAATATACTAAGATAAAAGGAACATCGAAACCGTAAAACCTACTTGTATCATCCCGCCCGAAGAAGAATACTCTCTTGAATATCTGCTTGAGTCATTGTTAAAGTCATTAAATGATTTTCTTTAATGTTTCATTTTTTTTAGAAACAACATCCATACTAAGAGCTCCAGGCGGATCTATTCACATAGGTAAGATAAATAGTCATCGATTGTTTGTTCCTTGTTTGTCTGTATGTTCGTTTATTTGTTTGTTTGCATGTTTGTTGAGCAAGAGAGAGGCTGGGGGAGGGGAAGGTTGGGAAAGAGAATGATAACTGGTATACATGAGTCAAATGAATAATACACTTACACATTGTATTATGCATAACAAGACTAAATGAACACTAAACATATAATTACAATGTGACAGGCTTCTGCTACAGCTCTAACTAATGCGTTATTGCGCGGCCATGTGCTCAATTACTCTGGCATGATAATACAAAATTCCAATAGGGAAAAATCACCATTACAATCGCTGTTGTATTTTTGCATTTCGGTCATGTGAACATGAGAATTTAGTTTGTGTTGTTGTTATTATTTTTTTTCATTCCATTATCCAACATCATTTATTTATAATGAATGTTGAACTGAACCACATATTTTGGACAATAGTACAGTAACTATGATTATGTTGGACAATCAGTAGACATGTATTAGTGTTCATAGTATTATTCCTCTAATGTGGCCTACAATCGCACGATGTTGTCAATGATCATTGTTCATTTTCAAATGCACTGCCGGTGCTGTGGAGTCATTGCTCGTTTCATGAGAATAGATGTGAAAACATCCTTCTATCAAGTGTACATGTATCTATGATATCAATACAGCTATTTTTAAACACAGTAGGACAATAGACAATCTCCTCCATACTGATCCTGATGTTTTAATGACGGTAGTTGGCGCTGTTCACAATACTTATTATGTGGCTGTGATACAGTCGCAGAGAATGTAATCATTGTTCTATTAAACAGCAGCTACAACCCGTCATGCTGCATTTCACATAGCAATCTTTCAATAATTCTATACAATGAATAAACTATGTGCATATTCCTGAAATACATAAATATCCGCTGAATTGACACGTCGAAGTGGTCGGTTTCCGATATGATAAAAATAAAATCCATTAGATCAGGCTAGAAGCCACCATGTCGTCAGAGTTCGCGAAACGCAGTCCGCCCTCTATCGGTCTTGGTATTACAGTCTTTTTGGCTTGTCTTGAATATAATATAACGTGTTCATGTGTACTGTTCTTTCAACAGGCATCATTCTGGGGACACTCGCTGGTCTTCTACTCGTGGCCGCTGTCATGACCCTGGTTTTCTTTCATTGCAGAAAGAGGTGACTTGATTTTCCACTTTTCCCATCATGAAGACTTTTTGCCCTCATTCAGTGTCTCTTAAAGTCTGATATCTCATGTTTCAATATTTTCATCATTCTTGTCTCATGTCTCATGTCTCATACTCGTGTCTCACGTCTCATGTCTCGTGTCTAATGTCTCATACTTTCTATCTCATTTCTCATACTTCGTTTCTCGTCGTGTCTCGTCTCGTAAGAATTTCCTGTGCCACTCTGTCTCATTTCTAGCTCGTATCTCAAGTCTTTTGTCTCACAACTCACAGCTCAGCCTCCCAATCTCATTTCACATACCTCGAGTCTCGTGTCTCAAGCCTTGCCATGCTCCCTTCTCATGTCTCAGAACTCATGATTCTTGTCTCATTTTCACACCCCGTTTCTCGTATCTTGCGTCTCACGACCCATACTTCCTACCTCAGTTCTAGTGCGTGTCTCATGTTTCATAACTCAGGTCTCATCATGTCTCACGTCTCATGTCTCATGTCTCATGTCTCATGTCTCACGACTCATCTCTAATCTCATTTCTCACACCGTGTGTTCCGTGTCTCACATTTCATGTCTCACGTCTCAGGACTTATGCCTCCTATTTTGTTGCTCATACCTTGAGTCTCGTGTCTCATGCCTCGCCATGCTCACGTCTCAGGTCTCACGTCTCAGGACTCATGCTCCTTATCTCATTTTCATATATCGAGTCTCGTAACCTTTGTCTCACGACCCGTGTTTCCTGTCTCATTTCTAGTCCTTGCTCATGTCTTGTAACTCAAGTCTCATCATATCTCACGTCTCGTGTCTCATATCTCACGACTCATGTCTTGTAACTCAAATCTCATCATATCTCACGTCTCGTGTCTCATATCTCACGTCTCGTGTCTCACTCATGTCTCACGATTCATGTCTTGTATACTCAAGTCTCATCATATCTCACGGCTCGTGTCTCATGTCTCACGACTCACGTCTTGTAACTCAGGTCTCATCATACCTCACGTCTCGTGTCTCATGTCTCACGATTCATGTCTTGTAAACTCAAGTCTCATCATATCTCACGGCTCGTCTCTCATATCTCGTAACCCTTAAGTCTCATGTATCACGACTCATACTTCCAATTTAATTCCTAGTCCGTGTCTCATGTCTCATAACTCAAGTCTCATCATGTCTCACCTCCATCTTCTTTCTCATGCCTCTTATTTATGTCTCAGCTCTCTCGTCTCATGTTCCCTGTCTCATTTCTAGTTTGTGCTTTTCTCAGGACTCATGCCTCCCATCTCATTTTTCATACTTCGTGTCTCTTATCTTATATCTCAGTCTCATGCCTCACGACTCTTCTGCCTCCTGCTTCATTTCTAGCTCGTGTCCAGTGTCTTGCATCTCATGTTTATAGTTCCATACTTCATATCCCACTTCTTATATCTCGCGTCTCGTATCTCATGCCTTTCATCTCGTCTCTCCTCAGTCTCTGTCTCATCTCTCACGACTCGTCATTCCTATCTCAAACCTCGTTTCTAAAAAATCCATGTTTGATGTCCCATGCGTCCTGTCTCATTTCTAGCTCGTGTCTCGGCCCATATTTCAATTATCTCAAGTCTTATGTTTAATGTCTCATGTTCTGTGTCTTATATCTTACTCCCAATGTTTCATGTTTCATGTTCCATCATGTTACCATTCTTGAAGTCTCATGCGTCAATATATGACACCTCCATTCATAAAGACAAATATGAATAGAAAAAAGAACATTTTAACGTAAGTACAATATTGAAGGGTATCGTCACGAAAGGATTTTTTTTTTTTTTTTACTATGATACGACAGATACAAAGCTTATGAATGATTTTCATTACAACACAACATACGGACATATGTATATAGGTAAAACGCACAAATAGACGAAAGTCGTGCGCGGAATTTTTATAGGGCCTACTCAATAAGATCCGTAAAGGTCATTTGTTATTTTTCTATCTATATTTCATTAACACTTATCTTCATAAACCTCATTAAAAAAGTAAATAAATGCTTACCACAGCAGTATGAATTTTAATTCGCGGGAAGTAAGTTATGCAACATTGAGTTGTTTCCTTATGTTGTCATAATGTATCATTAATTTAATATTCCAATATCCCTTCTTGTTAAATCGCTTCTTGAAGCAGTCATGCTATCAGAAACTTTTACATGCTCATACCGGTAAACCACATACTTTGATTTTCATTCGAAATGATTCCACCCCCAGGCCTGTAAAGTATGGAGATCGGAAGCCAATGCACTTTCGCACGTCCTGGAGTCCCATGCACCTCGAGAAAGAACAACTTGAAGCCGAGCCGCACACCTACGAGTCGGCGAGCCAGGGCAGGGTCAGTTTTCACTCCTCACCAATCCGTCGGGCTTCTACCCCCGGCGGTCTCTCCGAGCACCTCTACGCCGACTACGACGAGTTCCACGACGTCGATGTCAACGTTGACGGCGACGACGCCATCCTCCTGAACTCGCCTTCGCAAAAGGTGCCGAACGGTCGGCTGGTGATGGAGGACGAGAACAGGAACTCCTCCATTATGGTCGTCAACGAGCTCTACAATCCGTCCTCGCCGGCGTTTGAGTCGATCATACACGACGACGGATTCATCTACGAAGTGGGAGGGGACTTTACAGCGTCCAACGCAGCAGAGAACTATCTGTACGACGAGCCGTCACTAGAAGGAACGAGCAGCTCCGGCGAGCACATCTACGAGCCGGAGCCGAACATGGAAGTCACACTCCACGTCGATGGCGATCCTCTTTACAGTACGGCGGACTACGCCGAGGTTGACGCACGTGACAGTGGCGTAGGTACGATGACGATGGACACAGATTTGGACGACAGGGAGGGGAGTTTAACGATGGTAGAAAACGAGCTCTACGTACCTGCCGACAGTCGAGGCGACAATGATTGCCAGGAACCAAATGATATCATGGTCGACAATGTTCTCTACCAACCTCACGATTCTACAGTAAAACCAGACAGAATCCTCAAGGCACTTTAGTGTATCTAGTGCGCAAATGCTGCTGCCTCAAAAGAAAACTGTGACAAACGTTCTTCCTCCAGAATTCAACTACGGTTTTACTATATACCTCTTTGTGTCTGCAAAAAATTCGTTAGGACGCCATGCACATCGTCAATGCTAGTGTTATTTTTTTCTCCTGTTTCTTACTTGTTTAGATAATATTTTTAAAAGTCATTGTGTCTATCAGTGGTCTACTAAGAGTGTAAGGAATGACAATGCCTGTGAACATTTTCAGTTTCCGTCCAGAATTTGCGAAGATCGCTCGACACTTACCTTAAGTCATTTTCTGAATCATCAAAGTTAGTGATTAAAACGGATGGATGATGAATATTTTCGATTGTGCATGGCGACGGAATATTTTTCATTGTTTATTTCAAAACAATTTTAATGACTTGATTGCCCGGACTTTTTATCTACAAGTTTTGGAAGTGAGAGCTCTTAATTCTATCAAAATGCTCAAAATACATCAAAAAGTTTACACAGTTACATGTGAGCTGGATTATATATTCTGAAATACTCACACTTGCTGAACATGTGCGTACTTGACAATACAACTTCGAATGTCATCGACTGCACACCAAGTCCTTTGTGAACTTCGTTATAATAGCAACCATCCCCCTACTTTTCAGGAGTGCCCAACCTGGAGTATTTATATCTTAGAGGGAAAAGGGAGTAGACTTTTTAACAATGTATGAAATTACGCTCTTCACTTGGTTATAATAATTTCAACAATAGACGACTCGGAGGCACTCTGGACCATTAAAGAAAATCAAAAGCAATTTTTGGAAAGGAGTACTTGCATATCTTTTATCTATTAAATCTTGATAGTCTGACCGAAAATCGAAACACGCTATATTGGCAGATGCTTTCTCCGAAGGAGAAATAGACAAGCAAAAATTAGGAGGGTGTTTTATGTTGTTTGTTTGTTTGTTTGTTGTTGTTTTATTGCGGTGTTTAAGTTCGGTTCAATACGATGCAGTGCTTGTTGAATATTCAATGACATCACTTGCATTGTTACTTTTCTCTGCTGCGTTTTCGTAGCAAGTTTGTCTTCAGAGACTATGTAATCATTACGGGGCTGTCTCTTAGGGGTGTCATTTTCGTTTTCAATTCATCAGAGTTATGAACATTTGTAATCCAATATTTCTCATATGTGATATTTGTGATGGTTGGTAATGTTGCTGTCTCTTCGGCACATGGCATGATAGAGCATGTTGTGCTTGTCAACATGTTTTTCATTATGTTCGCTGCAGCGTCGTCCATTCAAAGAGGTACATGTGTGTGTATGAAGCATTATAGTCGGGCCTTATGTGTTTGCCGGTAGGAGATGAAATTCCATGTATATCAAATATTAATTTGTTTTATAAGAAAATATAATACGCAATATGTATCATTGTATCTTTCATACTAATGCCAAATAAAGCAAATACATTTCGCCATCATGCAATTTAACAGAAATGTAAATGTATTTTAGCAATCTATCCTATAATGGGTAATAACTTTATACATGTCGCTAATATCATATTTGTAAACACACGAAGGCTAAGATGAATCAGAAGTCATATTATATATTTTGTTACAGGAATAGCAATGTGTATATATTTGGTCATTGGACAGCAAGACAACGATCTTGCACAAAACACGCCATGTCAGAAGCAAACATGTCTTTACAAAAAGACTTATTATTTTTAAATACTTGTTATCTTTATTTGTCTACATATTATTGTATATTTTCGATCATGGTAAAAATGTAAATATTATTGTATATCATGTCAAAGTCACCTTGCTGCATTATCCATATTTGAAGATAAATACATTTCTATCAAACTTCAATGCATTATTCAATGCAGTAATTATCAGGTTACTGTTAATCGTGATGAGACTTAACGTGGTGAAAGTAATGAACGGTCATTTTTGTTTATTTGTGAAGAGAGTGATATGACACTGTGTGCGTAAAACGTAGAAATATCAACAGTGCTAATAATGGCAATGATCAATTTAGTTCCAACAATACTATGATGTTTTAATCGCCATGATTGTCATCATTGTCAAGGCTTTCATATCTAAAATCAATTACAAACATTACAATAGTCAAACATAAAATACATGTGAATAAAATGAAGTGATGGTGATGATGATGATGATGATGGCGATGATGTGTATGTTTGATAATACTGATATCAGAAGATAAATTTATCGGAAGCTTCTTCCTTAGTATGGGTCTCCTCTCTTAATATGAGTCTTCTCTCTCTCAGAGAGAAGAGAAGAAACTGTCGTCTTCTAAGATGTACTAAAATTGCTGCTCTTTCGGAGAGAAGAAAAAAACAACTATCGTTTATAAAGAGATTAGTCGAAAACGAAAGCCCATTTTGAATAAGAGTAGTGAACTCGGTGAAAAATAACAAAAATTGAAGGACCATTTAGATGCTAGGCTATAAAATGAAATTGACATGATATCCCAGGACTATCTGAAGAGAAAGAGAAAAAAAAAAAACCAAAAGCCAATAAATGAATGGTGCTATTTAAATAATAATATCATTAAAGGAGTAGTGGCCTGAAATGACACTGCAGTCGTTATTTTTTTATTAAAAGATAAGAATGCTGAATATATCAGAACCCTGATGCTTTCTGTTGTTAGATCATGAAACGAGTATGACTTGTCCAACTTTATTCAGCTTGAGAAATATAATGCGCTAATGCAATTTCTCTGAAAGCGACCAATCTGCCTATGTCGGTACTGCTCTCTTTATTGCAAACTTCAAGTCATGATGCACAAGCCTCGATGTTTGATAGACGGATATTACGACGTTGCTTGTTTATGAGGAATCGATATACACTGTATAGTCATAACATTAGAAATTAAAGGACAAGTTCACCTTCATAAACATAAGGATTGAGAGAATGTAGCAATATTAGTAGAACACATCATTGAAAGTTTGAGGAAAATCAGACAATCCGTTCAAAAGTTATGATTTTTTGAAGTTTTTGTGCAGTACCCGCTGGATGAGAAGACTACTGCAGTGTATGAATAACTTAGATGTCACGTGCGTACAACAATATAAGGAAAATATAAAGAGAATTTCACAAAATTCCATCTTTTGAAAAAAGTACACATCCCCTGACTCGTTACCGATACATGTTATGGGTAATATTATTCCCCCTGCCCTTAGAAAGAGGCAAGTCAATTGCTCTTTTATTATGAGAAAAAAGTGAAAATATGTTGAATTTTCTTTTATATTTTCTTTATACTGTTGTACGCATATGACTCACAAGCTGTAGTAGTCTCCTCATCCTGCGGTTCCAACACAAAAATTAAAAAAAATTCATAACTTTTGCATCGATTGTCCAATTTTCCTCAAACTTTCACTGATGTGTTCTACTAATATTGTTGCATTTTCTCAATCCTTATGTTTATGAAGGTGAACTTGTCCTTTAACCTCCTATTTACCCACTTTCAAGAAAGACAAAAAACAAGAGTGAAAAAAAAAATGTCTCTAGGCACCGTTTTATCAAAAGATATAATAGACTGTATTTTTTTTTTACCACACAGGCTGCCATAGACTTATGATAGAAATCAACTATGTAACTCTTCATAAAACAGGGCCCTGGTATTATGGCTAACAAAAGGTCGTATTACTGTAACAGGTTGATCCCAGCTGTGTGACCATCTCACCCGCAGGGGGACATTAAGTGACCTTTGACGTCATCGCCAGTCACCTCGTGATGCTGAGCCCCACGTTATGTGGAATTCTCTGACAGGTTCCACCTTAGGGAGAGAGAGAGGGGAAAGACTTGGAGGAGGAGAGAGAGTAATGTGGTAATTGTAAGAGAAGACAGGAGAGTGTTGTCACCGGAGACAGAGTCACGCCGCACAGTCTGTGGGCCAGAATTTCATTTCATTTCATTTCATTTATTAGGTTTCAACACAAATCATACAGTGTTGTGTTTACAACATCCATCAATGACAATGTAAAGTGACATAAAAATTATAAGTTATAAGTTCAGTATATACACAAAGCATTAACATAGCATAAAATCAATTGAAATTATTCTAAAGGGTACATTCATAACGGATAAATAAAATTGCGTGTGGAGGGAACCTACATAGAAGCAAATGCTTGTAGGAGTAGGTTCTCCGAAAGAAAATCAACACAGGCTGTTACACTCACACACACACTCTGCACGCACGCACGCACGCACGCAAAGTGCTCCAAAATGATATTCCATACTACCTTTTGCTAGAAATAAAGCATTCTGTGGTAAAAAAAAAAGGGGGGGGGGGGGAAGAAGCGCCTGGACATAATGTAAAACGCATATGAGTTCATTATGGTGTTTTTTTTCAATTGGACACTTAAAACATTCGAATTATACACAATACAATTTGCAATCTTTGTAACATTTGACTTATTTTTACCTCAAAGGTTGACGTGAAAGAAACTTGGTTTACACGATAAAATGTATGTCCGCAATCAGTAATTACATCCGTAATACACTGCCAATGTATAAGATAGTGAAGATCGATGATCCCCTCCCCTTTTTCATTCATTTTCTTGCCAGATTTGAAAAAAAAAACAAACAAAACAAACAAAAAACAAACAAACAAACAAACACAAACGAAAGTACGGGTAGCACGGGAAAATAGAACCACACTTTTCCAGTATCTTATTCTAAGTTTCTTCGAGCAACAATCCTGGAAAGTGAACAAAATCAAACAAATTTTGTGTTCATTTATAACACAATCCCCCCCCCCACACACACACACGCACACACGCACAGACACACACACACCCAAGTACGCACACACACAAGAATAATCAGCCTATTTTTTACGATAATTACCCTATTAGAATACTTGTATCATGACCATTTTGACTATTTAACAACAGAATTGATGTACAATATTTTGAATAGTAATCATGAAGCTGTTCACTGTCCTGTGAATTTCTCTCATTTTCGGACTTTATAGTTTGAGCTCTTTCGACTATTTCATCAACAGGTATACGAAATACTTCATTGAGTCAGATTTCAGCTTTTTAAACAAAAATGACACATGCCTTGCAGTGTGCAGTGTTCAGTTTAAAGGGACTGTACAGTACTGGTTGAGGTGGGGATTCATGTTTTGAACATTCCTAAGTGAGATAATGAGAAACCTCTTATGAAATATGAAAGAGCATGTAATTTCAAGAAGGATTCAACGTTTATTTGATGAAAATTGGTTTTCAAATGGCTGGGATATAAAAAAAAAAGAAGTGATAATAATAAAAGGCGACAGGCCACTCCTTTTATTAGGATCTCTTTGTTTCACCTTGTTTTTGGATATCTCAGCCTTTTCCAAGCCGATTTTCATCAAAAGCTTTTGATACCCCTTAGAATTGCATGCTCTTGACATCTCATAGAGTGGTTTCTGAATATCTCGCAAAATATTAATATCTCAAATCCTCACCTCAACCAGAACTGTACACACCCTTTAAAACAACATTAACAACAACAACAACAACAAATCAAAACAAAGCAAGGTACACCTGTAAGCCTATGTGCAATAATAAGAAAACCATTACATGCAGCTTACGAGTGATAGACTTTCATGACAGCATTTGATTGGTAAAACAACAACAACAACAACAACAACAACAAAACAAAAAGACATTGGAAAAGGTCTGATGGAGTTCAGTGCTAATGCCCCTTTTGATTAGGGTATATGACATTAACTTTTTGGAACTCATCAGAGCAAAAAAAGCTAATTAAGGGATATACGGAAAGGACATTCCTTCGACGTCTCCCCGCCCACAGAGTGCGTTGCAGACTCATTCCTAGCAACGTCACATAAAACTGCGCAGATACGCCTCCAGAGGAAAGGCTATTTCGGGTTCAGGAATTACGGTCCGTCTTTACTAAAGGAATCATGAAACTATGGTCATTAGTCACGAAGGACAACGAGAAATTATGAGGAATTACACAAGAGCTGCATCCACATATTATAGCAGCGTGGTCAGGCATAATAATGCAATTTAGTTTATTACATCTGCGAGACGTGACGGAAATTGTGTATTGCGCGTGGTTTTCAGCAGAAGTAATTTTACTGCTCAGCCAAAGGCAGCAGCTGCTCTCACTGGCTCGGAGCTGCTGTACAGTTCCACTTGAAATTCTTTCATCCTTCTCTTCTGAGTCTTCTCTCCTTCCATCTCTCCCTCTCTCTCTTTCTCTTTCCGTCTTTCTTTTTTTTCTCTCTCTGTCTGTTACATCTCAGAAGCATGAGTTTAGTCAACTCTAACCTTGCAGTCTCCTCTTTATAATTAACCCTTTCATTGTTATCCCATTTGTCACTATGCAAAAAAAAAAAAACAAAAAAAAAAACAAAAACAAAAAACAAACGCCCGAAGCCACCCGTCCGTTTTTGTTTTATATGCACGTAGTTTTAAGGCCTCGATCGGCACGCAGAGCACGGTATAACGGCAACCATGGCAACGGTCCGATTTGTTGCTATGGTGCGTAAAAAGGAGCCATGTCTGGTTCTGTTAAAAAATTAAAAAAAAAAACAAAAATCAACAGTTCGGTACAAAATAACCCACAATTTCATTCTTATGTCAAAATCAACAGCAACAAAATTACTATTTGTAATGATATTGAAGATATATTTTGTAACAAAATTATTAGCGGGGAAATAATATTGTATCAGAACTAGACATGGTTCCTTTTGGCGCACCATATAAAATAACCGGACCCTTGCCGTTACCTCGGTAGGACCTTATTTCGGTACCTTGCTCGGTGTGCCGAGGCCTTTATGCTTTACGATTTGTTGTTGTTGTTGATGTTTTTTTTTATTCATTAGTTATGTAATTTGAAAGATGTAAAGGTCAACAAAAGTATGTCAGACTCCTCTGACACACCATTCTCTCGTAAAATCAGACTTTCAAACAATAACTTAAGTAATAGACAAAAGATGCAGTAAGGTATTTTACATCATTTAGAAAGTTGTCGAAATCAGAGCAATATTGCCGTACCTTGCAGTGAACCAAAGGCCATTATGTACAGAATCTTCAGTTGCTAAAGTGTTACAATCTATCCAAGTTTTATAACCATCCTCCGAGATGAATCCCCTCATGTGAACGGGATGATCATAAGGTTACTATACAGAAATAAATTAGTTCAAGTTCAAGTTCAAGTTGATTTATGTCATTTCCAACAAAATAATTATGAATACAATGAAATGTTCGCATATACATAAAAATGTCACGAAATCAGTACAACAATGTAATAAAGATAATAACATGTAATAAAGACACAGACAAATTATTAACAGAGATACAAATAAATGTTATATCAAAATGGTAAAGTCAGAAACAAAATTGTTGGAAATGGAGGGGACTGCTAAAAAGCAGACCTTGTAGTATACAGTCCCCTCATAAGAAAACAAAATCGAATTGCACAAAAAAGGGACAATTTGCCTAAGCGATAGAAAGAAAGACAGAGTAGTACACACATACATGCACACACAAGGACGCACATTAACAATCACGAGGCAGCTCTCTTGTAAGGGAAGAAAAGATATAGATAGAACGATTAGTGAGAAAGGTATGGCTATGAAGAGTCCGAGGTGGACAAGAAACGGGGAAGGAGAATGAAATGGTGGGTCATAACAAGGGCACTAGAGGCACAGAAGCAACAGCAATTTTAAAAATTGTTGCTGCTATGGCGTTCCCCCTTTCCCCTTTTCTGAGCAAATCCTAGACACTTACTTTATACTAAATTAATGTTATTAAAGATTGATAAAAGACGTGACATTTGTAACACTAGAACCACTACATATCAAATATTGACGAATAAACGAGAAGTTTGTTACAATAAATTGACCAATTTCGAATAAGAAACATGTGCTAAGTTATTTTATTCTCAATTACCCTTCTTTTGTAGATCAGTCTTCTTTTCTTTCTCTTCTTCTACCTCCTCCTTCTTCTTCTGCTCCGTTTTCTTCCCCTTGTTCTTCTCCATCATCGTCTTTTCATCTTTACTTTTTTTTTCTACCTCGTCTGCTCTTGTTCTTCTGTTTTTCTTCATCATCTTCTTCTTCTTTTTCTACTGATTATTAATTGCTTTCTTCTCCTTCTTTGGTACTACTTAATGAATCACAGTAATTTCGAGCGGCATACATGGAAAACAGGTACCGGTGACTTTGCTTGTCATTGTTTTTATTGTTCTCTTAATAAAGTTGTCATTTTTTCTCTTTCTCTTTTTAATGCTAAGGCAGTCCAGCGTCGCGATTCCCACTGCTTAAAACTAATTTTTACAAGTAAATTACATTCATTTCTGGTTAGTTTTCCCTTTGTTTGAGTTTAATTTATTACCTTGGCACATTGAACGTATTTTACCCCTTTTTGAGTTACCTTTTTCATACATTACACATGGGGGATTTCTGTAGGATCATATGGCAGTAACTGACACTATAACCTAACTCCAGCCGAGTTTTACCTGCCCACGTTCCTTTCGCGGAAACACGCCATCACTCGTCATAAAGTGTCAATGGCATGATGCAACACCCAGAGGTGCTAAGGAAGTCCGCTGAAAAAGAAATTCAGTGGAGAGAGAAAGAAGGGTGTGGGGGGGGGGGGGGGTAGGCCTAAGCAAAAGAGAAGGCAAGAAAGAGAGAAAGATTGTGTGTGTATTTGTGTTATGTGAGTGTAATGTCCTGTGTGTGTTTGTGTGTGTGCGTGTTTGGGTTGAACCTGATATTGAATGGAATTCAAATAAAGAATATCATAAAATCATATCGTCTGTCTATGTCTGTGTCTATAATACTATTGTGTGTGACACTGACAGGACTTTGTCTCACAAGACAGCATCACCACCGCGTGAGTCACTGCTCGTAGAAAGGTAATCTCCTACTTTGAGCCACATGGAACCCGAGGCGACCGAGAAAGCAGCCAAAAATAGGCCTTTCTCCGGCCCCTTGGAGGATTTCTTAGACTAGCACCAGATGACGAGGTAACGGCGTAACACTTTTCAAGCTTTGTGAATTCGTGTCAGCTTTATGCTCCGACGTTGCTAGACGACGATTACTACCCGGTAATACAATTTTAACTTCATATTAATTTTTCATAGGCCTGGGCTATCCTTGCTGTGTAAAAGATTCCAATTTTGAATCCCCGAAATTGACTGATTTGTAAGGAAGTAGTATGTCTCAACATGTCGATAGACCGCGCAGTGCGTACTAGTAATTTCGCTGGAGAATGTTTTTGTATGCCCATGGCTACTTCTAGCGTAGGGCCTACATTCACTGAATTGCCTTCGTTATGTAAGACCAATGTTGACATTTTTATTTCCACTAACGGATTATGAAAAATGTGTCCAGTTTACCCGCTTGTTGTGTCGTGAAAAAAAAAAAATCGAAAAAAAATCGAAAAAAATTGTTTAACCTCGTATCTAAACGGACACGCTTATTGGAATCGACAAGTTTGTGAGAACATTGATCAATAATTCTTCCATTGTGCTAGCCACATAATTACAATTCTTTTGTATTGTCAACTCATACTGGAAAGCAAAACAAGCCTTGAACTGAAATGAATTTAATCAAAGCAGAATGAAGGGTTTTAATTGTTCTCGTGACAACGTTAGTGTCCCGTTTCCTCCCACGAAGAAAACGAAACAAAATAACAAGCACCGCGAAAAAAGCGCAAACACACACACACACACACACACCCACACACACACACACACCCACACACACAAACACACACACATAAACCCGAAATCTTTTTTTGCCATAAGCCTTCCGTAGCATCCGCAGTCCCTGAAAATTGTATAATGCCTTTAATCTTTCAAAGATTTCATCTTTAGAAAGGCATGTTTTTGCGCATTATGTTCATATTCCTGTCTTGAGTATTTCGTGCCATTTAAGACACTATTGAGTCAAGGACAAAGACACGTCGCTTGTCTTTCTCAGAATAGATAGTTTTGTAGAAATCGGACTGGCAGGTGTCATGATCTCGTAAGATTCATTCGCATTTCCTCCAAGGCTCTTCGCGAGAGCAGGATCTGTCTCCTCGATAATGACTGGCGCGTCACAGTGTGCAACATGCCGCTGCCTACACTTTGAGTGCTTAAAATGTTAAAGGGAAACTATAATCCAGGTTTAAGTTGACTTGAAGTCCTCGTTATAGTACCATTTGAGGCGAACAAATGAACTTTATAAATTTGATTTAAGTCGGACAATAATAATGAAAAATCACTCATAGTTGCATTTTATATAGGGTTCTCAAGAGCAGTTACATCGGTCAAACTCGAGCATGCAATTCAAATGATGTTGTTAGCATCTTACGGAATATCCATTGGTAACTAAAAGTCATGCATTTTGTGAATTATACTCCCCTTCTTTCAACTGAAAAAAAGAAAATAAATGTACCACGGGATTCTTGCAAGAACGCAGGACACTTTTGGAGGGGGCCGGGATTGAATCACATTTCTGACTTTGAAATTAAAGTTTTGCTTTTCCACTTGAGTAATTTTACTCATTGCAGCACACGTCACCGTGCATTTACTCCTTACTAATTGAAATCTGCATAATGAAACACTTTTGCTGTGCGCGTACAGTATGTGTGTGTGCATTTGTGTTTGTGTATGTTCAATTGGGGGCGCTGTGGCATAGTGGATAAGACTCACGACTCCCGAACGGAGGACCGCGAGATCGAATCCCGCCCAGTGCTTACGTCCTTGGACAAGATGTTTTTACCCACAATGTCCCTCTCGACCCAGGTGAATAAATGGGTACCTGGCAACACTAGGGTAATAATGATAGCAGGGCCCTCTGGCAGTGGCAACACTGAAGAGGCTACCCTGGGTAAATAAGAGCTTATTATTATTATTATTTATTATTATATGTTTATAATCGCACTTATCATTTCTTATAACAAGGTAGCGAACGGTTGGACATACACATGTAATCTGTGTAAGAGATGTATGCATGACGTCATCTCGGTAACCGTTATGCAGGCACAGGGTGACCATTCTTGTTTGTTGTTGTTGTTATTATTTTGTATACGAAACTTAGAGTCCTCGCAAGCTTTCGGACAAGCACGTTTAGTCATTACACATCAGAGAGAAAGTACAAATAAAAAAAAAAACAGATAAGGCTGGCAATCATTACCAAGGGTGTCCTATTTAGCATGACTGTGCTCTCCGTAGTTACCGTCATTGTTTCATCATTTCTATTGCTTTCATCACATTTTTACGAAGCATACGTGTGTCTTGCATAAACATTATAATCATAAAGTCTTACATATTGTATTCTTTTCATGTTGTTTTGCTTATGCGTTGTATGGAAGTCGTGGGGTAATCAAGAAAAGGATTGAAATGAAATTTATATAATTGATTAGTATCATGATTATCATCATCATTCTATAGCATTGTCCGGTCTCTATATTTAAACATATAAGTAGGACCTATAGATGGACACTGTCGTTGCTAAAGAAATAAACAAATCTCGTCTTTGACCAGATGCACTTGACGGGATTTTATCACAGGATCTTTGTCAAAGATCCGGGGGCGTTTCATGAAGCGTTTTGTCGGATATTTTCTTTCTGTCAAATTTGCTTTCAGCCAATCAGATGACAGGATTTCGATAGCTTATAACAGTTTGATAGAAAAAAAAAAAATCCGACGAGTTTTATGCAGTGCTCTCCCTCCCCTCCCCCCCCCCCCCCCCCCCCGCCCCCGGTCTAGCGTTAGGAGAGAAGGATGTCCCCATTGAATCGATCTGAATTTGCTGCCCACAGGGGCATATTCGCAAACCACGAAATCCGCAGGACTGCGAGAAAAGCATTGCTCGTCAGCGAACATGTACATCGAAGCGTACAGTGTACTCTCCTAGGTATTAACGTTCGGCTCCAATCGATATTCTTCGGCTGTGTGTATGTCAGTGATAAAGCTGTACACAATGCCTTTACGGGGATTCCCGAAAACAGCCGAATCGGGTCAGCCTTCACATTGCATGGTATCCTTACGCTCCGGGGTCTTTATTGTAGCCGAGGGCCTCCAGACGTCCACCATTATACCACAACAGACAATCATGGCCACTATTGCGCACAATGTCGTCACAAGTGTTACTCATATTCGCAAGAGAAGGACTCGCCAAAGATGTTGACAAGATTAGATGGAATTGGCTCTGGCTAACCAGGATCACTTTGTTACGCAACTTCACGCAACATTCTCAATCATTGTTATACTAAACAATGATGACACGACCATGATGTACTTCTGATATCAATCCAGCGGGCAGCAAAACGATGGTAACAATGAAATAGAAGAGCGAAAGGTAGTGCCGAATGAGTAATGAACGATAACGAATGAATCAACTGCCAGAATTACGAAGAAATACGGTTGTCCTGCAGCAAAGGGTCAAGCACAAGTTATTTCTCAACAGTCAATCAGTGAGAGTACAATCAATTAGGAGTTAAACTATAGAATGCACGACAACATCGTATTAACTAATTTCCGAAGGGTTCTATTTCCTGGGCTCTCGAAACGATCACTTCCTTTGGACAAGTTGCAGTCATGACAACGCCTCCGCTTTCCTTGAATTCATTTCCGATTAAACTACAAAGAAAAAAGAAACAATAGTGCGTGGACATCGGTAAAAACCTCTCTAACTTCCGCCTGTACGTGGGTGCCTCGGACCTGCCGATCGAAGTCTAACGTTATTGCAGCTACTATCGTCTATCATAATCGTATGTACGAAGAAACAAAAGAATGTCATTAGAAATATCTCTCGTTTGCTGTCTTGTCATAAAGGAGTCCATAATCAACCATGTGATCAAACTGCTTTCTCTCTATCAAACAGCCACGTGACCAAATTGACCTCGCTTCAACAAACAGCCACGTGACCCAATTGCCTTGACTAGTGTACCAACAAGCTGGCAAGCAAAATAATCTAGCACTTCATCTTTAAATCTAAAAGGGAAGGCTAGTAACTGATCAGAGGGAATCAGTGGAAATGCTGCGAGATGATTGTTCCAATCCGTATTGGATTCATTCAAGAGTACATTGTATATCTATTGTTGTGTGAAAATTATTTGCTTCAGAATGGTCTCATATTCAAATAATTTGCAGTTTAATGCCCCGTCACTGACCAGGCATGCTTACCTGGAAACATTAAACTGCACATTACTTGAATATGAGACGATTCTGAAGCAAATAATGTTCACATAACAATAGATATATAATGTACTCTTGAATGAATCCCATAAGGATTGGAACAATCATCTCCGAGCATTTCCACTGATTCCCACTGATCAGTTACTAGCATTCCCCTGAGGATGAAACCTGTACAGAAAAAACAAACAAACATGAGCTCTGATTTGCTTGTTTGTTTGTTTGTTCTTTCGATTGTTGTCGTCTCGTGTTCTGTTTGTTCTACTTCGTTCAGAGCCAGAGTATTTAGGATTTTATATACCTTGTTATCTGTGATACGGAGTTTCCGCGGCACTCTATTAGTCAACCAGGTGACTTCAGCTAGACTTGACAGTAAGGTGAAAGTGGGAGGTCAATGATCTCAAGCGGTAACTCCCACTCAAGGAGAGAGAAAAAACAACAACAACATAGGATAACCTGTAAAGATAACATAAGAAGTTCTTAGTCATGACGCCCATACTAATTCATGGCTATGCTATCAGTCTGGTTATAGATAGAAAGTCAGCTTCCGGGTCGCGAAAAAAAACACACGTGCTCAGACACACGCACCTGCGTACACACACATTCACACACATACTCTGTATACGCATGCACACATAGTAGACACACACGCGCACACACATCCATCATGCATATATAATATACATACACTTATTTGTAAAAGAAAACAATTATTGTCAAATGTTGGGATGAAAAAAACGAATGGTCCCACAATATGTTCGCAAGAGAATGGAAGCATTTGATAAGGAAAGTAGAGGGCCGCATGTTACTATGCTTACGATAAAGAAGTTGACAACTATTACGGAACAGGTTTCTCATTGATTGATGGATATGTATTTGTTAACAAAAAATAACAACAAGAAAGTAATACCACAAAACTAATACTTGGATTTCATCATAATAAGCAGGAGATAAAATCAATTTCGTAGAGCATCATTCTGACCAAGAACAAATGTTTCGAGGTTGACGATGTATTTCTTTCCATGTTTCCAAATCGATCTTTGAACGGATTTTTTTTTTCTTGATTGAATACCAGTAATTCAGTTGAACCTAAATTGAGTTAAATCTGAAGCGAAGTGAACTTCAGTTCGGAGGAGGACCTTTATAAGCATGACTTTTTTTTTTTAAATGAGGAAAGCTCTCCTCCCCTTGAGTAAACCCCTTTCACTCCCCACACGCACTCATCCATGACGTACTTCCCACCGCCTTGAGGTTTCACACTCATTTAGTCCCTCCCTCCCCCACGCCCCCCCCCCAACCACATAAAAGGTTGGGCTGTATAGCTACAACAGCATGGAGTTTCTTTTGTGTTTGTTTTTATTTTATCGTCATTTTTGTTTTCATCATGAGGGGGTAGGTGAGGAGGAAGAGGGGAAGGGTTTTTTTTTTCATATAAAAGATGTGAAATCACAAGGTAAATTGTCATGATATCATGATAAATCAATGTCCGTCGCCCCAGACACAGGCTGCCTGTGTTAAGTGAGATTTTTTTTTTCTTTTTTAGCAGTCTCTTTTTTTAACGATTTTTGTTTGTGTTTGTCACCGTGTCTCGGGAATATCTTTTGCGGTCGCCGGGAGAGGAAGGCCCTTAATTTCTAATGATGGCCCCGACTGTAAGTGCTGCGACACGAGATATAATACGTAAGACGAGGTGGAAATGAATCTACTCACCCCTCACCGACCCAATTTTTCTAGTAGCTTTCATGGTCTTCTACAACCCTTGGGTAAATTGCTCAGCCCAAACATTTTCCCTCTCTCATTCTTCCTCCACCTCTATGTATGTATGTATGTATGTATGTATGTATGTATGTATGTATCTATCTATCTATCTATATATCTTCCCAGCATTACATAGAATGTCCGAGAATTGATTGTGCAAAGGAATGCCTTAGTTTTACAATTCGTTTTCTTCTTCGTAGAATTCTCAGCCAGTCGACCGTCCTTTTGCATTAGCACATGTACCAAATTGGTTACACATGTTTCTTTTGTAAATGGGAGCAAGCATTATGAGACATAGCGGGGCAAACAACAGCAACAACAACAAAATGATAACTGTATCCTCAATCTCCATGCAATTCTTGTCGTATTCAGGACGTACCTTTAGATCAGTGGTGAGGAGGATTCTTACAAATAGAGTAGATCATTCATTCGTTTCTAACGCATTGAATCTTACGCAGAAAATAAGACTTGCTAGCTTACGAATAATAAAACAAAAAGAACAACGACATCGGCAGCTGTTGATTTTTTGATGAGTTGTAATTTTTGAGGGGTTTATGGAGACACCCTTTCATAGGCAAAAAAAAATACAATCAGACATTTATTGAAATGCTGAGCACAAATGACAATAATCTAATCCTCCAATTAGGATGTTGGTCGGGGAGGTGATGGCAAATTAATAAGATATCAGTAACAACAAGTATTTTTTTTCTATTTTCCTCATCCGAGGTACTTTATTTTTCCACATATCTTCGCATATTTACAATCACATTATCTGCAAGTATCCAAAAGGCATTCAACATAATCATTATGACAGGAAAAAAATAATTAAAGGGTACATCAATGGTACCAACCAAAATAATTGCGTATTCTTCTTAATCCAATATCATCGAATCTCGTTTGGTTGCACTTCAAACTGATATGAAATCTTAATTCCGCTTTCAAATCTTCTATTTAATGATGTACATTGAACAAACATTTGTTTCTTTCATTGCGTTCTCTGACATAATTCCTGTAGACAATGAATTGGGCATAATTCAATAAAAGGTTTACTAATTTCATCTTTTTGTTACCTATATCATGTCCGAGAATAATGACTTTTTCATTGATATCTATTACAAGATCGAAAATATTTCGAATTAAAACCGAAACCACTCTCCAATTTATTTTGATTTTTTTTTTTGCATTTCAGCAAAAAATGACAAGTGGTTTCTTTACAATTACATACAGTACACAAATTATCATTCAAAATTTCCCATTTAAACAAATTGTCTTTACTGGGCAGTATTCAATGAAAATGCTTAAAATTGAATTGCTTTATTCTGTAACAACAAGTATGATAATGACAGTCAAAGTATTAATGATGATAGCAATAATTGGAGAGAGAAAAGAAAAAAAAAGAAAACAAAGACACAAAAGGCAGGGAAAAAGAGACGAAATGAGTACAAAAGGAAATACACATATGTATAAAGGTCAATTTAAGGATTTTTCCATTCTGCATTGATGTTATGCTGTTGAAAACACTTTGCAATTATGATCATTACCCTAGTCAGTGGATTCAAACTCTTACATTTATACATCACTCTCCTTTGGAATTTTCCAGCACCGTCGAAATCTCACGGTGCACCCTTGCTCATTCTAATCTTGTTTAGATCGTGCTAGATACAGGAAGTTCTAGGAGAGCTTCTGTGATTCCGGCGTAAATGCGTCGAGTGAAACCGATTTTCATATCGCAGTGTTTGGAATGTGAAGCCATGGTGTCAAAATCGGGTAGTACCGAAATCAAATAGCGCGCGCGATCTTATACTGTTTGAGAAATTAGCATTAGCGGGCCAATCCCGCGACTGAGACTGTAGGAGCTACCAAACGAATGCCTTTTGACGAGCCCCATAAATACGGGGCGTGGTTAAACAAAACTTCGTGATGAACAGATATCACTTTATCTCTTGGTGACACGCCCCTAGTACGAGGTAACTTGAAGTGGCTTGAGGTGCAAAGTAACTGGAAAGACTTGTAAATACGAATGTCAAACATTCTGGTCTTTCTTCAAAGTAAAACAGGAAATCTCTTACACATTTAAGGATATAATCGTGATTACATCTTAAGCCAGAGTTGATACTCAGCAATCTTAATTTCTTACTGAATCAAAGGACTTTTTTTTTTCAGTATGGGCTTGGCCGCCCTGTTATCATTACTACAACTTAGCTAATTTTCTTTCATATGTGGCCCTTTAATTTACATGTCTGTACAGGTGTGTTAGTTAGAGTGGCTAACAAAATGTTTTGTTTTCTTTCGGTAAATATACCAAGCACACACGTGTAATTTTTGTTTTGTTTTGTATTCCAAATTAGTATATGGGGGTAGGGTGATAGGTGTGAAGAAAATTAGAATTTTCTTCGCTTGATTGAATTATGGTTTGTGAGATTAAAGGTTACTGACGATTTTCGTGAAATGTT
Source organism: Diadema antillarum (assembly GCF_040938485.1). Lineage (NCBI taxonomy): Eukaryota > Metazoa > Echinodermata > Echinoidea > Diadematoida > Diadematidae > Diadema > Diadema antillarum. The sequence goes on along the minus strand of NW_027271015.1, from coordinate 165,104 downwards.
GTCTTTTCATGTGTGTATTTTGTGCAATAAAGCAGATATTTATGAGTTTGATCATGTTGATGAAGGTGGATTTATGCATTATGGGATTTATGTAGAATTTTGTATAACTGTTGTTTACATCGTATGAATTTTACATGAAATGTTTATCTGCATGTTAAACATAATGTGACTTAGCAGGTCAAGTTAGAAGATATAGCTGCCCTGTCTTGTTTGTGAATAATGTTCTTTATTTGATTTCATTCGATATCAGCATTATATTATAATGCTGATATCGAATGAAATCAAATAAAGAACATCATTAAAAAGTGTGTGTAGGCCTATTTGTATGCACTTGTGTGTGTGTGTGTGTGTGTGTGTGTGTGTGTGCATGACGTGAGCATTAGTTTTGAATTAAGACAAATACCGTCAGAAGATAAAAGTAAGGAACACAATAGTCGATGAAGGAAATTCATGTAGAGTAGTTTCCATCTCGCCCGTTGAATGTTCTGAAAAAAAGAAGAAGAACAAAAAAAAAAGACATTCCCAAGCCTAAACTTGCTTTCTTTCAACCTCATGATAGCTGAAACATGTATTTCCTAGACCCACTTTCCTCCCTTTTGCATCAACGTATTTTTCTACTGACGTCCTTTACCTGAGGGTCCCACACTCTACAAGCTTTGTCTTTATAGTGGGTCCCTCCATTTTTCTGAATTTGCGAATGCTATTTCATTTTCGTCACTCCAATTTTCATCACAATTTGTGATTATTATAAGGTTTCACAATTATTGTATACTCTTTTCAGTTTGTTTTGATTTGCTTATAAAACCTTATTCTCTGTTACCAAAGAAAGTGAAATGATAAATGAAATTAAAGTTGAACTGAATTGAAGTGCATTGAATTGAACAAATTTACTATCTAAAACATCTCGAGCATAATAAAGATTTTGTTAAAAGAATCCACTTTTGTGTTAAAGAAATTGCTAACTAAATTGATGTGTATGGTAATTATACACATATGTTTGATTGTCCTGATGGTATTATTTTTTTCCATTTCACAAAATGTCTGGAGATAAGACTACAGCTGCTATCACGACTTGTGTAAATCACGAGCTTAGACCGCGACTTCCGGTGCAAGTACAGAGTTTGGTCATGCGCAGATGCGCCAATGACAGGCCAGGGTTGGTGGGTTGAGGAGAAACTTTCGCTGAATCGCAGCCACGCATTTTGACTTTTCGCCGCGAGAAGGGAGAGTAAAAAGGGGAAGCGCTGAAGAAACTTAGCTGAAGAAAGAGAAAAAGTGTCGGCGGTGCTGAGCGTCTCTCAGCCAGTCATGAACCAGACGAGGTGGTGGTCATTCGATGTTCCTAACGGTCAGCACGTTGGTATACCGTCAAGCCTTCAGATGAATGCCATGTTTTTGCTATGTTTTGTTTCGTCTGTGGTGCAAGTGTGATATGATATGGATCGGCCTTCATCTGTCTTCTCAATTCGTTTGCAGCATACGATTTCAACCGACCGGACAGTGACCTAGACCACTTTTCCAATTTCCGAGACACTCAGCCAGTACCAGACGTAAGCTTTCTTCTTCCCCCTACCAGGGTAAACTGTTTCCCGGAGATGTGCCTCAGATGATGTGTGGAGCTTTCCTCCTATTCATATAAAAAATATATATATATTTTTTCTTACCCCATTAACTTTTATTTTCTGTTTCTACCCGGACCTATTTCCTGGACTAACCTCTTCCTCAAATGTGGACTTGCCAGCTTCCAAGAGACAACTTCTTGATCCTGTTTGCTCGGGTGCCTCTTTACTGCAAACGTCAGAATGCGTTCTGTTTGAGTCGACGATAGTGAAGAAAAAATGATCTTCACAAACAGATGTACTTCCAAGACAAATCTACCGATCTCTCAAGGAGGTTGTTTTTCTCTTCACTTGATTGTTTGCGTATCATGACGAACCTCAATTTGCTCCAACCGCGTCAAACAAACAATGCATTTTTATTTTCCACCGGATAACGTATAACTGGAAAGTTTGTGAACTTTGCACCTTTTTTTTCCACTGCCCTCGCTGCATGATCTACTTTATCACGAGAGAACTGAATGACATATCTTTGCACTGTTTTCTCTATGTACTTTTCTGGATGTGACTTTGCCATTGTTCGGTTTGTGCTATCTGATGAGCTTCCCTATTTTCTGTTATTACTGATGGAGAACGGAAGAGGGTAACATTGATCTCTACCAAACTTTTCTCTTCCTGCCTGGGACCGTTTGCACCGACAAAGCGGTGCGACGTTTTGCAAACATGTCTTCGTACAATTCGACTGGTAAGTATAGAGAAGTGGTTAACAAAGGTCAGCAATGACCAACACATAGATACGAATCCCTTGTTGTTGTTGTTGTTGTTGTTGTTGTTGTTGTTGTTGCTGCTGCTGCTGCTGCTGTTGCTGCTGCTGCTGTTTTGGGAACATAGTTTAGATTTGAAAGGTGTTTGTTAGATTGTGTGCTGTCGCGTGAAAGATTCATTAGCACATGCCGATTGACACGCTAATGCCGCTAATGAGATACCCGATAAGATGTAAATCATTTTCACTGTTTAACGGATTCTGGGAATATGTAAAGCCAGCAAAACATTGAAGAAAACAGAAACGATATTGAAGAAAACGTGTCTCCGATATAGGATGCTTTGTAGGAACAAGACAAGTCTTTTGAAACAGTCGAGGTAGGTAATTTTGCGTTAGTCACAGGTTGTTGACGAACGGCAATCATTCGCAAAATTAGGTGCTATAGAGAATGTTTAATTGGCCTCCGCTAAAATAGAAATTGGGCGCCGCAACTTCAGGTGGATGCCAATTCCAAACGAATCAAATTATTCCAGCCAAGATCCATTGTGAGGATGCTATACATACAGCATAACGAACTGCTGCTTTTTGTTAAACGTATACCACATGCACCACGCGTGATTTATGAAACTGACCTAATTGGCCAGAATTTCAAATCTGAAAAATGAACACATCAAAATAGTCAAAATTACCTATTAAGAAAAGAAGAACAAGGACATTTATTGTGACTATTTATATTGCTCTAGAATAGAACCACTTGTACCATTGTCTATTCGTCGAAATTCGCCAAATCTTTGAATAGATCAATAGATGAAACTTAGAATTAGCCATTCAATGTTGGATCGTGTTACAAGGAGTAGTGGGTATAAACCCCTCCCATCGAATCGTTTATATTCATTTTGAAAGCAATTGCAATGAATAGGTTTTTTATGAATGTTTCAGTGGATCCCAATATTATTCTACGATAGGGGGTTTGGTATTGTCACCTCATCTGCCTTGGAGGGATGTTATGCAAAGCTGACAAATACCCCCCCCCCCCCTTACCCATCATAATTCAATTATTCCATTATAAATAATGATGGCACACCTACAAGTTGGGACATCTATTGATAACTATTTTTGTCTATAACAATATATAATGTATGTATATCTATCTACATGTACACATAATAAAAACATTGTATGAAATCACGAGTTAAGGGCAAAATATACATCTATGCCGTTAAGAACACCAATATACTTCTTAAATGTTTTATTCTTGAATTTCCTTGAATGCTAAACTCCTCATCCAGACGTCTGTACAAATGTTATGAGCAGTGATTCGCGTAACAAATTAGTAATACTTGGGATGAAGGATATAGCAGTCAGATGATAGGTTATGTTAGGCTACCACACTCAGGTGAATGTTTGTTTTTGTTTTTTTCTTAAAATTATATTTATACGTCAGTTGCAGGAGTTTTGTTTTGTTTTGTTTTGTTTAATCTTATCTCTTCTTAATATTTGTTATCATTATTGCTTGAATGTGTGCTATTTTATTTTATTTATTTATTTATTTATTTTATTATTATTATTATTTTTTTTTTGGGGGGGGGGGCATTATGTCGATCAGATTCATGGCTGATGATTTCGGGTTCCATCAGGGTCGTCCATGTATACCTCATTTCAAGCTGCTAAAGCTTTAGTATATTCGGAATATTCTGGTGGGAAAACAACAACAACATTACTCCCAAGCAAACAGAACAAGGGGGCATCATCAGAGGTTCTTTCCTGCCGTTTGAAATAGATAAATTACTCTGCCTAAGAGAGAACTGCAGCAAATTTGAACTGGACGAATGCTGTGTCTTGTCCTTGCAATGTATAGTAATCTGTTCAAGAGGAGTAGCATTTAAGATATAGACCATTGTTAGTACTGATGATCCATTTGCACTATTGTTCTATTTTTCTTTTTGAATCAAGCAACGATCTCGAGTTCATGAAAACAAGGGGAGTTCAGTATCATTGTTGTTAGTTAGCGTTCTTACCTGCGATCAACCGAAATGTCAACGTGCCTGTATTAATACAGAAGGTACCCTCTGTCTTTTAATCATCCGCTCTGATGTGTTACACACATGCCTTTTCCTCTACCAATATCCGCCCTGTTTCCGGCAGATCAGCCGAACTATTTTGGTACAGGAATCATACCTGGGGTCATCATGCAAGCAGAGAAGAGGGGCAGACTCGAGGCTGGCTTGGTTTTATTGAGTTACTAAACCCTAATGATAATGATTGAGACAATGCCCCGCACTAGCGATTGATAATTTGAATGTTCCTGTCTGCTTTCATTGACATTTGTCGCCAGGCATTACAGCGCCATTCCTCTCCATTTCAACCCCTCTGGCTGGCCGATATCATTTGACATCAGACGCACAAAAGAAGTTTTTGAAAAAAAAAAATCGCTGTTCAACTAGTCACAAATGTTTAAATTCCCGTCTGATCAATGCTCTAACTTATTAAAAGGAAACCGTCCTTGAGCAAAGCAAAAGTTATACAATTTTTAAATCCAAATTACACGCAAGGATACAATTGTAAATTTAAATCCCATATTACTCTCTAAGTCATGTGTCTAACTCTATTCATTTTTCAGACAAAAATGGAAATTTGTTTTATATTGTATAAACAATGATGGGAAAACAAAACAATGTACTCAGACGTCATACGACACATAACACCTACACCCTGATCTTTCCAAATCAATAACAAAGTGTATAATTATATGTATGTAATGTGTATGTTCTGTGTAATGCTATGGGAATCTATTTAAATGCCTCCACGGTAGATCAAATTTGTGTTCAGATGATTTTGTTTTCAACTATAGAATTGCAAAAAAATCTTTTTTACCGAAATAAACGTAGACGATATGCAGGTTCGTCTTTCAAATAGATTCAATAGATGCTCAGCAGGTGTTTGAATGAGCACTGGGCAAATATTGTTCCTTATCTTGCTATAGCATAGTTACTATCTTGATAATTTTTAGATGGTATTTATTGATATTGCATTACAAAGCGATAACTGTGATCTCAGCGCCCTGCCAAGATTAAGACCACGTTAAGGTGTGAATCAGCCAGTGGTGTGTTGTGCTAGACCAGCGTCTACTTTACCAATTTAGATGGCATTACCAAGAAGTGAATTAGCGCTGTGTCACCTCGTTCAGTATGACGTAATTGAAATACACGAAAGTTCCTATGCAAAGGAAGGTGGGGGAGGGGCCGAAAAATAACTGACGCAGTAAAGCTGCTATTAAATGACAAACAAAATCAACATTGAGATTGCGCATTGAACAAAGAATCATGTCTGTTGTGTATTTTGTACGACTACAATACTAGCGTCACCATGAAGATTATGGCTTCCTTTACACCATCGGAAATGTTCGTAATAGTTTCACTTTATTGTACTGTCCTGCCATTCTCTTGGAATATCATATTTTTTGTTCAGCAATGTTTGGTCTCATGTATAGCCCAACAATGATTCATCAATATACCTCATATAATTGCCCACTGGATTTCAGTTTTGCCTATACTCTCGATCTCTGTCCCCAAGACGCTTTGGTTATGAACCAAAAACGATGGTAATCTTCTCCATTTCAAATGTGTTTGCCTCAGTCTAACTGGAAAATATTTTAACATGCAAAGGCAGTACTTCAAATGATTCATTATTTGATAGAGCCTATGTCGACTGGTCTTCGACAAGTATATGGATGTACATTATTGAATCGTATCTTACATCAGGAAGTATGTAGAATATTAGAATAATAATGACAACAAATAACAACCGTTGAAAGCACATAATATTAATTCATTCTATATCGAAAATTTTGTACAATCAAAATGCTGCCATGGGGAAAAAAACAAACAAACAATCTAGCGATCCACGTCCGACAAGCTTTGCTTTTTAGTGGATCACTATTTTTCATAATCGAATTTATTTTTCGCTCGCCCACGAAGTATTCATACAGTGTTTTTCCTAAATGTTGTACATGTTATATGTTGTTCTATAATTTGTCTCGTAAATATATTACATGAATCTTTTGCAAACGTTTGAACAATATTATTTCATCACATGTATATTTTGTACTATGTTTTTTGATTTTCGATGATTGGAAATAAACTATGATTGAATTGAATTGAATTGAACAAACAATAACGACAAAACAAAAGAAAAAAAAAACATAGACCCAACTATCATATCCGTGACAGTGATTGGTAATAATGAAATAATGTCAGATATTTATTTTAAGTTTTCAATTTGTGTCTACCGAATGACATGTCATTTAAAGGCGAAGAAAAATTACAGATATTTCATTTGTATATCATATTTTGCGACTGGACACCTCTAGAGCGGAATGCAACTTCCTCTTTCATATCTATTTTTTTCTGTCTGTCTTTCTTTCTGTCTGTCTTGAATCTATATTATCTATTCATCTGTTCATCGTTCTCCCGCTATAGGTATGCATGTAGAGACTATATAGATGTGTGTATGTGTGTATGCATGTATGTATGTATACATGTATCTATGTTTCCATCTCTCTCTCTCTCTCTCTCTCTCTCTCTATCTATCTATCTATATGATCATCTCTTTCTCCGATAGTTTTCTCTTGAATATAATCTCAAGAAATTAACTGTACCAGTTTTTTGATGAGGTGGAATCCTTTACACACCCTGAACGGGGTCATGAGGGGGGAAAGGCCTTATTACTAATGTAAAAACGGTGACAGTTCATGTGGTAAGCAGATGAGTAGCACTCCGCGAGTGACGTCACTGTGACGTCGTCAAGGAAGCGTTAATGACCCGCTGAGAGTATCCGTCAGATCAGATGTTTTATAATTTACAATGTACTGACATTAAACAATAATGTGTTCATTTTTCTTACTACATGTGTATTGCTGTGAAATTACTCCACTTTCTCAATGTTCTGCTCGCTTTATTTCCTTAGAGCAAGTGAAAATAGACTTATCCAGTTGGGGGTTGCGACTATGCACGTTGCATGTATTATCATCTCCCAGGGTGTAATACAATGGTTTACTTACTCTTAATGATGCACTTTATATAAGGCAACGAGAAGACTGTGGTGTCAAAACCGATCTCTCTCTGTACACTCTTGTAAAGTATATTAATCATTACATTGTAGTATAATTATGCCTCATGGGGAAGATTATTAGGGTAAGTATCGGGTCTGACAAGTTTACCGGATTTCAATTTCAATGTTAAAATTATTTTCGTATTTCTCGATAGAAAATACATAAAATATAACAAATTGTGATAAAACATAATATACAGCTTGGCTATACATGTACAAGAAACATGGTAGGCCTACATATGTGTCGATGTGTTGTTTCAATCAAAGTATAAAAGAGTGCTACGGAGAAATACTATTTTATAGCAAGCTTGTTGAGTGTAGGTCCCAACAAAAGCCTAGTGTGAAGAACAGGATTAGGAGCACGGGTACAACTAAAGACTAAACTAACACAAAAATACTATTAATGCTCGAAGTACAGAATATTCTTCTCAGATACAATAGAAGGAGAACAATTAACCACAGGCTACACACAATGCGGTTGCTCTGATAGTAGTGTGTATTTTAATAACTGGGGTGTGATAATGTGAATGCGACAGGGTGGCTTTAACGTTTTTATACGGCTTCCATTGAAAATACACGTGACTTGTCGAAAAATGAAAGACATGTTTTAACAATTCCTATATGTGATATTTTGGAAATTAAATGAATGCTACAATATTAGTAGAATACTTCATACAAGTTTGAGGAAAATCAGACAATCTGTTCAAAGGTTTTAAAAGAAAAAAAAAAAGGTTTAGTGCCGCCATCGCTGGATGAAAAGACTTCAACAGCTTGGGACATCACTGCAGGACAAGGATACAAATTATAGAGATAATTCCCCAAACTTTCATTTCATATTATAAGGTACACATTTCCTCGACTTGTTGCTGGCGTAATGTTGAGAGTGATATTGTTTTCCCAGTAAGAGATAAGTCAAGTGTTCCTGCATTTTGGTAGAAATATGAAAATATGCTGAATTCTGTAAATATTTTCTTTATAATAAGTATCGTCGTTCTGCAGAGACGTCACAAACTGCTGTATAGTCTTCACATCTAGTGACTTTTTGAATGGATTGTCCGATTTTCCTCAAACTTTCACTGATGTCTTTTACTAATGTCGCTGCATTCACTCACCGACAATTCACACATATATTCGGATGAACTTGTCCTTTAAAAATCGGTCTGCTCGACGACAGGTGGGATTAGGAATGATGGGGAGGGCCGTACTGTGCCAATTAGCCTCAACGAAAACCTGCACGATGACAAAGCAACTCGAATGAAAGAGGAATCCCCTGATTATGACGTCACCGCTCTGACTCAGGGGCAGGTATTCTGGGGAAGGTGATGATGAATATAATGGCCTAAAGATGACGGTTTAATCTGTCAATGAAAGACCATCCAGTGACCGATGCCTAATTGAATTTGTCGCGTATATACAACGGCAAGTACCTGACGCCGATTCCACTATAGAGCTCGCCAATATGCAGTTTGGACACTTATTGGACGATATACCAAATTATTTATGGAAATTAGATAAAATAATTATGACACTATAATAAGTGTCTAGCTTTTTGCTTTGATTTATATTTCAAGAAGAGATCTAAATTAGGGACAAAATTTATGTAACACATTGTTACATGGCAAGCTCATCTTCTTGTGGAGGAATTTTGACGTTGGGATTTTAACTCTACTTTCGGATGCTTCAATGTTGTCGTTTTATTCTCTGATCATCAAAAACATAAAAATACATGTGAAGAGACAACAACAAGGAGGATCCAATAAACCACATCAAAACTGAATTGACATGTAGAACTATGTCGTATTCTTTGTAGTGATAGTTAAATCGGACTGACCATAATAATTTAAGATACAGACCAAGAAGCAGAGTGGGTCTCTCTGTAACCCGGTATGTTGTCCATAATATTATGTTCATCTTTTTTTTCTGCCTGTGATTCCATAGCATATTCCCTTTTCTGTCTCTTGCATACACCCCACACATTCTTATTGCACGTCCTTAACTTTATGAAGTTGGATTCACCCCCGTCTCGATGGGGTCAACTATTACGCAGATATAAACATGACCGCAACAAATTTCGCCTGAGTTTATAAACTATATATAAAAACAGGTGCAAGAAAAAGTGGCTCTTCCTTAACAACAACTCAAATACAAACAGTATGTTTATCCATACTAAAATATCTACCAGCTGTTTGCCAACCGTAGGTTGATAGCTATACTATCGTCGGGAGCTGAAAACTTCCACAGGCAAAGAATGAGCACATGAGTTCGGACATAATTGGGGTCACGTGGCGACCTTCTTGATCCTGCGGCTAGACTTTTATGACAGTTTTATGCTTAAAGAATAAACATAAGGGGGATAGATATAGCTAAAACTGAATTGATTAAAGATTGCCTGCTACATAAATTCACTAGGCTGTCAAGTAAACCTTTATGAAGAAAACAGATCAAATTAATTTTTGGAAACATTGTTATCCTGACTCATTAATAAAATGATATTCATGAAGCGTTGATTATACCTTTCTTTTATTGCTTTGATACTGTATCTTTTTATTCCTATTGTTTATATTTGTAACTCAACACCAAGATGTCTTTAAAAATGTTCGTCAGACATCGATGTTCTGATTTTGGTATTTATGAAGCCGTCAGGTTTGGGGCTTTACGGTGTTACAAAAATGTCCCGCCTTATCAGAATTAAAACAACAATAAAACAAGCTAGCCAAGAAACGATAAGAACTTCTGTGTAGGGTCAGGAATAAACACAAAAATCAATTAAGAAAAGTTTAATTGGTCATTACTTCCCACTCCATCCCCCACCCCACCCCCCCACCCCCCAAAAAAAAAAAAAAAATCTACATTTCATCTACATTATTTGAAATTTTCAAAAGACATAGCAACAAGATCGACATTTGAATCGTTTCACATGTTCTCGGTATTATCTCTTTTTAGCCAAATCGGCTTCTCTCTTAGTCCGAAGTTCTTTTGTACACCCCTACACTATCAACTATTTTGTTTTTGTATGCTTATTTGTTTTTTGTTGTATGTTGAAAGATCTTGCCACAAATTACACACGCAATTCAAGCAGGCCCATACAGTTAATGATTTTAAACGTCTCTTGAACACACACCCCTCTACGTATCCGGGCAATTACCCCCAGAGGGCAATTACCCCCCGGCTAAATACTGGTTAGTGGTAAGGTTAGAGTAAAGATTAGGGTTAGGGTTAGGTTTAGGGTTGGGAGTTTGGGTTATGGGTATTATTAGGTTCAGGATTAGGATTAGGATTAGGGCCAGGGGAAGGGTCCGGGGTAATTGCCGAGGGGGTAATTGCCCTAGACCCATCTCTCTAACATGTCAATGGACCAGGCTTTACGCTGTATCTCACAGTTTGTCACTTTTGATCTCGTTTGTCTCTTTTTTTTTCTCTATTTGTTTCTCTATCTGTCTGTCTCTCTCTCTCATGTCTGTTTTCCTTCCTTTAATGTGCATAGACATATTAATCTATTTTTGTGTGTGTGTGTGATATGCATCATACAAAGTAGATGATGTTGATGATGATGATGATGATGATGATGATGATTATGATTATTATCATTAATAGTATTATTATTATCGGTTCAAATGTCTAAGATTTTATCAGAGAATTGTGGTAACGTACTTTGTGATAGATAAACTCGGACGAGCTTGGGAAATGATGCACAATGTACAGGTACGAGGCGAGTATCTATAGGAGCATGACTGCCTTGGTGGGTCGGTCAAGTGTCGGTCATGTCGCTTAGGCTTGCTGTGCTGTACGTAGACTCTTGTGTATGGACAAGAATTGTTAACTGTAATACTTCAAAGATTATGATGACTTGGGTTATGATATCAGATACTACACATTATACAGAGTTAAGGGGTAAATGCAACATGATGAATTACCTGTGTTGAGTCCATATTATACGTCCGTCATCATCTCTCAACCAGTCCTGTACGACTTTCGATGGGTTTTATGTGCAGGATATTCACTCGTTACTCATTCCAAACATCGATAACGCTTAGTTCCCAGAAGTCCCTAGGTACACCGGGTACATGATTGGGCAAAATTTTATCCGGCGCGTGCCTTTTTTTTTCTTTCTTTTTATCCTCATTAGACAAAAATACATTCTCAGTGGAATGACGTTCTTCTCTGCATGAACTATACAACAGAGTGTGTTGCATCAGTCGAGCTAAAAGAAATATACACTGAAAGGCACTGCATGGAAATGTACGACCAGGGAGGTGGAAGACATTCTCTCTTCCACCTCCCTGGTACGACGCAGTCGTGTGTGGAGTATTACCGAGAATGAAAGTATGATTATCGCTGAAAAGGTGTTTTAGATCATGGGTCATCAGCAGGTACCTGTTAAAGGGATGTTTTAGTTTTGGTTTGTTTGAGATTGGAATTTAGATTTTAGCAGTCTGCAAAATAATTAAACTATCTCTATGAAATATTAACTCTTTATGTGCCACGTTCGCACGTCCGACTCAAGTCAACGGCGTGCCAACTTCGCATATTCTGCTCAACAAACAAAGCCGCCAAAACCGATCGATAAATTGCTAATCCCGCGGTACAATCAAAGCGTTTCTCGCGCTTTTGTTCCTCTCACATACGGCTTTCATTCTATGTGGTGATTGACTATCAAGCGGTGTTCCAAACTAAATTTGCTTGTACATTCTAAGTTTCTGTCACTATTTTATGTGCAATAGTCATGCCTTTACAGTAATGTAGCAACTGGTAATTCAAAAGAAAAAAGAAAAAGAAAATGGAATTGTCATACATTGTATATTGGTGCAAAGGGTGCAAAGTTTGGCATTCCTCTTTAACTTTGCTAACTATTATGTCCAGCTTAACAGAAATTTGAAGAATTTATACAAATTGGAAAAAACAGATTTCTTTCTCAAAGCATGACTACCTTCGTGTCTCAGAATAATGTGGCACACAGGGGGTTTCCACCATGGCACATAAATAGTTAAAGAGCATAAAATATTCTAAAAGGAATTCAAAATTTGTTTGGTGAAAATCGGTTCTGAAATGACTGATCGAGATATCAAAAAACAAAACAACAAACAAAGAGGTCGTAATAAAAGGTGGGACCTACCTTTAACCACGACCACTTTGTTTTACTTTGCTTTTTTTATCTCTCAGCCGTTTCAAAACCAATTTTCTTCAAATTAACTTTGAATTCCTCTATAAATCGTATACTCTTTGATATTCAATTAGAAGTTTCTAATTATCTCGCAACAAGTTAAAATCTGAATGCCCCATCACAACCAAAACTACACTATCCATTTAAGTTACAACGTTAAAAGAGTTTAAGGAAAGGGCTCTGTAAATGAAGAGAATAAGATGGGTAATCTCTGTTGGGATCCACTGATTGCCCATTGCTTTCTCCATAAAGGGGATAAATTTAGTCGATTGGGAATACAATAATGTGTCCCGTTATACGAATGTAATGTACTTAAAAGGATGGTATAGTTTTGGTTCAGACGTTGCTTCAGCTTCAACTTTTTTTGCGAGATAATGAGAAACTTTTATCAAAAATTTCAAACAACACACAGTTCTAAGCGGAATTCAAAGTTTATTTGATGAAAATTGGTTTTCAAATGGCTGACATATCCAGAAACAGAGAGATTCTACCAAAAGGTTTGACCCACCTCTTTTTAAGACCCCTTTGTTTTACTTTGTCTTGGGTATCTCAGTCATTTCAAAACCAATTATCATCAAATTAAACTTCGAATACCTCTTAGAATTGTGTGTTCTATAATTTCATTATTTCGAAAGTGGTGTCTAATTATCTCACAAAAATCTGAATCCCCCATAGACACCAAGACTATACCATCCCTGTAACATCGTCCTTCCAACTTCTAGCATTTCGGATTTATGTTTCTGTTCCAGATTTACCCACATCTGCCGAGCCGACTCCCCAGGACCCGCGGCACGGAGTTCTTGAAGACATCTGCATCACGCTCGCCGTGTTTTCGCTGATTATCATTAACATCCTGCTCTTCCTCTTTTGGAGGTAAGTTGTTACTTCAGTTGCTCCAGTTTCCCGTTTAACCCCGTCAGGGACTTCGGAAAGTTTGTAGAACGCGATGGATTTCTTTGCCGATCGGCAGTCAAAACTGACACACAACGGGTAAACTATAGATGTATTGTGTTGTTTTTGTTGTTGTTGTTGTTGTATAAGTTGCATATTATTTTCACCTGCCTTAGTTTTTCATTTTTCGTCCTGAATCACACGTCCTCTTTCTCCTCGTCTTCTTCTTTCTCTCTTTTGGTCACAGTTTTGTCTGTCTTTTTTTTATTATGACGCCGTAGCTGATATGCTGATTTTAAGTCATAAAAGAATGCTGTCATATTCCTGCAAATTCGTTATATATATATATAAAAAACATCTCCTGATATTCCAATTATTACCTAATTACAACAAATCATCCTCTCATCAAATATGCTAACACCAGTTAAGAGAACGTAGACTCAGAGTTGTCGAACTGAACAAAATAGAAAACAAAACCAAAAGCAACACCAACTTCTCCAAACGTACCCTTCTATTTTGAGATGATTATCTGGCCAGTACGTGAGAGGTTGGATCTTGTAGGAATTCCGCTAGTCTAAAGTGTGATTGACTCCGAGATTATGGGGAGCCAGTGATGAACGATGACTTATTCAATATTGATGTGAATCATTTTTTTTTTTGAAGCGGGTCTGTGACTTCAGGAGAGGGGATGGGTGGCGGTTAAGATGGGGGGGGGGTGGGGTGCGAGCTAGAGGAAAGGTTCCAATTTTTGAACAGCGCGAGTTCTTGGGCACAGCTTGGAGATTACCGAGTGTAGACAGGAAATCTCGACTTGAGACCCACGCCGAATGATCTTGCTATATGTAAAATACGAATTGGAAAAGTCCGAAGGTAACGGGGTCGTCATTAAAAACTTCCTGGTCTGGCAAGAGCGGTGAAAAGTTTGATGAAGTATGATTAATTATTATTCTTTTTATTCATTATTTTTGTGTGTGGCTGATTTGCACTGATTAGTATGTTTGCTTGTCAATGTATATTCACAGAGGCTACACAGCATGAATGTTTGAATGATTGTTCGCATTTTTAAGGGTGTGTTTCTTTCTGTCTGTAATTTTAGTGAAATCTTTGGGGTCAACATGAAGACTGCTATCCCCCTCAGATCATCTTGGCCATATCCTCTACAAGTGATATCCATTTAGTATTTTCAATAGAGATGTAACATGTTCGCTCTTATCATATTCCTGACAGGGAGCAATACCCCTCAGTGATACAATATGCCTTTACCTCTTCTAGGTCAGTATCACTTGGCGTAAATGGTCAAAATTGTAATTGTCACCAAATCACTGCTGATATATCCACTACCAGCATTTGCAAAATGCTGTCACGTCCGTAATGAAATAATATTTGTAGTTTGATAAATTATACAGGTGTAATGGAACAAATGAGAATGACAATTTAGACAATAGCTATGTCAAAATGTATGTATCAAAATGTAACGCTATTTCAGCGTGAGAATGTTATCTTCTGTTACGTGTCCCTGCCGATGGCAAAAAAAAAAAAAAAAAACCCACACACACAAAAAAAAAACACATATATCAGTATACACAAACGAGAATTTGCGTGCTGTGAACAATTAAACTCGAGCATCGAAACATTTTGGCACGCAAATTCTCATAGCCTCTAAACAATCAGACAGGGTCATTAATTGGTTTGGGTTGATTTGTATCTGTATTAACCTTTTTCGTGTGTGATATTTTTGTTATTAGAACGCAAAAAAGGAAATATATATATATATATATATATATACTTATATTATGAAATAAATCGTTCAACTATGCTATTAAGCATTTCAGTGTCAATGACCATTTAATGTACACAAATTTCCCAACCAAACATATGGGCAAGTAATAATAATAATAATAATTCCTTCCTTAGTATTTCATAACAGCAACTATTTATTCCATAAAACGGGGTATCAACTTGTAGGAAATTTAATTCTCTTTAATATGTTGTGGGACGCAGAAAGTTAAAGGGATAGTACAGTATTGGTGGAGATGAGAATTGGGCTTTTAACTTTTTGCGAGATACCAAGAAAACACTTATTAAATAGTAAGGCCTACAGAGCATACCATTTTAAGAGGAATTCAAAGTTAATTTGATGAAAATCGGGTCTGGAATGACTGAAATATCAAAAAACAAAGTAAAACAAAGCGATCGTAATAAAGTGTGGGTCCCACACTTTATTAGAATCGCTCTGTTTTGGATATCTCAGCCATTTCAAAATAAATTTTCATCAAATAAACGTTGAATTCCTCATGGAATTACATGTTCTTTCATATTTCATAAGAGGTTTCTCATTATCTCACCAAAAAATGTTAGAAACCTGAAATTAGGTCTCAACCAAAACTATGCAATCCCTTTAAACAACATGCACCGAGAGTACCACTTTGCGATGATGAGATCGACTACAACCCCTAAATGCAATTTTGTTTTGTATATGGGCATAGTGTGATTGGTAATAGATCAAAGCGCGGCAAAGAGGTCGAACACAAGATAAACATACGATATAGAATGCAAAATTACAGAAATCGAAGAGGCAGTGCTTGCATTGCTGTTGAAATGATATACAAATGAAATTATTTCTATCGATGTCACCAAAGAAATAAATATGCATAAACTCTTGCAGTGTTTCTTATGCCCACCGTAAATCCTACCTTTTTCTTTTTGAAGGAACTTTTTCCTACGCATGATTACGTTCGTACCTGATTGCTTATATTTTTTTCCATCCAACATTGTTCAGTTTTTTCCCTGTTTCATATTAATCCATTCATCTGTCTACTTATCGCAGATATCAATTCAAATTAAGGTTTCTTTTCCTCTAAAGTCCTTCTTTCTTATTTCCCCTATCTCGACGAGGCAATTCTTTATCAATATTCTTTATTTTGCTTGGTTTATCTATCTCATTCCCGTCATCCTTTTTGAAGAATAGTACAGATCCTAATCAAAGCATAATTATAGTCTAGGTCAAGAGATCTCTCTGTGGAATATCACATTGATGTAGATTATCAAGGACGGATAACGACCTAAGACTCGCCTGCCTTCGTTGTAGCAAACTGTTCCCGCTGATAAACGAATCTATAACACCTTGCCGACGCAGACGAAAACCGCGTTTAGCTGGCGTTCGAGAATGTGTGGAACTCGCACCGCCGAGCCGCCTCTCCTCCTGGACGAATGTGACAAATTTCCTCCTTAGGCGCGCCACGAGCTCGTGACTGTCAAAACAATAAAGTATCTTCCATCGGGAGTGATTAAATCCAGATTAAGAGCCGTGCTTAAAGACCTCCATCGTCTTATATTGTGTGTACCGGTACTGCTTCGTCCGCGCCTGCGTCTACACAGCTAACAGTTTAAGGATATTTCCTGTTTTATGAGGGAAAACGGGCGACCACCTTGTGAAGATGACGGGGCGAACTTAAAACACTGTGCTGTTTTCTTCGTTCAGTTGCGGGATAGTTCGGGTCTCTATGGGGAGAAATGAGATTTTGAATCGGTTCGAATTTGTCACGGCTGATATTCATCTTCATTACCTTTTTTATTACCTTACAAAAAAAAAGTTGAATCCGTTGAGAGTCTGACCTACAACCAATATCAAATGAGAGTTCGTCACTACAACGAACGTGATATATCAAACGTTCCATAATATCATGCATGGTTAGATGTTTTGCTTAAACTACTGAAGGAATATCTGTCGAAGATTTCTTCCTGCTGTTGTATTTTGCTTCCGCCACCTTTAAGATTAAATATCACAGGTTATTGCAGCTTTAGTTGAGCTCAATGAAGTACATGTAATAAAGAAAAGAAGTTTATGATTCTCTAGATCCCCAGCCTGATACTCAGTAACCACCAATGCAGTTAGTTGAGATCATCACCACGGGGCAATCAACCTTAATAAAAGGCGCAAATCCCTTCAGGAATGACAATCAGGTGACTAATAAGGGTACAGGGGCTCTTGAGAAAGCCTTGATGGTTTGAGTGTTTGTTTCAGTCCTCGGACACAGTCATTATCATCCTCATCAGCAACAGCAGCAAAAATTTCCAGGTGTAAGTTGCAGGAGGTATTATTTGTTGAACCTAACTGTTTTAAGTCAGTTAATCTAGTTTACTTGTTTGGCAGTTATTGGCTTGTCTTTTATAATGGAGTGCAGTAACGCTATGTGTTCGGCAATATGCCAACTGGGGTGTAAAGTCTAAGCAATTATTTGATTTGATTATGATAATATAATGTCCTTCCGAATGATAGCTTTCATTTTCAACAGCCAAACGTTTGCTCTACAGTTTAACGTGCATTTACATTTAATTAAGTTTTAATATGAACCGCACTATGCATACATAAAACACGGCAACAAAGTATAGACCTGCAAAAGAAAAAAAAAACAGCGAAAAACACCCTTTGGATGTTTTTACATTATCAAATAAATGAAACGTTTTGTTTGAGTAACTTTGACATTCCTGTTATCGCTATCTGTCATGCGCTCCTTGTTCTCTCCTCTGCTACTTCAGCTGTAGCTCTGGGCTCTGTTATACCTCCAAGGCATTAGAACGTGCTAGAAAATCTCTATCGAATCTGATTCCTGTCAGGTCGAGGGGCGCGGGGGAGTCGGGACAGACTGGGGTAGACTGATTCAAAAAATCTCTGGGATGACAAACCGTCCGGGCCAGGGTACGGCAAAGAGCGGCATTAATCTCCTACTCTTCGGCCGCACCCAACCTCACAAGAACCTGTCAAGATATGATCATCACATTAATACCCCCATGACATCTCTGTCCCTCCATCCCCCTCCCCCCCCCCACCTCTCTCTCTCTCTCTCTCTCTCTCTCCCTCTTCATATATCGATCTATTAGTGCATTTACGTGTCTTTTCCTCTCTTTTTCGTCATTGCTCTCTCCCTCTCTTTTACTCAACGTCCTTCGTTTGGTTTTTGATGCAGGATCTCACCCATCCTTTTTCGTGAGATTCAAGTCTCCAACATACTGTAGATGTGGTTTAAGATATACACCTTGTATTGTACACATTGTTATCAATCTATATTGTTACTTTTATCATAGTATACCTTTATATATTTCATTTTTGCTTCTCACTGTTTTCTAATACATGTTTTTACTTTATACCACTTTTGCCCCTCCCTATAAATATGTACATCATTAAACTCAAGGACGTGCAACGATTCAATTGCAATTGCGTCAGCATGATTTAATTAGCAGTTGAGGTTAAAATGACATCATAACTCCCTCACTACAACTGATCGCGGCTATCGTCGATTTTAAATCTTGTTTTGAATGTTGTCACCATGAAAAGAAAATGCTACTCAAGCAAACGATGTAAAAAAAAAACAACTCATAGGTTAAGTCTCTACTAAGGGAAAGAAGAAGAATAAGAAGAAGAATAATATTGAATGATATTGTGACATAGCGTCCCTTGGGTGACAAGACCTTGTATATGCAATTTTGGTGAAAATGATTTTTTTTTTGATTAATAGTCAAATAATGGGTTAAGTGATGTCCTGTCCAAATCCCAAGTGTGTTACTCCAAAAATGAAGCCACCACAGCATGTCAAGAGAAAGTCTATCCCATTCGGTATAGTGCTTTGGCCGCCATGTTTTTTTTTTTTTGTTTTTTTTTTTTTTGTTTTTGCTCTCCTGAACATTTGACATTTTGTTGATACGAGGTCTTGTCGCCCCAGCGACGATAAGACTTTCGTTAGAAAGAAATAAAAAGGGAGACAGTGTTTTGTACACATATGCCACCTCGTGTAAGAGTTAGATGAATCGCGTAGATTATAAATGCTACAACCGAATCTCAATTACAAAACATGATTGTCTTTGTCAGGGGTAACAATTTATGTTTCATATATCTATATTTTGTTCACTTTGATCTCTTGTTTCACAGGTACAAGGCCCTGGGTAAATCTCCGTTTCCATTCCGACGCTACTCTACGGATTCCGAGGCCTACGCATCTCTCCATCAGCCTGTCTTCGCCAAGAGCAACACTATCAGTCATCCACCCAGACGTGTTCAGGATGTTCTCAAGAACTACGCCTCAACCTTGGCTCACGTCGGGCACAGCAAGACCATGGGCGGGTCGCGATCGGCCAGCACCTTGTACGCGTCGAGCAGCGACAACTCTCGCACCTCCCTGGTCCTCGCAGACACTGATGACAAAGGACCGACATCGTCGAGACACACTGCCGAGGAAACGCGTTACATCCTAGCCAATGAGCAGTCGCCAGGAAGGAGAACCCAGGCTGAGGTGGAAGAGAATTCCATAAAATTCCACATTGGCCATCCCGAGGAAGACAGCACCACCACCGGCGATAGCGATCACCAGGTGTACTGCGAAGTCCTGGACGTCACCTCGAAAAGAAACGGTCGGCACATCAAACCTTTGTCCTTCGATTTCTGCAAGGATAAGAATCCGTCACCCCCAGCTTCCTTTGTAAACAACAACCAATCCCCCGAATTCTTACAAACAGAGGACACAGATGACACGGAGAACATCTACCAGAACTTCAGAAAGAGGAAACCGACCTCAAAGTTTGCGTCGATGGCAAGAAGTGACGTGTCTTCCACCAATAATTCGTTGATGGGGGAGCGGTCTTTCGCTGACACTAATAGTGACTGGAGACCGATTTCGTTCGCCTTCTGCAGGGATGCCGATCCTCAAGCAGACAATGGGGCACCTTCAGCAGACGAATCACAGGCTGATGTCACGCTCAGCGATGGAAACGCGACCTACGAGCAATTTCTTGAGCCAAAGGACCCAATATACTCTCAAACGGTCATTCGGAGGAGCCAGAGATCAGTGCGCCAGTATCCTTCAACCCTACCCAGAAACTCCTCTTTGAGTGGGCAACCGCTCTATGAGCAGCCTCTCTTTGAACAACCGTTGTACGAAAACCTGGAGGGCCAACAGAACTTTGACGCCGGCGACGACGACCACCGATACAGCACTTTGCATCTCGATCCGCCAGGCAGCTCCAGCGAAGCGTCCTCGTCCTACGCCCGAATCAGTACCATATCGTCATCCATAAGGAGTCCCACCCGCAGCAAAGGCAGCCGGAGAACAATTAGGTCAAGGGATTCGAAGCCTTCGATGGGCAGCGAGGGGGGCGTGTCACCCCACGCCATTAGTCCCGTTATGACCATTCCCGAAGCTGACGGAGGGGCCGGCGACAGCCCCTTCCACAACATCGCCAAGGAAATAGCAGGACTTCACGACGGGGTTGATGACGACGACCCAGAGGAGAGTTTCCCGGTAGTACAGATGCTGTCCGATCGCTACAGCACGGGCAACTTTCTGAACAAATTCTACTAATGATGTGAGCAGTAAAAAGGGATTGGAGCGGGACAAATGTGACCCTGCACCTCAAAACAAACAAAAAGTCGCCAGACATTAATTTTTAGTTAAGGCCATATTCTGAAAGAGCAGACTTTAAGCTTTAAAATGATATATAACTCAAATCAAATGGACTCTCCTAACCTATCTAAATATTGGAAAGAAAGCACAAACTCAAGAAAAGTGTGAACTGAGAAAAGAGGCTCTAAAGTACAGTGTCTATTCAAGCGCTTAATCTTTACCAAGCCGTGCTGGCTGTGCGATGAATGGGACAAAAAACAGGAAGTAAACCACCAGAGTAACAACAATGAAGGGATTATCAGATTAAACTGAAATTAAGCATGCCTCTTTAACACATTCTGTCCATAATCAATGCCAAATTTCAAAGCAGTAGCACTATCCTTTCAAAAGTTATTAGAGTTGAAAGTGAAGAGTGTGGACAAGGTTTTTCAGAAATGAAAAAGGGATTCTAAAGACACACCTAATCACACAATTCTACCAAAAATGTTCGAGATAAACTGCGAAAAAACACACTTTCCTGCCTGTTTTATGATACCAAATTTTAGCATAATATAAAAGAAGACCCGCTCTTTCAGAAAATATGAAAAAGTCAAGTTCGGCTAGGTTGACCCATTTCACTTATTTTCAGTCCTCACGCTAAATCAGTGTGTGCGACTTTATGTTCGTTTTGAGGTGCACGGTCACAAATATTCATGACTGTTCTCCCTGAACACCATGCAAAATCCATGAATGTGTGACATTATGCAAATGTACTCTCTAAGATACAGTATACCATCATCTTTGTGTCAGTAACAATCACTGTGAATGCTGATGAAACGGTATAAGATGACGAATAATCATGATCATAATGATAACTTTATGTTATACGTAGATGACTGTACGAGCGGCGTACATAAAGTCGGTAATTCAACAGAAATGCAGTCTGTGTAAGATTGGTTAGCTTGGCCTGCATCACGAAGGACATAAAACACTGTGCAATGAAATCGGAAGTTCGGGAGTTGTTGGAAGAGAGTCACATGCCTGTAAAGGCATACGCCAGTCGTGATTACATGCTTCGCTACCAATCCGTCATAGGCAAACATTTTACTGGTAATAAACGAGGAACAAGGTGAACCGCATACAGAAATGATAACTTATGTATAATCTTGGCTTCGTAAAGGATATTAGTAGAAGCAATCACTTCCGGTTTTAATCTGTTAGGTAGTTTGTTTGTTTGTTTGTTTGTTTGTTTGTTTGTCTGTATGTCTGTATGTTTTGTAACACTGCCTGACGAAAGATTCAACTTCACTTTGTATGACGAGTGAATTATTGCTCTCCCGGAGAAAATGTATTCTGAAGAGAATATTATTGAAAGGTACTTACAGTAAAAGTTTACAAAATTGTTGACATGAAACAAAATGTATGGAGAGTAACCCCAATTTTATTGCTGGTTTATAGTATTGGACCCTTTGTGGAAAGTGAAGGCACAATTTGATGACATAACCGATGAGACCTTTGGGGGAGAATATCCTCACTTGTTAAGCTCCTCAAATTTACATTATATCAAGTTCATTATCGTCGTGAGTGACATATTCCCCAATAATTTCATCTCGTTAGCATCACTCCAACTAGAGGCGATCGAACTCTCTAAGAGAATTTAACAATAATGGAAATTTTATATCGATAACGGCACAAAATGAAAAGTGATTAAAAATGTGTTAAGTTGTTCACTGAGTACCAAGTCACAATAACAGTCAGCAAATCTTTGTCACCTATGTGTTGAGAAAACGATTATTTCGCAAGGCTTCCATTACGTCCAGAAATGATTTTATTAATAGTGCAGGTTGTCATTAGATATGTAGTTAACATCAGATAACGGTATGTTTGAGGTAAACGCATTGCTCATCTACTCAAACGCTCGCATTTAAACACTAGATAAAGACGCGAACACAGGAACACATAAAACGGACGTACGTTTCGTTTACATTCCCGGAATGACTCATGGACTGATATTGTTATCAGCGCAGAGTGGCCATTGGCCATTGGCACCGGCACAGAAAGGCAATGGCAATATTCTAACACTTTGTGTCATGCACAGCAAATTCGATACATTCTTATCATCATGACAGAAAGATATGTTAAAACTGGCACTCAGTAAAGCAACGTGTATTTTGCCTCTCTCTCTCTCTCTCTCTCTCTCCCTATCTCTCTCCCTTTCACTCTTTCCCGCTCTGAGTATTAATTGTTTATCCCTTTCATAACACACATAACGTCCTTGCAATCCGTGACCATAATTTTATCTTTTAGTCGACAATAATCTTGTATAATCGAGTATACTCGGACAGGTGTCTATGGGAAATGCGTGTTGTAGCAAAATCAAACCGTCCTCAACGGGTTAATGATTAAAAGCACGAAAGATTCAGTTACTTTCGTTGTTTCAGTCGTATTTCACTGATCCTGAAATTACCAAGGGTGGGATGGGATCAGCTCAAACTATGACGTCGTCACGGAAAGACTATCATTCCTGTACTTCCATGCAAAAATTTCGCGTGTTTTCTGCATCGACGCGACGTCGAAACAAATAGGCTAAGTCCCCTACAAAAGAAAACATTTCCAGTATCCAAATGAGATGTAAAGTGTAGAGGCCATTCACCGTAATCAATCGAACATCTTCAGTTCTCAAAAGGGTTGGTAGGGATTCTTTCTTTTTTTTTTCCTTTCCAGATTTATCTTATTATATTGTTATTTAACAGAAAAAAAAAGTGATGGATGGGAAGCAGTAAATTGGTCCTCATGGTGTGAGACCTTCGATATCGAAGTGACCTTTTTCAACCGTAGATGGCGCTGTTAAATATGCATGAGAGTCCAAGTTGGAAAATGTTAATGGGTTCGTAGACACGTAATCGTTTCGGGCTACAATTTACTGTACAACATTTTGGACGTTCATTATCGTTTTCACCTCGCTTATCTTTAATCAAACAATGGCTAATTAGATCAGCTTTTGTTCGACACTACAAACTCTTACACAATAATGCATGTACAAATACCACAACTTTCATTATTGTTGTATCATACTGTCACCACCGTCGATATGCCCCCATTGATAGTTAAAACGCAGGGTTTGAATGAGCACCAGGATTGTTTTTAATCGGCTAACCACATAATAATTATTATACAGTCGCCATAAAAGAAGTGAGGAAATTACGGCAACGGAATAGCTTGAGTGTAATAAAAAGAGATCGTTTATGCTGATTGGTGCTGGTTAAGCATTGACTGATTTAAACACGTAATTAGACAGTATGGGGTAGATTTTTCCAACAAATTAAAAACTCATGTTTGGGCATTCATAGATTTTGTGAAGATAGTGTGTAACTCATTGTTTCATTTGTTTTGTATCTCATTTCATTTGTTATTTGTTACTTACTATACAAGAATGGCTATAGAGTGTTCTATTTATTTCGTGCAATTAGGTGAGGAAAATCATTGATAAAATGAGTCATTGTACATAGTATTTATCATGTTTACTACCAAGTAGTGTAACAGTTGTAAGTATCAATTTTACTCACTGGGATTTTCTACTGAACATGGACTGCAGCTTTTAGATCTACGGGGTCGTGCTAAGTTTATGATGTTAATGTAATGTAATGTAAAATACTTGGAGAGGTGCCTACTTATTAACTTTGTTTTACCATGTCAAGGCAGTGCCGAACATTCCCTGCATTGAATTGGCTGTTTAACCCGTTGAGGACGAGTCCCTAGTATACTCGGGTAAGTGTCTATGGGAAATGCGTTCTCAACGGGTTAAAGATTATAATGAGATAACATCTCCCCAGGCTGGCCTCCTCCCCCCCCCCCCCCCATCGTTTGGCAGAAAGATAAACGAGAGAATTATAGCGCAGGTAGTCATTTATAAAGACGAATAAAAATAATGACTACAATGATAACAAGATCACCATACTAATAGTTACTTGCAAGTAAAGTGGCCATTGTCATTACTAATCGTATTATCATGGTCTGGAATACGTCACTTCCGGTGTAGCTGGAGTACAAACAAACAACTCTCCCGTACAGTATAGGCGCGGGGCTGGAGTATGAATAGGTGTGAGTGCTGTGCATGTACGAGCATATTACGAACCTACGTGGTGATACAAACGACGCGCCAGTCGGCGTTCAGACACCTCGATCTACCATTCTTTTACGCAGTTTATCAGAAATGTCGATATGAGCCATATCTGGCAGTTTCATGGAATTTCAAAACCAATCAAGGAAGAAAAGTAGATAATTTTGTCTCAAAAGTAATTAATGTGTTAATTGTTTTCTCTCCAGCCGCCGCTAAATACCCGGATGTCCGATCATGAGAATCATCATCTTCATTTTCATCGAAACGTTAAGAAACCGGACATAGACGCAGTGCTCTCTGTAACCTCAAATTAAGGGAAGAAGATCTGCAAATAAAAGAAGAAGATGTTTTTCATCAAGCATCAATATCATATGACTTGAAAATTGATTCATTCGTATAGTGGCATTATTTCTCGTTCTTTTTAGGGCTTTATATTTGTTAACATTTCTTTAAGGGCTGCTAATTGGTTAACTTTTTACCGTGACATGATCAGGTTTAAAGGGATTGTATAGCTTTGGTTGAGACCTAATTTCAGGTTTGTCTCATTTGTTTTACTGAGATAATGAGAAACCTCCTATGAAATATGAAATAAGCATGTAATTCCAATGTTTATTTGATGAAAATTGGTTTGGAAATGGGTTAGATATCCAAAACAGAGCAATCTTAATAAAAGGTGGGACCCACCTTTTATTGAGGTAGCTTTGTTTTACTTTGTTTTTTGGACGTCTCAGCCATTCCAAAACTGATTTTTTGTGAAACAAACTTTAAATTTCTCTTACAATGGTATGTTCTGGAATATTTCATAAGTGGTTTCTTGGTATCTTGCAAGAAGTTAAAAGCCCAATCTTCATCTCCACCAATACTATACCAACCAAAACAGAGCAATCTTAATAAAAGGTGGGACCCACCTTTTATTGAGTGATGATGTTGTCTAGCTTTAATAGAAATGCAATGAATGGGATTGTTTTGCTTCAATGCATTCGATAGTTTCTCTCTAGGCAGAGCTGTAGAAGAGTGTATTCTCTTGAAGCTCAAGTAACAACAAGGCGAGATCTCGGGGTGGGGGTGGTAGCACAGTCGTGAAACGGCCGTGTCGTCAGAAGAGATTTCACATAGCTTATAATACGCATAGAAGCCATGTGTGTGACTTGTCATGTATAATTTCTGGAGACTACGAGTTTACTCTTCGAGAATCGTGATCGCAATGATATTTAGGAGGTTTAACTTTGTTTAAAGAAAAAGTGGTTATGCACTGGTATATAAATGGTTACGGTGCATGCTCTTCGAGTACAACCTTTATATAAATACTCCCTGCTCTCGTTTGTCATGTTTGTAGAATGTTGTTTGAACGGGAATTAAATTACAGTCCTACTTCAATTTTGAAAACACTCATTTATCTGCAGTTATGATGCGTTGGTGTCTGAGCAGGGTAAATATACGTGTCCTCTCCTATTCTACTGTGTGTGATGTGCCATGTAAAATTGGCCCTTATTCTTTCGGTTTATGAACAAATCGTGAGTGATATAACCTTATAAACATATTTTCTTTCACTTTAGCCATGTTGAGGACAATGCTGTGTAATGTAAAATCGGCCATTATCTTTCAGAATAATCTATGTGGAAACGAGTGATATAATCTTGAAATGAAAACAAAACAACAAAAGCAACAAAATCCGACAACATGCAAACACAATGCATCTTCCATCAGCCCTACTTGAAATACATGTAACTATACCTGGTTATAGGACACAGGTCAGGGTCAGTTTCGATTAGCACTTACAACCTGGATTTTTCTCTTTTTTTCTTTTTCATTAATACCCCTCCTCTGGTCGTCTTTTATTGGAGGAGCTGGAAACCGTAACTGGTCAGGAAGCGAAATTAGTTAGCAATTAAACGACATTATCACCCACACTCAATCAAATAAATCACTCATATCATATACCACAATTCCATTTACATTCTCCGTACCTCTACATAGAGCAAACGCGCACTCATGCTTGATTTACAGTGAAAATGGGACGATTTAATAAATCATTGTTTAAAGTCTAACAGCTCTGACAATAATGAACAAGTTCAATCGAAATTAGAAATGTACACACCATCTATAGTACTTTCACAATTAATGGGAGAGCTCAGTGTGCGAAATATCATCGTAAACGCAAGAAGTACTGGAATAAAAGCTAGTGTTCATCAATATTTATGTTGGTATTACTCTTGACACAAAAAGCCATTTCATCCAATATAGTAGACGCAACAATCAATGATACAAAACAAAAACTTGTAATGACACTAAAACGTGAGATAAAAAATCATCCCAGTGGTTTTTAGAGGTGTTTGAAGTGTATGTTTGTGTGTGTGTTTGTGTTAGTGATTTGTTCTTATAGAGCTGCCTTCTATCTAGTGATGCTGCTACAGGATACTTGTCGAAGAAGAATGCCAAATACGTATAGGGCAGTGTGCAGAAACCTCAGGCAAGCTGCCAGGCATGTGGTTAGACGTTTTTTCTTGTAAAATAAAAAACAAACAAACAAAACTACACTGGGACCCTGGTGGCGCTATAACTGTAGAATTCAGCACATTCACGTGACTCATCAACCCTGTACATCCAGGTGAGCCTTTTCCACTTCTGTCCACTGTCAGCTCAACCCCTGAAGCCTGCGGGTACATTTGCTGGGGAAAATGTAATGGTCGTGTAATTATCATAAACAGCTACTCAGACTTTCACCAAAACGTTGCCAATTTGGAAGAGAAACAATCTAACAATCGGTTGTAATTTCTAGTGATCGAGAAGCTTTACAAATTTGCAACGAAAACAAACAGAGGTATTTGATTTAAACCACTGACATAGTTTCTACCTCTTGGTTAAAATATCACTGAAATGCGACAGAATGTTTTACTTTACTTTATTGTAGAAGGCTTACAAACAATGATATTGATATCACTGTGATAACAAACCATCAATTAAACCGCAGAAATAGGGGTTTCTGTGGCACGACGTGGTTAAAGTCGCCAAGGTTCAAGGTTCGAGGAAGTTAGAAGAGAAATGGCCGGAATGATGACAATCGAATTCACAGCTAAACTCATTGTCTTACCAGATTGTTATACGCAACTCAACAATCCACTGGCATTTTCCCTGTGGGCACGAAGACTGGTCTCAACCGTCGCCAGTACTGCAGCTACAGAGTTGCGCGTGCTCGAATGTCGCGTGCACGTACGTTAGTGTGCGTGCGAAGAGTTTGCATATTGCAAAACTTTATGTATAAAGTTCGTCTGTATGTGTATGCGTGTGTGTATTTTCAATGAGCTCTTGTTTTTCTTTGTGAATGTGTGTACGATTCTATGTAATATGTATGCCTGCCTGTATGTGCTTGCTACTTCTATGACGTTGGATGTTTGTTTTTTTTTTTTTTAAGATTTAAGAGCGTCATACAATCATCATCACGATTACAAGTACAAGTGTGCTAATTATGACCTTCTCGATAGCCTCCCAAACTAAAAAGACAACATTGTTTAAAAGAGCTACATCGCGTTAAAACTTTGTGTCACAAATGTTTGAGAAAATACAATACGAACCGAGGTGTTTCAACCTGTCAACTTGGCCCCCCCCAAAAAAAAAAAAAAAAAAAAAAAAAGAGGAAGGATTTGTCCCTGCAAAATGTGTGGTACAAGAATGATCTCCATGATCGCATAAGGCACTAGGCCATTATTTCGTAAACATTCGTCTCTTTGGACAGATTTACCAGTCATGTGATCAATAATACTTTTAAAGGGACCATGCAATACAGATGCATGTTGACTTGTATGGATGCATAATGTCCAGATCATGGTTTATAATTTGTATGTGGCCAAGAGAACATCTAAATATGTGCATTATGTTTTATAACAAATTTGCGGTTATTTTTCTTTCTTCAGATTTCATGGAGACGCCCACATAAAAAAAAACAAAAAAAAAACTTTCAAACCAAGATTCTGTTGATGACATAATTGTTAATCATTGCTAGGGGAAAGTACGAATAACTGAAAAGTATGTTGTTTTATCACATTTATAGTAACACAGATAAATGCAAGTTATGTCTTTTGTAAATTGCCTCGTGCTTTTCTTTTTTTGGGGGTGGGGGGTATCAGATTAATCTGAAGCAAAATATCACAAAAATACCACATAAAGACATATTGCATTTATTTATTCATTTGGCGACATTGGTGGTGTTAATGGTATTACGAATAAACACAAGTCAACATTCATCAGCGTTGAATAGTTCCTTTAACCTGTATACCAATATTTTGGTGGACCACCCTAGATCCGTTGCAGTCTGAATACCCTCTGCTTTGGCTGAAGAGTGTCCCCGTGGCAAGACGTAACGCAGTTTTTTATTTGATTTGTCTGCATGTTATTGACATGAAAATAATGAATGGTACATGTAGATGCGGAAAAAGAGCTATTTATCAGAAATGATTTCGATGTAGTCAGCACCATAGTCGGAGGCGTGGACGGGATCGGGAGGAGTAAGACTGGAGCGGCCTGGTGGACGCCGACAACGGGGGCTGGGTCCCGCAGCTCGTATCACTCCAGCGTTCTCGTAAACCTCCTGCTCTTCCTCCTTCGCATTGTCCTTCGTGACATCATCACTCGGAGTCATGGAAACGCAGAAGTTCCCGGGAGTAGTCTTTCTCGCTGGTGCTACTCGGGAGACTGCGGACACGACATCCGCCGACCCCTTCCTACCGGCTGGCGATCTTGGCAGACGACCGCCAGCGAGTGAGCCGGTATGGCTCGCGACCACAGAGTTCTCATAGATCTGGTCTGCGTCGTCTTGTGCGCTTCCTTCTCTATCCTTAGCGTTATCTGGCACAGGTTTCAGCGAATCTCTGAGCGGTTGCACCGCCTCAGCGTTCTGATACGCCGGTTCACTTCGCGCCTTTTTGCCATCCTCCACTACTGCCTTATTCACGTTTTCGCGCGAGCGACTCAAAATGATGGCGGGAGCATTCTGATATACAGACTCTCCTCGCTTTACTGCTACCGCTACATAAGATCCTGGCGCCTTTACGGAAGTAGGTGCTGGCAACCTTGGACGGTTGTCCACATCTTGGAAAGGAACGTTCGGGACTAAGTAATCTCCGTCCTCCTCGTCACTGTCCTTGGTTATTGTAAGTTCGACCTTCGAGTCTCCACTGGGAGGTAACCTCAAAGGCGGCGGAGGAGTGATGTTCAGAGATTTTCGTTTTTGTCGCATGCAACATAATCTGGATTGGGGGAAAATGGAAGCATAAAATGATTATGATGGAAACTCAATGATGTATAATCGCGATAGACTATATTTATTGACACATGGCAGCAATTCTTAGGATTACATGACAGTGGAAACTACAATATGTGTAGGCCTATGTAGAATGCTGACTTTATATGGACGGGTGGACTAGCAAATTCAAGTACAGAGATGCACTAAAACACCCTGTTAATGTCACTTTCGCTTAAAACACTGAATGACAAGCAAGAAGAAAACAAAATGACACCCATAAACTACCAATGGATGCTGTCAGTTCCGTATTCAGGACACAGAATATCTGGCGTCCTTTCTGCGGTTGACAAAGTAGAATTGAAATCGACTACGATACTATGGCATATTGTATGGCCTTATCACAATAATTTTGTCTCATGGATATTAGGTATTGTTTCCATTGTTACGTTGTGAGTTTCTTAGGAATTGTTGAAAATTTGCTGAATACATTTTGATGAACATGAAAAAGTAATCGAGAATTTCGAAAGGGCAGCCGAGTTCCGTACTTACGCCATTATCAGAGTGATGAATAAGACTATCACAAGTAGTCCGCCGCAAACGCCCCCTACAAGGAAACAATAACAATAAGTAGTAAGCATTTAACTGATTTCTAGGTGTACACAGGGTTATAACATGATAATACTACTCTTTAATACCTATGAAAATAAGCTAAGTACACCGTTTGAGATTGAGCTTTATTTCTCAAACTTTAAAGTAAAGACCCAAGTTCAGCTATTCAATTATCTTATGGCACAACAAAGGGGGGGGGGGGCAGAATGCATCTTTAATATGCATCTATAGTTTTGCATGTAGCAATTATTCCACCAAACACAGTCATTATCATACTTGCATTCCGATTAATGTCTAAAATGGCTACATACTGACCACCAAGTCGGCTAATAACTTCTCACAGCAGGTAGAAAATTGTGCTCATATTGCAACACTTTCAATCCTAATTTGCACAGAGCATTGCTTGGTATTAAAGATGAAGAGCTTGAAGAGACCCTATACTTCAAAGCCCTTTTTTTCTTAGTGCACACTTTTCCAGAGTGTATGTTTTATATTTAAATAGAGGGCTCGTTTGAATTGAGCTATACATCATTTCAAAACTTAAAGTTCGCGCATGCTCTTTCAGAATCTGTCATTAACTAACGTCAGGGCCCCATTTCATAAAAGATGTTAGGATGACAACTCTTGCTGGAATGACCACTTTCCACAGCAAATAGCCCATCAGGAAGCTGTATTCTTGTTGTTACCATGACAATAGTCATTCCAGCAAAGAGTTGTCATCAAATAAACTCTTTATGAAATGGGGCCCAGGAGGTGAGACAGAAAATCTATGTCTGGCGACTTTTTGTTGGTTTTGGGATGCATGGTCACATAGGCTAGATAATGTCATCAAAATAACAATAACAATAAATGTATTGGCAGGATATTTTCTGTATGGATGTAGACTTACCTATGAGTCCACCTCTACCGATGCTTGGTGGGGGACCTGGTAACGATGTGGGTAGGATAGTAACAATCTCTGAACTTGTAGATGATTTTGTCGACTGCTCGGGAGATGACGCTTTGGGTTTAAAACAGTAACAGTGAGTTGATTCGATGTCAATACATTGTGCGCTACCTTGCAATACCTTTAAATCTTGAAAATATGCAGGATACACAGAAATGTACATAAAAGTGCAATGGGAGGGGGGGGGGTAAATCCCTGATAAATCTGTAACTGTGAAAGGTCATCGGGAGGTCGTTAAGAACATAACATTAATTTTCTGATTCAAACCAAATACACAAACTGTACACGTATTGGGCAAACCTGTCTGTCTTTGTTGTTGTGCATTGTATTTGCTTATTGAATCCAAGGATAGATATTAACACTCAGATGAATTCAAACTCATAATGATTATGAAGTAAAATGCACTCAAAATGTCACTGACTGCAGCTGCCACTGAAACTCGCCGATCAGCGAATATTGTGAGACGAAATTCAGGTGCACATTACTCACTCTCAACACATGAGGGCGTCGTGTCATTCCAAACCACTCCCTCCGCTGTGTTTATGCACACGATAACCGCCGATCCATTGAGCTCAAGCCCGGCGTCGCACTGGAAGGTGACCGTGGAGTCTACCCGGAAGTCACCGTCGCGAGACCGATTGCCATTGTCAGGGGTGCCCGGGTCGCTGCATTCCAGGACCTGTGCTCCTAATGGTTTTTCAATGATGGAGAATTCAGTTTATTTCACACAGAATACATGATAATCTGTTTTGAATATGGAATCCAGGGACCCTAATGCTGAATCGCGCACGCTGGTTACCCGACACTAAACAATTAATAATTCTTCTATGCCATGAAGTTATGATAAGAAATCCCCTTCTATTCTAACCCGTTGAAGACCATTTTATAGGCGTATACTACGGGCTGGTGCAGTTGTCTATGGGAAAAGCAAAATATGATTTTACACAGCAAAATCGCCTCATCCTCAACGGGTTGATAACATCTTTATTACCCCATACGTACCTGCGAGAAATCTCCGTTTTTCGTAAAACAATACTCAGTTTCAGTTTAGTTTATTTTGCACCAAGCATTAAAAATATACAGAGCAAACAATAAAAACATGAATGTACAAAATGAGATACAAAAGAGAAAAATTCATAAGACATAGGACATACAATTAAGAATAATGTGGCGGTATGACTACATACAAAGACAATGCCATTGGTGGGGGAAGCAGCAAGAAAGGAAAAGCCCTTGTGAGTAGCTGACCCATTGTACTGTAACATACATATACCTTAGACAGATTTAAGGAAAAGAAATGACAGTTAAGTTGACAGAACGGAACAAGTCAAAACAATGCAATAATTACAAAGAAAACTACGGAGATATGGACGATAACAACACAGAAAAACAGCAGCAACAAAAATAAAAATACGCCTTGAATTAACTACGTTTATAATCTTCCAGTAAAAAGTGTTTATATTTGATTTCAAAATTATTTATAGATTTTGATGCTTTAATTTCTCTAGGGATAGAATACCATATATGAGGACCCTGATATATAACTGAATTTTTAAAAAATGAGGTGCGCATGTGATATAAATGATAGTTTGCAGAATTTCTTGTTCCGTAATTATGAATAGTGCTGTTCAGCGAAAAGTAATCTAAAAGGGATTCTGGAAGTAACTTTTTGTAACATAGATACAAAAAAATACCCAACTGTAAAAGATAAATACCATAGAATTGCAGCATCTAATACAAATGAAAGATTGGTTTTGAATGGGCAAGATATGAAGCATGGTGTACAATACGTATTGCACGTTTTTGCAAGACACAGACTCTGTTCAACTGGGTTTTTGATGCATTGCCCCAAATTATGATCCCGTATGACAAATGTGGTAAAACAATTGAATTATAAATCATTTTTAAAAACACTTTAGGCATTGACTTGAATTTATACATAACACCAATATTCTTTGCCAACACATTACAGACGTTATTTACATGAGCATTCCAGGTAACATTTTCATCAAGTATTAATCCTAAAAACTTCAAAGCCTTACTGCACCAATATCAGCTACAAGACCCTTGTTTACGTGGAAATATTTCAAAGCAAATGCAACACCGATTTGAGGAATTAGTTGCCAGATAAGAAAAGAAACTCAGGGCAGACACAGACACAAAGCACTTTGTAAAATCTTGATTTTATCTTTCTTCTGAGCTTTATTTCTTTGAGCTATATAGAATGAAAAGTATCATCATAGTCGTTACTATTGTCAGTTGACCCTAATAAATGAAAAAAAAAAATATTTTAAGAGGCAAGTAATAATACTGCTACAAAGACAAGTGATCTTACCTAGACACAAAGGACAATAATGAAACTTAATAAAGCACTGAAAATGGACATTTCAGATCGGGTGAAAAAGAGATAGGGCCTACAAGGCTCGATCACAAAACTACAACAACAACAACAAAAACAACAACATATGCCACATGGCTATAAGTGAGATCGTGTTTGTTCAATTCAATTCAAATCAATTCATTTATTCAAGTTAAGTTCTTTTTTTTTTTGTTGCATGATCCAAGAGTAACCCTACAAATAACAAAGTGGTCTGCAAAATGATACCTGTTGAAATCTAAGTCAAAAATTAAAATCCACTTTTGAATGCCATATATTTTTTTTTTTTTAATTTTGATTCTCATGATTGGGAATAAAAAAAGAACAAAGACAGAAGAACAAAAGAGGGAGAACGATCAAACTTGATTCAATATGTTAGGAACTCTTTAACTTTCAGGGTCTTTTTTTAATTCCTGCTTGAGCTCAGGATGTTATCTTTTACAATATCCGGCTTCCTCGAGAATATTGGTGTCAATGGAGGCCAGCGCATCAAATCCTCGAGTGACCACAGTAGATAAGACACAGGGGATAAGTATGCGTCACACAATGGCACCCTCTTTATCATACGTTATGATGGATTACTGAGAAAAACACTTTACTTTGAGCAGATGAAAGCATATTATTTTTTTCCATTTTTTGTCTTTTCTTTCGCAGACGACAGTCAATGGCAATCATTACTCATCCTTTAATCCTTCAATAAACAATCATCATTACACACATCCATTGCTCACTTCTTCTTCTTTTTTGTAATTGAAGAATGCTTTACTAATAAATATTCTCCTGAATCTGTTAGACAGGATTTGCGCCGGTTGTCAACT
Organism: Diadema antillarum; assembly: GCF_040938485.1. NCBI lineage: Eukaryota > Metazoa > Echinodermata > Echinoidea > Diadematoida > Diadematidae > Diadema > Diadema antillarum. The sequence continues at coordinate 130,142 of NW_027271015.1, read as the reverse complement.
GAATCTATCACAACCATTAATGTGTGTATTCCTCTAAGTGCAATTTCCACTCTCTGTTCACGTGGGTTTCATCAAAAAAATTTAATAATTATACGTTTTCATGAAATAGCAAGGGTAGAAAAATAATCACCTTGGATTACTAAGGGAATTACGCATTCAATCAACACCCGAGTTACAACTCAAATTGTTGAAATTAATGTTTGATTATTATAAGAAGATAGAAATATGCTGAATAATTTAATTCATATAGCATACAATGTATTACTCAAGTAAATTTGTTACAGATGGGAATAACTTAAATGGTTCTCTGCCTCTAAGTCAAAGTCAGTGTAGTAATCATTGAACATTTTTGAAAGAAAATTAGATATGTAAGTAATAATATAGCAGAAAATAAGAAATAAGTTCAATGTATATTTTGATTAAGATAAGGAAGTCACCAAGTATGAAAATATCTCTCATGCTTTCAATTCTCACTTTGTTTTTGTCAGTCGTTACTGAGCTTCTAAAATAGAACCAGTCCTAAAATTATGAATATAAATTCACATTTTGCTTCTTTTTCCTCCTTCCTCTTTCCTTTACCTGCCAACAGATGACGAGGATGTATTGAAGATTGTTGAAAAATTGAAACAAGGTACATCTACGGGGTATGATGGAATAAGGGTTCGTTTATCAAAGAAGATAATTAAGCGAATAACTTTTTTTTTGATTGATTAATTAATTATCATGACTGTGTTTAATCTTTCTCTCGCCACAGGGGTATGTCAGAATTCCCTTAGAATAGTAGAAGTAGTTCGAGTAGTTAAACGGAATGACTCTTCTGGATTTTATTGATTACAGACTAACATCTATGTATTGTAGTAAGTGCCTATATCTAAAATTGTGCCAAATTATCCATAAAAGGCTTAATTTTTTTTTTCCTAAGAATGATCATGACCCACGTATACCAAATCAGTTCGATTTCAGAAAGAGGTATTCCCTCGCACCATCGGCAATAACTTGATTATCATATGAAATTACTGAATAATTTGGGAATAAAAAAAGTCGAATAAGAATATTGATGGTTCCTTCCAAAGCATTTGATAGTATAGATCATCATATTGTGATTTAAAAGATACAAATATATGGCGTTCGTTATTGTAACACTTTCATATGTGACCCTGCATCACAGAACCAACAAAAAAATCGCCAGGCATGGATTTTTAGTTGAGGGCAGATTCGTAAAGAGCAGACTCTAAGCTTTAAAATGATGTATAACTCAATTCAAATGGATATCCCTAACCCATCTAAAAAAATACTAGAAAGAAAGCACACATTCTGGAAAAAATGTGAAATGAGAAAAGTGGCTCTGTGAAGTACAGTGTCTATTCAAGCACTTAAAATCTGTTAATACCAAGCCGTGCTGGCTGTACAATGGAAGGGACAAAACACAGGATGTTAACCACAGGAACAACAATAATGAAGGGATTATCAGATTACTCTGACATTGAGCATGGTATATTAACACATTCTGTCCATTATTAATGCCAAATTTCAATGCAGTATAGTTATCCTTTTAAAAGTTATTAAACTTGAAAGTGAAGAGTGTGTAAAGGATTTCAAGAAATGACAATGGGACTCTACACTGTAAAAACATCGGTGTTAGATTTAACACCACGGGTGTTAAATCTAACACCGATCAAACTTCAATAAAGGACCACACCCACAGGTGTTAAAAATGCACTGTGATGGTGTTGAAAAGTGTTCACCTGACACTTCGTGGTGTTAATTTAATGTAATGTATATTTAGGATATTTTGGGGATAACTTCCTGTTCATTAACAACTCAACTTAAATTCCCTTGTTTTTGTAAACTCACCTCAGAATATAACACCAAGATTATTTACTATTAATTTCCTGTCGTTAATTACCCTTGCTTGATGTTTACATCAAGGAGTCATTCAATCACCCTTGTAACAACCCTTCTTTGTCCCCGGTTTAATTACCCAAAGATTATATACACACACCTTGTGAACCACCAGACTCTTTGTCTGCCCCTTATCTTATAATACTTCCTCCTCCACAAAAGAATCCCCCTCTTTTAATTGGTCAAACATCACCCCTTAGGACAACCCCTTTGGTCACTCTTTTTAGTTATCCCTTTTTGATTGGTTGTCTTACCAAAATTCTCACCCATCACCCATTGAACATTTCCAAGTTTGGTGTTCTTTCCAAGGCCCCAAGAGAGATGATGATTTCGACATCAGAGAGTCAACCTCGACTTGATATTGCTCTCTCTCCTGCATCTTGGTACTTCTATATTTTACTCTGATGTACATACTCGTCATTTTAACTTGTTATTGAACTTCATCATGATATTTCTGAACGATTGCGAATAAACACTTTGCATCGATGAAATGTACCAAAACTGTACCCGAGCTCCTTCATTTCTGCTTCATAATAACATTCCAAATGTAACACCACCCGTTACATTACATGGTGGAGAACCCGGCTTGAATTCATCACAAAAACATCGAGGAGAATCCGGTTTCTTTGACTTGACTGCTACGAGAACAAGGAAACACTGCTGATCAACATCAACATCAGCTGCTGCAAGCAAAACAAAGTTGTGGAGAACTACCATCTGTAACCAATAAAGGGAGCAAAGTTTGATCTTCCCAGGACCAGTAAATTTTTGTCTTCCTGTACTGTCCTGATGTCAAAGACTAATTGACGAAACTTATCATTGCACAATTTGCCAGCTCTGTGACAACTCTTCACTAGAACCGCTGCATTCACATTTGGCAACCATTTTTTTTTGCCTGACTGAATTTGAATTTCAACAAAACATTGCCATTCAATGACGAACCATCCACCAGAACTGAAGATGATTGATACCGACGACCCAGACGACGAACTACCCTTATTACTACAGGATTGACAGACTGATCACCCCACCGCTGATGACAGTCAGACCTTCCAGACGACGCCCATGATGTATGTTCCCGCGACCACAGCTGTACGACACGGACATCGTCAACTAGCATCGACACACGACATAATCAACTCAACCCCAACAACCCACGAGGACTACCGGGACCCACAGAAAATTGTAGAAGACACTTGAAATTGATAATTAATCCATGGAATTGATTTCCCGAACAGTGACACTTCAATTTGGACACATGCACTTATTCTTTTGTTTATTTGTGTGAATGTTACCTTGTTTCGACACATCCTTGGCATCTTATGTATCAACATTAATTTGTGAAACCCTTCATCGTGACCGGTAAGTGAAACACACTTTCATTGTTCCAATTTGAAAGAGAGCGAGCATGAGAGTGGAATATGGAGTACCACGTACATTATATAGAATTTGGCAATGTTATTGGCAGTCTGCACTAATTTTTAAGATAGGCTGTACTATCGGATGCTGCACTCACTAGAGATAAAGTCAATGGTATAATTTTACTCTCTTTTTCAACAATCAAGAGTTTCTCATTCTGTTATTATTTAAAAAAAAAAAATAATAATCACTACCAGCATGGTTTAACAACATGCACAACTAATATCCTTTCATTTTCACCATGTAACAATGACGTAAAATGTGTCCTACCATCACTGACCATAACACTAACAGACCCAATTACAGTTCCACTGAACCTAGACTTGACGACAGACAGAATGAAATGCAATGTGCCCCCAATGACTACTGCCCAGTGAATAACTACTTGAACTGTTCACCACTAACAACCTTGACCACAAATAACATGATATTGTAGCTGGACAGCTAACACAAAATAAAGTTGACCAGTTCATGACAGCCTCCTCAGGCAATATAACAACATGACTTCACCTTTGGACATAAGATAGTACATGAGTACTAACTATACAGACCTAATTAGGGAAAACAATAGAAGACTGACCAATTCTCGTGATGATTGTATAACATGTAAATAGTCTCATGTATCTTTTTTAAGTAGCATATAGAGTTCCAGGTGAACAAAAAAAAAAGAATATTGTTATGCTTTGTTTACGTTATGTTGTGTTATCAGTTATGTTCTCACGTTATGTAACTTCCTTTTAGTGTGAAACAAAGGCTATGTTAGGAAAGTCATCCTGTCCATTTTAATGTTGACTGCTATTATCTTTTGCAAGACAGTATGCCCAGCTAGTGTTTGAACGATATTAATCATATATGGCATCAATATTTGATGTGTAACGAGCTTGAATGACTCGTTTAAATGATACTAACAAGTTTGAAAGTACTTGTTCAATCGTTCATCAATTTGACATCAGTGTGGAAGAGTATGGAAGGAAACCTTTGCTTAACAGGATAGGATTGATAGTGAATTTATTCTATGTTGATACTTCACTATGAAGTATATGGGCCCCTTTTAACATAGACGCTATGAATACCTTTAGTGCCCTGTTGACCTTTCACCATATTGATGAGATATTCAGTGGATGAAATTTGAAGTTATTTCAGCATACTCTTTTGTGAAAGATTTGATCAAGTATAGTTCAATGTGGATTGATGGATGACATTTGACTCAATTTGATTGTTTCTAGTAATATACATGTGACATGAATACATACAAGTTTGAAAGTACTTGTCATGAACGATTATTGTTTCATTAAGTGAACATTCATTTACTTGCAAGTTGAGATTATACTTGTTAGAATTAAAGCAAGCTTGAAGATGCTTGTTCCCTCGTTCATTTCATATTTTACTTTTTATCAATTGGGAAATTTGCATTTATGCTTAAATAGAAAAGGTTTGTAAGCCATGACATTCTATGATAGTCCTTCAAAATTGAATGACATTTTGCCTGGATCATAGACTTGACTTTCATTCCTTGAGCGTTCCTAATATCTTCCCAATGATTTTATTATACAGATATATGCATGGATAGTGCATTATATGCAAGCACTCAAAGTTGTTATTTAGATCGAATGTTTTATTTTGTGTTACCAGAATTGCCTTTGTTTGATAGGCAAAATCACATTAATGCTTGTTTACAGTGCATAAGTCTGCACAACATTGTGTAAATACATGTATTATTATTATAGTGCATAAGTCTGCACAATTTAATTTGTCTTGTTTTATTCTATAACTTAAAAGGGGTATAGACATTATTGAATATGAAGTGTTCTTTGACTTGGTAACTTGAATAGCTCCCGAAAATACATACCAGACAAGGAAAGTTCACTCAGTGGAATAATCATATTATATGTGTCATAACCCCCTTGGCACGACTGAGTTATTTAGGCAGAAGGTAAATGTCTTTATCGTGCATTTCATTTACAGTAAGTGGCTTAATTGATTTAATTGAAAATTATTATTGTAGGGATTTGAGCAAGAGAGAAAGTATGAAAGAGTCTGGAACAATGATAAACGGTTTCACAAGCATGTTTTGTACATGGTCAATCGCCTTTAATTTTGTCACCCAGTATATACTGAATTATTGTGTTCAAACCCATTCCAGCTCAAAAAACAAAACAAAAACAAAACAAAAACAAAACAAAAATAAGAGAGGAGTTTTAATTTCCTAACAAAAGGGGATGTAATGTATATTTAGGATATTTTGGGGATAACTTCCTGTTCATTAACAACTCAACTTAAATTCCCTTGTTTTTGTAAACTCACCTCAGAATATAACACCAAGATTATTTACTATTAATTTCCTGTCGTTAATTACCCTTGCTTGATGTTTACATCAAGGAGTCATTCAATCACCCTTGTAACAACCCTTCTTTGTCCCCGGTTTAATTACCCAAAGATTATATACACACACCTTGTGAACCACCAGACTCTTTGTCTGCCCCTTATCTTATAATACTTCCTCCTCCACAAAAGAATCCCCCTCTTTTAATTGGTCAAACATCACCCCTTAGGACAACCCCTTTGGTCACTCTTTTTAGTTATCCCTTTTTGATTGGTTGTCTTACCAAAATTCTCACCCATCACCCATTGAACATTTCCAAGTTTGGTGTTCTTTCCAAGGCCCCAATAGAGATCATGATTTCGACATCAGAGAGTCAACCTCTACTTGATACTCTCTCTCCTGCATCTTGATACTTCTATATTTTACTCTGATGTACATACTCGTCATTTAACTTGTCATTGAACTTCATCATGATATTTCTGAACGATTGTGAATAAACACTTTGCATCGATGAAACGTACCAAAACTGTACCTGAGCTCCTTCATTTCTGCTTCATAATAACATTCCAAATGTAACACCACCCGTTACATTACATTAACACTGTACCTGGTGTTATTTTGACACTGTACTGGTGTTAATTCAAAAATGACACCACATGGTGTTGATTTGATATTTGTTGGTGTTAATATCAATGGTTTAACACCCGTCCGGCTTCAATAAGAGACCACACCAGCTGGTGTTACTTTAGTGTAAATTTATTTTCACATTTTTTCAAAAATCTAGTATTTTAATGTAAAATTCTTGATCGTCTTGTTTAAATTAAAAATCAACAAGAAGTGCAGTTACTAAGAAACTCTTCAAAAAACAGTTTAAAATTTGGAAATGACACCCGGAGGTGTTAATTTAACACCATAAATGAGCACCGAAAATTTAACACCAGCTCGGTGGTCACTATTTAACACCGGACTTTTTGCAGTGTAATACATACCTGATCATTCTATTCTCCCCCTAAAAAGAGTTGTAGGAGAACTGCTGAAAACACTATTTCCCATAAATGTTATGATCCCAAACTAAATAATAATGTAGAAGAAGGATAGCTCTTTCAGAAAAAAATGAAGAACTGAAAATTGACTCGGTTGACTCATTTCACCTTTTTTGAGCCCTCATGTAAAATCCAGGTGTGCGACTTTTTGTTCGTTTTGTGGTGCACGGTCGCATATATTACTGAATACTTATCTTGAAGACATCAATAATTACAAACAAGGACACCACATCTTTTCTATGAATGGCTTCACAGCTTTGTGAAATCTTTTGTTGTCCAAGCCGAGTCAATGGAGACTTATGGTCAGCGGTTGACCCACGACAAAATCCTTGTGAAATATTATGTATTATCTAAATCTCCCGAATCCCGGAAGACTAATTTTGTGTGTTGCATTCCGCAAGTGTGAGATCAATTCTTGGCCCTCTGTTGTTTGCTATGTATATCAATAATATCATAAAGTTGTCCAGCACTCTTAATTTCATATATATATATATATATATATATATGTTTAAATGATGATACTATTTTTGTAAATTCCCATAAGGATCTTGAAAAGCTGACAAGTACTTATTTTTTTTTAAATCAATGTTATGCATTTAATAGTTTGAACTGAAGTGAGATTCCCACAATTCTTAGCAATTACAACTGACTCTCATTTAGCTGGGAATGATCATAATTTATTCACAATATTCATAAATCTATTTCAAAAACAATGGGAGCTCTATACCGATTGAAAAACCTCATATCTCAAAATTCCCTTATTATTTTAGACAATGCTCTGATTTTGTCATATATGACTATGCAATATTGCATTAGGGACTGTGTCTTAAGTAGAATAAATCCTATTTTTGTCCTTCAAAAACGTATCGTACGATTAGTCACTAATTCAGTTTACATTTGACCCCCATCCGATACCCTGGTTTATCAATTAAAAGTGCTAAAAGTTAATGACATACATTCTTCTCAGACTGCAATTTTTAAAGCAAAAATGGGAAACATGTAACCGTCTTCCTTTACAAAAAGAAAACAAAATTCCACTGCAGATTCTGCAGTTTACTCATACCCAACGTGCCCAAGGAGTCAATTACTTGATTATCATCCCTAGAATCATCATAGCCCAAAAATTATTGAAACATGGGCCTAATGCCTGGAATTCTCTGCCTCTTAATCTAGGTCAATGTAGTTATCATTGAACATTTTTAGAAGAAAATTAAATAAATTATGTAAGTAAATTCATACCATTTATTAAAATTCATTAAACAAACCGTTTAAGGTGATGAGATTTGATATGTGTCCCACTTAACATAGATACTAGAATAGTGTAGTGTTGAACACGCTTTTAATTCACTTTTGATAAAGGATAACTCATTTGGGACAATGATCTTTCTATAATTAAGGTCTGCTTATATGAAAGCGATCTCCTTCATTTTCAATCTATTTCATTTTCAATGTAAAAAATTCTTTTATCGCTTTTATCATATACAAACACTGACAAAGAAGTGTAATGTTTCTCATTGATTAACGGCAAATATCTTATCCTTTTAACAACGTCATTACAGCTTACTATTTTACGACTAAAACAAGCTGATATGGATGGAATTACTTCTTCTGAAACACATTACAAAAAGAAAAAAAAAATCAAAATGAATTACTGATTATTGGTGTGGCAGCCAAGAAAAGACTTTTGAGGATTGATGACGCCATCACCTAATCTGTTATTTTTTGGTAATTTCCTCCTTATATCATTATCCTTTTTTTATGGTAAGAGCACAAATCACTTTTCTGTAAATGGGGAAAACCCCCTTTTTTTAAGGGGGGGGGGGGGGGTAGAAAGTGGGGTGGAATGAGTGTGATTGAGTTTGCAATCTTTTCTCTGTTTGATTTCAATGTGTTTACTAATGAATACCTATATCATATACCCGAGGTAAGGTCGTCATTCAAGGGCAGCGCCCTTCAGAGTTTATGAGTTTACTTTTGAATATCAAATGAAAAAAAAAAAACCGCTTTGACCACATTTGCGTAATCCAGGATATCCACAATGAATAAACAAATGACACGATTTCGTGGTGAGAAATTATAATAAATATCTAATTGAATTGAATACTTTAAGTAATCACTGTTAATCATTTGCACAGAGTAAATTCACAAACAGAACTGTTAAAGTCCCATCACAGTAATTTTGTCCAAATATCTGTTGGCATTGAAAAAAGAATTATTATAAGTGTGGACATTGGTGCATAATATGGGTGGAAAATTTGATACCATTTTAAAAGGCAATGAGGAATCCATCTATTCAGCAAATCAATGGACAAAGATGATCACGTCGACATCATCCTCTCACTTAGTAGATTTAGAGTGTAAATGCTATTCATGTTCCAAAGTTGCAAGTTATTGGTCTGGTGGTGAAAGAAAGGGTAACTTGGAAAAAACAATCACCGACCAATCTATACGATAGTGTATGAGCAGCGTCACGTCATTATTAACAGTTATGTTTGTGTAGGTGTCAATATTTTTTTTTTGAGATACCTTGAGCAGATCGATCATGAACTCATATAGTCGTTGTGAGTTTTTTTATTACCTTTGCTTCTTTCGTTTTTCTTTGATACACTATTTTGGGCAGCTTTCTGGACAGCGTATCTTAAACTGATGTCATACTTTCTGGGGAATTTGAATCGTTCTTGTATGCAAAGTGCTAAAAATAGAAAATGACGAGTCTTGTAAAAGCATCGTAATTGACCATTTGATGATCTCGATATTTACAAAAGAACGGAATTTGAGAAAGGCAGTTTGGCACAAATTGTGGATATAATGCCGAACGAAAGTAATGGGGGGGGGGGGGGGGGTGTAGCAAAACTATACACTGTGTACAATATGCCACTATTTCTGTGAATGTTTCCCACAAAAAAAAAAATAGTTTCTGCATACCATATTATTCACCTTCCGACACCGATTTAAGTTATATAGGTGTTTGAACATTATCCCTGTGCTGTTCCTCAAAACATACGACCGTTATAATCAATTTCATCACAAAATAGCGCTGTGGTAGGAGCAGTACCATAAAGGTCACGACATTTTCATGTAATATTAATCATTTTTTAATGTAAAATAAATGTCAACCTCTTAATGACATTGAGAGATTTAGGTCACGAAATATAGCGACAATTATATATACAGAGGTGATATACATGATTATCATCATACAAGTCATCCTTCTTTTCTTTTTTACACTAACGGAGTTTGGTCTTTCGCTCTAAAACCGTTAGGTACATCGAATATGTGACAATAGATATAAGTTATGCGACTAGAAACAGTGCCCTAACGTGTGTCGAGGGAATGACAAGAACAGAAGATACCAATATACCAAACTTTTTTTTTTTCACAAGAGTGAAAAAAAAAGATGAATAACTATTGTCTATGACAAAATTATGACCGGACTCCCAGTAAAAAGGCAATTGTATACTCACGTGAACATCGTAGTTGCGTATTCCATGTCACTAAAACCACCAGAACTGCGAGTAATATGCCGTTGCAGGAATAACCCATTTTCACCTGTAGAATCACAGTTTCTTTTAATTTTCCCCGTGAAATAAATTCGGACTACTGTCCCTTATGTTCTGTGCATCGCGATACAGGTAATATAGATCTATGCCATATCGAGGCTATTTGTAGAACACGTAACCTGCAACTCTATCAATATCTTGAGAAACAGAAACATTCAAATAATGTTTCAACATGCATCTTTGTACAAGACCCCAACTGGAGATCTGTATGTATAGTTAATGGTACTTGATTCACCAACGTAGGCGTATATCTCGCGCACACGGAAGTATACTGTGGAGCGCAGTGGTCTCCTACCCGAAAGTGTGTCGCTTCCTCAAATTCCTCTATTATTGCATTCGTGGTGGATGGCAGGCCCACTTCCGCTTCCGGTGCCTATATCCTGCAAACGTTGACGCAACAATGGAGTCCTTACCGAAAAGGAACATACAAACACAAACACAAACACTTAAAAGATGATTAAAGAGTTTGCTAACAATTATATTTGCGGGGAATGTTTGTTTCTTTGATTTATGTCCTCCAACATAATTCTATACATAAATCAGTGTTTATCTGTTTTTTTCCCAGTAATATCGCAGAAAACATCAATATACAGATTACAATGTACATGAACAAGAAAAAACGGAAGAAATGTGTACTTTGATTGCATTAACAAATCATTTTGTATTTCCAAATGATAAAAAAAGAAGAATACCTGAGAAATTATGTAAAAGGACTGTTACTATAAGCGGATGCTTGGACTTATGACAGCCCAAGAAAAAAAAAATTATGTCAAATAAACTGCATTAGATTGTATGTTTTACTGCATAGATGCTAATAAAGATACGGTAAATGATAATTATGATGATAATTATAATATTACTTAAAAAGAATCTTGATTTATGTATGAAATTGTGTTGGAAGAAAAATAAACAAACAAATAACAAAGTGGTGTTAAAAATGTGATAACGAAGATGATAATGATGGTGACGATAATGGAGGTGATGGTGATAAAATGAATTGGTTGACACAAAAATATAGTTCATAATCTGCTGTGCTGTAGTTTGAAATCTTATTCACAGATTTAAAACAAATCTAATCAAAAGAAACTGATACTCCTAGATTGTCGTCTGACAGTAGCATAGTTTTTAATCTGTCCTCGAAAGAATGCAACCTTTACATGACTTAATATAATCTGAAAGTGTGGCCCAAAGGTCTGGTTCATTATGTCTTATGGATTTTTTTTTCTTCAAATAGATTCAAATGAAAGAGGTAAATTGGACAGATAGATACACTCATTAACTAGGTAAACGAGGTGTATTTTTTTAATATTAGATCGAAATGAAGAAGTAAATTGGATAGTATAGATACACTCATTAACTAGGTAAAAGAGGTGTGAATTTAGAAAAAAAAGGTGATTCAATTAACGAGTATAGTTACATTTGCTATTATAAGTTAAAGAGTGTGTGAGAAGGAAGTCCTTTAATAACTGCTATCCCTAAGATTCCTTAATATTCAATTATCTTTGAACCTTGAAAGCAATGAGCACAGAGAAAATCCCTCCATAATTATGAATCGACGGTCGAGTTTTATCGTATATTGTAGAACACACTGAGACACCGTCCTTCTTAGTGAAACTTTGACATTATAGCTTTATGGTTCAATTAGGGTAATTTGGTTTCATTGCAAAGACAAGGAACGATGACGTTATGACAGTTAAAAGAAAGAAAGAAAAAACCCTAACTCAATGAAAATGACTAGCTAAGATATATCAATATTATGTTTAGGATATAGTTAAGTTGATGATTTTCAAAGCACTGTGGTGATATTGTTGGATAAGCTCCCTTATAATATTTGTTACAGTTCATTTTCCGAATATTTTACAACGTTGAGAACTTAAACTGTGTCATGAAAAAAATAATAAAACCGGGTGTTTCACGATTCAGAAAGCATTGCCGTCAAAGCCACCCAGCCTCTGAAATCAGCCTCCAATAACGAAAAATTACCACACAGAGCAAAATCATTACATTCTAAACATGCAGTAACCGCCTGTGACACTGCATTGTGCTAGATGTTGTCCTTTGTGCTTCCTATGTGCAGATCATCCTTGATTGTTCAGGCATTGGTGATTTGTCATGGCTATGCCAAAGTTCAAATCGAGTATTTTTTTTTATCACACAAAACTTTCGATTTCAGGACAAGTTCGAGCAGCGCATGCGCTAGAACAATGAAATCGTTGCATCCTTGAATTAGAGAAGTGTACACCAGTGTATGGTTGCAGACGTGACTCACATGTAAATGAGTGTTAGACGTCAAATGTAGAGAGCTCGAGGCAGCACCCGCACGCTGGCGGAATTTCATGCTACCGCGGTTTGAAAGGAAACCCCAGAGCATATATGTAGAAGTGGACCTTGATTAGAAAGAAAATGAAACTGCACTATACCAACAATAATAATGTTTATTGTAAAATAAAACAAACATAAACACACACACACACACAGACACACACACACAAACACACAAATTTGCTGAAATCGGACCAATAAATATTACATAATATTTCTGACTTGGATATCTATAACATTACACAGATTTGGAAACGGTATACTTTCATTACCTTACAATTTTTCCACTTGATTATAGGGCCTACTTTCATAATCATGAATTGGTATTACGATATACACATATTGATTTTTTTTTTTCCATGGGACATCTAATCAAATAACAACTACTAAAACTTTCATTTTCGAGAATGTGGCACGCAACTGCTCATTGTTTAATCCCGAAGTTACTTTTGGGAGGGGGGGGGGAGGGGGATACTGTATACGTACAAGAAGCAGCCAGAACTCGGATGAAAGTAGAAGCTGTTCGCTCTTGTATTATAGTCGGTAATTTGTTTATGCACAAGTAAGGAGTGACCTCTTGACGTGATGGGGTCAAAGGGGGTGATGTCCATAAATGACTTTTGATTCTCTTTAACACACAGGTCGTCCATTTTACATGCTTTCCGAGGAACAGAGTGTTTTTGCCTGTTAAACAGCAAGTATTTCTTAGCTCGGCTCATCGGACTCAGACGCCAGCAATTTGATTGGAAACCAGGCACGTCCGTTACCACTGGACCACTATACGGACGCATAAAACGACTCCTCATTAGCACGCCATGTTCGAAATGAAGCGTTCACGTGATTTCTATGGGCCTTGGGAGAGGAACATAACATTTTAAAAGTCTCATGTTTCAGGACATGTATTACTTGCGACATGTAAACATGGCAACGGACAGGAAATTAATTGTTATTATGAGGTTCTGCTTGGGATTTCCCGATGAATAGAAAGTAGGCACATCCAATACCTACACAAACAAAGTATGTTGGTGCATATTTGTTTACGGCTCATTATAGATGTGAGTTATGTGTTGTTTGAAGGTTTGCATGGTGAAGTAAATGAGGAAGAAAGATTTGCGGTGACAAAATGTGTATGTAGTCCTTAATCGGATCGCTGTTTGGCAGAAGAGCCTAGAAAGAGGAGAAACGAAGAGGGAAGCGACATATGGGGGTTGTGAGGAGGGCAGAAAGTGAAGAGTGGGAGACAGTAATGGGCTAGAGGTTGAAGTTGCACTAGTGGAGACGGTAGAGAAAGGAACACAGAGAGTGGTAAGGAAGAATAGTGTGAGAATCAAGTAGGATGTTCGGACATCGTTAGAAGGGGAAAGATGAAATAGAAGGGAAGAGGAAGAGGAAGGAGTTGAATGTTGGAGAATCATGGAGATAGAGGAGAGCAGTAAAGATTCATGAAACCAAGAGAAGAAAAACGAAGTCGGCGAACAGTGTGGCTATGGAATGCGGAATCAATGGAGAAAGGACGAATAATCCCTCGAAGGAAGGGTAAGTAGAGGAGAGAAATGAATATGTTGATAGAAGGGAGAGAGAGAGAGAGAGAGAGAGGCGGGGGGGGGGGGGACAAAGAAAAGAAGTAGAAAAGAACAAATTGAAATTCAATACGTAAATCAGAGGGAGCTAGTATGGATCCTAGAATGAAATGCTGCTGAGAGGGAGAAAAAAAAATTGGAAAGGAAAATTGATGACAGTTAAGTCCTGAAAAGGTTCCTGTGGGAGAAAAGCAAAAATAAGAAATCAAAATGAGGTTAAAGTGTAGACCTGAGGAGAGAAGACAAGAGAAATAACCTGTGGAGAAATGCGTAAATTAAGTAGAGGTCCTGAAAAGGACCGTTGGGTTGTATGGAAGGAAGAAATAAAACAAAAAGAAGAAAGAAGAGAAGAGAACAGAAAAAAAAGATAAGTAGTGTAGAAACAGACAAAAGTGTAAGAGAGAGAGAGAGAGAGGAAAGAGAAATGAAACACTGAGTAAAGGTGCTAGTGAAAGTAGCGCAAGAAATCTAGTTATGAGAATAACTAGGAGAACCGAGGAACTTGACGTTTCGGGCAGGTTGACTGTCCTTCGTCAGAAGTGAAGCGTGATCTGAGAAGAGGCGGGCTATATATGGAGAATGCGGACCTAGATGGAAGTGGTCGGTTGAGGCGGGCTCGCAGGCGAGCTGAGCGTCGGCTGTTGGTGGAGTGTTGCGGTCGTTGATGCGTTCTATTGTTCTCGGTGTGTGTTGATGGCGGAGTATATCTGTGAGAGCTAACTAGGCTGTTATAGACCGGGGGCCCAGAGCATTTATTCAGCTGAAAAGGGTCACACTTTTTAATGGTCTCATCGTATAAGGATGTGTTCAAGGGTCAATAAAATGAATTGCTGGCAAGTCACATCCTGTACCGTAAGCCTAGGGACCACAAAAAGGGACCCCGAAAAATCGATTTATTCAGCCGAAGGGGGTCACGGACAAAAGTTGGTGGATATTGTTCCTTTGGGTGTACTTATCATGAAAACAGCAATGCCAGCTATTTTATCCTGTACGGGGCCCCAGACAGTAGCCCCAAAGGGCCCCACAAATATGGTGTTATTCAGCTGAAAAGGGTCACGACTAATTTCTTTTGCAATGGAAGTAGTTCCCATCAGAGATATCCAAAACACCAATGCCAGCTATTTTATCCTGTACGGGGCCCCAGACAGTAGCCCCAAAGGGCCCCACCCTCCATAGGCCTACGTACAAACACACACAAACGTTGATTTTATTCAGTTGAAAAGAGTCACGGCTAATTTCTTTTGCAATTGAAGTAGTTCCCATCAGAGATATCCAAAACACCAATACCAGCTATTTTATCCTGTACGGGGCCCCAGACAGTAGCCCCAAAGTGCCCCACCCCATAGGCCATACGTACAAACACACACAAACATTGATTTTATTCGTGCAGTTGAGAAGAGTCACGGCTAATTTCATTTGCAATGGAAGGAGTACCCATCAGAGATATCAGTACGGGGCCCTGGACAGTAGCCCCAAACGAGCTCCCCCCCCCCCCACCCCGGCACACACACACACACACACACACACACACACATTAGTTTCATTCAGCTAAAAAGGGTCACGGCTAATTTCTTTTGCAATGGAAGTAGTACCCATCAGAGATATCCAAAATACCAGAGACAGTTATTTGATATCCTGCACGGGGCCCCAGACAGTAGCCCAAAATGCCCCCTCCCCCCCCCCCCCCACACACACACACACTGATTTCATTCAGATGAAAAGGGTCACGGCTAATTTCTTTTGCAATTTAAGTAGTACTCATCAGAGATATCCAAAACACCAAATCCAGCTATTTTGTCCTGTACGGGGCCCCAGACAGTAGCCCAAAAGTGCCCCCCCCCCCCCCCCAACACACACACATTAGTTTCATTCAGCTGAAAAGGGTCACGGCTAATTTCTTTTGCAATGGAAGTAGTACCTATCAGAGATATCCAAAATACCAAAGCCAGCTATTTTATCCTGCACGGGGCCCCAGTCAGTAGCCCCAAATTGCTCCCTTCCCCCCCCCCCCCCCCCCACACACACACACATTGATTTTATTCAGCTGAAAAGGGTCATGGCTACTTTTTTTTTTTTTGCAATTGGAAATAGTAGGCATATTCATCAGAGATATCCAAAACACTAAAGCCAGTTATTTTATCCTGTACGGGGTCCCAGACAGCAGCCCCAAAGTGCACCCCCCCCCCCCCCCCACACACACACATACATTAGTTTCATTCAGCCAAAAAGGGTCACGGCTAATTTCTTGTGCAATGGAAGTAAAATACCCATCAGAGATATCCAAAGCACCAAAGCCAGTTATTTTATCCTGTACGGGGCCCTAGACAGTAGCCCCAAAGTGCCCTCCCCCTCTCCACATACACACACACACACACACACACACACACACACACACACACACACACACACACACACATTAGTTTCATCAGGGAGGTGTCACCTCCCTGGTTTCATTCGGCTAATTTCTTTTGCAGTGGAAGTAGTACCCATCAGAGATATCCAAAATTTATACCAAAGCCAGTTATTTTATCCTGTACGGGGCCCCGGACAGTATAGCCCCAAACACGGGTAATTTCTTTTGCACTGGAAGAAGTACCTATCAGAGATATTCAACACACCAAGGCTACTTATTTTATCCTGTACAGAGCCCCAGACAGTAGCTCCACAGTGTCCCATCCATTATACATGTACTGTGAATCAGCTGAAAATGGTCTTACAAATTCTTTTGTAACGTAAATATCAGGGCCTACTGAACAGGGATATCACAAACACCAAAGCAAGCCATCTTATCCTGTATACGGGGTCCTATAGGTTACAGTAGCAAAACACTCAAGAAATTTGCAAAGGAAGCATACAACTGTACTTCTGTATAGTGCACAGAATATACGAAAACCAGTCATTTCATCTTGTACTGGGCCCAGTACAGTAGCCATAAAGTGCCCCTCCCCCACATAATTACGATGACATCATTTAGCTGAAAAGAGTCATAGTTGTTTTTCTTTTACAATCGAAGTATAGGCCTTAGTTTACATCATAGATACCCAAAACATCAAAGCCAGTTAGGTTTTCCCAGCCAATTTCGCACTTTTGTTGGTTCAGTTGATAGAAGGTTCGAATTCGTAAAATGGGTATTCATATTGGCTGGTACCCTACGTTCATTCAAATTCGCCTTGACTTGCCGAAAAGGGTATTTCAGTCATTAAATTTCGCGAAAGACAGTCAAATTCCAAACGTGTTCATTCAAATTCAAATCATGCTATTTCTTTGTTTCAGATCATTTTAACGTGTCTTTCTATGTGTGTTTTCGTTTCATCTATGAATTACTGTTATAAAGCAGTAAAAGTATCATTTTCTTATCTAGTATAACTGGATTTGGTTGTTCTGTAACGCTCCTTCTCTTTCATATACATGTCATAATAGGCCTATATACGTGTACCAGTAATGCAGATTAACTTAATTTTTTTTATAGTCCTGACAGCACAATAGATACAGACGTATATCTCTCGAAGACATAGAAAGAATTATTAAAAAAAACATTATTTTGAGGATCATAACCTTGACTTCTTGGAACTGGCCGACCGCTCGTATAGCGCTTGTGAAGGCCAGATAATTTGAGGCTTCTTACTTCTTCGGATTCAAAAAGCACGTTAGAAAAAAAAAAAAAAAAACTGGCGTCAAAGTCTCTTAAACGAATACGAAAACATGAAATGCTATGATGCTTACAAAACAATAACTACGATGAAAGAAAATGAGGAAAGAGGCCAAGCATGAACATATCTGTTTAATTGACTGCAGAACATGTTAAATTAGATGGCCAGAAATCAATTTGAATGAACGAGCGCAGCATGTAATCACGTGACTATATCATTATGAATTAATGAACGGATAGTGGAATGGTGCTTGTCGTATATATGGATTTCAGTTGAAAAGTGTTATTTAGAATAAGGTTAGAGGTAATGTGAATGTTTCAAAATAAATTTGAATGAAGAGATTATGACATTGAACTACCATGTCATCTAGGCGAAATTTTTGCTAAATTTAATTCAACATTAAAGAATTCGATTAAAAGAGGTGCGAAATTGGCCCGGATGCAGGGCCCTTGACAGGTATAGCCCCAAGGTATACCCACCCCATATGAATTAAATGTTTTTAGGTGAAAAGAGTCATGTATGCCTATTTTCCTTGGCAGTGGAATTAACAGCTGAGATACGTAAAACACAAACCCATCCAGTAGCTGGAAAATGCTCCCGTATTATATTCTAAGTGAAAAGAATCACTGCTATAATTTCTTTTGCAATGGAAGTAGTACTCAACGAGGTATCAAAAACACCGAAACCAGTTATATAGCTGTACGGAGCCCCCAGTGTCCCCACATGTAATCCCACTATCATGATCTGCATCCCAATCTATTCAATCTGTCAGATCGGGAGAGAGCGTCAAAAGTGTACGGGAACCGAGAGCATCGTAGCAGCAGCGTTTGGGTGATGGGGTTGGATCTGGATATTTTACAGATCGGGAAGAAATTTTGAACTGGTTCAAAATTTCTTCCCCATCTCCCCATCAAGATTGACCTATTTTGAATCGTAGCTCAAACGGGGAGAGAGCAGTGACAGTGTAAATACCGCGGGATGAGCGTAACAATTCCAGGTTTTTCTGACCGTAGTAACAGCGGCACAAGAACGGGAAGTATAGTCTCTACTAGACACCGACGACATGTTTGTCCCGCTGCTGCGCCGCTTTCTTGATCAAAGCACGACCTTCCCGCTTTAACGACGCTCTCACTAAGTTCTCTACTCCCGTATAAAATCAAGGCCTGTTCCTACTTCATTCCTGCTTCGATAACGCTGTTGGCCGCTTTAGCTACGCTGTTCCTACGCTTTCCCAGACTCAATTATGCACGACTTCCGCTCTCGCCGCTCTAAAATCGAACGTAGCCGATACGCTGGAAAATGTTTGCCAGAACAGCAAAACTGATGATGATGAGGAGGACGTTGTCGTTGTCGAGAAAATGAAGACGAAGGAGCGCATATTTAAGAAGAAGAAGAGATGCAAACAATAAAGAGAATAAAGCAAAACACTTTGGAGCTACTGTGTGGGGCCCCGTGCAGGATAAAATATCTGATTTTGGTATTTTGATATCCGATGGATACTACTTCCATTGCAAAAGAAATTAGCCGTGACCCTTTTCGACTGAATGAAACCAATATGTGTGTGTGTGTGTGGGGGGGGGGGGGGCACTTTGGGGCTACTGTCTGGGGCCCCATGCAGGATAAAATAACTGGCTTTAGTGCTTTGGATATCTCTGATGAGTACTACTTCCGATTGCAAAAGAAAGTAGCCGTGACCCTTTTCAGCTGAATAAAATCAATGTGTGTGTGGGGTGGGGGGAGGGGGGAGGGGAGGGGGTATAAAAGGGGGCAATTCGGGGCTACTGTCTGGGGCCCCATGCAGGATAAAATAACTGGCTTTGGTATTTTGGATTTCTCTGATAGGTACTAATTCCAATGCAAAAGAAATTAGCCGTGACCCTTTTCAGCTGAATGAAACTATTGTGTGAGTATGTGTGTGTGTGTGTGGGGGGGGGGGGGGTACTTTGTGTCTACTGTCTGGGGCCCCGTACAGGATAAAATAACTGGCTTTGGTGTTTTGTATGTTTCTGATGGGTACTACTTCCATTGCAAATGAAATTAGCCGTTACTCTTATCAGCTGAATAAAGTCAATGTGTGTGTGTGTGTTTGTACGTAGGGCTTATATAGGGGGTGGGGCACTTTTGGGGCTACTGTCTGGGGCCCCGTGCAGGATAAAATAACTGGCTTTGGTGTTTTGGATATCTCTGATATAACTGGCTTTTGTGTGTAGGGAGCTCCTTTGGGGCTACTGTCCAGGGCCCCGTACTGGATAAGATAGCTGGATTTGGTGTTTTGGATATCTCTGATGAGTACTACTAAAATTGCAAAAGAAATTAGCCGTGACCCTTTTCATCTGAATGAAATCAATGTGTGTGTGTGTGGGGGGGGGGGGGGGGGCATTTTGGGCTACTGACTGGGGCCCCGTGCAGGAAATAATAACTGGCTTTGGTATTTTGGATATCTCTAATGGGTACTACTTCCATTGCAAAAGAAATTAGCCGTGATCCTTTTTAGCTGAATGAAACTAATGTGTGTGTGTGTGTGTGTGTGCCGGGGGGGGGGGGGGGGGGAAGCTCCTTTGGGGCTACTGTCCGGGGCCCCGTACTAGATAAAATAGCTGGCTTTGGTGTTTTAGATATCTCTGATGGGTACTCCTTCCATTGCAAATGAAATTAGCTGTGACTCTTCTCAACTGCACGAATAAAATCAATGTTTGTGTGTGTTTGTACGTATGGCCTATGGGGGTGGGGCAATTTGGGGCTACTGTCTGGGGCCCCGTACAGGATAAAATAGCTGGTATTGGTGTTTTGGATATCTCTGATGGGAACTACTTCAATTGCAAAAGAAATTAGCCGTGACTCTTTTCAACTGAATAAAATCAACGTTTGTGTGTGTTTGTACGTAGGCCTATGGAGGGTGGGGCCCTTTGGGGCTACTGTCTGGGGCCCCGTACATGATAAAATAGCTGGCATTGGTGTTTTGGATATCTCTGATGGGAACTACTTCCATTGCAAAAGAAATTAGCCGTGACCCTTTTCAGCTGGATAACACCATATTTGTGGGGCCCTTTGGGGCTACTGTCTTGGGCCCCGTACAAGATAAAATAGCTGGCATTGCTGTTTTCATGATAAGAACACCCAAAGGAACAATATCCACCAACTTTTGTCCGTGACCCCCTTCGGCTGAATAAATCGATTTTTCGGGGTCCCTTTTTGTGGCCCCTAGGCTTACGGTACAGGATGTGACTTGCCAGCAATTTATTTTATTGACCCTTGGCCACATCCTTATATGATGAGACCATCAAAAAGTGTGACCCTTTTCAGCTGAATAAATGCTCTGGGCCCCCGGTCTATTAGTAGGTCGTGGCCGGAGATTGGAGTCCGGGTTAGTGGTTGGGGTGGACGCCGGTGGTGTGGATGACTTGTGTCGGTGAGGGCGTCTTCTCGAACCAGCGATAGGTGTGGTCGTGAGTGGGAGGCGCGGTTGACGTCGTGGGAGCTGTTGTGAAGAGGTGGGGGAAGAGATATGAGAGGAAGAAGTAGAGGGGGGAATGTGCTGTGGAGAGAGTGTGTTGTTGTTGTTGTCATTGTTGGTGTTCGATGGTTTGTTGATGAGAGGGAGCCAGATGTTGTTGATGTGGAGTCCAGTATCCTGTGTAACAGTGTCGTGTGTGTGAATGTCTATGCGATGGCTTCTCTGATGCGTCGTGTGTTCCAGTTTTTGATGGATGTGATGAGTTTGCTGTCTTCCCAGTTGATGCGATGTTCCGACTGTTGAGCGTGTTTCACGATGGCTGACTTTTCCCTTTCCGAACGTCTGTAGCATGTTTTGTGTTCTTTCAGTCTGGTCTCTAGCGATCTCCCTGTTTCACCTATGTAGACTTTGCCGCATTCGCAAGGGATACGGTAGACACCTGGTTGTTTGTGATTGGGGTGCTTGTCTTTGTGTGAGTGCAATGAATTGTGAAGTTTGTTGGAAGATGTATGACGGACCTGGATGTTGGCGGACTTGAAGATGCGTTGTAGTTTGTGCGAGGTGGCGCCGAGGTAGGGAAGATTTACAGTTGTGATGGGCTGTTCCTTGGCTGCTTGGTTGGGATGAGAAGGTGCCTGAGTGTTGATTTTGTGCTTGGGGTATTGGTTGATAGTGGTGAGTGTGTCTGTGATATGTTCGAGTTCTTGTCGAAGATGTTGTTTGTCGCTGATTTGATGAGCACGTCGGACGAGAGCATTCGGTACTGACTGGCGGACTGCTGGATGATGGAAGGAGCGGTAGTGAAGATATCTGTCAGTGTGAGTGGGTTTGCGGTAGACCTGGTGAGAGAAAGTGCCAGCGTTGGTCTTTGTGACGAGAACATCGAGGAAGGGGAGAGAATGATTGTGTTCCGTTTCCACTGTGAATGAGATGTTGGAGTGTTGTTCGTTGAGGTGTGAGAGGAAGTCGTCCAGTTGATCTGCTTGGTGTGGCCAGATGGTGAAGATGTCGTCGACATACCGGAGCCAGAGTGAAGGTTTGTGCTGTGCTGTGGCTAGTGCGTGGCTTTCGAAATGTTCCATGTAAATGTTGGCAATGATCGGTGAGAGGGGGGAGCCCATGGCTGCGCCTTGTTGCTGTTTGTAGTGTGTGTCCCTCCACTTAATTTACGCATTTCTCCACAGGTTATTTCTCTTGTCTTCTCTCCTCAGGTCTACACTTTAACCTCATTTTGATTTCTTATTTTTGCTTTTCTCCCACAGGAACCTTTTCAGGACTTAACTGTCATCAATTTTCCTTTCCAATTTTTTTTTTCTCCCTCTCAGCAGCATTTCATTCTAGGATCCATACTAGCTCCCTCTGATTTACGTATTGAATTTCAATTTGTTTTTTTCTACTTCTTTTCTTTGTCCCCCCCCCCCCGCCTCTCTCTCTCTCTCTCTCTCTCTCCCTTCTATCAACATATTCTCTTCTCTCCTCTACTTACCCTTCCTTCGAGGGATTATTCGTCCTTTCTCCATTGATTCCGCATTCCATAGCCACACTGTTCGCCGACTTCGTTTTTCTTCTCTTGGTTTCATGAATCTTTACTGCTCTCCGCTATCTCCATGATTCTCCAACATTCAACTCCTTCCTCTTCCTCTTCCCTTCTATTTCATCTTTCCCCTTCTAACGATGTCCGAACATCCTACTTGATTCTCACACTATTCTTCCTTACCACTCTCTGTGTTCCTTTCTCTACCGTCTCCACTAGTGCAACTTCAACCTCTAGCCCATTACTGTCTCCCACTCTTCACTTTCTGCCCTCCTCACAACCCCCATATGTCGCTTCCCTCTTCGTTTCTCCTCTTTCTAGGCTCTTCTGCCAAACAGCGATCCGATTAAGGACTACATACACATGGTGTCACCGCAAATCTTTCTTCCTCATTTACTTCACCATGCAAACCTTCAAACAACACATAACCGAGCTCTACGGGGAGCAAACTCAACGATCTTCTCGCCTACTTCAACGGAACCTAGTCAAACAATCTAAACTCTCCAATCATCTCACCTTTCTGAAAAGATGCCGAGATCACAGTATCATCCCTCCTGGTCTACAGCTGAAATCAACCATACAAACTCCACGTGCTCGACGTATTCTTCACCAAGCCGGCCTCTCCCTCACCAGAGAACGCATAGCCCATACTCGACAAGAACTTCACACAATCGATCAACAAATCAACACCTCACAAACACACTTGTCACAAACACTACATCCTGCTGACCTCCAGAAGATACAGACCTTCAACTCTCACACAGCAAGGACCACATTTCTCCACACCAGAGACAAGCAGATACGGAAGTTCAACACACTACATAACAGCCATACCCGTACATACACACGAGACAAAAGCCGCCCGCCGCCCGTAACACCGTTGTCAATTTAAGCCAGCACAACCTCACACAAGCCCAACACAACGTGTTATCCCTAGGGCTTAACTTCGCAACACCACCCAAGAAGATTCCTTTTACAGAAATCATACAACAAACGGAACCCAAGCTCAGATACCTGAACAAAGCCGCAGCCGACAACATTCGACTCCTTGTTACTCAAGCTCTCTCCACAGCCAAGCCACCGCAGCCCAACCTCAACAGAGAAGAACGAACAGCGGTGAAGACTATACAAAGCAACGCATCCATCCATATCATTCAAGCAGACAAAGGCAACGCCACGGTCGTCATGGACAAAACACAATACGAACAAGAGATACAAGACATCCTCCACACCCCCACATACACCGAACTGAAACGTGACCCGACTCCTGCCACCGAGAGGAAACTCAACGCCAAGCTCCTTGAACTTCATCGATCCAATGCCCTTCCTCAACAGCTTTATTTCAGACTCCGTGCCTCTTCCAGCAGATGTCCCATCCTCTTCGGGCAACCCAAAATTCACAAGCCATCAGTGCCTCTCCGCCCCATCATTTCTACACGAGGTTCCCCCTGCTACGAAACAGCCAAACACCTGTCAGACATTCTACAGCCACTCGTTGGCAACACAGAACACCACATTAACAATTCCAAACACTTCATTGACATTCTCTCTCAAACCACCATCAACCCTACAGACACCCTCGTCAGCTTTGATGTAGAATCACTCTTCACCAGCGTTCCTGTCAACGAAGCCTGTGACATCATCAAACAACGTCTCACCGATGACCCTTCTCTTTCTTCCAGAACACAACTCACACCACAACAGATACACGACCTCCTCCTCACATGTCTCAATTCTACCTCCTTCCGATGGAGGGACACACACTACAAACAGCAACAAGGCGCAGCCATGGGCTCCCCCCTCTCACCGATCATTGCCAACATTTACATGGAACATTTCGAAAGCCACGCACTAGCCACAGCACAGCACAAACCTTCACTCTGGCTCCGGTATGTCGACGACATCTTCACCATCTGGCCACACCAAGCAGATCAACTGGACGACTTCCTCTCACACCTCAACGAACAACACTCCAACATCTCATTCACAGTGGAAACGGAACACAATCATTCTCTCCCCTTCCTCGATGTTCTCGTCACAAAGACCAACGCTGGCACTTTCTCTCACCAGGTCTACCGCAAACCCACTCACACTGACAGATATCTTCACTACCGCTCCTTCCATCATCCAGCAGTCCGCCAGTCAGTACCGAATGCTCTCGTCCGACGTGCTCATCAAATCAGCGACAAACAACATCTTCGACAAGAACTCGAACATATCACAGACACACTCACCACTATCAACCAATACCCCAAGCACAAAATCAACACTCAGGCACCTTCTCATCCCAACCAAGCAGCCAAGGAACAGCCCATCACAACTGTAAATCTTCCCTACCTCGGCGCCACCTCGCACAAACTACAACGCATCTTCAAGTCCGCCAACATCCAGGTCCGTCATACATCTTCCAACAAACTTCACAATTCATTGCACTCACACAAAGACAAGCACCCCAATCACAAACAACCAGGTGTCTACCGTATCCCTTGCGAATGCGGCAAAGTCTACATAGGTGAAACAGGGAGATCGCTAGAGACCAGACTGAAAGAACACAAAACATGCTACAGACGTTCGGAAAGGGAAAAGTCAGCCATCGTGAAACACGCTCAACAGTCGGAACATCGCATCAACTGGGAAGACAGCAAACTCATCACATCCATCAAAAACTGGAACACACGACGCATCAGAGAAGCCATCGCATAGAAATTCACACACACGACACTGTTACACAGGATACTGGACTCCACATCAACAACATCTGGCTCCCTCTCATCAACAAACCATCGAACACCAACAATGACAACAACAACAACACACTCTCTCCACAGCACATTCCCCCCTCTACTTCTTCCTCTCATATCTCTTCCCCCACCTCTTCACAACAGCTCCCACGACGTCAACCGCGCCTCCCACTCACGACCACACCTATCGCTGGTTCGAGAAGACGCCCTCACCGACACAAGTCATCCACACCACCGGCGTCCACCCCAACCACTAACCCGGACTCCAATCTCCGGCCACGACCTACTAACAGCCAAGTTAGCTCTCACAGATATACTCCGCCATCAACACACACCGAGAACAATAGAACGCATCAACGACCGCAACACTCCACCAACAGCCGACGCTCAGCTCGCCTGCGAGCCCGCCTCAACCGACCACTTCCATCTAGGTCCGCATTCTCCATATATAGCCCGCCTCTTCTCAGATCACGCTTCACTTCTGACGAAGGACAGTCAACCTGCCCGAAACGTCAAGTTCCTCGGTTCTCCTAGTTATTCTCATAACTAGATTTCTTGCGCTACTTTCACTAGCACCTTTACTCAGTGTTTCATTTCTCTTTCCTCTCTCTCTCTCTCTCTCTCTCTCTTACACTTTTGTCTGTTTCTACACTACTTATCTTTTTTTTTCTGTTCTCTTCTCTTCTTTCTTCTTTTTGTTTTATTTCTTCCTTCCATACAACCCAACGGTCCTTTTCAGGACCTCTACTTAAATTACGCATTTCTCCACAGGTTATTTCTCTTGTCTTCTCTCCTCAGGTCTACACTTTAACCTCATTTTGATTTCTTATTTTTGCTTTTCTCCCACAGGAACCTTTTCAGGACTTAACTGTCATCAATTTTCCTTTCCAATTTTTTTTTCTCCCTCTCAGCAGCATTTCATTCTAGGATCCATACTAGCTCCCTCTGATTTACGTATTGAATTTCAATTTGTTCTTTTCTACTTCTTTTCTTTGTCCCCCCCCCCCCCGCCTCTCTCTCTCTCTCTCTCTCTCTCCCTTCTATCAACATATTCATTTCTCTCCTCTACTTACCCTTCCTACGAGGGATTATTCGTCCTTTCTCCATTGATTCCGCATTCCATAGCCACACTGTTCGCCGACTTCGTTTTTCTTCTCTTGGTTTCATGAATCTTTACTGCTCTCCTCTATCTCCATGATTCTCCAACATTCAACTCCTTCCTCTTCCTCTTCCCTTCTATTTCATCTTTCCCCTTCTAACGATGTCCGAACATCCTACTTGATTCTCACATTATTCTTCCTTACCACTCTCTGTGTTCCTTTCTCTACCGTCTCCACTAGTGCAACTTCAACCTCTAGCCCATTACTGTCTCCCACTCTTCACTTTCTGCCCTCCTCACAACCCCCATATGTCGCTTCCCTCTTCGTTTCTCCTCTTTCTAGGCTCTTCTGCCAAACAGCGATCCGATTAAGGACTACATACACATGGTGTCACCGCAAATCTTTCTTCCTCAGATGTGAGTTACTTTCATAAAAGAACACACAATATCTTCCACTGATGTTTGTCTTGTAAGTTAGACTCAATTCTCACTTTAGACCCCCTTTTCTTGCTTTGTATTGCAACTGTCATCAAAATAACCTATTACAATTATAAAAGGCATTATAATCGTCTTTGTACCACATCGTGCTCTCTTCTTTTTTAGAAAGGGCGAAAGCGTGTAAGGTTGCATTCGAAGGAATCAATGATAACCATGGCACAGTACATATCGGTTATTTCTTAAATAGTTATAAGCCACACACGTTCGATTGCATATATCCGGCATTATAATATTGTAAAAGTATGGATCAGTACGGATATAAGCATTGCATTGCAATCTTAATTTAAACCGAGTCTCTCCCTTGGTAGCCCACGTGTGGAATAGAATTTCAGACGCATTAAAGGGGCATTCCAGACGATTTTCATAATTTCACATCATGTAGTACATAAATCATAAGTTCCAGTTATAGAGTTGATGAATTTATTGTAGTCTTTGAGCAGAGAAATCATACTTTGAAAAACCTAAAACAAATTACACTGAACAATGACGATGCCATAGGAGGCTCACATATTTAAGGAATGTGGCAGTGCAATTCCATTACAATACCGCTTGCTTAACAAGTTTACCTGCGTACAATCTTTGCATGCCTTCTTCTTTTGTTCTGCTTCCTTGAGCCCCAACTCAAACATTCTTATGGAGAGGCTGCCACGTCATCATCCTTGTTCATTGCAATATTTCTCTTAATTTTTAAAAACATTATCACCGGAAAGGCGTCATCTCCACTAGACCACCGAGCTTTCGCCCTGTCCGGTGATCAGGAGGTCGTAGGTTCGAATCCTGCTCGAGTATGTACGCCCATGATTTTTTTTTTTTATCACGGCTACTACTAAAACACTGATCAATTTAGTGCTTATTACGTCGATGTAGGGCAATTTGTCAATCAGTTGCAATAACCTTTCTTGTCAAGGGCTGTAAAAGCCCATACATATTATGATAATTTGACTCTTTTCCTGGCTCGATACTCTGTACAAGGAAGCTGTTTACTTCAAGAGCTGGGTTAACGGCTTGCATGAAAAAAGAAGATATCCCTAAAGACATCTCTTGAAATACTTGGGCTCTGCCTGGTCCAACATAAACAGCCAGATGCCAGAAAGTTGTAACACTGCAGAAGAAAGGCTGAAACTACGGGCAGCGATTCGGAAGGTGTCGTCAAGATAATGTAAGGGTATCGCCGACATCCCGGTGATTGTTTGATGGTTTTACTCTTCTTCGAGGGAATCCAAGTCTGCATGATGCCACTCTTCCATCTTTTAGGATTTTGAGTTTTTTAAGGATATCTTTAAGTATTTTGAGATGTCCGCCAAATATGAAATTTCCACTTATTTCCTGAAACAAGGTGAAAAATTCAAAATTCAAAAAAAAAAACAAAAAAAAACCACCAGAATTGTCATGTACTCTTATTTCGAGGACTCTGCTGAATCCATATCGGGAAGTCAGAGGCAACGTTTGAACCAGTCCTTTGGGAGCACGTCACGAGACCGACATCCACGTGTCATATAGCCCACGAGTTATAGAGCTCACGAGTCATACATCCCACGAGTCATACAGTCCACAAGTCATACAGCCCACTAGTTATACGGCCCACAAGTTAAACGTTATTAAAGTGAGCAGGGCCCACGTCGAGTTCGACGTCAAATAGATAATACATAGGCCCAAGACTCATACAGCTCATGACTTCGACAAATAAATTCCACGAGTTCGTCACTATAGGCAAAGCCCACGATTTCGACAGTATACGCAAAAGACATTCCCGAGACGGATCCAGGGATAGAATTCCTACGAGTTACGAGATGAACAGCGTCATCTATAAACCAATTAAGAGTGTGTAATTGTATAGGGCTCACACCCATAAATATTTCCCCATAGGGACGTGTGTTAAAAATCAAATTTCAAAAAATTCTGTAAAATAGCTGGGAGAAATGAGGTGTTTCAGCTTCACTAACCTGGATAAGTTAGATGTACCCTTTCATCCATCAAATTCTCAGGGTGGATAATCCAGTTCAAATTCTGTTCAGGGGTACGAAAAGCCAGACTACGAGTTCTTGTCACTCAAAAAGTCACCCATTTTCCGTGCACGTACCCAATGAAATATAGTCCCCTCAAATTCCACCAGAAAAGCTTTCATCTTCTAACCAAAATGCAATTTGTAGAGGAATTCATACTCAATATCTACAGCTATTCAGTTTTTTGCCAAACTGCATCATTGATTTTTAATTAATTTTTTTCTTCATTTATTTTGGTATCTTTGGTACGAATTTGTGAAGGGGTTTCGGACATTCCATTGTATTTACGGGTGTGAGCCCTATAGTGAAGGTCATATTTCTCATTTGACTTTTAAATATCATAAATGTGTTTTTGATGATATTTGCACCTACATCATATGGGAAATTACACATTCTAGGGTTATAAAGCTTCTCAAAGGGACACTTTTGAAACTCACACCCTTTGAGGTTTTTTAAAGAAATAAAAATGTAGTGTTGATCAGTTCTTCATAAGATGAATACCTAGATGCAGGCAGTAATCTTTGATTATGGGGGTGTCATCATCACATTATTGCCTACAAAATACTTGAAAAGACTTTGTTCTGTCAAACAGACTAACTTTATGAATTTTGACCTCTTCCAGTGGTAGCCAAACAAAGAAATACATTAAAATAACACAGTCATTCAAAGTTGTGTGATACTGATGATTGCTATGTACAAAGATCTATCTATACCACAACAACACAACAACATAATAAGAAAACAAATTATAGCCAAACAGAGTTGGGGGGGGGGTAGAGGAGAAGGGGGGGGGGGGGGGGGGCTAGGAAGGGGAAGGGGGGAGGGAGGAAGAGATCTGACACAATACAACAACATAAACCAGCAGAATTTGTATGGGATGAATACTTCCCATAGACTTGTGTGCATTGCATGCATCCTCTATAGTGAAGGTCATATTTCTCATTTGACTTTTAAACATCATAAATGTGTTTTTGATGATATTTGCACCTACATCATATGGGAAATTACACATTCTAGGGTTATAAAGCTTCTCAAAGGGACACTTTTGAAACTCACACCCTTTGAGGTTTTTTAAAGAAATAAAAATGTAGTGTTGATCAGTTCTTCATAAGATGAGTACCTAGATGCAGGCAGTAATCTTTGATTATGGGGGTGTCATCATCACATTATTGCCTACAAAATACTTGAAAAGACTTTGTTCTGTCAAACAGACTAACTTTATGAATTTTGACCTCTTCCAGTGGTAGCCAAACAAAGAAATACATTAAAATAACACAGTCATTCAAAGTTGTGTGATACTGATGACTGCTATGTACAAAGATCTATCTATACCACAACAACACAACAACATAATAAGAAAACAAATTATAGCCAAACAGAGTTGGGGGGGGGGGTAGAGGAGAAGGGGGGGGGGTAGGAAGGGGAAGGGGGGAGGGAGGAAGAGATCTGACACAATACAACAACATAAACCAGCAGAATTTGTATGGGATGAATACTTCCCATAGACTTGTGTGCATTGCATGCATCCTCTATAGGGCTCACACCCATAAATATTTCCCCATAGGGACGTGTGTTAAAAATCAAATTTCAAAAAAATTCTGTAAAATAGCTGGGAGAAATGAGGTGTTTCAGCTTCACTAACCTGGATAAGTTAGATGTACCCTTTCATCCATCAAATTCTCAGGGTGGATAATCCAGTTCAAATTCTGTTCAGGGGTACGAAAAGCCAGACTACGAGTTCTTGTCACTCAAAAAGTCACCCATTTTCCGTGCACGTACCCAATGAAATATAGTCCCCTCAAATTCCACAAGAAAAGCTTTCATCTTCTAACCAAAATGCAATTTGTAGAGGAATTCATACTCAATATCTACAGCTATTCAGTTTTTTGCCAAACTGCATCATTGATTTTTAATTAATTTTTTTCTTCATTTATTTTGGTATCTTTGGTACGAATTTGTGAAGGGGTTTCGGACATTCCATTGTATTTACGGGTGTGAGCCCTATAGGATGTCCCGACAAGGATAGGAAAGGGGAGTGACGTAGTGATATTTACTCTGAAGGGCGCTAGAGTGTTACCGCGTCTGTTGCCCTCCTTACCCCGGAATTTTCAAGACCTTTGTGTGTGTGTGTGTGTGTGTGTGTGTTTGTAGAAAAAAAATCAGTGAAAGTATCCACCAGACATTTCCTCTTTAATTCTAAATAATGGAAAAACATCTTTGTTGGCTGTTCAATCTCTGCCTCTCTTTTTCCTATTCTTGCGTTCACGCCTAAAACAGAAAAAAAGTTGTTGTTGTTGTTTTAAAGAACGAAAGAGAGAGAGAGAGAGAAATAGGGCCCTATACAAATAATTTGCCCCAGACAGCACTTATAGCATAAAATAAATATTATAGATCTTAAAGAAATATAAACAAGAATATTAAATGTATACCAATTCTCCTCGAGGGAGCTCATATCGTCTCCAAGAGGGAGCTCATATTGTCTCCACAAAAGAGCTCATAAAGTCTCCACGAGGGAGCTCATATTGTCTCCATATAGGAGCTCATTACGTCTCCAAAAAAAGGAAAACAAAAAAAGGAAAACAAAAGAACTCCGTAATCTGCTCAATAAGTTATTGTGAAATGAAGTTTACAAGGAAAAATTTAACAAAGTGGTCAACAATGGAGTGCACACCTGCTTTTACATGATCTGGAGAGGATGGGGGTAGTCATCAGCGAAGCTGTGGACTTGGAATGAATTCACAGCAAATAACGTAAACGTCTCCGAAGGCATTAGTAATGATTTTGTAAAATAAGATGAATCCATGCAAACAACGATTTATTGCTTTTAAAAAAAGATACCACTTTGAGGAGAACATTACAAACATCACAAACCACACATCGAAGAGGCATTGCTGCGATATGAAAGGTTTTCATCAATTTCAATTTCATAATTACAGAGATCAAGAGTTGGTTCTGTGATCCTTCTTAACAGTCGGGTAGGATATCTAATACTTAAGTATTATAGTGAAGCGAGGGAGAAAGGGGGGAAAATCTGAAGTCCTGCCCATCTATCTTTCAGCAAAAAGTGGGGCTAACCTATTTTTCTTTTTCTTTTTTTTTTGGGGGGGGGGGGAAAGGGGGGGGGAGAGGGGGGTGGGTGGGTTCCATGAGGAGTGCAAAAGCCCCTGTACACCCAACAATGTGTTTTATTTCCCTTTACGTCATTTATGCAACATCTCGTACAGACACATTGTTGTAGTTAATAGCATAAAATGAATAAAAGTTGGATTTTCCAGATTCGGATTCAGTTCCCTCAAATTAATGTAAAAAAATAAGAGCAAATAGGATGGACGGTTAAACAAGGTTTATCATCTAGAGCTGGCACCAAGACCAAAGCACGGTCGCTTAGTCTCGTGCACCAGAGCACTCTTTCACATAACGGAAAAGCATCACAGGCAAGACAATAGTGAATTGTACATTGACACTTGGAAACATCTTTCTTTGTATTGATGCTATTTCACTTAATTATACGCGCTACGCCGCTGTGTCTAAACACCTTGCACATAAACAAGGTTTAACCTGACACCGACAATGCCTTTGAGACTAGTTCTGCTTTTGCTCGTGCTGACGTCGTGCTCGTTACCCTTCGTAACCACCGCTGACGCAGATGATGGCGAGCAGCCCGTGGTCAAGACAGCTAGGGCGACGATCTTCGAACAGCGTCTCCTTGAAGTACAGTCGAAGCAGCTGCCTGGCTTTCGAAGAGCCATAGCCAGCTACATCGGGATCCCATACGCGGAGTCACATTTTGGGGATCTTCGCTTCGCCCAGTCAGTAGGGAAGAAATTGGAAGGATTAATCGACGCTAATCAACCCCCTGTGGCGAGCGCTCAAGCCGATTATCATAGACCTACCAATCTCTTTGGAAAAGACAGAGGACTGTTTTCCTTTGCATGTGTTCGTACCAGAACCGAATTAGGTAGGCCTATTATGGTGAAGTTGATTTTTATTTTTCCCCCAAATTTGCAATGATCTCTTTCGCGATTTCAAATAACAACCATGTGAAGATACAAATAAATACAGCAATCAAGTTTTCCTTTCTAGTTATCAAAGTATGTCAGAAATATTACTCCTTGGTTTAATGTAAGCTGATTAACATCAAGAATCTGTTTATGACACGGGAATGATTATCTCATTTTGTTTGATTTATTTTACCCGAGCAGAGATAAAATTTAATATTCATATGTATGTATATATGTATATATATATATATATATATATATATATATATGTGTGTATGTGTGTGTGTGTGTGTGTGTGTGTGTGTGTGTGTGTTTATTAGCCCACCACCGTAAATCAAATAGGGGTGCAGTAAAAGAGGTTTTAAATGAAAGTTTTTTTTTTAAAGTATTCCAAAGTTAAGTGAGGAAAGTCAACAATTTTGTGAAGGAAAGATTACTATAGATGAATGTTATGAAGTTTTAAAAGAAATGAAAAATAATAAAGCTCCAGGTAATGATGGGCTTTCGGTGGAATTCTATATCATTTTTTGGCCATATTTAGGCAGGCATTTAGTTGAAGTATTGAATGAAGCGTATGATAGGGGTAATTTATCAGTATCACAGAAGCAAGGGACCATTACATTAATAGAAAAAGATGGTAAAGATCCTCTTTATATTAAGAATTATAGACCGATTACACTTTTGAATGTGGATTATAAAATTCTTTCAAAGGTTTTGGCGAAGAGAATGAAACAAGTTTTGAGTGAGATAATACACATGGATCAAGTGGGATACATGGAAAACAGAAATATTGGGGAAGCAATTCGATTAATAGATGATATGATTTTTCACTGTCTGTCATATAATATAGGTTGTTATTTAATAGCTGTTGATTTTGAGAAGGCCTTTGACTCGGTATCTCATTCGTTTTTATTAACCGTTTTGAACAATTTTGGATTTGGCCCTTCTTTTTGTTCTTGGATAAAGACATGCTTTACTGATATTAGCAGCTGTGTAATGAATGAGGGGTTTTCAACCGGTTATTTTAGAATAGAACGGGGTGTGCGTCAGGGTGACCCATTATCACCTTATGTAATGAATGAGGGGTTTTCAACCGGTTATTTTAGAATAGAACGGGGTGTGCGTCAGGGTGACCCATTATCACCTTATTTATTTTTAGTAGTTATTGAAATTTTGGCACATGCTTTGAGAAATGAGACTACTTTGAGAGGGATTGATCTTGGTGATTTTGAAGTAAAGCAGATACTGTATGCCGATGATATGACAATTTTTATAAGAGATAAAGAGTCAGTTAGGTTATTACAAAACTTATTTCAGATTTTTTCGGAAGTCAGTGGTTTAAGGGTTAATATGGATAAAACGAAGGTTTTGATTATTGGTAAGGATGAAGAGAATGTAGCACAATTTCAGTTTGGAAGTATAGTTACAGAAATTAAGATTTTAGGGATGACATTTGCTTTAGAAAGGAAGAGAATGGAGGAAGTTAATTATAAAGAAATATTAAGTAATATTAAAAGACTTTTAGGTTGGTGGAAGCAAAGAGATCTCACCATCATGGGGAAAATTCACTTACTTAAAACTTATGCTTTATCTAAATTGATTTATGTGGCGTCATCCTCTGTTGTTCCAAAATGGTTATTTGATGAAATTCAAAAAAGTTGCTTTGCTTTTGTGTGGAAGGGCAAGGATCGCGTCAAACGAGCCATTATGTATCAGGATTACAAGGATGGTGGATTGAGAATGATGAATTTTGAATTGTTTGTGAAAACTCAGAGAGTGATGTGGGTAAAAAGACTTTTGTATGGAGAACGAAATATGAGTTGGAAAGTATACTTTAATCACAGTTATAAAGCTGTAGGAGGTAGATTTTTATTTCTTTGCAATTATGAGACTAAAAAACTTTCACTTAAGGCACCATCGTTTTATTTAGAAATGTTAGCTGCCTGGGAAGATTTATATAACTGCAGAAGTTTTGAAGAAGGGAAAATTAATCCAATTATATTTAATAATACAGATTTTTTATTGAGAGGGAAAATGATATTTAATGCAGATTTATATGAGCGGAAGGTTTATCACTTAGAACAATTATTTGATAAATAATCCATAAGACCAATTAGTTATTTTCAAAGTTTAGGTTTTCAAAGTGAAAATATTGCTTATGTATGGAGTTTTTGTGAGTCCATTTTGAAAAGTGGGAAATATGATGGAATTTTATGCAATTGGTATGAAGTAGATGTCAGTGATTTTAATATACCTTTAAAGTTTTTTGGCCAAATTACAGATTTAAAAAAGATACAATCCAGGAAGATTTATTCACATTTCGTGTCTCTTTTAAAGCAGTCTTATTGTTTAGAAATTAGAGATGGACACCAAAAATTTGTTTTCGCTGATAAAAGTATGAGATATATTTTTATAAGGCCCAGAAGTTCAACTCTAATTGGAGACTTAAGAGAATTTCAATATAAGTTATTACACGGGGCGATTTATACTAAGGAACAGCTCCCAAAATTTGGTTTTGTGGCTGATAATCTATGTTCCTTTTGTGGAAAAAGCTCTGAAACTTACTCGCATTTATTTTGGAACTGTGAAAAAGTTAAATCTTTATGGCATGATTTCATTGAGTACTTTCAGTTAGAAGAGTTACGTAATTTAGCTTGGCGGGATATACATATTGGTTTAGAAGGAACTTCTCACAGAATCAAACTGTACAACACTCTTATTCTTATAGTTAAACATATGTTATATAAAGCGAGGTCACAGTTAATAACACCGACATTGGTAGAATTAAAAAAGGCATTAATGCAATGTCGAAAGGAAGAGAATGATATTGCCATAAGAAGAAATAAACCGGGTTTGCATTTGCTGAAATGGGAATGTTTAAAAAAATTTGTAAAGGATTAGTTTATTTATGCACCCGTACTTCTCCCCTTTTGTGTGTGTTTGATTGCTGACTTCTTTTTTTTAGATATTTTTGAGTTCAGAGATAAGTATTGTGTATATAAAACATATATGCAGGTATGTGGATATGTATATTGTGTGTATGATGTGTGTATGTGCATGCATGTATTGTGTGTATGCAGCATATATCCTAAGCATAATTAGCATAATTATTATGTTCTGAATGCGAGCAGAAATAACTGTGTGTTGTGGTGAGTGAATGTGTGTGCAGGGGGTGTGGAAGTGTGTTTAAGTGGATGTGTGTGTGTGTGTGTGTGTGTGTGTGTGTGTGTGTGTGTGTGTGTTTAAGCGGATGTGTGTGCAGGGTGGGTGTGTAAATGGGTGGGTGGATGAAAGGTGGATGAGATGAGAGGTGGATGAGAGGGAGTGTGTCTGTCTCGGGTAAGGAGGTGGATGTAGTGTAGAGGGTGGGGAGGTGGTTTAGAGATGAGAAGGATGTTTTTTTTTTTTGGGGGGGGGGTTTAAAGTTTAAAGTTATGAGTAGTTGAGGGTTGGGTATGGTGGAAAGGTGGGAATGAGGGTGTTTTATGTTTGTTGTTGTTGTCATCGTTCTTTTGATATAATAGAAATTTCATTTCCTGTTTTTTTAGTGTTTGGCTAAATTGCTCACAAATGCATATATGAATTCTGCTTGTTTGTTTTGTAGATAAAAAGGAATGATCGGATAATTCATTCTATTTCCTCTCTTCTGTTTGATATCTGCCTTAAAATGAATTGAATGATTATTCTTGTTTTATGGATTATGGATTATGTCTCATAACTGTAGGAATATCTACATGATTTATGACAGATATTATGTAGAATGTGTGTAATTTTTTTTGAATTGTTATATTCTCAAAGGAAATGGAATTAATAAAAAGATCACTGTAAACAAAAAAAGTACTACCACTCCCCACCCAAAAAAAAGAGAGAAAAACAGGAAAATCAAGCGAAGTGAAATAATGCTGCAGACAAAAAAAATCTTGACAATAATCACTGTGTGTCTGGTGATGCTTTTTCATCATGTACATGATGTATGTGCTATTTATTCGGTAAATTATTTTCCTGATAAAACTGACTTCATTGCTAGATGCTAGTATTGGTGAAGTCTGGATTATGGACCTATTCTATGTTACTTGTATTTGATATGCTAAACCTGTGCGCGTCAAGTCGAGTGGTGGCGCGATTCCAAGAACCGGAGAAAACAAAAACCGGAGTATCGTACATAGACTGATTGCTCTCACGTAGCGACAGAGGTCGGAAGTTTATGTACTTCTAATACACTACAATGTATAATATGACAATTGTATATACATGTTGTAAACGAACCAGACGAAATTGGACACACCCGTCGATTTTTTTTAAAAAAGAAATACATGTATTCTAATTTCATGCGATTGTGCCAACATTAGTACGGAGCATAAGTCAGTCCGTGAATATTTGATTTTGTACCGTACCTGAAATCTTGAACTAAAATCATTGTTAATTGGGTGTATATCTAGTATTGTGTATAATTATGATATCGCAAACTTAACTAGTTTGAACACGATTGTATTGAATAAAATAATGGTGGCTACATGCATTGTCAAGTGCAACATCAATTCATACCTTCAAACTTATTCATTTTTTGTAGATGTTTTATTTTATGTAATGCATGGAATAGAGATACAGCTGCAGTTTGTTGATAAAATGTACGAACAGTTTCAGTAATAGTTCATAATCTTTATGGCATATGCATAAACAAAAGTCAACATCTAGTAAACAGACGACTCCAGCAGTCTTCTTTCGTTATATCGAAAATTTACTATAGCCGAGCAAGTATACAAAGACATGATTTGGGGACCTGAGTTTGTTTGTTATTGTTGTTGTTGTTGTTTTTTTTTCGTTGAAACGAGAACTTCGTTATAACTGTGTTTATTTTAACGGGAATGCACTGTACCCCATGCGTTAAAGTCTGCCTCTCCCTGATAGGCCTATTTAGCAATTAGAAGGTTTGCCGCTAAAAGATAACTTCCCGTTTTGATCCTCGGATTCGAGAAACCTCCAGTTATCGTCATTATCAACAACAACAGTGACAGCCGCGAGAACAACAGCCGGAACAACAACAACAACGATGATTAAAACATCAGCGTGTGATAGTGTGAGTAGATCTTGTTGTAGAAGACGATCTAAACAGAGGGACCAAATGAGTTACCACGATACAATCGTCAACACAATACATATAACGATGTCTTTTAATCAAAGAAAAATGCGAGCATAATGTACACAGAAGTACATCTGCTGGCTTGCGCGTAAAGACAAGTGAACTTTCCCTCTTGCACATTATAATGTCCCTGCAATCCAAATGTATGTTGACCTCTATTGCTGCCTTTTGGTCTGTACATAACCTAATAATTAAATACATCATGACAATACGCTATGCGTCATATATCTTAAGCATTTTTCTTAATCTCTTGCACCCCGTAAGCTATAGGTCCCACCCCCCCCCCCCCAGAAAAAAAAAGAAAGAAAAGAAGGCAAAAATCCTCAAAATCATATTCTAGCTGTTACATCATCCTCCTGTAACAATTATTTGGCATACCACTCATTGTTTACGTCAAAATTTGTCAGGAATAAAAAAAAAAAAATGTGTTAAGCTGTTATGAGTAAGGGCAACGGGTGGTTAAAGCAATGAATGGGAAGACACATAACCGTGTATGACCACGGGGATAGGACCGCGTTTTTCATGCAAGCATAAAATGTTCCTGTCCCAGATCGGCGGTTGCGCCCTTTGGAGAGGCAATATTATCCTGATTGCAAAGTCTTTCGGAGGAGAGTTAAATCCGTCGGTAGAAAAAAAAAAATCATGGGCGTACATACTCGAGCAGGATCTCAACTTACGACCTCCTGATCACCGGACATGCGTCATCTCCACTAGACTCCACGGACGCCTGTCCGGTGATCAGGAGGTCGTACAATGTAGGTTCGAATCCTGTTCGAGTATGTACGCCAATGATTTTTTTTAATCATAGCTACTACTAAAACACTGATCAATTCAGTGCTTATTTACATCGTTGTAGGGCAATTTGTCAATCAGTTGCTGCAAAGACTGAAGTCGTTAGATGAGCATAATGCGGCGTCAAAACACAGAACAGTCAGTATGAGCAAGTTGATGAGTAAAATAGTTGAGGTGTTTGTGCGTGAGTATTACAGTACTTCTCCCATCAGCACATTATCGATGAACTGCGCTAAAACCCGTGGTTCACAGTGAAGTAAAATCCTTCTTCTATCAAATGCAATCCATATTTACATACACTACCCAGTGCATCATTATTCACAAGTCAAAAGTTTTTTCTTTGTATAAATAAGTGTAACAGAGACGGAATGGTATATCTCCAGCCAGGTCATCCTAGTGTTGATTCTTCTGGTAAATACTGTGGATGCGCAAAGGCGTTTGCTTTCCTCCTGCACGGGACAGTTTTTCTCGCGGGAGGTTTTGGCTTGTCGTCGACGGGAAACTCATCCCGCGATGCGTAGAGGTCGTTGTCGACCATGATGGTCGTGTCTTCGTAGGGATCACGCCGCCGCTGTCCGCGCCCTTGTAACGTCCGAGAGACGGCGATTCTCGTGTGCGCCAGCGATTGCGAGCCGTAGAGCGGAGCGAACACTTCTTTACAAGAGCGCGAGTCGAATTTTCGCCGCGCGATGTTCTCGTAGTCGGCCTCTCCGTGCAGGTCGATGGAGGCGTAGTAATCATTGGAGTTGCTCGACATTTTGCGCACGGGGAGCGTCATTGATCCTGGTCTGGTTAGGCGCCTTGCCGGTGCGACTGGAACAGGTCTTGGGGCTGGTCTTGGAACAGGCTTTGGCACTGGTCTAGGGACATGGCCCTCCTCGTTACGGGGAGGACTTTTCATCTGGAAGTTGTATCTGACCGAGTTTCCCGCAGGTAGAGTATACCGTTTCCTGTAGTGAAGAAAGAGTAAAGAAAAGAAATGTGAAAGATGTGAACGCAAATGTGGGAATATGTGATTATTCATATCTTTATTACATTATTTTCATTGCAGTATTTAGATTTATATAGGGTTTCGGATAGAAATCACGTTTCATCATTTGTTATTCATTTATATAGGCCTATATAGACTAGTTAATCATTGTATTTATTTACGTATTGTTTTGCATTCCTTTACTCTGTTATCACTTGATATTGATATGCGACGGCGTAGCTAACTTGGGTTACTTTTTGTTTTCTTCTCATGAGAAAACGAAAACATCAAACTAGAGTTTGATTTTATTGCATTGACACGATGGGCTCGGCTCTAACTACAAATAAGTATCTGAATTCAACGCATTTACAAATGTGACCCTGCACCTCAAAACAAACAAAAAGTCGCCAGACATGAATGTTTAGTTAAGACCATATTCCGAAAGAGCAAACTTTAAGCTTTAAAATGATGTATAACTCAAATCAAATGGACTCTCCTAACCTATCTAAATATTGGAAAGAAAGCACAAACTCAGGAAAAGTGTGAAATGAGAAAAGAGGCTCTGAAGTACAGTGTCTATTCAAGCGCTTAATCTTTACCAAACCGTGCTGGCTGTGCGATGAATGGGACAAAAAACAGGAAGTAAACCACCAGAGTAACAACAATGAAGGGATTATCAGACTAAACTGAAATTAAGCATGCCTTATTAAAACATTCTGTCCATAATTAATGCCAACTTTCAAAGCAGTATCACTATCCTTTCAAAAGTTATTGGAGTTGAAAGTGAAGAGTGTGGACAAGGTTTTTCAGAAATGAAAAAGGGATTCTAAAGACACACATAATCACACTATTCTACCAAAAATGTTCGAGATAAACTGCTAAAAAAACACACTTTCCTACCCGTTTTATGATACC
Organism: Diadema antillarum; assembly: GCF_040938485.1. Lineage (NCBI taxonomy): Eukaryota > Metazoa > Echinodermata > Echinoidea > Diadematoida > Diadematidae > Diadema > Diadema antillarum. The sequence continues at coordinate 89,196 of NW_027271015.1, read as the reverse complement.
AAATTTTAGCATAATGTAAAAGAAGACCCGCTCTTTCAGAAAGTATGAAAAAGTCAAATTCGGCTAGGTTGACCCATTTCACTTATTATCAGTCCTCACGCAAAATCAGTGTGTGCGACTTTATGTTCGTTTTGAGGTGCACGGTCACAAATGCCTGTGAACATCGGGGGACAAAATCAGAAAACATCTGGCGTGACGAAATGTTTCAGCGTCATTTTGTATAAGTTCAAGGAGAGCCATTCTGATATGGTGAACATGACAGCCATATAGTTTCTTCGCTGGTCATTAAAAATAATACTATGAAATAGTTTATCCACGGAGCTCTGTTGTATCCCCACGGTTTAATGTTTTACAACACAAGAATTCTACCAAAATTACTATTCTGGTACAAGCAATTTTGAGATATAAATGTAGTATTATGTACGTGTATACTAACTATGTGTGTGTGTGTATGTATGTATGTCAGGGTGTGTGTGTGTGTATAACGTGTATGCACAATATATATGAGAAGTAAGTTCTGTGTCTATTCTTCCTGAAACAGCAGGGATAAAAATGTATATAACAGTTAATTCCAGGTGATTCATTCTGTATCCGAGGTAACTGCAGAATTGATTGGATTCTAATATCTAAATAGCAAATGACAGGGAAAGAAAGACTGCTAAGAGTGAAGAACGTAAGATTAATTCCCGATACTGCACTATGATTATTTCCCCATCATTTCCTCTGCCCAATTAACCCTTTGCGTGTTACATTGTTTGCCTGTGGTGTGCAGAATGTGTGCGCATTTGACTTATTGGCACGGAAATGGTTAACTTACCGTCTCTTCCGCACGAGTGTGATTGCGATAATGGCCCCAATAAAGACGATCGTGGCTGGCACTGCAGCTATGACACCCACCATGTTTCCTGCGGCGTGTGACGAGGAAACGAAAACAATGACGAAATAATAGAAAAAGGATAAATCATGGACGAGAAGGATCATAAATATGATGTAATAATTATGATATAACCAGTGATTACTGTCAACATGACGGGATTTGCTTTTTTTTTCCCAGTAGAGTTTCTAAGATGCTATCCTTTAATACAAGGACTTAATGTTTCTATGGTAACAAAGGCTGATACCCCTTTTCAAGACAGCGAATTTGATAATGTTAAGAAATTATTACTTAATACATACGTAACAGCGTCGACAGGATGGCGTAGGTTCACATGACTAATGTCTCTATCAAATCGTGTTTATTTTTTATGAGAGTCACTTACACCGTGTGTTGCGAAAATAATATCAATGAATTATAGGGGTTTGTGGTTTTTTCACTGAAGATAATATTTTCCTTAGATAAGATTAGTTATTTTGTAAGATTATTTTTTTTTGTTTTATAAGACACAAGATAAGATGTCAGTTCTCTATGTTTGCAATACTACATTGTGCATCCTAGCCGAATAGCATGTTTCATTTTACTTTGTTATTACTGATTTTTTTTCTTTAGAAATAATGATAAAATATATTAAAATTGAAATTGACGATATACGAAACTTCAAAGGTTAACTTATTCTTTATAGTATCCACTACGCAGAGACATCACGTCTTTTCGGAATTTATGACATTGGAAACAACTGGCTTATTCCGAATCTACTGCCACTATTTTCATTGATTCCCTGGCAAAACCTCTCACCGGACAATCTGCTGAGATTTACTGCATCTCCCGTTGAGGGCGTAGTTTTAAACGATGAGTTAGCCGCAGACGACACGTTGGACAAGACAGTCGAAATCGTGGTTTCTTCGCTTTGTGGCCTGACTCCAACTTCTGTACAAATGACAAAGATAGTTCTACATTATTATTAACCAGACAAGTCTGTTTTAAAGACTTAAGTTAAAGAGGAAGACGCTTTAAATTGGGGGTTGCCTCTAAGCATGTTTGCATTCATCAAACAATGACGAATCTTTAATAGGTGATTATCTTGTAGAAGAACTTAGAAAGAATAAGAATAAATCAAATGGTTCACTGATAGTATGATCGATGTTTAAATTATAGGTTCTCTCGGTCAAATTCACAATTTTACCGCTCAAGTTCATATTCTGAGCATTAAATTTCACGCAATATCACACTCGCAACACTGAAACAGCAATTAGAATAAAAATCCGGTCTTTGAAATTCAATATCGAAGCAATCTATAGTTTATTTGCGTAATTCAAATCTAAGATAGGAGCATGCAATTCAGCACTAAAATCAAATTCATTTCAAGCCGACGACGGACTCTCGTTCATATTCGTGAAAAGGCAACCATAATTATTCCTAATATGTGCATGCAACTGAAATGACTGAAAAGAAGTTCTGCACTCAGTTAGCGTGGGGTCGAGTATGTGTGTATTTTCACGTAGTTTTGAATAGGTTGGGCGTCGTGATGACGATTTTGCAGAATAGGTGAAGCTGCTCATTCTCAAATTGAAAAAAAAAATCCAGCCAACGCTGGCGCTTTGCACAGGCACATCAAGCACTGTACATGTATATACGAGCATTAGTGTGGGGGAGGTTGATTGACACCTTTGAGAAAAACGATTTCGACAACATAACAAAAACTGATGACATGAATAATATTATTATGTACAACTTGTTTGTTGCTTATTGATGTCTTATTGATTTTCATTGGTGGGACTATGTAAGATCATTTGTGTCATTTTGTTTTTGAACTGATGCTTAGTCTTGTTAGTTGTGTGGTTAGTGTTGGGGCGTAATATCCTTTTTATAGTGCATGTGGTGTCATATTTGAGGAATATCATGGAATTGCCAATGCGTTGTTTGGATGCACTGCTAATTGCACCTTATTTATTTTTTTTTATCTCTAAATGAAAAACCAAGAATAAATTAATACCAAATAATACAGAAAGTTAAAACCTATCATGCATAATAATCCAATTTTGTGTGTGCATACATGTGTGCTTGCTTTTCTTTAGTAGTCTTTTTGACAGGGGGACATTTAAACGAAAATTATGCACAAGGAACTTTTCAAATAGAACATTCATTTTCACACACCACCTTGACATGACGGCACGGCATGTGACCACACAAACTCCCCGGGTTTCTGCCCGGTCACACATTGTAGAGTACCGTTGCCATGGAGACCATAGCCCTTCTTGCACGTGAACGTGACCTCCGCACCGTACCGGAACCAGTTTCCCGATCTGTCACCGTGCGCAAGACTTCCGGGGTCAGGGCAGAAGCCGTAGTTTGCTAATAAGAAAGAGAGCAGATTACTGTCATACCAAGGAGGTATACTGGGCCTATAGCCTACCGACCGGGTCCTATCGTCTACAAATCACAATGGCTCTTTTAATCTAAGCACGTGGAATTTATACCCAATGTAGACAAAAAAGAGGATGATATCAATGCCAAGTTTGATTCAGTTACACTCGAGAGGAAATGCGTACAATCGTACAACGGAGAAAGATCATTAAAAAATCGCCTTTCATTCACTTGAAAGAAAATATTAACACATGTCTTTATTGTACCCGCAGGTCTATATGGTTTCGCCCCAGCTCTTTCTACGTGCAAAAATGTCCCCTTGAACCAATTCTATTGAAACGCAGTGAATGCCTACAAGTAGCAACGGATTTTCACCCAACAAACAATTCAAACATTTTCTTTATGAGAACAGTTCATTCTATACTTTATAGTTAAGTGGGACTGGGAGAAAATGAAAGAGAGAGAGAGAGAGAGAGAGAGAGAGAGAGAGAGGGGGGGGTTGGGATGGAAGGTAAAAGATAGGGAGGGAGAGAATGAAAAAGGAGGGTCATAAGACCTTTCTTGCAGCTGCTTCCGTTTTCGAGGGTTTTTGCTATACTCGAGTTTCGCTTGTTCCAGAAGTCGACACCCATAATGAAACATCATACCCTCAAAACATATTAGTGCACCGTGTAGTCATGTCTTCCAATGTATTCAAAGAAAGTTTTATGTAAATAGCAACAGTATAAACGACTACAGAGGAACACATGTAATGCTGCAGCTGCTGTATGAATAATCAGTAGTTGATCAACTCCATTAATCTCACGTTCAACCTGATCAGACTAACTCCGCTAAGTTTTCATTCCTATCCAATAGCTGCCCCCCTCCCCCTTCCTTTAGTTTTTAGGTCCGAGCAAAAGAAAAAAAAAAGTCGCGTGATAGTCAGTTTCTTCTACCTGCATACACACGTACACAGACACACACTCACATACACTCACACATACACACCTCCTCTCTCCCCTCCTCTCTCTCTCTCTCATACACATACACACTCACACACAAAACACACACGTGAACACATGCATCTTCCCATATTCTTGTTTCTTCCACTCACTTTTGTATAGTGACATAAATTGACCAGTGCCCTGTCCGCAGTCTGGCCCACCGCATGTTTGGTGTTTGTCGCCCCCACACGGGCACCGGCACACATCCTGCGTTTTCGACAGACGCATCACGACGCTGCGGTGGCCGCATCCGCACTGCACGCCGTCGAACGTCCAGGCGTAGTCAAATTCTCCTTCCCGACAATGACGTATGCAGGCGTCGACTGTAAGGCTGTTGGAGTAGAGGGCGTGCTCGATAAGAACGCTCTTATTGTTCGGCTTCTGGAAGCAGCCGATGTAGTCGGGTTCTGAGGCACAACAGAAAAAAAAAAAGAATAAAAAAAGAGGGGAGGAGATGTAGGCACAATACAATTAAAATCATATGGATGAAACTTGATCAAATCAGACACATGTACTCTGATCAGATACATTGAATCTAAGGACAACAACAATCTAACAAACACATAAATGTTAAGTAAACAAAGAGTGAACAACAATTTCCAATGAAATTACTTGAGCTACATCGATGCAAATTTGTATCCGCGTATTCTGAACTCACTTTGGCAGACGACACTGGCACCAAACCCAAGCGAGCAGTCTGGTAGGTCCGTGTACTTACAGTCCACCAGCCGGTTTTCGCCTGCCACCACACGGGGATAGAAACAGAAAATAAGGTATATCAGGGCGCATTGGGAAGAACAAAACAAGTAAAAACAAAAACAAAACAAAACAAAATCCATGCTAATTCACTTTTGTTTTCCTAGACGCTGATATCAGTGTAATGATTCCATCATGCTTTCTGTGTGAACGGCAGTGTCATTCTATACTATCGAGGGAGATACATATTTGGTATAAATCTATTATTTTGTGTACGCTATTGGTGTTCCAAGAAAATCAGTGAAGTATACACTTATCTCAATAAGAAACAAGCCAATACAATCCTCACGAATGTTCATGCCTGTTTACTCAATGAAACTATACTAATAATAATTCCTAGTAAGCATACCGTGCTTTGTGAAGATTTCGGATACTCGTACAAACTCAAAGTGCAAAAAAAAGAACAATGAAAATAACTGTCCTCTGAAAGAATGTGACAATACATGACAATCAATTAAATCTAAACTGCAATTTGCATTACCAAAAGGGGGGGGGGGGTGAATTCTCAAACGGTATGAAACGGTATGGTACGGTATTATCATTGTTTTGTTGTTTTTTTTTATGTAGCTGTACCGATATTTGTTTTGTTTTGTTTTGTTTTGTTTTTTTGCTTGTTTGTTTGTGTATGTGTGGGAGGTTTTATTCTAGTTAATGAATCTGAATACATGTTTGTTAAAGACATCACGGATAGTTTTGACGAAAATGACAAATTTCACAGATGACATGACTGAAAGAGATTGTCAAATAATGGCGACTTACTCCCGTCACATTCCACACTAACGGCGTAATATGCCTCCGAGTCCACTCGGAAAGCCGAGTTTGTGCTCAGTCCGAAGGCAGCATCCGGGAACCCAAGATTTCTGCAGACGACGCGCGCGTCGAGTGCGTCCCAACCGTCAACGCAGAAGTTTATCCACTCCTTGAATTCGGCGCTGTACTCCTCAACGATGCCTTCGTTAGGCCCGGATCCATTGCACAGACGTAGATCTGTTGAAATCAAAGCGGGGAGGGTGATTGAACAATCAAAGACACAATATCATCATAATGTGTTCATAAGCCAATTTTTTACTTTATTTCGGTCATGGTGTGAAAGGTCGTTCAAGAACAAATGAATTTTGTACTTTGCTAGTATCATACCTCGTGACACCAACAACAACAACAACAACAACTACAAAACAAAATGATGCAAAAGACACGCCATATCTTTCAGTATGATTATATTACACGTTGGAAACGTCTCACGATATGATTTTAATCTAAACCAAGCAAAAATCTGCTTCTTGCCGGCCATAACAGGAAAAAATAAATGTCAAGGTGCAATCCTTTTTCCTAGCTACACCTCCTTAATACTGCGAAAATGAATTGGTCCCTTCAGCCTGAAGGTTTTAATAATGAACACAAAGTTAGGTGCTAATAAATTACATGGTTCGGGAGATTTTAACATGTGAATGAATTGATGTGAGCGCAACGTACAAACACACACACAGACACACACACACACACACACACATACACACCTCCACACACCCAAATCCCAGGATATCCTTGCTCTTCAGTGTAACTCTAGGACTTCCGGTGAACACATTGCAGGTTCGTCTCTGACAAGACCTCGCTTATACTCTTTAAAAATCGAGGCCCCCCAAGGCAGGGTCACATTCGGTATCAGAACGGTAATGTCTGAAACTTCAGAGCAAGTTATAAATATGCGACTGATATCGACAAAAAGAAGAAGAAGAAGAAGATACTGTGCAATAGTAAAACTTCGAATAGCCTGGATATCTGGTTGATATTGATGATCCCCATTACAGTCGGGTCAGTCACTGTCAGTGTTGCAGGAGAATATTTGACCTTGCACCTCAAAACAAACAAAAAGTCGCCAGACATGAATTTGTAGTTAAAACCCTATTCTGAAAGAGCAGACTTTAAGCTTTATAATGATGTATAACTCGAATCAAATGGACTCTCCTAACCTATCTAAAATAAATATTGGAAAGAAAGCACAAAATCAGGAAAAGTGTGAACTGAGAAAAGAGGCTCTGAAGTACAATGTCTATTCAAGCGCTTAATTTTTACCAAACCGTGCTGGCTGTGCAATGAATTGGACAAAAAAACAGGAAGTAAACCACCAGAGTAACAGCAACGAAGAGATTATTAGATTAAACTGAAATTAAGCATGTCTCATTAACATATTCTGTCCATAATTAATGCCAACTTTCAAAGCAATAGCACTATCCTTTCAAAAGTTCTTAGAGTTGAAAGTGAAGAGTGTCGACAAGGTTTTTCAGAAATGAAAAAGGGACTCTAAAGACACACCTAATCACACTATTCTACCAAAAATGTTCTACTGCTCAAAAAACACACACTTTCCTGCCCGTTTTATGATACCAAATTCTAGCATGATGTAAAAGAAGACTCGCTCTTTCAGAAAATATGAAAAAGTCAAGTTCGGCTAGGTTGACCCATTTCACTTATTTTCAGTCATCACGCAAAATCAGTGTGTGCGACTTTATGTTCGTTTTGAGGTGCACGGCCACATAATTGTATCGGGTACGTTAAATGTGCCTATACGACTCGGACTGGCGGACAGAATGTCGTCGATATTGTTTCGAAAGTTCCTGATAATGTCTGCAAGCCGGCAATGTACCTAATGTGTTTCAGTACGGGTAAGAAGAAGTGAGATTTCAATCAAATAATTATGAACGGTACATTCAGGTCAATAAATTAATAGGCCTTCCCGATATTGCCCTTTAGCCATCCAATGTGCCAAAGATTTATCAAACTTGCTCACTTCAGCACGACGGCATAAGATATTAACCTTGATGTGTCATATCCGTGGACTCACAGATTTTTTTTTTCGATTAGTTCACACACAGAAACACACACATATACACACGCACGCACACACATATATATATATATATTATATATATTATATAATATATATATATATAACACACACACAGCACGCACACACACAAACAAACATACACAAATCCACCGTAGCTATTCAGGTCACTTCCGTTTATTTTAGCCCCCCCCCCCCCCCCCTTCCAGATCCCTCATGACACCTCTTAGTATACACAATCACCACTTATTAGGCCAAGATTACCTGACCGGCAACAGTATCAATACCATGGGAGGCGGTCACCTCTCAGATTTCATAGCATTTCAAAAGACAAATGGCGACACGTGTGCATTACTCTGGCTATATGACCCCCACTGTTTAATCAAATTCTCATTTAAAATGCCCAGAATGTAACAGATTTTGCAGACAGATGTTCTGAGCAGTGCTAGAAACCTGCTTATATTTTCCTGATATAATCTTTACGTGGGGTATGGGTAACCCTGCGCCAGATATTTGATCAAATTGCCCTTTGGTTTTTGGCAGTGTGTTGGCATAAATTGAGCCTTTCCCAACTTCAATTTTATTTTAGTTATCTTCCCGAAAATTTGTCTCCTTGTCTCTTCTAAATACGAAAGACTGACTTGCGGCATGAAAATCGATCTAAAGTTGCAAAAAGAAAGAGATTGAAATGGCCTCTTTAATACTGTGCGAACAAGATATTAAGTACACTATGACCCTCCGTAATCGTGCTTTTTACTTGTCGCATACTTATGAGTGCAACTGCATTTGTTTTTGTGTTTCATTACCTGTTGCATTGTATGCTTCAGTATGCGTCTGGACGTGTAAAGTACAAATCAATGTGAAATGATTCTTTTTTTTTATATTCAAATTAAATCTTATTTCCAATAACGCATCGTTATCTATACAGATTCAAAGAGAAGAAAATTGGACTAAACTTAATTGCATTCACACCTTATTAGCCCATGTGGCTATGGACCTTACAAACGTTGCGAGTGATTACCTATTAATGAATTCGAAGATCTTATCCAGGCAGCACACAGTAGAATACAGTATGTAGCCTGTTATAAGTAAAATGTTCTCCCTGGTAGGTCTCACATTAAAGACATGATGAGATGAAAAGGATAACACGTAATGCTTTTAAAGCATGGGGATCAAATCATAAGGGGGAGGGGGGTTCATCGCGCTGAGTATATTCTTTGTGACCTTGATTTGAATTATCAAGGGTTGTCGAATATAGATAAGCAGAGGACATTGAAACTGAAATTTAATTGAAGATAACATTTCATGGGGGAAACGCCATGTCTCAGCCTGTTTGAAAACGTTGTCAAACTATTTTTTGATCGTAAATGATTTTTTTTCTCTCAATCTGTGGAGAAAGGGTTATGATTCATCCCCTCTTATCCAATCTTTCCAAAGTGTTGCACTGCAGAATTCACGTGCGAGTCATCCGCCTATAAATAGTGTACGTCAAGTAATGTGTCAGGAGGTACCGACAAAAAAAAAGTGCAAGTTGAGGGACTTCAAGTACAGATCCGTCAACGTGTGCACACATCCTCATGCCTCATCGAAAGGGTTACTCTAGCGTGAATAGCTGCGGCGATTGTCTTTGCGGTGCAAAATACCTGTAATACTTTGTTGATGACTAGCAATCGTTATTTGACTGAGTTTCAGTAAAGAGATATGATCTTGGTACAAAATGCTACAAGCTGACTTTATAAGTTTAGATGATTATTTCTCTATAACCTTGATAACTACGTTTATTCACAACATCAATTTTATGTCATTTCATGGTTGCATGATATCTTCTGAAAGAACATAAAAAAAATGCAAAAATGAAATCAGGCGAGCTGTTTCCGATGATTAATTTCAGTCATGAAAGTTGATCTTGCAGCACATCCAGCCGGTAGCTCGTAGATGTGTCATGTGTGTATACCTCCGAATCAGTGTGCTACCTTGCGGGATATTTGCTGTCTGAATGTTATTGTATGAGACTACAAATACGGAAACTAGCTGTGACGTTTGTGACGTCAGTGCTTCATCCCATCTCTAATCAGTTTAACCTCAAACTAATTCATTTGTGTCATGTGAGCATAGAATGGTCATTGTCATTATTATTCAGTGCACGTTTTGTAATCATTGCTGTAAATAATTCTGCGAACAAAATGCGGTTTTAGAGAATCAGAGAGCAAATAGCCACGAAAAAAAAATGACGCTCAAATCTAAATAGGATCTGATATGTGGGATTTCTTCAATCACTATAATGATTAGCATATTTTGTTTTAAATTGATATGTTTTCAATCCGACCTGTACTTACTAATTGCTCGTGATGTTAACTATGTCTCAAGAATTTACAAGAATAGATTTCCTGCAGATGGAAAGAACACAGCGTCCCACAGTTTGAAACACAATGTGGAATACAACGTTACTATGTGGACACTGTGGAAAAGTGCACAATTGTGAAATCATCTTCAGACTGTTAAATTTTTCACATATCGGACTATGTGGAAACGACTATTCAGATCAACATTGCTGTTAGGAAAAAAATTAAAATAATAGAAATAATGATAGCATTTCATATACAAAATGTACTTGTATATCATGCTATTGCAAAGTCCAGTATTCTATTAGCTTGGTATATTTATTCTGTACGTTTGTGTCTTGAACAGAGACTGGAATTTCTTCGGAGATATTTGTGATTGACCTTTACACGTTTGAAAGACCTCCGAGTGATGATTGAGAAACAAGACAGGTCAGTGACCCATTCTTTATTCTCATTGCATCTTGTAAACGGCAGCCGAAGAAACCATTGGGATCTATTGTTTGCAGTACTTTGCACGAACACAGCAGAAGATGATAAGAAAAAGGGGGAAAAGACGAAATGGTACCTACTCCATCATCAACTTTGAAATGTATGTCTGACCTGTGTTGCCTTTAATAGTACAACGTATTATTCTCGAACGGGCTGGTTTACCTTCAACGGATTTGCCAATAGCTGCCTATGCTCGGATAGGGTCAAGGGGTGTTGGTGTGTCTCTCCGGGTGGTCGAACGCACAGAGGGATGCGTAAGAGAATACTTGTAAGCCACGGTTAAGCTTGGAATTACGAGCTTCACACATCCGTGCGTCATCAATTATGATTCAAGTTGAAAATGGATCGCATAGAAAAAGAAAATATATGTGTAAGGCTCATTGAGAAAAATTCAGGGCGTGCTTACAGCCTAGGAGACGGCATGCCAAAATTCTTCCAAAGTAAAATCTTTTAACTCCCCTTCGACCAAAAGTTTGATATCAAACTACATCACCCATTTTTTTTTTTTTTTTTTTTTGGTTGATAGACTTGATTCCTCACAACTGACGATCAATCGATACTTCTACGGATGAAGCTGTGAAAAAAAAAAACACGAACAACAACACACACTAATAATTGCCAATTTAAGGCATTATTTACCATTTTGCAGATGAAACAAGAACCGAGCTTTAGTGCTTCAAAATTAGTTCTAAAATGTGAGTTAGGGATAGAAAGAACCAGTGCAAAGAAGTTAATCAGTATAATCAATGTGAAGTATTGTGAAATAAACACAATGTGAAGACTAGTTAAAATGAAATTGTCTCTAGACTAAACCGTCTACAGTTATGATTTGATAAAAATATTGAAATCTCTTTATATTGTAGGCTTTATTGCAAAACGTTTAATGGTAGAACGTTTTGTGATACAATTAACTTAAATGTATGCATCACATGTGATAACCTTATATATATATATATATATATGTATATATATATATTTATTTATCTATTTTTTTATCACTGCTCCTGACGGTAAACAGTACCTGTAACATGAATTACTTGACAATTTATAGGAAGGTATGGATGACTTTGCAAGCTTGGTATACCCCGTATACCGGCATGCGATGAAGCGTCAAAATTGATGCCCCGGTGCTAGCAGTACAAGGATATCCTTATCAGTAACGTGTAAAGGTGTGAAGTTCATTGACAGGTGCGAAAAAAAAAACGGTGTCGGGTGCCAGGCTGGGAAGTTTAACTGTAACCAGGGAGGTGTGTTATCCCTGCTGTAACCCTCCTAGGGTACACAACAACGCAAACAAATTATTGTTGGACCGGGTGGAGGGGGGGGGGGGGGGGGAGGGGGGAGAGAGATACACGGCATCGTACAGGCTATTTTTGAGAATGTTTCGGAACCGCGCAATAATTGAATTTGCTCGTCGAACCTGTTCGTTAATTTAAAGCAATTAGTACAGATAATACCTTGGAATGGCAAGATCATTTAGTTTTATCTTTTTAAAGAACGGACGCAGTAATTGAACAGGAATTGATCAATAAGCAAATGGTGCTGGGAGTGATGATGACGACCGTTTGTATGATTTTCATTCTCCGTGTGCCACTGAATAAAATGTCACATCTATCAAATCATAAAAATCAAATTGAAATATCAAGTTTTCGATAATGACATAGTTCCAGCTGTAATAAGTTTTTTAAGCACTAATTTGTACATTCACCTTTCTCTTGATTATGGTCACACGGCAGTAATTATGGCATCTAAGAAGTACTATTGCTAACATTGTGATAGAAACTATTGTTAGACTTCACGTCCAGTAAGACAAATATCACCGCGTATCTCCAAACCCACAAAAAGATTGAACGAGTAGGCCTACTTCGTAACTGCTCTGCAAAATGATACAATCTGTTGAAATTAGATCATTCTAATCCATTAAAAAAGTGATTGATTGAAGCAAGAGAGAGTATTAAAGGAGGTGAATTTCCATAGAAAAGGAAGAAACCAGCCGGAGATCTAATGATTAGGGCCTCTCAGGCGTGCTGTGCAGAAGTCAACATGATTAGTTTTAGAAGAAAATATGTTCAAAAGAAGAAAAAAAAAATCACTTTCATAATGAAACCCCTGTCCGAAGAAATATGTTCCATAAAAAGAAAAGAAAAAAAAAACGTCCAGTATCTCAATGTATAGGGTTTTCACTCTCCAGTAGTAAGACAATCTTAAAAGAATTGATTTGGTCAACACAAATGACACATTTTGGTCCATTACATGGAATTCTTAGCTGCAACTCGTCACGAGTTTTGAGCTGGACGGTCACAATGTGATAATAATGATATACTTTACATTGTCTTCGAAGGAAACTTATAACGTTTTGTATCTAGAACAAAAGAGGGTCAGGAGAAATTAAAATGATGTTGAGGAAAAGCTAAACGACTAAAAAGAACAGCGACGGCGTACACAATTCATTGCTAGTGGAATAACTTCTTGGTAGCAATCACCTACATGCCAAGAACACAATCGGGATGGGGGGGGGGGGGTGAATTGAAGAGGTAATGCTCGAAAAAAATTACAAAAAGAATGTGGTGACCGTTATAATGCCTAAAAAAAAAAAAAAAAAAACCCAGCCTATCTGTTTGCTTGTTTTTTTTTTTCTATTTATCATAACAACAGCATGGTAATAAACGTGCAGGGAATTAAAGTGAAAAAAAAAGCTTGCACCATCGCTTAAACCTGATATCAATTTTACATCTATCTAGTATACAGGCACATAGAAAAGACTGGTGTCATTTGATATGGTAATATTAATATTAAATGTTTTAGTTAAATCAATATGGATTTGTAAGCACTATCGTGGATGATGTTCTGTCAGCTATACAAATCAATACTGTCCTTCTTTGCTTGTTTTCTTAATTCATTAGTAATGATGAGTAAAATATCAAACTGCATGGTGATTCGGAAGTTTGCAGGTCGTTCATGTGATTGTACGAGGAAATAGAATTTACATCATTCCATAAACAGTTATATGCTCGATTCTGTTGATACGTTACTACAGTGCAGTTGTATGTATCCGACCCAGGTAAATCACACACACACACACACACACACACACACACACACACACACAAACACACACACCCACACCCACGCACACACACACAAATGACCGATTTGGTGTGATACAGCGGTTGGGCGTTCCGTAACGCTAAATATACAAAAAATAAAACAGCACAAGATAAGTAAAAATACAGATGATTATTTTCAGAATTGCATTTTGGTGACAGACTTTGGCAAACTGAAAAGCGTGTTGGCACGTAATGTTCTTCCAGAGGCACAACAAAATATGAATACACACAAACCCATGAGCCAGGTGTGGTTGCTTTTTTTTTTTTTTTTTAGGAGGTTCATATTCGACCTGTCGTCATATCAGCATCAGAAAAACCAAAAAAAAAAAAAAAAAAGGACAGAGAGAGAGAGAGAGATCAGTGAGAGGGAGAAGGAGAGAATAATTCGACTGGATTATAATCTGACAACGGCCTATAAACAGGTGACCAGTAAAAAAAAAAAACAAATATAGCAAGCGCCCCGCCAAAAGTTGGCATGAGGAGATGGTTTAGGCTGGAAAAGAAAAGAAAAATAACAAATAGGAGGGGGTTGCTTGAATAAAACCTGGCACGTTTTGCCCCTTGCTCTCAATAATGCATATTATTGGGTCATAATCGACCCTCCCTATCAGGTATTAAGGATGAAGATCTTATGGGCTGATCATAGTGATGAATAAGGTCTACGTCTCGACTTACATTTGACTTAGCTGTAAAAGCCATGGAGGAGATGGTAAAAGATTAAATCTTCTTCATCATTTTTTTTTTCGTTGATGCTTCAACGAAACCTATAGTCATCGAGAGGTTGGCTTTTGTTTCGTTGTGGTGAATGGAACAGACATGTAAGTGATGTGTCAGTCGTTATTCACCGACCATATTTCGTACATTGTTAGCTTCGATGATTGATTAAAATCTTTGATGATGTGTCTTATTGTTTTTGTTGTTGAATACTTTTTCGTCTCATACCGTATTGCCTACATTGTTCTTTTGTTGCAAAACAGATAATACGTTATTATAATCATTTTGTCTTTAAATAGCATGAACATTTGAATTGGATTGATTTGACTTCTTTCTTTTCTTTTTCTTTTTCTTTTTTTGCAAGAGAACTGATGTCTAATTCATGTTGTGGTACTAAATCGGCGTAAATAAGCATATAATTCTACCTATTAGAATCAGGACGGCAGTTGGGTGGTCGAATCTCGGTGGTCCAGTGGATAAGACGCCAGTCCGGTGATCAGGAGGTCATGGATTCGAATTCTGCCCGAGTATGTGTGCCCATGATTTTGCCGTGTTTGTAAGAGTCGTCTTCTCACCTTCTCGACTTAAATAAGGTGCCTTGGCGAGTTTGTACAAACCTCCTTCTCACCTTCTTGTATAATGAGCAAGGTACCTAGGCGAGTTTGTACAAGTCACCTTCACGCCTTTTCGACCCACACGTGGCTCCTTTGCGAGTTTAATTCGTCACAACTTTAAGCTTTCGTAACTAATCGTTCCCTGAAACAAAATGACGCGATGGTCGTTTCAAACGTAGATGCAACGTTTTATAGATATTGAATTCAAAACTACCCATTTTTTTTTTTCCCCTCTGTCCACCTCCTCTCTCACCCCTTTCCCTCTCTTCTCATTTTCCAATTCTACATATTACATTTCCTCTACCGAATCCTGCGCTAAACAAATTTCAGCCTCTTTCATTTTCATTTTGTTGTGTTGCAGTCTATATCATGCAGACAGTGAGTTACACAAGCCGGGGGTACCTGGGAGAGAGTAACGCGCACAATGACACTTTGCAGAGCGTGGTTGACGTTTGCAATCAAGACACAGCTGTAACCTATATCAAGATGACACAATTCGAGCTGATTGTTCGACGAGACAATGCAACTTGCCTTTTATGTCACATGTATTTTGTCTACAACCCATCTGATGTAATTCTTTGGAGTTGAGAGGTAATGAGAATCAGCTGTCATATGTCATACGATTAACGTCAAACACTACTGAGTCATGATGTCACCGGCTAACTTGCTCTTTTGTTAATAATGTATGTTCGTGTATTCCAATTCTTCTCTGATACTGTTTATGACATGTGTGTAATTATCTTGAAAAACAGGGCCCCGCGGAACATCAGACTCCTAAGCGGTAAGCATTGTCACTGTCGAAAATAGGCTCCCCTCCGTATATTCCTCTTGAACTCTTCATGTAAAGACAATAATCTATGCAGTATTGTGTTGGTTTGCAAGTACGGGAACAAAAGAAACAAACGAGCAACCAAAATAATATAGAAATAATAAAAAAAAAACAATAGTTGATTTTAACACGAAGCCTAGTTGATATTGACTTAGGGCATATTTTGATTTCAATAGATTCCTGCCTTTTTAACGTTAGTGCCAAGTTAAATCCCTCCTATAGTATTTAAGTTCCTGGTCAATAGATTTTATTTTCTTATTTTTATTTTCATTTATTTTTTCGTATTAATGATATACGTCCTTCATGAGAAAGGAGTGAAAGTGCGTAACTGGCAATTGGTTAAGCGCTGGGCCCCTTCGAGAAGAAGTGATAAAACTATATTTAAATAAGAGGCTACCCTAACTTGGACCATTATCACATCATTACTTGTGGGTATCTGTCTAATCAACAGGCATAACTTCATTTAAACTTTTAAAGGGAGACTTTCCCGAAACAGTGTTTATCAGCTTGTCGATGATCTTGACGTTTTCACAGAAGTTTCTGGGAAATAAAGTGAGACAAGTCATGCATCAAAACTTGGGAGGCTGCAAGTCAAAAAAAAAGAAGAAGAAAGAATTGAATACATGATAATATTAGAAAATCAATTTTATGCGAGTTTATCAGGTTTCCATGGTGACGAGTATATACGACGAGTATATACGACAGACATATACGACCAGGAAAACCACTCCCCACCCCCCCCCCCCCCCCTTGGACGAAATTATTTTGACTCATAACAGTTAACGCAATATGATGCACAAGCTAATTTACAGAAAGAAAAGGAAAGACGGAAGAATGATAAGAATCAAAGGAAAAAGAAGGAAAGAGAAAAGATTCTGAAGCAACCATGGCAAACATATCTATCAAAGATTTTTATTTCTTTTTTGTAATGTCAATTTGCGAAATCGATATGCACTGAAAATCGAACCCCGTTTATTGAATAATAATCTTAAGAGATCTTTACTATACTATCGAGGGTCAAACCTCTTGAATGATTTACCTCGTTGTATAATATGCAACTTTTATCGTCTGTTCCTGTGCCTAGGGAGCAGAGTAGAATTTCTTGAAATTAATGGTAACTTTCTTTGTCATTCTTGGTGTAAGTGCAATGCAGTTTTATTACATAATGATATTATGTAACATCTCTATCTTCGTTTTTTGGTATATACGTATTTATACCTTAGTTTTGATTGTGATTTGTGTATGTGAATATAATTATGTTTTTGTATCTTTTCATAGTGCAGGGCCAATTGATAGACAGCTATCCTGTTGAAATTAAATGCTAATAATAATTATGATAATAATAAGAATAACACGATAATTTTGTGCCATACAACCAATGGCTTCGTCGACTGAAGGAGTGAAATTGGAGTGTTGTTATTGTTTCCACTGAAAGACCCTGGGATCCTGGCATGTAGTTTCTGCAACAGAGACGGAAGCGCTAATCAAACCGAGGTACTAAAGGTTGCATAACAGATTAAAAAATGAATAAATAAAATAAATAAATAAATAAATAAATAGATAAATAAAAAAAAAAACAAATGACTAAATAAGTAAGTAAATACATAAATGAATGAATAAATGAATACATAAATAAATGAATAAATAAATAAATGAAAATGAAAGCAAAAATAAAAATCGCATAAAGCGAACAGACAAACAACAACAGACAAACATTAAGACGGTAGTACGGATAAAAAACAAAAAAAAAACAAAAAAAAACAAAAAAAAACACACACAAAAAAACAATGGCGAGATGTAATGACGAAAGAAGGAGAAATTGGCTTATGCAGTGTAAATGCATTGCGAATCGAAGAGATCTTGCCAGCATTTTGAACATTTTTTTTTCAAATTTTTATGTAATTATAAGTAATAACCTGAAGTCATTTAACCTATACATTTCTATCCCTCCCCTCCACCCTTTCTGATTACAAGACCATTTCAGTGAGAGTGTCACACGTTTACTGGCCAGTGCGAGTGTTGGAAATGTCAATTATTTCAAGCATGCCATGGTTTCTATGGAAACAGACGCTATATTGGATCCGCTTCGGTAAACTTATAGTGCATGAAATTAACGTTTTAACCATTCCGCTTAGCCCGTAATACTGAGCATAAGCATGATTGCAAAGAATATTTCAAACATTTTCACGTGCAAAGTCACACAGAAGAAGAAGAAGAAGAAGAAGAAGAAGAAGAAGAAGAAGAGAGAAAAGAAAAAGAAGAAATGAATTATAAAGAACACTGTTGTTCAGTCGTTATAACCACCGTATTGGCAGCATAACAGCAGTATAGTGAACGGACGTGATAGAGCAAATCATAGTGCAGAAAGTTAGGGTTTGGATGATTAAGCTCTAGTAAGCGCTATTACGGGCTGTACGGTGATAATCCCACCATGGCCACGGATTGGCCTTCTAGGGCAATTATTCTAGCTGTTCTTATGATTCTATGGTTATTTTCACAGACGGCTTCCCTGGATGGCTGTGTGGGTTGACGCACAGCCACGTGACATGTTTCCTTGTCATCTTATGCCCTTTTTTCATTATTCTTGTTCGGTTTGTGGGGATTTCCAGCCTTGAGGTGTATGTAGCAGGGGCTCCTTCTGGAGTTTATCGTGCGTCTACACACCGAATAAGACCCCTGTGTATATATTCCTATAAGTATAACCGATACATTGAAAAATCACACCCGATACCCTACCTCTGAGAGTGATTGCTTGTCAATCGTAATGGGCGAAAAAAAATAACACATGGAAAATTAAAAGAATAAAAATAATCGTTCAAAAGTCATTTTTATAATAGCGTAGTCAGCCTGTGAAATAGAATGCAAGAGCTTGAGATACAACAACAACCCATCATTTGTGACCGTGCACCTCAAAACGAACATAAAGTCGCACATACTGATTTTGCGTAAGGACTGAAAATAAGTGAAATGGGTCAACCTAGCCGAACTTGACTATTTCATATTTTCGGAAAGAGCAGGTCTTCTTTTACATTATGCTAAAATTTGGTATCATAAAACGGGTGGGAAAGTGTGTTTTTTAGCAGTTTATCTCGAACATTTTTGGTAGATTTGTGTGCTTAGGTGTGTCTTTAGAATCCCTTTTTCATTTCTGAGAAACCTTGTCCACACTCTTCACTTTCAACTCTAATAACTTTTGAAAGGATAGTGCTACTGCTTTGAAAGTTGACATTGATTATGGACAGAATGTGTTAATGAGGCATGCCTAATTTCAGTTTAATCTGATAATCCCTTCATTGTTGTTACTCTGGTGGCTTACTTCCTGTTTTTTGTCCCAGTCATTGCACAGCCAGCACGGTTTGGTAAAGATTTAGCGCTTGAATAGAAACTGTACTTCAGAGCCTCTTTTCTCAGTTCTCACTTTTCCTGAATTTGTGCCTTCTTTCCAATATTTAGATAGGTTAGGAGAGTCCATTTGATTTCAGTTATACATCATTCTAAAGCTTACAATCTGCTCTTTCAGAATATGGTCTTAACTAAAAATTCATGTCTGGCGACTTTTTGTTTGTTTTGAGGTGCAGTGTCACATTTTAGAAGGCACACACGCACAAAAGGAAGATGTTCAGTGATATCCAATCTTTTTCACTGTAACACGTATTGTTTTTGTTTTTTCTGCTGTTTATGTTTTTACTCTGAGTCTTTAATGTTTTGTTTTCTGCTATGATTTTATAACAATGACAAAAAACAACAATAACAACAACAGTAATGACACTAACGATAATTACATGACAATAAGTATGCATGGACTTGCAGTCACTTCCAACTTTATTTAGCTAGCATTAAGTTTAACCTCTGTAATATTCCAAAGTACATATGATTGTTATCAATATCATTTATCAATATCATCATTTCTATATCGTTATCATCATTATTTACTTATCATCTTTCATGATGTTACAAAAGATGTTTTGCAAATCGCAAAACAAAATGACAGTAAAATATATATATATATTTCTGATCCACTAACAGCTTACAGTCTGAATAAAAGCGCCGAGCCACTTTGAAAATGATTTGATTTCAGGAAAATTGTTTTCTAGTATACGAAGCAGTCTTGCATCGATATGAATCTATAGCATTTCAGACTGGCGGAAAAGAGATCGTAAAATTTAAAGGCGTTGCTGACAGTTCTGGTAGCTAAATTTCCTTTAGAATTTGCAAACGTTTCCCTTCACGTGCAAAAATTGAAAATTATAGTCTCTCAAAATAGTTAAGCATTTTTTTTTTTCGAAAGCATGCGATTTCCTGAAAAAGGGGGAATGTTTTGAGGCAACACTAGTCTTGACGCAACAAGAAAGTCATAGGCCTGTGAGGTTTTCCTTTTGGAAATCCATAGATATTTCCGTGAAAAGGGATGCCAAGAGTATCCTAAAAATATGATATCTTGGCCCTGCTAAGCTTTTTTAAATCGTGACTCGTTTAAAAGTTGACATCGCCAAGTATGCCAACGATAACCAGACAGATAACCGTATAGATACCTTTATCTGATGTTAGAAACTCCGTAAATTAAGGACTCTCCCTCTGTCAAATTACAACTGTAGTCTAACATGCTAAACTCCACATGTGACTTGTTGTGACTAGAGTCCAGTAAAGTCGTCGAGAATCAAGTTCTGGTTTGACTTTATTTTTTAGCATTCTCTAGTTCCTGATTTTGTTTGTTTTGTTTGTTTGTTTGTTTGTTTGTTTCTTTTCTTTTCTTTTCTTTTTAGATTACACCCCAAAATAAATAATGAACCTATGATGAACACACATTCCATCTCTCGCATAAAACTGAACCTTTGTAGGTGAACAATAAGACAATTATTATCATTTCTTTTTTTTTTACATAAGGGGTAATTTGAAGATGTGAAATATACCACATCAATGCTTTCATGTCCGATTTTAACTTATATCAAATTCAAAAGCATACACACTCAAATGTCTTTCTTATTCCATGCCTGATTCTGATAACAAATTAAACATGCTCTTTACTTTTACTTTTACTTTGTTTAGCATAGACATCTCTTACATGAGGGACTACCCACAGGCTAACTCCCAAAGAGTAAACATCAACATACAGTCAGTACCTTGCAGGTCTGTATCAAGAACAATGCAATATTATTGTTCGTAAAAGCTAAGGGTTCAGTGAAAAAAAATGAATCTTTCACAATCAGCTACTTAGTAAATTTGAACACAGAATGACACCCAACTTCTACGTACGGGACTGCCACTGTTTCAGTAAACGGATAACATATATTATAGGACATTATTTTCCGTTGAGGACGGCTAATTTTGCTTTAACACGCATTTCCCATAGACCCCTGCACTAATATACTCGGGAATCGTCCTCCACGTGTTAATGTCAATTAACGAGGGGAAAAAGAAGAAGAAAGAGATAGGGAGACAGAAGAAGCAGAAGATTTAAGAAGGAACAGAACCGTATAGACGGACAGAAGGAAACGGAGGAAAAATAAAAAGATATAAGAAGGAAATATGTAAAAACTGAGATAGGGAGCAAATATAGAGAGAGTTTGTATAAGGAAAGAAATAGAGAAAGAGAAAATATATGTGTATATACAGAGAGCGAAATATATAAAGGAAGAGAAGAACGTAAGACAGAAAGTGGGGCACGGGAGAGAGACAGAGATGAAGAAATATGAGTGTGCATGTATATTTTGAGAGAGAGAGAGAGAGAGAGAGAGAGAGGGAGAGATAGAGAGGGAGAGGGATAGATTGAGTGAGAGATTGGAAGAAAGACAGATGAAGAGAGGAGGAGGGGGGCTTGTTAGCCACAGTTTCCGCTGTAATGATTGCCTCTTCCTCCCGCCGCACACTGGTGAGAACTTACACTGGATGATGTGTCGTCGGAAGTGAATGGCATAATATCCTCCCGATCAACGCATTACGACTTGCCACAAAGGGTGGTACTGAGGTAAGCCCATGCAAATCTGCTCGTATGCTCACAGATGATATGAATAAATGTGTTTACTTCTCAGAAAACTGGGAAGAAACTTTGTTTTATATATCCGAGTTTTGGTATGAAAGAAACAAACATTATGCGTATCAGGGCAATTAACCCCAGGAGGGCAATAACTCCCCTCCCCCCCCCCCGGTTAAATACTGGTTAGTATTAAGGTAAGAATAAAGTTTATAGGATTAGGATTAGGTTTAGGGTAAGAATTGGGGTTAGGGTTGGGACTAGTTTCAGGAATAGGATTAGGGTTAGGGTCATGGAAAGGGTCTGGGGTAATTGCCCAGGGGGTAATTGCCCTAGACCCATTCAAACGCCAGTAGAGTAGGATACATAATGAGCTGATGTGCTTCTTAGGGTCAATCAGTTTCGTCCATCAGAATGATCCGATGGATTGATAATATTTTACTTTCGCTATGATCTCCGACTGATCTATACTCATATCAATACGACTGACTTCATGACTGTTTCCACTGTAGAGATGATAAGGGCTTGAAATATATGCATTCGAAAAATACTCAGAATACCAGGACTTGCACCAAGGTGAAAAAGGAAGCATCAGTTGGCTTTCCAAGAAAGAGTTGTGACATGTTATCTTTAAAGGTGGCTATAGCGTCGTAACTGTACACCCAGAGCGTTTGGTAGCCTTTTGAAGAATTGTGATACAATTGTGAACATTACACGTCTCCCTACGTAGTTGTTTATTTTGTGTTAGCGTGTTAGTGGAATTGAGTCTCTGCATACAGATTTCTTGAATGGGACACAGTAGACGATGAAATCTGAGTAAACCGTATCCATTACTAGACAGTGTGAACAAAGACGCTATATAAGCCATTGTTTACATCAATTGAATAATACAAACGTTATTGCGTCATCAAGCAAATGAAAAATGAAAATAATAGAAACGCTCCCGGGCAAGGAAATAAACGAATACTATGTCGTGTTTGTTTGTTTGTTTGTTTGTCTGACTTTTTACCTATCAGAGACTCCCATAAGTCATCGCGAAAATGTTGACGAAATTTAAAAGAAATAATCTAAGAAAAGGACACACTTCAGTATGTGGTTTTGTACAAGTTGGTTTTCTTTCAAGCCTCAATATACGTACCTCCATTTTTCTGTCCAAACGATGAACGGAAAGATGCAAGTATAATCCAAACAGTACAGCAATACTTCAGTTTACTCCAAGCATGACGAATGAACTCGGAATCCATGATGTTTTTAAACTCCAGTGGTCAAATACAAACAGACTGCTCAAAGATGAATGCAGGACGTTTGCTTGCCATGAAACTTGGATAACCAGCTCATCGTATAGTCTGCTTTAGTTTTCCTTGTATTGTTCGTCAATGTGTTTTACAAAAGCAGGTGGCTACAAGCAGAGTGTTATGTGCAGTATGTTTCCTAACTGAATTGTTGATTAGTAAGACGAGAACCCTTCGATAGATGTCAATCAGTGGTTTCCGCGAGTCTGGAATCCGATGTGGAGCGAAAGGGGCCATCCGTGAGGCATACTCGCCTTCGGATTCTCAGCATGAACTTTTTGTGTCCCGCCAGCTGCCTCCCCAAACGACATGAACGAGGATTGCGGTGCGCACGCCTTCCAACATCTGGCTTGCGCTATAATCACCGCGCGTAAAATTCTGTGCTTGCGCAATGGCTGGACGCGTAATTAATTGATAATTATGAGTAATATTTTTTTTTCTTTTTTTAATGTAATTTATGGAGTTTCCCAACAAGTTATACAGTGTTGTATTTGCAACAGCCATCCATGACAATGTAAAGTAACACATAGGCTATAATCACATTTACATGACACAAAATCAATTGAAATCAATCTCGAGTACATTACTTTCATGACGGATGAATAAAATTGCGTGCAGTAGGAAGCTACAAAGAAGGGTAGAATGGGGTGTCTTTTAACGTATTGCCTTGAGAAATACAAGGGCGTTCCTCATATTTCCCTTCCAGAGAATAGTCGGAAACCTGTTACATCATTGCAAATTACACGTATATTCAAATCAAGCAAATTTAGTATACGATGTGCATTTTGAAGGAGACTTTACTTCAAACATTATATTGCTTCAGTGAAAACATTGTAACAATACACACACACGCACACATAAACACACACGCAAACACACAAGAAATACTTCTGCTCCGGGGCAAAACGGTCTTCCATACACAAAGATACAAGAAGCGCCCACGTCTTCTTCGCGTGATATAGGGTCTTATGGTAGTTGTAAAGCGAACAAAGGAGATCCCTAACCAATGGAGAGTAGCAGAAGGTGTGTACATTCAAAAATCGGCGACTTCCAATGAAAAGACAATCAATGATTTCCAACCGATTTCTTTGCTTAATGTGGAAGCTAAGCTGTTTTTCGCAATTCAAGCCATGATATTAGAACAGTATCTTCGAGTGAACGACTACCTAGATGTCTCCGTGCAGAAAGGAGGAATACGTGGCCATTGTGGCGTATGGAAGCACGTATCTACCCTGTAGGAAACCATCAAAGATGCCAAAACCTGTCAGAAAAACCTCGCCGTAATAAGGTTGGACCTTGCGAACGCGTACGGTTCCGTACCCCACGCGGCGATAAGTTTAGCTCTACGCTGGTACCACGTTCCCGACACTTTCCTCTCACCTCCTTAATCTTATTCAATCTGACTACGCCGGATTTTACTTTTCGGTGAAGGATTGGACCTCGGGCTTGCAGAAGTTTTCAATCGGCATTTTCATGGGTTGCACCTTGTCTCCAATTCTTTTTGTTTCGAATTCAATCTTTTGAATGATTTTGTCAGCCAAATCTCGACGAAGCAATATCTCTTCAAGAAGAGAGGTATTCGTGTTCCTGTCTTAAAGGAATACATGGATGATATAACCATCTGCACTTCTTCGGTGAATTCGGCGCAGGAGGTTTTGGACAAAGTTAATGAGTTTATGACATGGAGCCGTATGAAGATCAAGGCAGCGAAATCGCGATCGCTTGTATAAGACCACGGGAAAGTTCGACAAGAAGAACCCTTTGTTGTGGACGGGCAGAGGATCCCCAAGGGATTCATAATACGCCGGTCAAATTCTTAGGACCCAAGATCAGTGGAGATTTGAATGACAGGCAGGCTCGCTTGTCCATTGAGAACTCCCTTAGAAATTGGATGAAACTGCTGGACAAAAGTGTGCTGTCTGGAATCATGAAAAGTTGGTGCTATAATCATTTTGTTCTACCTCGGATTCAGTGGCAACTGATGATATATGACATTGCGCTTTCGCGCTTTCTCACGTTCAACGAATGGAGACATTGAGTGTCGAAGTTGCTTCGTACGTGGTTTGGGGTCAGCTGTAATATATCTTCTGTCGCGCTCTATTGTCAACAGTCGACACTTTGCTTAGGCCTACCTTTGGACAGTCTTACGGGAATTCTGAAGAGAACGGTAGTAAATAGTTTACCCCAGCTTCGCGACAGCGCTGCTGAGACGGTACAGCGCTGATGAGACGGTACAGAAGATGAAGCCTACGATTCGATGTGGGAGAAAGTGGAGTCCTGAGGAAGCTGTGGAGAGAGCGGAAAGCAGATTGCATTTTGAGGGCATTGCAAGGGGACAAGTTGGGCGCCAAGGGGTAGGAGTTTCAAAATCCCACCCATCGCTGGAGAAAATGAGTAAAAAGGAGCGGCGGTGTGAAGTTGACAACATTGTGGCTATCGAGCATGATGACGAATATTTTGTGCGTGCAGTTCAAAAGGGGGGTGCACGGGAGGTGGACTTTGTGGGAGAACGTCAAACATCGCGATCTAAAATGGAAGACTTTGTTTGATATGAGTCCCAAACTTCTACAGTTCGTCATTGGCACGACATATTGCGACGTATTTTCTGGGTGCGTTCGTGATGAGAGTTGTGGATGCATGTCATGGATGGCGAGAGTTCAAATTATGTTTTCACGCACACGCATATATCCCATACAATTTGTCGTAGAGTAGAGTTCAATTAATTACAAGAGAAGTATCGAGTTCACTTTATTCGTATTTTATTAAAAGAAGACATCACGTACTGAAAAGACGAGCGTCAAAACAACATCACACATGTAACAGCGAGACATTAAAAGGGCTAACACATCATGCGGTCTCGAACTACTAACTCCTAGTCCAGTCTCGTAAAAGCAGGGCGTAAAGGGAATTCTTTTCTCCTCTCTTCTCCCTTTGTAATTGCCAAAACAGACGCTTATATACGATCTGGGATGTCGCGTGCCATAAAGCTGGGCGATCCAGTTACCATGCGAACGATGTGTAACTGGGTCATCCAGTTTCTCAAAGAAGGCAGAGGCGCGTGGATGTATAACTGGGTCATGACCTATATCTTTCTGAGATCAAGTCGGTCTGGTCTACATTCAAGCTTGGTCAAAGGAGGGCAATTTTAGAATCAAGGCGGACCGATCTAGTGAGTATGCAACTGGACCAGCTATTTGGTATCGGGCCGAACTAGTTCTATGGATGGAGAATCAGATCAGGGAGGCATTATTAGATGAAACTGTAGCAGTTCGAAACATGATGGTGTCAGCATTTAACAATCACATCGAAGGGGTCAAACAGGGTTCGTGAATAAACATGGCGAATATAGGTGAATAGTGGTACACTTACAACATAATCGTATGCAGCATTATTCTTATTTCAAAAACCGTTACAATGCTTCCCTCTAAAAAAAAAATGATCGTCCCCGATCATGGATTAAGATGAAAGGTTCGAATATCAAAAATAACTTTGGAAGAGTATTTATTTTCGGTAGATGTAGGTTCTATACTGAAAACTAAGTAATATTAACATATCATTGTCAATTTAGATGAACACGTCTGAATCACAATGTAAAATTCTGATGCACTTATTTTTTTTTTATAATTGTTTGTTTTTGTCGCCAATTGAATCAGAACTCCTAAACCAGAGCGAGATGGGAATAAACAAAAAACAAAAAAAATGGTAATTGAGAAAATTTAGATAAAAATCCGCGGTGAATACATAACGAAGGAATTAAGTTGAAACTAAAAAGTATATAGGTCTATACATTACAATGGCGGGTACCAACATTTTGATATACACGAAATGCATCGATATACTGCAACGTAAGAAAAACCCGAACAAGTGTAACTGTATTTACAAAATTTACAACAATGACTATAAGAACGAGCATTATGTTGAAGGAAAATACAAAATGAGAAAGTCATAACATGCACGGCATTGAGTCATAAAATACAAAGGCACCACTGCCCTCCGCAAGGTGGGGACAACGTGGCATACATGAAAAAAACGAGAACATGCCAGTCAGCAAACTTGTATCACTGCAGGGGCAGAACATTGTGTCCTTGGTCAACTTCTTTTTTTTTCTTTTTTTTTTTTAGAAGAAAGCGGAGGAAACTGACCGAAGTAAAATCGGGCACATGCGATACATTTTAAGGAATGTCGGACTCTGCGTTTTAGCCTATCTCAAATGTTGGGAGCGCGATTCAAGGCTCAGCCTCTCGCAAATATCATAACGTTGCCTATACTTCACCCAACCCGGGCCACCTGTGTAATGGCGTGGGGCGATAAATCATGGGTGTCTTGAAAGACAAAAAAAAAAAAAAAATACGTGGTCAAGACAACGTAGTAAGGACACATATGAATTTCGCCTCTAGAAGTGAACAAAAATGAAAGTTTCAACGCAAAATCAAATATGTATAACGGACATAATACAAATTCGAAAGTACACATGACGACACATATCAAACTATATTCATTTTGTAGTTAACAAACAAGAATAAAAATATGTGCTCGAAGACATAACAAACACGAGCAAAACAAACCATTAACGATTTGAACCAACCTGCAATTTGCCTGTTTTGTTTTTAGCGATTACCATTTTTTTTTTTCACATTAAAATCTTGACTAACAGACTGACATTAGTAACAGCAACAAAAACATGAAAACACAGAAGGCAGAATATATAGGTAAAAGAAAATGATTAGTTTCGTTCATAATGTAAAATTAATCACTTATCATAATTCGACAATCAATAGCGATGATAACAAACAAATTTTTAAACAAAAGCAACAATTTGTAAAACCCCGCATCGGTATATGAAATATAGTAGGATTATAGATTATAGTGGGAAGGAGAGAAGAGAGAACAGCAAAGGGGCAGAAGATTGGAGAGAGTAGGGGGGGGGGGAAGAAATATTCAAGATAACGTGCGCAAACATGGATGGACGAAAATACCATTTCCATCCCCACTTAATTGGATGATTTTGGATTTTCCCTTTCCGCAAGATTTCGGCAGATGCAGCATAGCACAGTTTTGCTGAAAATGCATACGAGAAAGCCAATTGAATCGTTTCTTCTTTCGATTTTCGGAAAAAAATGACAAGAAAAAGTATGTAGATCTGTCACTTGCAGCAAAATATTATAGGCACTGATAAAATCTTGAGCAAATAACCGTTACTACATGCAAATCAACATAAAGACATAATGCATACAATAGAAAATAACATCTGCAATATGTGGGCGAACAACGTATAATCATTAAAACAAACATGTTAATCTCCAAAATGAGTGCATAAACATTCCACGTTTCAGGTAAACATGATAAAATGCACAAAGTCATTATTTGTCCCTTTTGGTCAACATGCATGAGTTCATTGTCCAAAAGTGATGTTTCTTACTCGAAACAAATTCAACGTTCCGAACCAATTGGGATCATGATCACGAGTCAGTTCTCGAATGAAGTATAATCCAACTTCGAACATCACAGGAGAACAAAGAAACGATGGTTATAACTATATTTTCCCTTTAGAGTTTCCTCGTGGATATTAAAAGAAAAAAAAATCGCACATGAGTCCGATGATTTGAATTACTCCATTTCGTCAAGCAATGGCGTCCCGGCGGTTGCCGTGACTGGAACCGTCGTCGAAGGGGGAGTTGTCGTCGGGACCGCTGTCGTCATGGATGTCATCATAGCCTTTTCGGGGGGTGGGTCAAGAAGACACTGAAGCGTAGAGGCTGCTCTTTTGATGGCTCGCTTCTCGTTTACCACCAAACCGGAGACGTGGCTAAATCCGGACCGAAGGTTGCTGTTTAGCTTTTCAGCGCAGAGCCTTGACTCGAGCGAGCACCGATGGACGGTGGCGCCTAGGACCTCGAAGTTCCGACGGAGATCGTCGACATCGGCTGCCACTTTCTCTATTCGCCGCGTTATTTTACTTTCCATTTCGGCGATGGCTTCCATGACATGGCTTAGATTTGGCTGGGACCGTTGGGAGACATGTCTATTGGGGGCGGTGGGTACAAAAGCTGAAACCGGTGGGGGTGGGTCAGGAAGGGGGTCCGGATTAAAATCGTACCCGGTGGCATCATCGCCTGCTTCCGAAATCGGCGAGAAAGCCGTTGTGGAGGTCGCCGCTGGTGTTCTTAAGTTCGATGAGGGCGTCGCAGCCGGTCTCGATGGAGCTAGTGGTGTCGGCGGCATCTCGGAGGAGACTAGTTTAGAGATGAATTCGCTCACATCCATTATGGCTAAAAAAAAAGAAAGCTTCAACACATTCGTGCCAAAAACGGTGACGGGATAAAAGATTCCAGAAATGAATGGGCTGGTTAAAATACAAAACAGTAGCTGATTGCGTTGAGAAAGAGAGAGCGAGAGCGAACGATTTTCTGTCTTATTCCGGCTGTGGCATTACCAAGAGTGACCAAAACGGTCAGGGGGGCAGCGGGTTCGAGTTGATCTTCTTGGGGTCATTATGTCCTTCACATTAGTCTGAGTTCCAGTCTGTCGCATGTTCGGATCCAAAATTTTCACTCTTTGCGACAAATTCATGGCCCACTGTGGTATGTCGTTATTAATGTATGGTTTAAGTCTGTCATGATGCAACGTTTTCCCCTTACATTTGGCACTTGTCCGAATTTCGAAGTTAACGTCGTTATGAATTCGGACAACGACACATGGACCAACAAATTTATGTGGATTAAGTTTAGGCGACAGTCCTTTCTTTCGTGTAGAATCCACATAATAAACAAAATCACCAACTTTGAAGTTATTGATAGAAATCCTGGCATCATAGTCGTTTTTCTGTCGTTCCCGTGCTTTACCGAGGTGGTCCCTAGCCAATTTCGATGCGTCGGTCATCGCGGAGACTAATCGAGCTGCGTGTTCGTTAGGGAGATGACCACCGTTGCCGTCATCTGGCTGTCCTATCCCCATGGCGACCTCGATTGGCGTTCGGACCTCGCGACCGAGCATAAGAAAATTCGGAGAAAATCGGGTTGATTCGTGCTCGGTGCTGCGATACGCTGACGTAAGGAGGGATAGATTTTCGTCCCAATTCGTCTGTTTCTTGTCGACGAACGCCGTAATCATGTCGACAAGCGTCTTGTTAAACCGTTCGATCATCCCGTTCGAATTAGGTCTGTAAGGGCTAGTGCGTGTTTTGGTAATCTCGAGAAGTCGGCAAAGCTCGTGCATGAGGTCGGATTCGAAGTTTCTCCCTTGGTCCGTGTGGATCTCTAAGGGCGTTCCAAATCTAGCTATAAACTCATGTACGATCACGTTCGCGATTGTCGGGGCTGTCTGGTCCGCGATGGCGTAGGCCTCTGTCCACTTGGTAAACATATCACCAATGACGAGTACGTATCGGTTCCCTTTCGCACTGGTCGGGAATGGGCCTAATATGTCCATTGCGACGCGATCCATCGGCGACCCAGGCGTGTATTCTCCGAGTGGAGCTCGTGGTTTGGTCGTCGGCTTCTTCCTCGCTCCACACGATACGCAGTTAGCCAAATATAATCTCACTGACTGCTTCATGTTAAACCAATAGAAACCTCGTGATGTTTTGCTCAAAGTTTTCTTAATTCCCAAGTGGCCAGACATTTTTGAGGAATGGTTGGCCTTCATGACTTCATCACGAAGACTCGCCGGGACGACGAGCTGTAAACTCGTTGTCAGCCTGTTGTTTGTATAATTCCTCTTGTACAGCACTCCATCAATTATCTGTAGTTGTTTCCACAGTAACCACAAATTACGCACTGCTGGACTTTTGTCGTGAACCCGGCTTCGATCAGGTCTGTCTGCTGACTCGACCAGCCACTCGTAGATAATTCCGATGTCGGGATCGTTCTTCTGCTTGGTTATCATTTCATTGCGTTCGATATTGCATAGAAATTGTCCCTGCGGCCCGGAGAAATCTCCAGCGACGGCGCCTGTTTCGGAGACGCAGGACAGAGAGTCATTCTTTGCGATGTCGACAGCGTTCTTGCGCTTTATTCGTGCCTTCACTCGCGATATCGATGCACATTTCTTCACACGTAAACTCAGAAATCCCGGGGTAGGCCAATGTCCCCTGCTCAAAAACGAAAATGCATCACTCGTTCCCCTAATCACAAATGCGAGGCTCAAAATTAGGCACACAATAGCACTACACAATCCAATGCGCAAGTTATTCAAATTATATGATAACAGTCCAAGAAGAAAAACGATGACGGAGCCGGCATAAAAGATCATGTCGGCACAACAGTTAACTTTGGCAGAGTAGGTTCGATTTACATTATCCCTTCCGGGTTTATTCGTGTGAATGGTCTTCACACTCTTTGATGACAACGGGATGACGTCATCAACACTAAAGAAGTCGGACCATTCTCGATGTCGTCGATGACATGTTGTGCAGCCTCCACATGGCAAATCTGACAAGATAGTAGACCCGTCGTAACAGTCGCATGAATCAGGGTCACACGGCATACGAGATAATGAGTCCGCATTTCCGTGTTTCTTGCCCGCTCGGTGTTCGATGTCGAAGTCGAACTGTGACAGGATCTCTAACCAGCGCGCCATCTGATCTGTGGGCTCTCTAAACGACATTATCCACCGCAATGATGAGTGGTCTGTTCGAATAAGAAATTTGCGTCCGAGCAGATAGTGGCGAAAATGACGAACAAATGAAACCACTGCAAGCAATTCTCTCCGTGTAGTACAATATCGTCGTTGGGATCGGGTAAGAGTTCGACTAGCGTAGGCAATAGGCCGCTCGACTTCCTTTTGGCTCGTTTCATCCCACTGCATTTGGGACAAAACAGCACCAATGCCGGTCGCGGAAGCATCTGTGTCCAGAATGAATAATCCGCTATCCCGGGGGTAGGCCATCACGCTATCACTGACGAGTGTCGTCTTGAGATCGTTGAAGGCCCGATCACAATCGTCGTCCCATTCAAATCTGTTCGATTTCTCAAGCAATTTGTTCAAAGGGGCCGCTATTGATGAAAATCCGCGAATAAATCGCCGATAATAGGAGCACAGTCCGAGAAACGACCTGACGTCCGTGATCGACGTCGGCGTCGCCCAGCTTTTGATTCGACGAATTTTGTCAGGGTCGGGTCTGATTCCATTTTTGCTCACTATATGTCCCAGGTAAGCAACCTCTTGGCGAAATAAACTGCACTTGCTGGGCTTCAGTTTAAGGCCTGCTGCAGATAATCGCGACAAAACCTCATCTAGTCGAATCAGGTGGTCGTCGAAGGATGGGGCCATGACAATGATGTCATCGAGATACAATATCAGCGTCTTCCACTGGAGGCCTTTCATGAGTAATTCCATTGCTCGTTCAAATGTACTTGGCGCGTTACACAAGCCAAATGGCATTGTCACATATTCGTAGTGTCCGTTTCGGGTGCTGAATGCTGTTTTCTGGCGATCCTCTTCCTCGATCTCGATCTGCCAAAAACCAGACTGGAGATCGAGTGTCGAGAAAACATGAGAACCACCAAGACAATCTAAACAGTCTTCCATTCGAGGTAACGGGTATGCGTCTTTCTTTGTGACTTCGTTTAGTTTCCGGTAATCTACGCACTGCCTCGTAGTCCCGTCTTTCTTTTTCACATACACCAGTGGACTCGACCACGGGCTCGATGACTCACGAATAACTCCTGATTTCAACTGGTCCGCGATAATCTGCTCTTCCTCCCCTTCGAAGGCCCGTGGTGGTCGTCGCGGTCGTTGTTTGATGGGTGCTGCATCACCAGTATCTATTGCATGTCGAACGATCGAAGTGCGACCGTGATCGTCGGCCGACATCGCAAATGATTTCCTATGTTTGTCCAACAGTGCAGCAAGTCGTTGACGCCCGCCGATGTCAAGTCCTTTACAACTACGAGTGTACAGATCCTTGAGCTCATCCGACCAGCTGTCAAAGTTCGTTTGGTCACCAGACCTTAAACTGCGGATCGGGGTCGAAGTCGTGGGTAATGATTCACTGTTTTCAAAGTCTTCAGCGACATCCACAATAGAAACGACGGGCTGAATGAATGCTATCCTCGTTCCGGCGAAAAGTTGTACATCATCATCGTTTATATTCGCAACTCTTACTGGAATACCACTACCAGCGCGCATACGGGCGACATCGACCACGGAATGGGCAACATGGAGTGGCAGCGCATCAACTTGAATAGGCTCAATCACTCCAAACGTATTGTCACAATCAAACTCGAAGTTTTCCGCAGTTCCACAAACGATGTATTCGCAGTTCGCAGGTATTATGGTATCAGACTTAACATACACAGTACACATGTTAAATTCTCTATTTACAGCAGTTTCATACAGTCGTTGGCCAATGCGAAGTCCTCGCCGAGCTTCGAGAACACAGTCATAGTGATGGAGAAAATCAAAGCCTATCAATCCATCGTCAGGGATATCGGCGACATATGCATACCATGGAAAAACATCAGATTCTAAACTAATATCAATGTCAACTTC
Source organism: Diadema antillarum (assembly GCF_040938485.1). Classification (NCBI taxonomy): domain Eukaryota; kingdom Metazoa; phylum Echinodermata; class Echinoidea; order Diadematoida; family Diadematidae; genus Diadema; species Diadema antillarum. The sequence goes on along the minus strand of NW_027271015.1, from coordinate 55,522 downwards.
CCCATACACAGTGAGCAGTCCGCTGTCTGCTGCCTGGAGTTGTACATTTTCTGTCAATTGTCGCAACTTCGGGCGAGTTTCGTCAGGCATGGCAGCAAGTAATTTTGGGGAAATTACAGTGGCGGCGGCTCCTGAATCGACCAGTAATCGTGTATTTGCACCATTTAAAATTGAATTAATGCTAGCAGACACTCCTGAGCGTTCGCTTATCCTAATAATTTCAACTGGTGGATACGGGAGGGCCGGTCCCTGGTCGACGGTTTCGGCCCCGCTTAGTTTCCCGATTGAGAAGCACGATTCAATGTCGGTTGATCCTGAGCGTTCGATGGTGGCATGTCCCGTTGTAGTGGTGGCGGCTGTGGGTGCCACTGTTGTTGTTGTTGTTGAGGTGGTTGCCAGTGCTGTTGCCAAGATTGTTGTTGCTGGGGTTGCTGCCACTGTTGAAATGAGGTAGGCCTGTTAGGAGGCAGCCACTGTTGATATTCCGACCGCGATTGTTGCGCCTGTCTTTGAAACCGCTGGTATCTAATCGGGCATTGCCTCGCGAAGTGTCCCTCTTTGTTACATTCATAGCAACGTCCACTGCTACTGTAACGATCCCGATTGCTGCGATCACGGCCTGAGCCTCCCTTTTCCGTGAGTGCATTCAACCTCCTCTCAATCGTTTCCATCACCCGCTTTTCAAACGAAAGAAAGCGATCTTCGGTGACCACATCTGATGCCGAATTCGAAGTGGAGATCGAACGAATAGGCCTCCTGGCCGTTTCCTCCCTGAGGCTGAGGCACCTCTCGGTAATGTCTCGTGCCTCTTGTAGCGTTTGCGGCTCCTGCATACCAATTGTCAAAGTCATTTGGTTATCCCCCAGGCCGCGTAAGAAGTGCCTGGTCGCGATGCTCTCTATTGTCGCGACGTCGGCGGTTGGGTATCCAAACGTGGTCAATTTCTTTATGTCGGCTGCGAAATCGACGAGCGACTCCCGTGGTGCCAACCGTCGCGACTCGAGCTGCGCGATGAACGTTGCCGGGGTCCTTCTCGCCGCAAATCGATCTGCCAATGCGTTTGTCAACCTCCCATAGTCATTGACAACGTCGTCGGGTAGCTGCTGGTAGGCGTAGTCTGCTGCGTCGCCTCGCAGACACGCCAACAGTCTAAATCGTTTTTCGTGGTCATCCCAACCACAGGCGGCAGCTAAATTAGTAAACGAGGCCACAAAACTGCTCCACGGCCTCGATCCGTCGAATGAATCTTGTTGTGGCAGCTGTACGTCCATCTTTCCTGCGTAGTCGTGTTGTGGTGCGACCACCACCTCCTCGTCATCGCAGTCATGGCGAATAGTGTCTTTTAGTTCGTGCAGCTCCCGTCTTGCGGCATCCAATTCGTCTTGCAAATGTCTGAGCTCACGCTGGAGCTCTGCTTTCTTCTTAGGTCTGGTAGACATTGTAGATTAATCGACTAAATAGTTCTCCGTAGAAGAAATAAATGAAATCGAAATTCAGATTGTTATGGTCGCAATCTGCTTCTTCAGAAATGGTATGAGTTCGCGGAAATCAATGTCAACAAATATTCGCTAAATCAATCCAGAGGTGGAGCAGTCCATTCAATTAATAACTATATTATTGCTCGTCAGTCAATCCATCAAATAGCACAATTGAGGCACGTGTTAAAGATCGCTAATCCCACTCCTGACACCATTGCGACGTATTTTCTGGGTGCGTTCGTGATGAGAGTTGTGGATGCATGTCATGGATGGCGAGAGTTCAAATTATGTTTTCACGCACACGCATATATCCCATACAATTTGTCGTAGAGTAGAGTTCAATTAATTACAAGAGAAGTATCGAGTTCACTTTATTCGTATTTTATTAAAAGAAGACATCACGTACTGAAAAGACGAGCGTCAAAACAACATCACACATGTAACAGCGAGACATTAAAAGGGCTAACACATCATGCGGTCTCGAACTACTAACTCCTAGTCCAGTCTCGTAAAAGCAGGGCGTAAAGGGAATTCTTTTCTCCTCTCTTCTCCCTTTGTAATTGCCAAAACAGACGCTTATATACGATCTGGGATGTCGCGTGCCATAAAGCTGGGCGATCCAGTTACCATGCGAACGATGTGTAACTGGGTCATCCAGTTTCTCAAAGAAGGCAGAGGCGCGTGGATGTATAACTGGGTCATGACCTATATCTTTCTGAGATCAAGTCGGTCTGGTCTACATTCAAGCTTGGTCAAAGGAGGGCAATTTTAGAATCAAGGCGGACCGATCTAGTGAGTATGCAACTGGACCAGCTATTTGGTATCGGGCCGAACTAGTTCTATGGATGGAGAATCAGATCAGGGAGGCATTATTAGATGAAACTGTAGCAGTTCGAAACATGATGGTGTCAGCATTTAACAATCACATCGAAGGGGTCAAACAGGGTTCGTGAATAAACATGGCGAATATAGGTGAATAGTGGTACACTTACAACATAATCGTATGCAGCATTATTCTTATTTCAAAAACCGTTACAATATGATACCGTCTCATCCCCTAAAAACCTCCAGAGATGGGGCCTCGCTGCGAGTGATGCCTGTGCCCTATGTGGAGAGGAGTGCACCACATCACACATCTTGGCTGGTTGCCCTTTGAGTCTACAACAGGGTCGGTATTCTTGGCGGCATAATCGTGAGCTGAGAGTTATCCTTCATGGTCTACATGAGGAAGTGAGCGCCAGGACGGAGAATCCAGTCTCTGGAAGCCTCTCCCATAACATACGATTCGTACGCCAGGGAGAAACAGTAACCAGGAGTTCGAAAAGAAAGCAGCATATGAGCCTACTGGCTGCAGCAAGTGATTGGAAGGTGAAGGCAGATTTGGACTCTAGACTTGTGTTTCCAGAGCAAATCGCTGTCACAGATTTGAGACCCGACATTGTGATTTACTCAGATGAGAGGAAATTTGTAGCCATGGTGGAACTCACAGTATATGTGAGGAGGGAAACATGCAAAACGTTCACGAGCGAAAAGCAAGGAAGTATGAAGAATTTCGAGCATGCTGTGAGGACAATGGATGGTCTGCATCAGTGTGGCCGGTAGAGGTAGGGTGCAGGGGGTATGAATCTCATGCTCTTCTACCTTCCCTCTATCGCCTTGGCGCTAGACGTTCAAAGGCAAACGCTCTAGAAAAGGTAGCGTGTAGCGTTGCAGAGAAAGCCTCCTTCCATACACTGGCAACATCGACAGTCAAAGGCGTGGGGTATTCCCCTTGCCTAAGCATTGTGACGTAACTATGGGATGCTTGGATGCTCCAGACTGCTTGTGTTGCCGATACTGATACGCGATCTTTCACCATGGATACGGTACTGTGAGCTGCGTGCATGCTTGTATTTCGAAACAAACAGGTTTAAAGTGAGAAGAGTCGTCTTGCCGGGATCGGTCATGTTTGCAAAAGCTTGTCCGATTCTGAAACGATTCTTTCATACCCCTTTTTCACCTTCCGCTCCCCGGCAACTGATGAAGAGAGCAGTGTTTTGGGACTAACCTGTTTCAATTTCAGTTTTTTTGGCTAACTCCTGACGGGGTGTGGCCGTTTATTTTGGTCAATGTTTTGGTATTTCATATATATATATATATATATATATATATATATATATATATGTTGATAAGGCAGTCCACGTGTTGGCAAGATAAAAAGATAAGTAACAAAACTGCAACAAAGTTCATGCTGTATTCACCAACGGTTTATTTCTTCACATACATACATATATATATATATATATATATATATATATGTGTGTGTGTGTGTGTGTGTGTGTGACCGTGCATCACAAAACAAACAAAAAGTCGCACCCCTTAATTTTATGTGAGGACTCAAGAAAGGTGAAACAGGTAAAACGAGTCAGTTTTGAGTTTTCCATTATATCTGAAAGAGCTATTCTTCTTCTACATTATCCCTAAGTTTGGGATCATAAATTAAATGGGAAAGTGGATTTTGAGCAGTTTTTCTACAACCCCTTTTTGGTAAAGTAGTGTGATCAGGTTTTTTCCTAAGAGGCCCCTTTTAATTTCTTGAAAATCCTTTGCACATTCTTCACTTTCAACTCTAATAACTTTGGAAGTGACGATTCTACTGTTTTGAAAGCTGACATTTATTATGAACAGAATGTGTTAATCAACCATGCTGACTTTCAGCTTAATTTGATAATCCCTTAATTGTTGTAGCTACAATGGTTTACTTCAAGGTTTTTGTCCAATTCATGGCACGGGTAGCACGGCTTAGTAAAGATTAGGCACTTGAAGAGACCCTGTACTTCACAGCCTCTTTTCTCAGTTCAAACTTTTCCAGAGTGTGCTTTCTTTCCAATAGATGTAGGTTAGGAGAATCTATTTGAATTGAATTATACATCATTTTAAAGCTTAGAGTCTGGTCTTTCAGAACTTGCCTTTTAATAACTAAAAATCCATGTCTGGCGACTTTTTGTGTGTTTTGTGGTGCACGGTCACATTATGGTCAAATAACTGTGTGAGTATACTGCGTTGAAAATACGACTTTATCATTTTCTGTATCTATTGCATTCCAATTTTGCTTGGATGATTATTGATATAATCAATAAGTTAATTATTATGTAAGAAATGCACACCCTGAAATGAACGATATTGACCCCATGTTGAATAATAACGCGCTTATAACAATCTGTAAATTGTAACACCTATAAAAAGGCAAAGATATAAACAGACGAAGCTTCCAAAAGAAAAAAAGAATACAAAAACAAAGCAAACAAGAAATGAAAAAAAAAACCTGATTACACCGAAACTTGTACACACGATTGTCGGATTATGAGTTGTTGACAAGATTAAGTCGTCTAATTTGGTTTTGTAGGAAACAACATGTGAGACTTTAATATTCTAGAATTTAATCGGTTATCACGCATTATAGGGCTCACACGGGTAAATAATTCCCCATAGAGACGTGTGTTAAGATTCAAATGTCAAAAAATTCTGTAAAATAGCTGGAAGAATTGAGGTGTTTCATCTTCACTTACCTGGATAGGTGAGCTATACCCTGTCATCCATCAAATTTCCAAGGCAGGTTCTTCGGCTCAAATTCTGTCCAAGGGTCCGCAAAGCCAGACTACGAGTTCTTTTCACTAAAAATATCACTTATTTTCCGTACACGCACCCAATGAAATGATGGTCCCTTCAAATTCCATGAGAAAAGCTTTCATCTTCAAACCAAAATGCTGTTTGTAGAGGAATTCATATTCAATATCTGCAGCCATTCAGTTTTATGTCAAACTGCGTTAATGATTTTTAATTATTATTTTTTATTTATTTATTGTGGCCCATCTTTGGTACGAATTTGTAAAGGGGTCTGGGACATTCCATTTTATTTATAGGTGTGAGCCCTATAGTGGAGGTCATATTTCTTATTTGATTTTTCAACATCATAAATGTGTTTTTGATGATATTTGCCCCTACATTGCACATTCAAGAGTTATAAAGCTTCTCAAAGAGACACTTTTGAAAATGATGCCCTTTGGAGTTTTTTTCAAAAATAAATCTTGCAGTTCTTCATAAGATGAATACACAGATGCAGGTAGTTATTCTTAATTAAGGGGTTGTCATCATCACCTTATTGCCTAAAAAGTACTGCAAAACACTTTTATTTATCAAACAGATTAACTTCATGCATCTTGAGCTGTTTCAGTGCTGGCCCAAACAAAGAAATACATTAAAACGACACAACCATTCAAAGTTGTGTGATACTGATGACTTGTTTCTACCAAGATCTAGTATCCACAAGAGCATAATAAGAAAGCACATTGTAATTAAGCAGAGTTTTTTTTTTTTTTTTTTTTTTTGGGGGGGGGGGGGAGGGGGGTGTAGAGGGGTAAGGGGTGAGGGGAGAGGAGGGGGGTAGGGGTAGGGGGGATGGATTTGACAGAATAGATCAACGTAAACCAGTAGAGCTTGTATGGGATGAGTACTTCCTATTGACTTGTGTGCATTGCGTGCATTCTCTGTAGGGCTCACACGCGTAGATAATTCCCCGTAGAGACGTGTGTTAAAATTCAAATTTCAAAAAAAAAAAAAATCTGTAATTATAGCTGGGAGAAATGAGGTGTTTCATCTTCACTAACCTGGATAAGTGAGTCCAAGGGTCCGCAAAGCCAGACTAAGAGTTCTTTTCACTCGAAATATCACTCATTTTCAATACACGCACCCAATGAAATATAGTCCCTTCAAATTCCATGAGAAAAGCTTTCATCTTCAAACCAAAATGCAGCTGTAAAGGGATTCATACTCAATATCTGCAGCTATTCTGTTTTATGCCAAACTTCATTGATGATTTTTAATCATTTTTTTTTCTTCATTTATTTTGGTATCTTTGGTACGAATTTGTAAAGGGGTCTGGGACATTCCATTTTATTTACAGGTGTGAGCCCTATAGTAAGGAGGTGGACTCCCGCCTAGAGAGGGCAGCAAATCAACTCAACGCGTTTACAGGTTGCAGTTAGCCAGCACACACTTGGGCAGACGTTTAAACCTTGGAAATGTGCAATACGTATCAATTATCATTCAAGTTCACCATTTGTTTGTTTGTTTGCTTTTTTGTTTGTTTATTTCTTGTTTTTATTTTGGTTCCGGGGGTTACTTCATATTATTCTAGACTTACTAGTCCTTCATGCTACACATTTTTTAAATATTACTTATACATTGAAATCATTTTTTTTCTACTTTAACGAGCTCCAATTAGGAGTTTGTATGTTCTTATATCATTTTATCGTATGATGTAGATATCGATTCAAATAGGAAAATGCATTCTTATGTGGCTAGTAGAAGTGGTGAAAATGAAGAGTTTGTACGCAAAAACCGATAAGTCCATATTTGCCAAAGGGAGATATTTGCGATTAAAGGTCAAGAAAAATAAAGAGAATAATAAGACAATTTCTGCTTCTTTTGACCATAACTTAAAAATGTACCTATATATTATGTAGTGACCAATATCATTTAAAAGGTATCATTTTGTACTTTATGACAGAGACCGTACCTCAAAATCTTCAAAAATGGACTTATCGGGTTTTTTTTTTTTTTTTTTTGTTTTTTGCATACAAACCGTCTACAAATGTTTGTATACCGGTGCCCAAAGGTTGACCATTATTTTTAGAAAACTCTGTTACATTTCAGGGTCATCTGGTATGGAATTCGAATCCCGAGGAAACTCGTTATCCCTAACGCTGCATCATCATCGGTGGGGGGGGGGGGGGATTACCATTACAATTTTGTTTTAATTATTCAAAGATCACTGAAGAGGAACTACATAATGCTGCTGTTTATATCAATGGTTGTGAATATCGATCCAATTACCAACTCTGGAACGCCAGTATGAAAAAAAAAATATAAACATTTTCTTTGTTCGTTGCTGCTCATACTTGTTTATCCCTCTCCTCTCTCTCCTTCTCTCTCTCCGTCATTTTTCCCTGTCTGTCTGTCGTTCTTGCTCTCTCTCCTGCTCTCTCCCCTCAATCCTCCCCAGCCTCTCTCCCTCTCTCTCTCTCGTTTTGTTTCTTTCTGACTCGTGTCATGAATCCATTCATCTGTATTTTCATTTTTTCTCTTGTATTTTTTTCTACCTGTCATTCTCCTCTCCTCTCTTTTCTTCTCATCTCGCTTCATTTTCCTTGAAAAAGCCATTCATTGTAAAATCCGTCATTACTCCTCGATCCAATGCATTTATGTTCATGGTACCGTAGTAATGTGACTGACTTTGTGAATTGTGTTATTGTAGCTTAGTTTTGGTTGAGACCTAATTTCAGGTTTCGAACATTTTTCGGTTAGATAATGAGAAACCTCTTATGAAATATGAAAGAGCATGTAATCCCATGAGGAATTCAACGTTTATTTGATGAAAATTGGTTTTGAAATGGCTGAGATATCCAAAACAGAGCGATTCTAAGAAGTGTGGGACCCACACTTTATTATGATCGCTTTGTTTTACTTTGTTTTTGGATGTTTCAGTCATTCCAAACCCGATTTTCATCAAATAAACTTTTAATTCCTCTTAAAATGGTATGCTCTGTACTATATCATAATTGTTTTCTTGGTATCTCGCAAAAAGTAAAAAGCCTAATTCTCATCTCCACCAATACTGTGTCATCCCTTTAAGTTCCACAATGTTATTCAGCACATGCTTTACAAGTGCTACATGCACAAAGGCTACAAAGCTACGTGACTCGTACAGATCACGCGGTGAAGGCAGCGACTTTATTGTCACGTTCTATGTACATTTCCGAGAAACAATTTCTTTTGAAATGCTGATAAATACTACAATGGAGAATACTGTAACGTAAAAGCAACCATTAGTTTCCTCTCCATCGCCACACAATCAATCTGATATGATTCCAAATTATTTTACACAAACATCCCGATATCATTTTGTGCCAACACGAAGTAAATCAGCAATAATTGCGATCTATGTTATATAATCATCATTTTGAAATTACATTTATCCCATAATTTCAGTAAAGTCCACTCATTCTCTATTCTTCTGGATTGTACGGTTACGCGTTCAGTGCAAAAATACATATCTATAGGGCAAAATATCACAATAAATGTTTGAAGTACGAAATATAGTACAGTACTCTCCGCATAATCGGGTAGGCTGGAGCAGAGCGTTTCTTACCCGATTAAGCGGAGTACCCGATTAACAGAATGAAACTTTCCATTCACAATTGACACACACAATGTGTATGTACATGCATTGTACACTGCACCAAACACCTACACTGTATGCTTAACACGCTTGCTTGCACGGCACATTATACATACCTTACACTTGCTCAGTCACGAGCAATAATTTACATTCTTTTTATGGACAAATAATTATGTCTTCAGAAAACTTTATCGATTGACTATAGACTCCTCGCTAACACGCAGGCGTTTTCCGTAATGAGCACGTCTCTTTGCGTGCACTAGTCACGTATAGAACGTTGGGTTACTTTTCCAGAAGTGACTGGGGGAAAGCAAAATTATGGAGCTGGCGCATGGCCTGATTTTCGTTGCAAACTTCTCGTATTGTGAGTGTTGTTGCGGAGCAAGGAAGGAGCGCAAATGTGTTCAACTCCTGTCTGTCTATGCAATTGTAAGTGCCAGCAACATGTGTAATGTTCGTTTAAGTGTGGCAAGTCGGTACTGAAAAATGTGTTTCCATGTTTAATCACTCCCCAAATGATCGGTCTTCTTTGCAAATTAAGCAGAGAATGCAATTAGCCATGGAAAAGTTGACATTCATGATTTCTTAAAGTGTTATATCTGCGATAAAATATTGGTAAAATTAGATTGGAAGAAATTTTTTTACCCATTTATGCGGAGAGGCAACCCGATTATCAGGTAATTTTAATGTGCATTGGAACTGATTTTGACATTACTACCCAATTAAACGGAGTACCCGATTAAGCGACACCCGATTACGCGGAGAGTAATGTAACTGTTCATAGTCAAATACATAAAATGTATACTATTTACAGACGTTATACAAACATCATATTAGAAATGAAATAAGTAGCATGTCACTACCTGATACATGTGAGTGTAATATCATCTTTAGAATTGGTGAGCAAATTGACAGAACATTTGCGTTAATCATAGTACGTAGAATTTACATAATACGTTAGCACCTAAAAATATGTCAAGGACTTTTCCACCTTGAAAGAGAGTATAAGCCCTGTGGTCCATATAGCGATTTAAAAAAAGAAAATCGATGACAATCAGATTGTGCCATGTGTCACAGGACACGGAAGATTCTGCAAACGGCAATATCGGACAAATATTTCATACTTTACGTCGCGTTTGCCTGAAAATTCATGTGCATTTATACATTTTATATGTGCCATGCGTGTGCCAGTGAATGTCACCGAATGAATAGTTATTATTGGGGTCGACTGAGGAAAAGTTTCCATGTTCAACCAACTGATCATGTGACTGGCGGAAGTTAGCACAACAATTTTACCAAATCCTCAACTCACTCTGTACCCTCATGACTAACGTCATCAAGGGTCGACATACACCCACACCCATACACACACACACACACACACACACACACACACAAAGAATTTTTTTTTTGAAGAGTGAGTGTACTTGGGCTTCAATAAGAGCCTTTCATGTTTATCTAGTGTTGATGATTTCGTGGGGGGGGGGGGTAGAGAGGAAAGGATGACCTCCCTATTAAAGGGAAACAACTTCAATACTTACAATCTGTGTTCTAATAAATGAAATGACCATGCTCCAAATTCCAGTGTACAGAATGGTCTTCGCACATAAACAATCCGTGAATATAAAGTCACTTTAAATATCTTGGCATTTGCGTGTGTGTGTGTGTGTGTGTGTGTGTGTGTTTTCACAAACACACCATAATAACAGAAACTTACACAGCATAATCTAGTCTAAATAAAGCTAGTTCGGTAACTGTCATCATTCCCCACGAAAGGAAAGAAAAGATAAGACAGACTGATATCAGATCACGGTTAGAAAACTTTACAAAATGAGACAATTGTGTCTGGGACAAAAGTTTGATATCTGAGCTAATTCACAGCATAATAATGTTCTATTTTTTAATTCTTTCAATATTTACTTTTGTGGTGATTTGAATTGATTTTATGCATATATGTGACCCTGCACCACAAAGTCAACAAAACGTCATCCGACATGGATTTTGAGATTCTTAAAGAGCAGACTTTAAGCTTTAACAATGATGTATAAATCAATTAAAATGTACTCGCTTAACCAGGGCGGTGAGTCTGACCTCCCTGCTCTTAACACATCTAAATATTTAAAAGCAAACGCGTAGGTCTACTCTGGACAAGTGTTTATTAAGAAAAGAGGCTCTATAGTATAGAGTCTATTCAAGAGCTTAATCTTACCAAGCCGTGCTATATAGGTACTCAATGAATAGGACAAAAACAGGACGTGAATCTTTGCAGCATTGACAATGAAGGGATTATCAGATTTAGCTGAAATTGGTCATGCTCTATTCAGTTGTACAAGTGGATTTTATTTATTATTAACATATTCTATCCATTACTACCAACTTTCAAAGCAGAAGCATCATCTTTTTAAAGGTTATTGGAGTTGAAAGTGTAAGATTGTGTACAAAGTGTTTGAAAAAGAAACATTAAGACAGACCTAATGACATTATTCTGCAAAAAAAAAGTGTTCTGAAAAAAGGGCTAAAAACATAATATCCCATTCGTTCTGTGATCCCACACTTTACCATTTTGTAGACGGAGACCTGTTCTTTCACAAAGAAAAAACAAAACAAAACAATACAAAAAACCCCTCAAGATTGACTAGGTTGACCCATCTCACTTTTTTTTTTTTTTTTTTTTTTTGGGGGGGGGGGGGTCCTGACACAAAATTAGTGGGTGCGACTTTTTGTAGGTTTTTTTGTTGCATGGTCACATATTGATTAAAACTGATCGGTTCAAAGCCGGGTTCTTATCGTTCTTAGATATCTTTGGATTTGGGGTAGCAAAAATAGATAATTTCAATCTTTCCAGGGGATATGTCGCTTTGACTGTCAAAATAAACGAAATATTTATTCGTATCAAGAACACAGAATGCAACAGCATCATATAGCAATACTTCCCATTTTTTCTTGGGATGTCACCTTAGGGAGGCATTATAGGGTTATAACTATACATTAACGATATTCTAGAGCTTAAGGAGAAAAATATAATTTGTGTCTCCTTAAAGTTTTCAGCTACATTTGATCCCATCATATCCAAGCATTTACTGCTGACTACGCTTTGTACACATGTTTTATACACTCTTCCCTTCCCCTTCCAACTTTGAGTCTTATAACAGAACCATACTGTGTGCATAAATAATATAATTATGTTATAATAATGAAAATATAGATAATAATAAAAAAGCAAGAAATGATAATAACAATACTACTACTACTACTACTGATTATTATTATTATTATTACTATTATTATTATTATCATTATTATCTGTATATGTATACATGCTCGTCAGAACAAACACATAATTTACATTCGGGGTCACACAAATTCCTTCATACGTTCGATTAGTATACAAACATCAAAATATGAAAGCAATATATTTCTTTGATCATAATTAGGCCCTATACACATACAGGCAAACAAAAACTCACATATATAAGGCAATTATATACACAAGACAGACAGATAGGAACATTTATATATCTAATCATATATATATATATTTATATATATATATATATATGTATATATATATATATATATATATATATATATGTGTGTGTGTGTGTGTGTGTGTGTGTGTTTGTATGAGACAAAGAGCAAGGAGCTTTAAAAAAAAACTGCCTTTGCCTCTATTCTTGAAACGTTTATGTTGTAGAACTGAATGGTTAAAGGGGATGGCTAGTAACTGATGAGTGGGAATGCTGGGGGATGATTGTTCCAATCCTTGTGGGATTCATTTAAGAGATCTATTGATGTGTGATTTTTTTTTTCCAGAATGGTCTCATATTCAAGTAGTGTGCAGTTTAATGTTTCCAGGTAAGCATGCCTGTACGGTGACGGGGCCATCCCCTTTAAGCACCTCATGAAGTAGAGCGAATAGGGTAGATGTTACCAGGGAAGAATAGATTCGCTAAGTTTTTGTCACTTTATTCTAAGATTTGATATCACTGCCTTGTTGCCTCCACACCCTCATTTCCGTTCTTATCAAAGTCTGTCATCAGCCATCAGTATGTCGCAAAATACTTGAATGCGACTGTTGTATAATATGTGACCCTGCATGCATCACAAAACAAACAAAAAGTCACCAGGCATGGATTTTTAGTTAAGGACAGATTCTGAAAGAGCAAACTCTAAGCTTTAAAATGATGTATAGCTCAATTGAAATAGTCTTTCCTAACCTATCTGAATATTGGAAAGAAAACACGCACTCTGGAAAAGTGTGAACCGAGAAAAGAGGCTGTGAAGTATAGGGTTTAAACAATCTGTCTTTCAAGCACTTAAGGTGTGATTTCACGGAGCACACGAACGATTTGCGAAGGGTGCGAATGACAAAATCCAACATTCGGAAAAGATTTTCTCCGAACGTGTTCCGACAATGAAGCCGAAAACTACTCTTGCGCAATTTGTGCGAAGTTTCCACGACGTATGTGACGAATGTTGCGTGTATCATTGCTAAAGTACAGCATGTTACGTACATGAAGAACACGCGACGGAAATGCGACCAACGAAACATTTTCAATAATAATGGGAGAAAAAGTACCCAAGGAGTGGTGGAAGCTGTCTTGAGTTGAATCTTTTTTCTTTCCTCTATTTCTTTTGACTTTTTCTCTCATTTCTTTATCGTGTGCTTTCCTACATTTTTTCCCCTAGGACCTATCTCCACTAGTAAAACATTTCTTTTTTTGCAATTCCTCCAACACATAATCTCTAAGTTCTCGAAAGTGTCTTTAAAGCCTCGTCATAGGCGCAAGACCTTCGCAAGACACTCGCGATATTCGCAAAATGTTCGTGAAACCCCAAACAGACTCCGAAACTTTGGAGAATGTCTCGCGTATGTTACGCGAAATCTGCGAAGTTTTTCCGATCATTTTACGACGTAATCGCAAACTGTTCGCGTACCTTTTGAGACATTCTCGCGAACGTTTAGCGCACGTTTGGGGGATGTATGACTTATACGTTTTCTGCACATAAAAATCGTAGCGTACATCTAAACATCAAAGAATTATTAACAACTATAGTAACAAAAGAAATTAAAGACTAGCAAAGAGAAAGAAATGTTTGATATACAAAAAAAATCGCAGAATACTCTTAAATTAATCTTAAGTATGTAAAATTTCATTTGAACCATAGAGATTATCTGTCGGAGGAACTGAAAAAAAATCAAATGCTTTACTAGTGGAGATAGGTATTAGGAAAAAGAATGTAGGCAAGCACACGATAGAGAAATGAGAGAAGACGAAAGGAGAAATAGAGGGAAAAATCAACTCAAGACAGCTTCTACCTCTCCTTGGGTACATTTTCTCCCATGATTATTGGAAATTTTTCGTTGTTCGCATTTCCGTCGTGTGTTCTTCGTGTACGTAACATGCTGTACTTAAGCAATGATACACACGACATTCGCACATACGTCGCGGAAACTTCGCACAAATTGCGCAAGAATAGTTTTCAGCTTCATTGTCGGAAAACATTCGGAGAAAAACTTTTCCGAATGCTGGATTTTGTCATTCGCGTCCTTCGCAAATCGTTCGCGTGCTCCGTGAAATCCCACCCTTAGTTTGGCGATCTTTTGCAGACTAAAATACGAATGCTGAATTTTGCCGTTCGCGTCGTTCGCAAATCGTTCGCGTGCTCTGTGAAATCACACCTTTAATTATTACAAACCGTTGGGGCAACAACGTTGAAGGGATTATTAAATCAAGTCGAAATTAGACATGCTTTATTAACACATCCCGCCCATTATCAATTCCAACTTTCAAAGCAGTAGCCTTATCCATTCAAAAATTATCAGCCTTGAAAGTGAAGAGTGTGCAAAGGGTTATCAAGAAATGAAATGGGGCCTATATGGGGCCTATAAGACATACCTGATCACACTACTTTACAGAAAAAGAGTTGTAGAAAAAAAACTGCTGAAAATGCACTATCCCATTCATTTCATGATCCTAAACTTATAAATAATGTAAACAAAGGGTAGTTCATTCAGAAAATATGAAAAAAAAAATCAATATTTACTTAGTTGAACCGTTTCACCATTTTTGAGTCCTCACGTAAAATCAAGGGGTGCGACTTTTTGTTCGTTTTGTGATGCAGGGTCACATATTACACGTTAACGGTAATTCAGCCTTTTGTGGGACTACTGTGTAAATGTGCTTATCCTCCAATAATATCTTTTGTCTGAGGATAATCCTTTATCTAAAATTTCAGAAAAAACAGTATCACTGAAAGTCTTTCTGAAGGGGGAGGGTTATGCTAGGAGCTATTTAGGACGTTGTTTAAAAAGGAATGATTCGTGTGTTATCATTCCCTATTGAAGGGACCAGGAATTACAAGAAATCGTGTTCCTCTGTTTCTACCAAAGGAGAGAATAAAATTGTATTTGGTTGACAAATGAGTAAAGAAAATAGAAGTTCTTCAGCATTCAAGAGATCAAATTCAGGCCTCAGAATTTGCCACCTCTTCAACGATATCACTGCATGCCTGTCACAGAACCATGATATTTTGGATAATAATTGACCCACCTGGTAGAGTGTGGGCAAAGCACCTCTAAAGCAATACATTCGAAGTTAAATCCAAAGTTTTGTCCACAACATTACGTTGCACCCAATTGATATTCAAGTTTACGGACGACCAAATAGTCTAAATCTTGTCAACACACTTATGCATCTGGTGCAAAGGCGGCGTTGTTATGCACGTTGTTCGGCATACCTAAAAAAGGAGAAAATTTCGACAGGGAGAGAAACAAGCCTTTTAAATATAGTAGACGCATTTACTATTTCATTGGCTTAAAAACAGTCTGAGTGAATATTGATAAGAGGAAATTGTGGGAAAAACATAATGATAATTTTCAATTGAATAGCATAACTTTTTTTCCACCCTTGATCCTGTTTGAGGGCTGTCATCCTTTGCAAATAAAAAAAAAGCCCCAAACCAAGCCAAACTGTACATAATGCTCCCCAGTTATCAATGCATATAAAGGCAAAAGCAAATTACACTCAGCACAAAAAGAAAGAAAAGAAAGTAAACACTTTTTCGAGGTCATGTTTGTCATCGAAGATTTCTATGAAAATCAACGTATTATATACCATATTAAAGGTTATTTAATTGGCTCTGAAGTTAATAGGGTAATTGAGAAGAGAAATTTACACATGGGGGAGCACATTCGTGTTTGTCTTCCAAGGCACAATATTGAAAATTGCAAAAATTGACATGTTCTATTTCATTTGCAAATGCCCTTCACGATAACATTGACAACAAAAGATCAGTTTAACATAATGCGAGACATGAATGAAATAGGAAACTAAGGTTTTGTTCTCTTTATATCTTTATAACCTCTAGAAAAACAAAATGGGGAACTAAAGGGGAAAAAATAAGAATTTTCTGTCAAGTCACACTTCAAATGACATAGCTTAAAGCTTAAAGCTTAAAGATGATCAAATGAGCAGAATTTCTTCAATTATGTCTTTTCATCTAGTGATTTAAACATCCATGTTACAATTTCAAGAGCAAAACATTATTTACAATTTCCTAAATAGAGAAAAAAACTTGCGTTTTTACCATTTTTGTTAATTATTACATCTTCCCTTATTTCATTGGAATTTTCATATGACGTAAAATACTTTATTTTCCTCCATTATTTGTAGCCCTCATTGATATTTTGGGCTTTAAAGATATCACAGAGATCAAAGGTATATATTTGCAACTTAATTCATGTTTCTTCTTGTGTGAAATTTGTTGTTTGTTCTTATTGTTCTATGGAAGAGCACATACGCAAGAATGACAACTTGTTCAGTTTGGCATTTTTTTTTTCTTTTGTGCCCTGGAAGGGAAATACAATGTTGTTTACTCATGCGTAAAGTTTCCCCTTTTGTTGACCTACCAGGTTGATAGCCAATCAAATGTGACCCGCTACAACAAAAGGATCCTAAAGTCGCTGACGGCTGAACCGAGAAAATCGAGTTTGAAGTCACGCCATCAAAATTGGTCAAAACAATCGGATTTCTGTTATGGACATAATTTTCTAGTTTAATGTTTTGTCTATCATCTGCCGAAATTTCTAGGCTAAATAATCAATAGAAAGGCAAAAAATTAGCGTTTTTCTGGGACATTACTTTCCGACTTTCAACCTAACAGAAACGTGTCCGAAGATTTGTATTTAGCGATGCAACTAGACCCCGCCCCTAGCAACGAGGGAGTGATCTTATTGGTCAGTGCGTGGCATTCTGGTTACCGATTGGTCGTGCGTAGACCGCTGGCGCTAAGCTTGAATGAACATTGCGGAGGTCGCTAGGAGCATACCTTCTATTGTCAAGCGGTGAAAACTGTCTCGCTTCCCCTTGTTCATGTTAGCGTCGGAAGGAAAACTTTCAAGGCATTTTTCTCGATACTCTGATTTCCTCATTCACTTGACATGCGCTAATAAAATCGTCGATATCTCCGTAACCGAGTACTTTTATGAAATGTGTTATATATGACATCGAAGTAGAAGAGTAAGGAAATAATGTCATGTCAATTTCAGAAAATTATCCTCCCCCGACTTTCGGATCCTTTTGTTGTAGCGTGTCACAAGTTACCTTCACTATGGTATAAAGTTAATTAGCTTTCAGCCAAATATTCCATGAGAAATCTTAACTTGAAAAAGCGTTTACTTTCTTTTTTTTTGCCGAGTGTATAAACTTGTTCTTAAACCAATGTTAAAGCAAATGTCTTGGGTAAAAGGGAGCACTTGCACAAAGTAGGCATGCTTTTTCAAATGGGAGAATAAAATAATACAATTATTTTCAACAACAAAACATATTTTGCGACTTGAATGTAAAGATATACTCAGTTATTGTAAAGTCGGATTAAGCATTGTCACATTGGCCTGATCGGCAACAATTTCGTGGTATTTACCGGTATAATTACGAGGTATACAACTCACCGTACGAAGATACGCGAACCTTGTTGTTATCCTGTCGATCGTCACCTTCATTGGACCAACAGAAGCAGCAACCGAATGACGAGAGGAGGACTGGCAGAAAGACAAGACTATGGAGAATCCCAAAGAGCATCACCAGGAGCATCACCTTGAAGAAGGCGACAAATATGTAGCTGGTTGACCAGTTTAGGGCGATTATTGCGATGATTGTAGAAATGGCTCCTTGCAGGATGGGCATACCGAGAGAGTAGAGCGCCATCACGGCATGCTGAGATGCCATCGAGAGCCTATCTCTGTTTTTGCCGTCGTACTCTTCGGGACCAGAGAGAAAGGAGTACGTGATGTGGGCGGAGAAATCGACGCTGAATCCTATGCAGAGAATGAGGTTGATCATAGAGATACTATCCAGACGAACGTCCCACAGGGACATGTAGCCAACGATACCAACCTCAATGGACGCGATGCACAGGGCTACCACCACGGAGCAGATTAGATTGGGGATGAGAAAGAAAGCGACGACGAACATGGCGGCGATGGCTATAGAGAGATTTTGGATTGTGACAGGTCGGATCCTGGCATACTGCTCGTAAACGATGAAGAAGGGTGAAAACGCGGTTAAAGTTATGCTGGCTTCACTTGCCTTGTCTCGAACTTCACTCATCATCTGCACTTGCTGGTTTGTGGTGACCAAGCCATCTCCCATGAGTATGAATCGGGATGACTCTATCACAGTGTCGTTGGAACCTTCCTCGAAAACGATGTCTTGTGAGTATCTTGAGAAAGAGGGGTTAACGAGGAATCGGTTAACAAGTAGGCGAGAGAACTCATCTGGGTCTGATCTTGTACTTGCCGAAACATTTGCTGCATCCAGGAATTTCAGGAAGTCCCGAAGCCAAAATTCTGTGTACTCAGAGGAATGAATGTATTTGCTGCTTTCGAAATCTTCCACGATAGCCTCCAAATCTTGCTGGACTTCGGCGTCACTGTAATTAAGGCTTTTCTGGATGACAACAGAAACATAAGGCCCATAAGTCGAAAAATGATCAGACTGATGCTCGAAGAAATCGTAAGCTGGTGACCCGGAACGTGCCAGTAGCTTCAACTCCAAACCCTCGGAAACATTCAAGCATCCATAGATTGCACCACCCAGATAGGCGCAGAAAGCAAGCATGGTGAGGAACTTTACTCCGGGTTTCATCAGGAATGGTCCGTAGTATTCTTTGAAAAACGTCATAAGACCGGTTTCACAGTTTCCGATCGTCTTTTCACGGCGTTGTTCTTCCGACAGACCACCTGCGCAAAAGAACTTGTATGCCGTTGAGGGCGCTTCATCTGGCGATTTTACTTTCATCAAAGTCCAAACGTGACGATTCGCCGCCTCCCTTCGACCAGTGAGTGCCATGCAGGCTCCGAAGAAAGTAATCTGGAAGATATAGTCGAAGATGACTGCGACGCCGGTATACAGACAAAATACGCGGACCGCTGGTAGTGGGTTAATCGACCCTATACCGAAGGCGAGGGCGTCGGTAATGCTGGTGATGGTGATGGAGACTGCCGCCTCGGAGAAGGCCTTCCCCATCCGTTCCTCAACACTGTCACACGGACTGGTCTTCCGCCAAGCAGCAAGCATGATGAACATGTCATCAATCCCGATTCCTAGATGAGATGAGGTTTAAGATGAACTCATGAGTAAAACAAACAAAACAGAAAATGTTATCCTTTGATTGCTTTCCAGATTAAGTTCCTTGACTCTTTATGTGCCGTGGTGTAACCCCTCTGTGTGCCATGTTATTCTGAGACAGCAACGCAGTCATGCTTTGGGGAAACATTCTGTTTTTTCAAATCCCTGTAAGTTCAATAGATTTTCGTGAATTTGGATATGTAATGAGCAAAGTTGTGAAGAAAATGTCAAGCTTTCCTGTGATGTAAATCTTGTAACAAATCTATCATCGTTTTTCTTTTAAATGACCAGTGGCTGCATTACTGTAAAGGCACTGGAGGCATGACAGAAAACAGTGCCTGGAACTTAAATTTTGTTAGCAAACTCAGTTGGGAACACTACTTTATAGCCAATCACTACATATAATGCGAGCTACATGTGACAGGAATGGAATCAAGAGAAACGCTTCACTGTACTGTGGCATTTGGCTATTTATCGATCGGTTTTGTCGGCTTTGTGCGTTTGAGCAGAATATGCGAAGTTGGCACGTCATCGCCTAAGTCGGGCATGCGAACATGGCACATGATAATTATAAAGAGTTGATATTCTATTCTATAGGTACTGCAAGAGTTTGCCATCGTCTGTTTCTTTCAGGCTGACGACGTATGGCAGCTATCTGTAAAACAAGTTTGTTCGTTACCAAATTGTGACAGTCGTTTTATTGTGTGGACTGGCTACTTTGCTGAGTTTTTGCTTTGCTTTCTGTTCTAACCAAGACAGGGAAAAACACAATTCTTAAGTCGGAGTTTGTTGATTTCGTTTGAGAGGTTGACACTTGTTTGTTTTTTATTGTTCCATATTCCACATTTCAACAAATACATAAAACATAAACATCACAATACAAAAGCCTGGATGAATTGTCACGTACAGCTTATAAGACAATAAAACATGTGAAATATGAGGAATCTACATAGAAGCATTGCTTGTAGGGTGATATTGTATTCAACAAATTGTATTTGTATTCAACAAATTATTGTATTCAACAACAATAAATTGTATTCAACAAATTATTGATCGTAAAACGTATTTTGAAATGTAATTCATTACTATGTGCACACAAGAAAGAACACCAAGTTCATATCGTGAACCCAGCCTCAAAGTTTTGTTTTGTTTTGTTTTTGTTTTTTGAGATAACACCACCCCAAACAAAAAGTTGTATATCTACTAAGTCAATTGGTCCTAAGTGAAAAATGTAGTTCTGAAAGGGTTCACCGGTCACTGCACACTGTATACTTAACACTTACCAATGATTAGGAATGGCATTGAGGACGTCACTATGTTGAAGTTGACCCCAGCGTAGGAAAGGAGTCCCAGAGAGGACGCCACGGCAAGACACGCGGAGATTGTTCCCATGAAGCCAAGAAAAGGTTTGCTGAACACCCAGTCAAACATCACACATGATGTGATGGCGAAAGTGAAGAGTAACGTGTACGAGATGGAGAAGAGAGGGATGACGGACTCCGTCGAAAGGCTCACTTCACTGTCCAGGGTGTGGGAATGGATGAATGAGACAGATATTGCGTCGGACTCAAAGTTGTCTACAAAGCTCTCGAATTCAGTCTCCCACTCCATACCCTCCTCCTCGAGAAGGGGTGTGGTCTGCAGAATGTAATTCAAGGCGAAAAGTCCAGCTTTCACGATTGTCTCGTTGTCTCTCAGCTCTACATCTCCGAAGGTAATTCCAAGGAAGTAACTCTCACCGTTCGACGCTTCGAAGAATGGGTAGGTCAAGTTCACGTGTTTCAGGTAACTGACGTTGCGATTGAGGATCTCAAGGACTGGGTTATCCACGCAGACACCCCGACTCATGGCGCAGAGAGACTCGTACGTGAACGGCGTTCCAGTGCTGTTGGTTATTGACACGTTCCGCAATTCACGGTCGAAGCGTAGTATCTCGGAAAACACGTCATTTACTAACACATTGTCTCCTGCTTTCGGGGCTATAATGATGTTTGCGGCGAGATCGTCCGTGCCGTTTCCGCGTGTCGCCGTGTACTCATCGTAGTCGGTGGGAAAGTCATCGTATACAACCACAGCGTCGTCACGAGCTTGGCTGTTATCCGGTGTGAAAAGAAAGATGACATCGGTGTCGACCTTCAGGAACATGATTCCTACCGACAAGGCTGCCGCAACGATGAGGGAGATAAGGATGAATACACAAGGCCATCGAGAGACAAACTTTCCGTAGTTGTAAAACAGCCGAGTCAGGCCGCGATCGATACAGTCACACTTAAACATTGTTGGAGCCTTATATTCAGCTGGCAATTCTTCAAATACTGCCAGATATGACAAACTGGATTTCCATGCGATCGACGATTTTCTTTAGAGACGAATTATTCTCCAGCTTGTCACCAGTCTGTTCCACTCGTTTTGATCAATCTGCATGATTAAATTTTGAAACAAAACCTTCTATAAACAATGTATATACTAAGAAACACATACACAATTATGTACCACATACCAACACCAACCCCACTTTTATCTATAAAGAGTTTTCTTCGAAAAGGATCTTAATGCACTTTAGTGGGTTTACCCCTATTTCGCACAATTCCCCGTTTCCCTTCAAGAAGTCCTTCTATAAAGAGTCATTACCATGAAGTACCAAAAAAAAAAAAGAATACAACGAATAACATCCTGCGTATGTCCTGAATTTAAATTTACATTATTTTGTTTCCTTTAATTAGGTTCCTCCAAAAAAAAAGTTTTATTCACACAGTTCTTTTGACAGTCGTTGTGTTTAAGCCGTTCACTCGACAGATTAATTCGAAACTGAGCTTTAGCGCCCATCCGTGTCTTCAACAGTGAGACCGTTTATTGTCAGTACCTCATCAACATTCATCGTATACGGGCCCTAGATACTGGAATGATCTCTCCCCCGAAATAACAAGCTGCTCGTCTTTATATTCCTTTAAACGCAAATTAAAAGAGTCTTTATTGAGTGCATATCTTGCAGACACTGAATGGTCGTAATGTCTTGGTATGTTATTGTCCAGTCAAACATGTTGTCAACACGCTGCAGATTCCATTTTGGGTCTTGTCATCAGGCTCTCTGAATTCATCATTAACAATCTCACATTCTACTTCGTTTCCCTCTCTTCCTCTTTCCCTCTACCTCTCTCTAACTTTATATGCAAAGCTTGACGGCAGGCACCAAATGGCTTAATAGCTGTACATGTTACTTTCTGTGTCTTACTAATCATATTCTTGCGATAGTTTTAAAGCAACAACAGTTTATAGTATATTATGTGACCCTGCACCACACACACACACAAAGGCGCCAGACATGGATTAATTAAAGCAGATTCTGAAAGAACAGACTCTAAGCTTTACAATGATGTGTAACTTAATCCAAATGGATTCTCCTAACCTTTCTAGATATTGGAAAGAAAGGACACACTCTGGAAAGTGTGAACTGAGAAAACAGGCTCTGAAGTACAGGGTCGATTCAAGCGCTTAATCTTTACCAAGTTATGCAAGCTGTGGAATGAATGGAACAAAAAAAACAACAGGATGTTGACTATCGTAGCAACAACAATGAAGGGATTATCAGATTAAGCTGAAATTAAGCATGCTTCAAAACACATTATGTAAAAGATTAATGCAAACTTTCAATATTGTAGCATCACTCTTTCCAAAGTTATCAGAGTTGAAATTGGAGAGTGTGGACAGGGTTTTTAAGAAATGAAAAGAGGGCTCTATGAGAAACACCTTATCACGCTATTCCATCAAAAAGTGTGAGAGAAAAACTGCTGAAAACTCAAGTTCCTGTTTGTTTTATAATCCCAAACTTTATCATAATGTAGAATAGATTAATTGTTCTCTTCAAAAAATATGAAAAACTCAAGATTGGTTAGGTTGACCCATTTCACCTTTTGTCAGTCCTCACACAAAATCACTGGGTGCGACTTTCTGTTCGTTTTGTGATGCACGGTCACATATACCAAAGTAGGCTTTATGATAATGATAGATCGGTCACAGTAATGGTTCGCACTAAAGTATTTTTTCTTCTTTTTTATCACATACAATTTGGCAACCTTACATCATCATTCTGGTCTTATCTTCTATCTGTTCTCCGTTTCTTTTTCACAATCACTGATTATACTCGGGGCTTACAGCCAAACAAGCTACCTTTCATGTTGGTCCCGTCATACTTCTCTTTCATCAACCCCATTTCGATTTCGATTTTGACCAGCTATCATTACACGTAATTACTGTGTTATCACTATGTATATTGTTTGTTTTCTGCACATTGTTCACAGGGGAAAAAAAACCACTTGTCTGATTTCTGTTGTAATGTTCATACATGAGAAGTATGAAAATAAAATAAATTGAATTGAATTGAATTGAATATGTATTATTAAAAAAACAACAACAACAAACACATTGCCCCACATAACAACAATCTCTGTCAGGTAAAATGCGTTGTACAAGATAGGGTTTACATGCCCTTTTCCATCATCATCACCGTTATTCTGCATTATCATCCTCACCATCATCACCATCACCATTATCATAATCATCATCATAGTTGTCATCGTCTTTGCCACGATTTCTTTGGTACAATGTAATTATATAACACAATCCTCACAGATAGTATTCTACTCAGTTTGTTGTGTGTTGATTTCTGATCGACCATGCGTGGTAGATCGCTACAGGAAATCAGGATACAAGATGAAATTTGGATATAGGCCCTTTCGCAAGAAAGTTGTTTCGTATTTATACCTTTTTGAAAGAAAACATGAATTCTACCTAAATTAACAAACTTGTATTGATGAATGAACGTCTATTTCACCTAAATCAACAATAGATAAATGCCTAGTTAGACTTAATTTATACGTTCTCCTCGGATTCTAACTTCGAAGTTTGAAAAAAAAAATATGTTTCAGGAAACGAAAAGTTTTTCGGGTGACTACAATGTTAAGTTGTTTTATTATAATTTTATCGATCTTACTATCATTTCTCTTAAATCGGTTGTTCTCTATGCCTGGCCCAGCTCTCCTATATTTTGTTTCTTTTCTGTTGCTTTTATTTTTACAGAATGATCTTTTGAACTTTGATAAAGCAGTCAAGCAGTTTTCATTCGACATAGAATGTGCAGGTTATAAAAGGTACAAGGTCTGTTTGCCGTGAGTCTGTGTTTGATTGATACACCTTCTCTTTTCAAGACATCTCGCTTTGTTGTAGAACGTTGAAGAAAATGTTGAATTCTTCTTGTTGATCTACGTACAGCCTCGATATCATAATCTGATTTTGGAATAACGTTTCAACTCGATCTTTTTTGTTTCAGTTACATGGTTACGTCACTGCATAAATTATGCTTAAAATGTGTGCAGATATCTACGTATATGTACGCCAAGTGTATAGATCTGCTGTTAGTGAGTGTCATGACTGTCATAGGGAAAGTGTTCTGGAAGAAAATGTGTGTGTGTGTGTGTGTGTGTGTGAATGTGTGTGTTTGTGTGTGTATGTGTGTTATTTTAAGAATGAATGCCAAATAGACGAAATGATCTACTGCTATCACGTGGTCAGCTAAACTAAGATCGATGACTAAAATTGCGATTTTGAATAGGAAAACCGTGTGTCAATCGATCGGTTTTAATTTTGATACATCGTTGGCTTCCAATTTGTCTATCAGATAAATAGGAAATCAATGAGTTGTGACGTGTGATCCCATTACTTCATTAATATGCAAATTAGCTGAAAGCGATACCACTGCTTTTCAGGAAAAAATATGGGCATCTAAGCACCACAACGCCCATATCATATTTCTTGTTTTGATGAAAGCAATACGTCACAATAATCCAGGGTAGCCTCTTCAGTTTCATCTCTTCTCTACCACAGGGCCCCGTCATTACTACTGCCATGGGTCAAGAGGATCATCGTTTGATAGAAAACACACACGCGCACGCGCGACCGCTTGCACGCACAAATTCTCGGTTTTATAGGATTCATTTTTTTGTTGTTGTATAATCAAACTGTATCTAATCTGTTCTACTAGTACAATGTAGTAATGACATGGTTAAAAACAGTTGAGATGTTTGGTAACCGGTTTCTCAATCTATGGGCTAAGGCTGCCAAAGATTACTTTTGTATTCACTACCACTTTGCCTCATTTCGTGCCCGCACAAATTCTCGTCAACGGTGTAGACACTCGGTTTTATAGGATTCATTTTTTTTTTGTTTAAACACAGTGTATCCAATCTTGACTACTAGTAGTAGTAATGACATGGTTAAGAACAGTTAAGATGTTTGGCAACCGCTTTCCAAATCTATGGGCTGAGGCTGCCAAAGATTACATTATTTTTTAATTAAATTCACGCACTCATTCAACTGACTTTATGTAGCACATAATAATCAATATTCGTCAATACATATCTTTTCTTTAAAAAAGATACCATTGATCACCACCCATTTACAGGGCAAGCAGTTTTCATTTTGTTCTCTTTGTCTTGTTCACAACATTGGTCCAAGAAATGATTACATGTGAGAACTATCTCATCACTTCATCAACATGCAAATTAGCTGAAAGCGATACCACCGCTTTGTAGCACAAGAAAAAAAAAAGATGGACATCTAGCACCATAACGCCCATATCATATTTCTTGTTTTGATGAAAGCAGTACGTCACAATAATCCAGGGTAGCCTCTTCAGTTTCATCACTTCTCTATCACAGGGCCCCGTCATTATTACTGCCAGGGGTCAAGAGCTCATAGTTTAAACACACACACACGCACGTGCGACCGCGTGCACGCTCAAATTCTCGTCAATGGTTTAGACACTCGGTTTTATACTATTCCATTTTTTTTTTGGTTTAAACACACAGTATCCACTCTTTACTACTGGTAGTAATGACATGGTTAAAACATTTAAGATGTTTGACAACCGTTTTCTAAATCCATGGGCTAAGGCTACCAAAGATTACTGTTGTATTAAATTCATGCACTTTGCCTCATTATCAAAATACCATTGATCACTACGCATTTACAGCGCACGCAGTTTTCATTCTTTGTCTTGTTCAAAACATTGGTCCAAGAATTGATCACATGTGAGAATTATGCACTTAAGTTCGATTCTTATAGATATAGAATGTACATGTTTCTATAATACACACATCTCAAAAAAAATATCATGTTATATTCGGCATTTTTTATATTCTCTTTCCAATGCAAAAACCTTCCATAGACATAGATAGCGCCTAGTGATTAATGTCCATTTATACAGAGTCTAACGATACCGCTCTCCGGAGCTCTAGGTATTGTATGTTGGTTCGTTCGTATTTTATTTTGCTTCTCAAATGAAATCAAATAAAAAAATGAATAGCATCAATGTGACAAATTCAAACCAAACGTAACCAAATGACAAAGGAGCAATACAAAACAAAAGTGCAGGTTATAATACATGCATTAAACATCTTTGTAAAACATTGATATTTACATATAATACAAATAACACAGTACATTTGATTAAATAAGGAAGCAGGAGACCGTCAGCATAAGCATAGCTTGACTGGGCTGATGGCCTCATGCCTCATGTATGCCCTACTTGTTCTGTTACTTACGTTTTCTATGATGACTCGTGGGATCATGCTCTCGGCGCAACGCGCCATACGCTTGTGAAGTGGTTGATAACAAAGATATGTAGGCCTATATACGTACACACATACATACATACATACATACATACACACATACATATATTACTATAATGAAGGAAATAATAGCACACCGACAAGACATCACCGGGGCTATCAGCCGAGTATTTCTGTTCGTAGTCTTGCATACTGACAATATACCCTGTACGGCGCTGCTGGTGTGATTTATCTGCTGTGGATGTTTTTATTACTAGCGCACGTCAAAATCTTCTTTGTGAAGGGTTTTTTTTTTTTTTTCCCCCTTTGAAATGCAGAAACATTCATAGATAACCATGCATGGCGCCTGGTGAATGCATGTACACTTAGATGATAGTGGCGGATGAAGCTGACGCTTCGCTCATTCGCTGTCTTGTTATTGTGTATATTTATACTTCCCCTGGTATTCCCATTTCTCTCGGTGAGAGATCGGGATGCGCACGCCGTGCCTCGGTTTATGACATGGTTAGGGAAGTAAGGAAAAAAAATACAGGCGTCCTATGCGAACCTTACACTCATATCTAGGGTACGAACTGACTGTTCCTGGTCGTGGTAGCACGTCATGTATCGTATGACATGTTGCTAATGTGATGCACCAAGAATGTATTGTATGTACATTTCGCAGTGAACGCACAGGGTCACATGGAGTTCACAGTACAACAAACTAAATCATAGCGCCCTCTACGGAACATTTTTTTTTCCGAGGCGTTAGACGGACTAAAGTACCGAGTGCAATCAGAAATATCTCTTAAAGGTACTTGAAAATTTGTGAAAGATGGTTGTCATGTTTGCTTGAAATATCTTTGAATGCATTCAAATATCTTGAAATACATTAAATCTTACATATCACATTTTCATAGGGAACCCAACTTTGAGTCGGTTAGGGCCATGTAACCTATGGGAGAAATATTCTTGAATAAGTCTTTACATCATCCTAAAATGTAAACAGTTTGAATTCAGCAATGTTTTAATTGGTTTTGTTTGCACGCGTTTCGTGAATGAAAGACGAGTCAAGGATACAATCATGACTGACATAAATTGAATATGGCAAAGATGCATTCTCTAGCAAAATAACGGGAGTTAAAGTTCTTTCGGGTATTATTGTTCTAGAAAACATGAAAATAATAAACACATACAGTTATAGTCACGAAACACCCTACTTGTAACATCGCTCGTCTGCTTCCCATTTTTGTTTTGTTTCTTGGTTTGTTTTTCTTTTTTTTTTTTGGGGGGGGGTAGTTTTGAAAAAGTTTGGGTTTAGCAATACTATTATAGGTCCCTACTCGGCATTTTAGGTTACTGCTGGATACCTGACAATAAATTTAATTGTAATCATACTTTATTTATTCATTTATCGTGTGCTTGTGTTTATTTTTTTTAGCTCAATATACAGAATATCTCAAAACACACGAATACCTTTTTTTTAATACAAGGAAAGAAAGAATGGGCTCTTGTAAAAATTATGAATTGGAACATTAGTTTCGCATCAACTGAATTTTCAGCAGAAGGTGTATTATTAATCACGTAATGAAATTCATAGTGCACCAACTCTAAGATTCTTTTAAATAGTGTTATCGGATTACCTAGACAGAGCATTGTTGTAGA
Organism: Diadema antillarum; assembly: GCF_040938485.1. Classification (NCBI taxonomy): domain Eukaryota; kingdom Metazoa; phylum Echinodermata; class Echinoidea; order Diadematoida; family Diadematidae; genus Diadema; species Diadema antillarum. Next base: position 26,922 of record NW_027271015.1, on the reverse strand, counting down.
ACGTGGTTTATTTTGGTTATCCTTTTCTTTTCCTTTCTTTCTTGTCTACTACTAAATCTGTGAATATTTTCATTGATTATTTTTCCATGTTTGTATACAACATGCGTAAAAAAATTGTATTACTATAAATGGTAACAAGACCCCTCCTCCGTTTCGTATACAGTTACCGGGTATACGTATTCTTTAAATTATTATTGTGAATATGATACTTTTATACGGAAACAGATTCTCCGGTTTTCTAGTGAAACACGACACTGGTTTAGCTCACACCATGCTGTTGTTTGGGCTTGCAACAAGAAAAAAATGTCTTTAGAAGATGAGCTGATTAGTGAAAGTAAGCATGTGCGTACATACTATCAATGGTGAATGTTTGTTGCCTCTTTTCACAATCCATGCTCTAATAGCTAATCTATGATAAATTATGTAAGCTTAAGAGACGTGCGTTGGCATACAGCTGATGGCACGTGTAAAAGCCCTTAACGGCGCAAAGTCAAATACCTAATGATGTAACGTGATATCAATAGGGAGATAAGTCATGGGAGTTGACAGTTAGTGTGGACATTTTAATTCTAAATAACGCAAGGTGAACTGAACAGAAATTAATATTACCTGTTAGTGGAAATTGAGCAAAGAAAATAGATTCAAGTTTTCATCAATAAACATTTCAATTTGTCACATGTACAACTACTTTTGTTGTTTTTTTATTTAGATTGTGCATGTCCTCATTTATAATTAATATATACCATTTCTATAAATTTGTTATTGTTGCTGTTTCGGTGTGTATCTTTTTTAATCTCATGGACCATACTTATCATTTTTTTTTTGTTCAGAGTTCCATCATAAAGCAATGTAAATACATAACATTGTTTTAAAGTAATAGTAATGTCCCATAATTCATTGTATAAATAGCTGTATATGAAAGCTACTCCGCAATTCAACTTTTTGGTTGCCACAGTCTATCAATTGTGTTTGTGCTTGAACATATTAGATTGAACTGAATTGCAATGAACATGCAAAGGTATACTCAAGTATCGGGCAGGACACATGGAGAGACGATACATGCCAACGTCACTGTGACAAAAAAAGGGTTTTGTTTGTGTTTTTCTGATCAAATAAAACATGTCCAGACAGTTGATCTCAGAGAAAAAGAAAATGATTTCGAATAAAAGATCAAAGAATATATCTATAGACCTTGTAACAATTTTTTTTTTAACATCTTGGAAATTAAACAACTGTGAGAGCTACATATGGGAGAGTGATTTTTTGATCATTCATTACATACCCCAAAAAGAGTCCCGTCGGTTGATTTCCTCAGCAAGCATGCATAAAAATTATGCATTTTGGGTCACTTCGACCGATCTGGGATCTGACTGTTTAGCATCCATGTGCACGCTGTCGCTAGGGCTTAGCCAATGCTGTCTCTAAACGCGTGGGGCGGGAGTATATCATTGCATGGCACAGTGAATAGTGACCTAGAACATAATTATTATGGATGGACCGTTCACTTCCCTTTTATACACACTCACACACAAAATGTTAAGTATGATGGTTGACTGCTAATGAATAGAAAAAAAAGCTAGATTGTGCTCAGTGAGATAAAGTACCTTTATTATCATTAAATTTGGCGAAAGTATAAATTGAGCGATCATGTTTTTGATTCTCCGCTGTACATAATTAATTGCAAAGGGAATAGTGGCTACTGACAACACCATTGTTCCAACCAAACATATTTGACGACTGATCTGTTTCACAGACAAATATGTTGTTACAATTATGTGAGATCCTTATTTAGTCTAGCAGCCAGAAAGGGTTATCGTGCACCCCCCAAAAAAACAAACAAACAAACAAACAAACAAACAAACAAACAAACAAAATTCTACGATATGTTCGAAGATCGTCAGAACCTGTATTTTCCAAATCCGGTTGTCGAGAGCGGAAAAAAAAAGGTTGCGCGCGCGTCTTATTTGCATATTTCTAAAATGGCCGCCTCCCGTTGCTAGGAGAAGGATTATTTTTGAATAACTTTAGTTAGGAACACCAAATGACCATAAAAATGGTATCATTTTGAAGAAAATTAAATTTCCTACAAGTTGATGACCCATTTGATGGGATAAATAGTTGTCGTCATGAAATATTAAAGAAGGAATTATGTTTTTTAACATTTTTCTGAAAAATACGGAATTTGATTATAGTGTTCTTTTCCACACATTTAATATGCATTTGCAAACAACATTTGAATTTTCCTAAAATTATCCCCCAAACATAACTATTATCATGTGAAAACGGCTTTCCAATACACCAATTCCTTTCAAAGTTACATCACATTAAAGGGGATATGGTTCATTAAGTTTTACCGCAATATTTAAGGGTTATAATGTCTCCGCGCGCAATTGCATAGGTTCTGTATGCGGGGTTCGTTCTAGATCACTGCTATCTATTGATCAAATCTCGTCGAAATCGGCGAAGAAAGAAAGAGAGATTACACTTTCTATTCCTTATATGAAAGAAAAATGTTTTTTTTTTATATTCTGTGTTACAAAACTCAATCCATTAAGCTTCCAATATCAACAGTTTCTTGTCTTTTTTGATTGCTTCCAAGAACGTGGAATTAATAACAACTTATCTGATATTAAAAAGTTAAAGAAAAAATTAGACATGACACTTTTCTCTTTATTAGAAGATTGAAGCGAAAAAGAAGAAGAATCTTATGCTAAAAGTGCTAAGGAGTAACCTTTCAGAGTTTAAAATGAAACATGGCTATCTTATTTTTTCATAACAAAATGAAGGGGAGTATCTGTGTAGTTCATGTCGGCCCATACTGGGTTACATTATAAATTCTTAAGAAATGGTCCCCGAGCACCCCCCCCCCCCCCAAAGAACGTGTATTGTGCGAATCTGGTTGTCGCCAGCGGAAAAAAGAGTTGCGCGTACGTCTAATTTGCATACTTCTAAGATGGCCGCCGCCCGTTGCTAGGAGACGGATTATTTTTGAATAACTTTAGTTAAGAATATCAAATTACCATATAAATGGTACCATATTAAAGAGAATTCGATTTCCTACAAATTAATACCCCGTTTTATGTAATAAATAGTTGTCGTCATGAAATATTAAGGAGGGAATTTTTTGAGCATTTTTCCCAAGAAATACGGATTTCATTAATGTTTTTTCCATACATTTAATTTCTGTTTACAAAATAACTTTGGAATTTTCGTTAAGTTAAACCCCATAAATAAGTATTATTATGTGAAAGCGGCTATTCAATACACCAATTCCTTTAAAAGTTACACGACATTAAAGGGAAATATTCAATACGGTTATACAAAAATTTAAGGGTAATGTCGACGGCCGCACTTGCGTAATGCGTGTAATACTATAATAATTATTGCAAGTATGAGGCCCTATCACTTCTTACATCCAAATTAGTGATTAAATATCATTGAATTTTGTAGAATATGAAAGAAAATTAAATTTTCTATTCGCTATCACCTTTGATCTACTCAGCTTCACTTTTTAATAATTTACGTCTTTTTTCATCAAATAGAGTGAAGGCCTTACGAGAGGTGTAATTTCATGACGGCCAAAACGGGCTTACCTGGATAGGGGGTTCCAACATATTGATATTAATCAAACTTCTCTTCATCAACTCTTATTCTTCTGATCATCTTCATACACATACTCACACCTCCAGTATCACACACAGGCATTCATGCAGGGGAAATGAGCTCAGTGGTGAATTTAGTGAACTTATTGAATACGCCATTTATGCATTCATGGAACATCAACCTCGAATGCTTTATTTAGATGTCGAAATAAGAGATACATGTATACCGCACAAGAGAAATGATTCTCACCATGCTCTAGCATGAAATCAATTTATTCTTATATGATAAGATCGCACATACGTGTTCTCATTCTTTGGTGGTTCGCCTGGTGGGTTTTAAACATATTGCTCATACGTTTATTATTGACAAGAAACTAATAGATAGATTACAAATACCAAGGAATGGCATTGATAAAAACGAATAGTTGCAAGACAAATCCAGTCACTTTCCAATTCTGTTTTTTTTTCTAATAAAAATGATTTCATGCACTTATCTTTATTACATGGGTTGATTTAAATGCAATGCAATGTAAACATGGTTGTTAAATCCGTTAGGAGTGACTAATAATCAATATTGTACAAAAATGAGAGAGAGAGAGAGAGAGAGAGATGTTCTAGTTAAGTAGACCTTAATGCATTGATCTATAAAACATGAGGGGAATGCAAGAGGGAACATTAACCATCCATACGTGTATGTAAAAGTGGGCATGTATATACTATAACTATGTGTATATGATATATATATACATATACATATACATATACATATATATATATATATATACATATATCACGTTTATATTTATACAGGTTTGTATACGTTTGTGTTGTGTGTGTTTGTGTTCAAGGATGTATGTGTATGACTAATGTGTTAAGCATTAGATATATTCAGAGTGTAAATGTTTAACCACAACAAATACAATATTTTCATGTTTTCCACAGAAATTAGACATCTATCATAATTTAGATACATTTGCTAAAAAAGAAAGGCCATGCGAAAGTAACAAGATTAGATCCCTGTTACTGGGAATTTGAAAACGATAATGACATTGTTTCAATTCGTATTGTGTTGTTGGTTGGGCCCGTTTATCTATAATCATTACGAACCTCCGGAATAACGAACCTTTGGAAAAAATGAACCTTCGGAATAATAAACTGTGACCAATATTATTTTATTGTACAAGCTTTAACGCCGACATCTACTAATCACACTCTTTGAAAGGAAACACGCCGACAACCAATGACACAACACGAATTGAAACAATGTCATTATCGTTTTCAAATTCCCAGTAACAGGGCATTTAATCTTGTTACTTTCGCGTGGCCTTTCTTTATATGATATACAAGAAGTAAATTTGTTATTGCTTTCAGCCGGCAGCATAGCATTCGATGGCTTGTGATATCGTTAAAATTAAAACATTGAGCTCTCCATAGCTGACAATTGCAATGTAGTAGCCGGCCAAAGTTTGATTACCTTTTTTTGATACGCACTGTATAACCTGAAAAACAGACTTATTAGGTTTTTATCAATTGTACATTACAATAGCCACTCAAATAATGATGTATTGTTTGAGTTATTGTTCGTACATCACTTAATTACCAATTGCTAGTAATAGTCTTAATCTTCGTTGTAATATTAAACTAGCAATGTCGCTATGACGACTGGTATGCCTCCGCCATAATGCATGATTCTCCTAATAGGTCTATAGTACATGTGGACAATGTGTGATTACATTTTCACGAAATTGGCAAAATATTATAATGGCATGTTTGTCACAAATGTGTTGAATGTACACCTTCCTTGACCTAGGTTTAATTGGATGAATAGGAGAGCATGTATTTGGGGGTTCTAGGACTTTAACTTCACTTTGACCCTTTCATAAGTGTATGCATTGAGTAATTTTCAAGGTATGGAGAAAAAGTGCAATTGCTGTATTGAGTACAAGAATTGTTACTATTTTCATCTGGCCTTTGACCCTAAAATTCATAAGAGAATCACTGCCAGGTAGAACATGCATAAATATGTACTAAGTTTCAAGATACCATGAGCCACTTCCGAGACATGGAGGAAGAAGTAAGTTGAGCACTTTCACTTGATCTTTGACCTTTGACCTTTTTGGCAAAAAAAAAAGAATGCCAAAGAATCTCTATTTTGGGTTATACATGCATACACCAAGTTAAAAAAAGTCCTGCTGGCATGGCATAAATATGAGGGAAATAGTAAAATTTTGAAGTGTTGCCTTTGACCTTTGACCCCATGAACCCCAAATTCCCTAGATAATCACTTCCAGTCAGTACATGCATATATACTATGTTCCATGAAGATACCTTGAACAATATCCAAGATGCAGAGAAAAAAAGTAAAATTTTAACATTTTCACTTGACCTTTTTACATTTGACCTTAACCTCATGACCCCAAACTTTTACCAGTGAATTTTAATTGGGTAATACCTGTATACACCAAGTTTCAAGAAAATATCTTCAGGCATTGCAGAGATATGGTGGGAAATAGTGAAATTTTAAGCATTTGACCTCGACCTTTTGACTTTTGACCTTGAGCATGTGCATCCAAACGTTGATACGCACAATTTCACCCGCAATACACATACATGCCAAGTTTCATTAGGATACCTCAAAAGGATTTTTAGTTAGGCTGTCCACAAAATTAATTACGGACGGACAGAAGGACGGACGGAAGGACGGACAACCCGAAAACATAATGCCTCCGGCACCACTTCGTGGCGGAGGCATAAAAAAGAATCTAGATTACATAGGTTAAGTAATCTTTGAAAATATGTAAATATTGATATGTACGGTATTGAAACTGTCGTGTTGATTATCCTTTATGTTACGTTACCACTCTCGTTAAATTCACTATAGCTGGTTCCACTTTCTCGATTCGCCCGAAATCGTGGTCTTACTCGGGGACTAATCGTGCTGATCATCAGATAATCAAATTTTGATGTCAGTCAAAGACATTGTGTTGATCGTAATAATTTTTCGAACAGTTCAATAATTCTTCTACGATCAACACGATTACCACCATAGACCTCAAGATGTGATAAGCCATGATGAGATCACCACGATCACTCGTAGACTAAGAATCGATTTGTGGTAGATAGTATACATACATGTATTAGCATATCGAGACGCGCGACAATGGGAACCTAGTGAAAGTGTTTAACGTGCAGTGTCAATAATATATATATATATATATATATATATATATATATATATATACTTATATATATCATATACACTTATTCATAGCATATACATGCACACATACATATACGCATGCATGGATAATGTTCGCTCTGACATTTCCATCATGTTTCATAGATCCATGAATTAAGGTCTACTTTATATCATTTTTTTTTCTCTCTCTCATGTTTGTGTAATATTGATTATTAGTCACTCCTAACGGATTTAACAACCAATTTTACATTGTATTGTATTTAAATCAACTCATGTAATAAAGTTAAGTGCATGAGATCATTTTTATAAAAAACAAAAATAGAATTTGAAAGCAACTGGACTTGACTTGCAACTATTCGTTTTTATCAATGCCATTCCTTGGTATTTGTAATCTATCTATTAGTTTCTTCGCAATGATAAACGTATGAGCAATATGTTTAAAAAACCACCAGGCGAACCACCAAAGAATGAGATCACGTATGTGCGACCTTATCATATAAAAATAAATTGATTTTATGCTAGAGCATGGTGAGAATTATTTCGCTTGTGCGGTATACATGTATCTCTTATTTCGACATCTAAATAAAGTATTCGAGGTTGATCTTCCATGAATGCATTAATGGCGTATTCAATAAATTCACGAAATTCACCACTGAGCTCATTTCCCCTGCATGAATGCCTGTGTGTGATACTGGAGGTGTGAGTATGTGTATGAAGATGATCAGAAGAATAAGAGTTGATGAAGAGAAGTTTGATTAATATCAATATGTTGGAACCCCCTATCCAGGTATGCCCGTTTCGGCCGTCATGAAATTACACTTCTCGTAAGGCCTTCACTCTATTTGATGAAAAAAAAAAGACGTAAACTATCAAAAGTGAAGCTGAGTAGTTCATAATTGACAGCGAATAGAACATTTAATTTTCTTTCATATTCCACAAAATTTAATGATATTTAATCACTAATTTGGATGTAAGAAGTGATAGGGTCTCATACTTGCAATAATTATTATAGTATTACACGCGTTACGCAAGTGCGGCCGTCAACATCACCTTTAAATGTCTGTATAACCGTATTGAATCTTTTCCCTTTTAATGTCGTGTAACTTTTAAAGGAATTGGTGTATTGAATAGCCGCTTTCACATAATAATACTTATTTATGAGGTTTAACTTAAGGAAAATTCCAATGTTATTTGTAAGCAGGAATTAAATGTATGGGAATGGGGGTGCGCGGGGACCATTTCTGAAGAATTTATGATGTAACCCAGTATGGGCCGACATGAACTACACAGATACTTCCCTTCATTTTGCTTTGAAAAAATAAGATAGCCATGTTTCATTTTAAACTCTGAAAGGCCATTTAACAAGTTCTTTATTTCTTAGCGCTTTTAGCATAAGATTTTTTTCCACTTTAATCTTCCAATACGAGGAAACTGTCATGTCTAATTGTTTTCTTTAACTTTTTAATATTAGATAAGTTGTGATTGATTCCACGTTCTTGGAGGGAATCCAAAAAGACAAGAAACTGTTGATATGGGAAGCTTAATGGATTGAGTTTGGTAACACAGAATAGAAATTAACATTTTTATTTCATATAAGGAATAGAAAGTGTAATTTTTCTTTCTTTCTTCGCCGATTTCGATGAGATTTGATCAATAAATAGCAGTGATCTACAACAAACCCCACACACAGAACCTACGCAATTGCGGAGACATTATAACCCTTAAATATTGCTGTAAAATCTATTGAACCATATCCCCTTTAATGTCGTGTAACTTTTAAAGGAATTGGTGTATTGGAAAGCCGTTTTTACATGACAATAGCTATGTTGGGGGATAATTTTAGGAAAATTCAAATGTTATTTGTAAATGCATATTGATTGTATTTAAAAGAACATTATAACCAAATTCGTTTTTTAAAGAAAAATAAAAAAAAACCATAATTCCTACCTTAATACTTCATGACAACAACTATTTATCGCATTGAATGGGGTATCAACTTGTAGGAAATTTAATTCTCTTCAAAATGATACCATTTTTATGGTAATTTGGTATTCCTAACTAAAGTTATTCAAAAAATTCAAAAAATAATCCGTCTCCTAGCAACGGGCGGCGGCCATCTTAGAAATATGCAAATTAGACACGCGCACAAACTTTTTTTTTTTCCGCTGGCGACAACCGGATTCGGAAAATACAGGTTCTGAAGATCTTCGAACATATTGTAGAATTTTGTTTTAGGGGGGGGGGGTGCACGGGGACCCTTTCTGGCTGCTATACTATATCTATCCCTGTTATTTTTACAAAAGTCATAGTCAAGGATGAATGATTACGTGCCTATATGTGCACTGAGATAAGTTTAACTTTGCCTTTGGGTTTAACAAACATAATTCGAAAAGAAATTGTCAGAACTAGCAAGAAAATAAATAACAATGAAAATAAGGCCCGAGCTTGAAAAAAAGAAAAACAAACCCCATACTAGCCAAGCACGTGCGTTCAAATTATACCGTGTTCTATGTAACCTAACACAATTAAGTAGATCATTTCATACTTGGAAATCCGGTCTCTGTGACTGAGCTATACAACTGTATGTACCTATAGACCCCAAATTAAACTAGAAAGACTGCAAATAGCAAAATGAGATCATATCACATTCCAGTATAAAAAAAAAGGGGGGGGGGAGTAATGATTTCATTAACAATGACAATATTGTGTCAAGCGCACAATTTCCCTTTTTCAATTTTTTTTTAATATCTAACCCTTAACATATTGAATTCCACTGAGGAGAGCACCAGCATTAAGAAAAAAATGCACATGGTTTCTCGTGTTATCTAAACCACAGATTCACCTTTATAAACATAACGGACTGAGAGAATGCAAAACATACGTTTCAAAAAATCTTAGTGGAAGTTAAAAAGTATGAATTTTAAAAGTTTCAGTGCAGTCAATTTTGGATGAGCATACTTCTTTAGTTTGTGATGTCACATTTGTAGATAGAACATAAAGAAAGCATAAAGAATTATGTATATGTATATATTTTATACCTAGCTATCGCTCACATTTAAATGAAAAATCATGTTTGAGAATACGTCTGGATCAACGACTTCAGGTTTTTTTTTCTGTTTCATAATATGTGTTTTGAATCGGCTCACGGGGCTTCAGTGTCGAGTATTCATGTATGGAAACACTTGACCGCATAATTACTCTCTCTTTTTTTCCTCTCAAAATTGTGTGACATCATCATTAATGCAATTCTAATAACGTTTCATGTCGCATAGATGTGAAGGACATAAAAAATCGGGAAATTAGTAGTTGTGTCTTTAGTACTGAGGTAAATGGGAGTAAATGACATGTTTTGCGTGACGATGTGTACAGTGCAAATGCGTGCACGACAACAGAACATCATGTGGAGGCAAGAACAGCAGCATCTCCTATACGAAGTTGCTAGGCGTGACGTATCACATCATCCCAAGAGAAAGAGAATTCACTGATGAAACCATTATTTCTTGTTTCATTATATTTCACTCACGCACGCGCCCATATACACAATTACGCATGTACGTCTCTCTCGTAGCAATAAAAATCATTGCTTTTTTAGATATTTCTTGCAGATAATTACACAAAGTCATGATAATTTTTGTCCATTTACATGACATCAGGGATGATTACAAATCCCAGATTTTGCCACAGGAATACTGCCAATGATATCTCAATATGGTAGCCGCTATGCTCGCGCTCTTGCGTCTGTAAAAGAAAGAGCATCAAATGATAATAAAGATAATGAAATCTTACCTTCGGAAACACGTGTATTACAACACACCGACAAAGCGAAAAGCTGCTACTCTGCCAGCTGAGGCAAGCAACAACGAAAATGCACATTTCTTTTTATTCCGCCATCACAAAAAGCTCCATCATTCGCGTTGATATCGAGCCCACCCTTTTCTCCTCCCCCAGAAGCCTACGTCATCAAACCCGTGACTTGCCGCGTCTCGTGACGATGTCATCGATGGGGCTGCCGACCAATCAGAAGACAGCGTCCCTCACACACCACCCTACCCCAACCCTTGACCTTTTCTCTGTGCAAGATAGCAGGTGAAAAACACTGCGTTGATACCTCCCTCAGAAATGATGGTAGTTGAGATGATATGTATGCCCGGTTGCAAAATAGATTTCCGATGTCTCGCTTTGCACGTGTCATGTTGAGAGCAACATTAATTTGATTAAACATTCATCTCAGACCAATGAGAGTCCAAAGTGAATTAATAGAGTGGTGTCGCCTGTAATCCTTATCTGTTCAATGTATTTGCTTTTATCTCTGATGTAATGTAGCTTTTCCTCAGGAAAATGCCTTCTTTCCACCGATTAATTCCCAGCAGAGGCACAATTTGCTGAAGCGCGGGTCATTCTACTTGATCGGCATAAATGGACTGTTTTTTTTTTTTTTTACCCTACTGTTAAATCGTTGTAGCTTTAATTGCAAAACAAAATGAATAAAATATTACAAGCAATACCACCCCTATTGTCTTTGTCACTTTTCGTATCTATGTATTGTATATACTACACTGTTTTTAACTTCATGAGGAAATGAATGTGTGTGTCGTATAATGCAACCAAACAGCTATATACCTTAATGAATAGTTTTATGATGATTATCATGCCTTCAATTAAAGCTTCGACATCAATTTCTTCACCGTGGACGAATTCATTGGCTCGATAAATAATATCTGTTTGAAATAAAACGCATCTGCCAAGATAGAATACATGCACCAACACCGGCAGCGTATTAGCAATATCAACGACAGAGGCCAAAACGTATCAGCATAGTGTGCGTCATTTAAGTGAAAGGGGAAAACCCAGCCCTTACCCTCGTGTATGCAATGACGACAGGCATTAACATAATTCCTTAGCATCATGCCCGGCCATTTTATCGATATTGATATTCACGCTTCCAAACGAAAAACCGCAAGCATTCACACAAACACAGCTTTACTATCGCTGTTGGCACTGTTTTAAGAATTCACATTGTAGTATGAGATCAATAAAGGACGAGCAATGCTGAAAAGCCCTGAGGTGCACACAATCAAGAGAAAAGGGCTGTCTGTCGCATGGAATTACGAATGGAGCTTATACCCCGTTTATACTAAGGAAAAAGCGGGTTCTGAAACCCCCTGTAGCCGCTTCGAGTAGGCTTTCAGCTCAGTATAAACAGACAGAATTCAGAAAAGGCGATCCGGTCGGGTCGGGTCCGGTCGGGTTCTGAAACCTCCTACGGGGGGAGGTTTCAGAACCCGCTATAGCATGCTCGAGGAGGCTCGACAGCAGTATAAACGCTAGGGGTTCGAAAAGCCGCTTTTTTACCGACCCGGAAGTTATCACAGGAGGTCATCGCGCGTTCATGATGTAAACAAGCAACTGCACCGGATCGTGAACCCACGTTGTTCTAAATTCGCGCTCAGCAGTCACGTTTCCGCGCAAAAGTGATGCCACGAAAGCGCGCGCCTGTTTTCGGAGGGGAATTCGGTTACCATAGGAACGGAAGCCGTGACCCTGCTAAGACCCTCTCGGGCCTGCTTTCGCTCGCGCAGTATAAACAGACGAGAGCCCGCTTTTCGTAGCGGGTTTTCGAACCTCCTCAAGGCGGCTCGAAAACCCGCTCGCAGTATAAACGGGGTATTAGATGCTGATGTTCGCAGTTCAATGAAAGGTTTGGGGCCCTGTCTGTATTCAATTCTCATTATTGTCGAATCAATGTAATTACTGAGCCATGTCTGTGATACTTTTGTATCCCAAATAGATGATTATTCTGTTCTATGTAGGCCTATCATTTATTTTCAATGTTTGCGGCTGGGGTTTTCCACTAGTTGTGAATGGAATAAAATTGAATGTTTACCTATTCTTTGGATCGTTGTTTGCTTTTGTTTTTGTTTTTGTTTTTACTCTTTCTCGCCTTACTCCCTATATACGATTTTATTGAATTGTTTATATATGTCTTCTGTATACTTCACCACATCGGTTTCAGGTTGTATGCATTAGTCATATCTGTGATGTAGAAACATTATAGGCAAGCTTTCTGGTTGTTCTTAATAAAGTTTTATTTATCTATTTATTTTTTGCTTTAAACGGGGCATGTATCGAATTTGCCATTTAAGATATCAACTGTTGTAATCATGTGCTAACACACATTTAAGTGCAGCGTTCTTAGATTGAAAAAAACAAACTACTAATATCAATTACTGATCAAACTTACAAAATAATTGTTCTTGGCAAACAACCCCTTGGACAAAATACCCCAGACCCTTCCCCTGATTCTAACCCTAATTATCATCCTGAACCTTATCCTAACCCTTACTCAAATTTTATTCCTATACTTTATCCTAACCGGAATCTTTTCTCTTATAGTGTCATCACTAACCTGTTTATGTGACCCTAGACCACAAAACCAACAAAAAGTCGCCAGACATGGATTTTTAGTTAAGGACAGATTCTGAAAGAGCAGACTCTAAGATTTAAAATGTTGTTTAACTCAATTTAAAGGGACTCCCCTCAACTACCTAAATACTGAAAAGAAAGCACGCGCGCTCTGGACTCATAAGTGTGAACTGAGAGAAGAGGCTCTCAAAGTACAAACAGCCAGGGTCTATTCCAGCGCTTCATTTTTCACCAAGCTGCGCTAACTTTGCGATGAAAGGGACAAAACACAAGATGTCAATCACAGAAGCAACAACAATGAAGAGACTATCAAATTAAGCTGAAATTGTGCGTGTTTTATCAGCACATTCTGTCCATAATTATTGCCAACTTTCAAAGCAGTAGCATTATCCTGTCTTAAGTCATTGGACTTGAAAGTGAAGAGTGTACAAAGGATTTAAAGAAATGGAAGGGGGGGGGGCCTTTATTACAAACCTGATAATTCTACTCTTCTCCCAAAAGGGTTGTGCAAAAACTGCTGAAAACACACTTTTCTGTTCGTGTTATGATCCCAAACAAAAGAATAATGTAGAGGAAAGATAGCTCTTTTAGAAAATATGAAAAACTCAAGATTGACTTAGTTGACCCATTTCACCTGTTTTGGGTCCTCACGTAAAATCAAGGGGTGCGACTTTTTGTTTGTTTTGTGATGCACGGTCGCATATAGACGGGGAGAGGGGTTGTTGTGGGGGGAGGGGGTAATTGCCTTGATACGCTTGAAGACAATCAATCAAGCAAGTGAAATAATGACGTAAATCTTCGCCATCTTTTCCTCATTCAGATTTTGTTGCAGTGCTTTCCTTCTTATATTTGATAATGTATTTCTCCCACTCTTCCCCCTCTTTTCTCTCTCCCTTTCTTTCTTTCTCTCACTCTCTCTCTCTCTCTCGCTCTCTCAATCCTAAAAAGGAAGCACTCAAATTTGCAACAAGGTATACTTATCATAGTGGATACTCTAAACCAATTAAATGTACTGATGCATGTTCTGTTCCCCATATTTTTTTTTTAAGTTCCTTTATGCCAAAACAATAGCATAATATTACTTTTCTCTCTCCTGCATTTTTGTGTTTATTTCTGGTATTTCTTTGTCATAGATGATTAGTAATTGGTCTTGAGCAATATATATATATATATATATATATATATATATATATATAGAGAGAGAGAGAGAGAGAGAGAGAGAGAGAGAGGGAGAGAGAGAGAGAGAGAGAGAGGCTCACAATTCCCGACAACTCTTGGTTTTTCTGTTCCATGTTTTGTTTGATCGTTAGTTTATTAGATTGTTTGTTGTTGTTGTTTTTTTAGCAGAGCACGCTATTCAAATTTTCCCAAACCAACTTGAGGAAAAATACGAAACTGCATGAATCTACACTTTTTTTCATTCTTTTCTTACTCGCTTGTCTAGGTAACCTATCCATTTTCGGAGAGGAAGTTTGTGTGTAAAACTTTTCCCTGACGGATTTCCCCTCGTCTTACCCTCTCTCTCCCCGATTTGCACTGTAACAAAACAACAAGGTGCACAACAACAAAGAATATGTCTATGTCAGCATCATTCAACAAAGACAAAGACGATCTCCGGGCACCTTTTGGGCTCGTCTGCTCTTATTCTCTTTTAATGCACTTTTTGTCACAAACAGAAAGACAAAAAAAAAAAATACAAGAGAGTGCGGAATGGACCCCCCCCCCCCCCGCAAGACTGATAAACAGAGTACACTCCCTGACCTATATAATGTCAAACTGGATGATAAATTGAACATGGTTTCTCATGGTCGAAAGTCGTTCGAAACTGTTCTAGGCGCATGCGTGACGATGTGGTCGTTATACCGTTCATATCGGTTGTCTCTACGTTGATTCTGAGTTTCCCTTCCTGTGTGTGTGTGTGTGTGTGTGTTTGCTTGTTTGTGTGTTTGTGTGTGTGTGTGTGTTTGTGTGTGTGTGTGTGTGTGTCTCCGTCTCAAAAACAAAAGAAAATGTGGTACGCAGTAACTTCTCCAAGTAGCATGTTAAAACGAAAAAAAAAAAGTGGTTCCTTTCTCCTACTTGCCATTCCATTGTCCCTTCCTCAGTGGTAACACCATCAGAGTGACCAGTTAATGTGGCATTAGTGAATAGACACCTTTCGCCAATCCCATCCGTTACTTTTAACTTAAAAATAGTTTAAAAATAAAAATAGAAAGAAATCAGTGCAGTTTAATTTTAACGACCGCCCCGTCACTGTACAAGCATGCTAACCTGGAAACATTAAACTGCACATTACTTGAAATTGAGACCATTCTGAAGCAAATGATTTTTCACACAACAATAGATGTATAATGTGCTCCTAAATGAATCCCGCAAGGATTGGAACAATCATCCCCCAGTATTCCCACTGATTCCCATTGAGCCGTTACTAGCCATCCCCTTTAACGAACAAGCAGGCATACGGAATTTACGTATAATCACGTATCTCTGCTAGACGACGAACATTATTTCATATTGGATTAACGTACCTTCGGACATTCGGATAACAAACATCACCCGACGTATCTAGAGAAAGAAAGAGAGAGAGAGAGAGAGACAGACAGACAGAGAGAGACAGAGAGACAGAGAGAGAGAGACAGAGAGAGACAGAGAGAGAGAGAGAGAGAGGATGGGAGAGGGGGAGCAAAGAAAAGAAAGGGCACTCAACGACTCCATTCTCAGTAACTGCGCGATGCGATGGCATAAATGGGTCACGGGTGTACGGGGTCATGTTCAGTGAGTGACTTAGCTGTATTATGTTAGACTATTAGAAGGGCGCTGAACATAATTCATTGCTGTAATCTAGGGGAAGGGAGAAGGAAAGTTGTGGCGCGCATTTACATTTTTTTGTCTGTCCTTCCGCTTAGGAAGTCACGCAATGGTAATCAAGATGAACCACACCCCTCCCCCTCAAAGAATAGATAAACAAACACTTAAAAAAAATGAATACCTGACCGAGCCCAGCCTCTGTAGAGTCATTCATGAGTAAAATCCAGGCAGTCGTTGGTAACTTGCCAAAGTCGCACTTAGATTTTGCGTTTCATAAAGTCGTTCAGCTAAGTGCGACCTCATTGAGGGCACGCATGTGACCGTGCACCCCAAAACGAGCATAAAGTCGCACACACTGATTTTGCGTGAGGACTGAAAATAAGTGAAATGGGTCAACCTAGCCGAACTTGACTTTTTCATATTTTCTGAAAGAGCGGGTCTTCTTTAACATTATGCTAAAATTTGGTATCATAAAATGGGCAAGAAGTGTGTTTTTTTAGCACTTTATCTCGAACATTTTTGGCAGAATAGTGTGATTAGGTGTGTCTTTAGAATCCCTTTCTCATTTCTGAAAAAAAACCTTGTCCACACACTATTCACTTTCAACTGTAATAACTTTTGAAAGGATAGTGCTACTGCTTTGAAAGTTGGCATTAATTATGGACAGAACGTGTTAATGAGGCATGCTCAATTTCAGTTTAATCTGATTATTCCTTCATTGTTGTTACTCTGGTGGTTTACTTCCTGTTTTTTTGCCCCATTCATCGCACAGCCAGCACGGTTTGGTAAAGATTAAGCGCTTGAATAGACACTGTACTTCAGAGCCTCTTTTCTCAGTTCACACTTTTCCTGAGTTTGTGCTTTCTTTCCAATATTTAGATAGGTTAGGAGAGTCCATTTGATTTGAGTTATACATCATTTTAAAGCTTAAAGTCTGCTCTGTCAGAATATGGTCTTAACTAAAAATTCATGTCTGGTGACTTCTTGTTTGTTTTGGGGGTGCAGGGTCACATATTGATTAAGATTTGATTTGATTGATTGATTGAGATAATTTGACACTTTATCTTTATTTTTGTTTTGGTCTTCTAAGCTTACGCTAATTAGTCCTTTGTTACGTCGAAGGCAGTTGGACTGATATTTTCTATAGGTCTTAAGTTGTGTAGTGGTGGGTTACACTTTACCGGCAGATACATTTACTGTACTCAGATTGTGAGTGCTAATTGTTAGGAATGTGAAACATCCCTCGAGTGCATTCCAAAGAGTTTACTCCAATTATCATAATGAATTCACGCCCCAACGTCTGGCAATGCCCCGCACCATTTTGTACCCATTCGGTCAATTTTATTGCGTTTGATAAAGAGAAAAAAAAAATTGTTTTATGTAATTAAAATGAAAAAAGAAACTGAACAAGCACGATTGAAACATACCTCGTATAAGAATACCCTTATTAAGATATCAATACGTATTGAAAAGAAAAAAATATTATAAGCAATTAGAAAGATATAGATGTGATATAAAAAGTACATGGAATGTATTAAAATAAGCAATGAATGTATCAAATGAAAAGTCTGGTATATCGAAAATAAGATATAATGATGAAATTATTGATAATTCTGCGGATATAGCAAATATTTTTAACACATATTTTACAACAATTGGAGAAAACATTGCTCAAGAAATTCTTGATACTAATAAACATTTCTCTGATTTTTTAAATCAGTATAATATGCATTCAATATTTTTTACTCCTACCACATGAGGTTATTGATATTATATCTGGTTTGAAAAACAAAAAAGGTTATGAGGTTATGATGACATAAGCAATATGATTTTGAAAGGTATTATATCTTCTGTTGCGGATCCTCTAGCACATATCTTTAATTCGTCAATGTCAACGGGTGTGTTTCCAGAACAAATGAAAGTAGCTAAAGTTATTTCTATATGTAAGAATGGAGATAAGTTAGATATAAGTAATTATAGGCCTATCTTTTTATTATCTTGTTTGTCCAAGATTTTAGAGAAAATTATATATATATATATATATATAAAAGAACGTTGAATTTTCTGAAAATTTATGGTGTTTTTACAAATTCGCAGTTTGGGTTCCGAGAAAAGCATAGCATCTGTCACGCTTTGTTAAATTTTGTTGATACAGTAGCACATGCTTTAGATTATCACTCTCATATGATTGGTGTCTTCCTGGACTTCTCCAACGCCTCCGACACTATAAACCACGATATCTTACTTTACAAGTTGTCTCATTATGGTATACATGGGAAGACCTTGGAGTGGTTCAGGAGTTATCTAACTGATCGCAAACAGTATGTTCTTTTGAATAAGCATAACTCTGATATGAGAGAATTTAAGTGTTTCGTCCCACAAGGTAGTTTATTGGGCCCGCTGTTGTTTATTGTTTACATTAATGATGTTTGTGTTTCTTCCGATTTGTTATCTTTCATACTTTTTGCCGACGATTCAATTGTTATTCGCGTGAAGACCCAAACAACCTTGTGCAGACATTTAGTTATGAGTTTAAAAAATATGTGAGTGGATACGAGCAAATAAGTTGTCTTTAAATATCCAAAAAACAAATGCTTTTCAGTAATATTTTAGATAATTTGAATATGGATATTTGTTTTGGTGATGCTTTTTTAGAAAGTGTTTACCATACTAAGTTTCTCGGAATTACAGTCGATAATAAACTTTCCTGGAAATAAATTTCATATTGATAATGTGTGTAAGAAAATTTCACGTAACATAGGTATTATTAATAGAATAAAATCGTCTATTCCTCAACATTCGTTGTTTACATTGTATTTATCTTTGATATTACCCTATTTGAATTTTGGTATTTTACTATGGGGAAACACTCATCAAATATCATTGGACAGTGTTTTACTGCTACAAAAGAAGGCTCTTCGCATTATTTGTAACACCGTTCCATATTCTCATGCAGATTCTTTGTTTTTTTGATATAAGATTCTGAAAATTAAAGATTAGTTTTTGTTTCAACTCGGGCAACTTATGTATACTTATAATAATAACTGCCTTCCGTTTGTCTTTAACTCCATGTTCATGCGCAACCGGACATATCATGGATATCCAACCAGACAGTCAAATGAATTTCATTTACCGTTATTAAGAACCGTGCTTGCTCAACAGACTTTCATTTATGTAGGTCCAAGATTCTGGAACTCCCTTCCCATGGACATACAAAATGCACCGTCATTGAATTCTTTTAAAAAGACATTGAAGATTTTCCTTTTGAAGTCTTATAATGCAACCGAATAAATACAATTCTGTATTTTTTTTTTTTCACTATACGCCGCGTTCTGGTGAGGCATCGACCATTTTTTTTTTACCGCGTTTAGTATTTTTGTATTCCTCACGTGCCCTCACGGTTACAGTCTGTTCCGCTGGAGAGCAGCTCAACACTGGTTCACTCTCGAAAACGCGTGGCTATTTGTCTCTGTGGGCTTCGCCCCTTGGTGTATGCATCAACATAATTTAGGTTTTCTCTCTCTCTTTCTTTCTCTCTCTTCCTCTTCTCCCTATTTTCTGTTCTCTATTTTCCCAATTTTGGTTTTTTTCTTCTTTCTTTCTTTCTTTTTTTTTCTATTCCCGAGTTTCTCAGTTTCCCGCACTCTTTGAAGTTGTAAGTTTTTTCAATTCAATTCAATTCAATTCAAAGTTTATTTCATTTTTCGACAAAACATATGTTTCACTTCTTTTGGTAACAGAGAATGAGGTAAATAGAACATAGAGAAGTGAAAAGACTGTACAACACTTGAGGACCTATTATAGTAGTCATACATAGTATAGTACAAAAGAAACAGAAGTGATCAAAGTGAAGTACATGTATACCGTTTCATAAAGTGCGAAAAATGGAGGGACCCACTAAAAAGACAGAGCTTGTAGTGTGTGGGCCCCTCTCAAAAAGAACATCGATGGAAAGATAAATTGAATAATCTTAGATACAAAGAATAACAAAGTGGAAGAAGTCTGGAAGCCCACTGAAAATTAGATTACCGGATATACACTTTCATAGATGTGAACAAACATGAAACAGGACTAGACAACAAGATAACTACTGAATAATAGGTTGTACAGGACAAAACGGGATGGACAAGACTGACAAACTGAAGACAAAGTAGCAGACAAGAATGCACAACAGAAACAGAAACAGAATAACAGAAACAGAAACAGAAACAGCGATCTTCGGCAGAAGCATGCCAAGAGAAACAAAAGATAGTTGTGGGGAAAAAGTAATATTTTGACGCCTGAAGAAAAGACAAGGAAATAGAAAATAGAGGGACGTATGAACAGGAGTAACATACGGAAAGTCAACTTCAAGACGCTATGGGCAAAATGGCATAGATGACAACATCAAGACAGTGAGTTTGATACCTGTGACTTACCGTTATGTTACCGTTACCTTGCTGTTTCTTGCAATCGTGCATGCATCTGAGATCTATTTTTGTACTTTTTTATAAGAAATATTTTACAATCGCTGGTGAATCGGAAGCCCTGAAGGGACATAACAAAATATTATGTTTCGTCATAAAATGCACAACTAGTTAATGGATATTACATTTTGTGAAATCTTGTGGTTTTTCTTATTTTTCAAAAATTGAAAAAAAAAATCGGAAAAATTTCAATTTGTTTGCAATAGTTGCTCTATTAAAAAAAAAAATCGTATGTTCTTTATGTCGAAGGTTTGTTAATCCGAAAATGAAACAAGTTTCGTTATTTCTGAGGTGAGTTTTTCTGAAACACGCACATTTCCTTTACCTCTGCATGACGTATAGTTTGTCAATCAAAAACTCAATTGAGGTTCGTGAATCTGAACAGTTGTGATGTTATTTAGAAGTTTTTTTTTGTTTTTTTTTAACCGATAAAGAAGGTGCTTATCAATGAACCATCGGAAAAGACTTTGATATTTGTGTGAGTTTTTTTTTCTCTACTTGAAAACATACATGTTATGATCATCATGAGCTTGACACTTGAAAATTAAATGTTTTGTAAATAAACACACTTTTCAGGTATATTAGTGATCATAATGGGTTCTCCTACTGCTAGACTTTTTGAAGATGATTGGAAGTTTGATCGAAGGGAAAATATCAAAAGAAAGCACCCATCCAAATAAGTCTCAATAAAACCCCCATGTCCATACAGGGTACCAAACGAGTTTTAATGTGGTCTTGAGAATGAAAGCAATTCCAGTATATACTAGCAACGACTAATTCGTTTTTATTTGTTCGGTTACATCGTCAGGGTACTAAATCGTTGGTTGCGTTGTCATTGGAAAGGAAAATCCAAAATAATCAAAAAGGAAGATAAACCGTTGGGAAATTATTGAGAGGGAGATTCTCGAAATCTCCTTAAACTTTTAGAAATGCCTTTAACAATGGGAGCCCTTACAGTTGACGGCAGCCATCATCAGTCTGTAAAATGTATAAAAGGAAAGATCGTTATTTGAACAGCTTCATCGAGAGGGAAGTAGCAAAGGCAAAATGCATCATGCATGTGGGTCTATTCTCTTTTTCTCTTCATGTTCTTCCTCATTCTCTTTCGTTTCTCTGTATTGAATGTCTCTTTTGTACCACTATAATTTTCTTGTTTCATTTTCTTACTATAATATTGATCAAAAACAGGAAGGGACAATGACGTCACCCATCAATCACTTTCATTCACGATGAGCTATTAATTTCGGGTCTGTGATCTTTTCAAAGTTTGTGATATTTATTGCGTGATAGTACATTTTTGCTGCAGTATACGAATGATACAATTGAGAAGTATTGTTTGAGGCCACAGGAATGTATGTATATAAAATACATATCCTCTTTACTGTAGATGAGATGACGCTCTTTATGTGAAACCGAACAGAATGTCCACAGAATGACCACTTTTGACTGTAACGGAACATGTCTTTACAGAGGAAGAAGAAGAAGAAGACGAAAACAACAACAACAATATGAAATATCCAAAAGAGCAATTCAACAAGATATGAAATCTAAACCGAAATATCAAACAAGCTTCTTGTTGGCCAGATAACGCTTAATTCATTCAACAATGTTAATTTTCTGACATTTCATAATCCTCCCAGATATTTCAGGTCATCCGATTGTAGATTGCTTGATGTTCTAAAAAACGAAGAAATCATGGGGGGGGGGGGGGATCGGTCATTTGCCTCAAGCTATCCGTTACATTTCGAATGTTGATTCCTTTAGAGTTACCCTCAAGACTCATAACCCTGTTCGTAACCATTTCCCAGTAGAATTGTATGTTATGATTTTTTTTTTGGCATTATCATTATTGTGTCATTCATTTTCATGTGCATGTTTGCGTAAGGATTTTTGTATGTAGTAAGTTACTTCTTTTACTGCGCCTTGAGCACGTTAGCTATGTGAAATTAGCGCATTTTCAGTACCCTGTATTATTATTATTATTATTATTATTATTATTATTGTTGTTGTTATTAATGTTACTATTATTATTATTATTATTATCATCATCATTATTATGATGATGATGATGATGATGATTATTATTATTATTATTATTATTATTATTATTATTATTATTATTGTAATGTCAGTTTTGCAACGTTTCATCAACATCAGATTGATTATTTTATAATGCTCACCTTAAACTCTGATTCCTGACCTTTAGGAAAATGGTTTATAGCATAATTTCATTATCTATTGGTTTCTTAACTTATTGATGCATTCATTCATAAGTGTATTTTCTAATATAATTCAAATATGATTATGCATGATACATGAATCTATCATATATACCCACACCATTAGTGTTTATACATTGCAAAGAACACCGCTTAACATGATTATTTCCTTGATTATAGACGCTGTAAACTTCAAAGCCTCTGTTCACATTTAACACCTTTCTAGAGTGTGTACCTTCTGTCCATTATTTGCATAACTTAAGAAAGTCAATTTGTGTTGACTATCATTTGGAAGCGTTCAAGTATGAGTTTTCTGAAAATGCCCTTACCTATTAAAAGATCAATGACTGGTAACTTTTTGTTGATTTTGTGACGGAGAGTCACGTATAGACTCTGACCTAGAATTTGTAATTCATTCTTTGTTGTTACTGTTTTCCTTCATAGTTTATATCTGTTACACTTCATTAGGACATTCTTGGCTGCTTGTAGCTGAAAATAAAGTGATCTTTTGAGTTAGATAATAAGACATTTCTGCGAAAGTATCCTCTAAGCTTCTTTTTTTGTGGGGGTGGGGTGGTTAGGAGTTGTAACATATGGTCAATTATGCAACAAAGTGAGAATCTCAGGCTATTTATTTGCATTATGTAGGATGAGAAAATTTATGCCAGGAACAAAAAGCAAACAAACAAACAAACAAACAAACAAACAAACCATTCTTTAGCAAGTGAGTAACAATTTGAGTAATACTCTAATAAGAAAAGAATGAATCTGGATGGTTGAAATTTTCATCGGGATGCAGCAATTTATTCTCAATTTTTTTTTTCATCTTATCGTAATTACAACAAGAAACCTTCGGAACAGCGATTTTCTCAATAACGCTTTAAGGACGTTCCTCAGTTAAAGTGAAGTACATGTCATTTTCTTCAAATTTTTTCAAACCGTAACTTTGACCCTTCCAAAGCCCAAATATGTAAATGAAAACATAGGTTCATGTGCTTGTTTTTCTTCTACGAGCTGGGGGTCTTGATATGGTAGACATTGAGTCAAAAATAAAAGCACTCAGATTGTCATGGCTGTCCAAACTTATCGATAATCATCCGCGCCCCTGGAAAAATATTGCTAGCTTCTGGCTGCAAAAAGTTGCAACACCTCCCACATGTTTTGTGATAAATTGTTCCATAAAAGATATGTTTTGTTTATGTAAGAAATATAAGATCCCATCATTTTATAGAGATCTATTGATCTATTGGGCAGAAATACGATATGTGGATCTGTTGCGAGTTAGAGATATTGGCGAGGAATTTTTATGGCTTAACAGTAATATCAAATTTGGAAAAGAAATGCTTTATTTTCAAAATTGGAGTAATAATGGTATAAATGTAGTGTCTGATGTAATAGTAAATGGATCTTGGGTCGATCAAACCCAAGTTAATAATAGTCTGCAGACTGATAATTTACTTGTTTCTTTTCAGTATCAAAAATTGAAACACGCCTTCCCTCATTTTTGGTTGCATAAACTACGTAATCAAAAAATTGAACATGAAATGAATAGTCAACAGATGTTTGAAGTGTTAAGAAGTAATGTTTCTGATATCCTTAGCAAAAAAGCTAAAATGAATTATACCACAGTTTAAAAGAAAAGAAGGTTTCAGAACCAAATGTGACCTTGCACCTCAAAACAAACAAAAAGTTGCCAGATATGAATTTTTAGTTAAGACCATATTCTGAAAGAGCAGACTTTAAGCTTTAAAATGATGTATAACTCAAATCAAATGGACTCTCCTAACCTATCTAAATATTGGAAAGAAAGCACAAACTCAGGAAAAGTGTGAAATGAGAAAAGAGGCTCTGAAGCACAGCGTCTATTCAAGCGCTTAATCTTTACCAAACCGTGCTGGCTGTGCGATGAATAGGACAAAAAACAGGAAGTAAACCACCAGAGTAACAACAATGAAGGGATTATCAGATGAAACTGAAATCATACATGCCTCAGAAACACATTCTGTCCATAGTTAATGCCAACTTTCAAAGCAGTAGCACCATCCTTTCAAAAGTTATTAGAGTTGAAAGTGAAGAGTGTGGACAAGGTTTTTCAGAAATGAAAAAGGGATTCTAAAGACACACCTTATCACACTATTCTACCAAACATGTTCGAGATAAACTGCTAAAAAAATACACTTTCCTGCTCGTTTTATGATACCAAATTTTAGCATAATGTAAAAGAAGACCCACTCTTTCAGAAAATATGAAAAAGTCATGTTCGGCTAGGTTGACCCATTTCACTTATTTTCAGTCCTCACGCAAAATCAGTGTGTGCGACTTTATGTTCGTTTTGAGGTGCACGGTCACAAATATGATCATCATTTGGCAACGTAAACTCGACCTGCCTTATACATTTGATTGGGAGTCAGTATTTGCTTTTAAACTGTTGAAAGTGAAACTCAACAAGATAAAACAGTTTAATTTCAAAGTGATAAACAATATTGTACCTTTTAAGGATAATCTATTGAAATGGAAAATTACCACAAATGCACAGTGCAAATTCTGTAATGAAAATAAATCATTAATGCACAATTTGTTATAAAAAAAATATTGTCCGAGAATAAGAAACATCTGGGCAAGGATCAGTGACCTTATTTTTGAATGTTCAAGAAAAAACATTATCATAGATGAGAAAATCATAGTAATTGGGTATGAAATTTGTGAGAAAAATTATTTCTTTACCAACGCAATAATCAATTTCATGGAATATGCGATTTATAAGGTATATCTCATGGAAGAATACAGAAATCAGCGATTTACTGTATCCCTTATTGTAAAAGAATTCAAATATGAGTTTCTGTTATATTGTAATGATATCTCTAAGAAAAGAAGTATTCGAGAAATCGATGATAAAATCCGTTATATACAGAATTTTCATTTGATGTAAATTGAACTATGACTACAATTGTCTTATGCTTGTATTGACTTATGCACGATTCTGAATAATTAATTTGAATAAAGTCCCTCAAGAGGACAAAAAAAGAAAGAAAAGAAAATTCTTTTACGGGACTTTAAAAATATGACTAATCTGCTGTCCTGTACCGAAATGATAGCGTTACAGGATCAAGACCATGATTGGCAGCAAAATCTGCAATGACAAACTTAAATACCCATAATTCTATCAAAATCCACGTTATTTTCTCTCAGTTTGCAAGAATTGCAGAGAAAGGTACCCAAAACAAGGAAAATGTTTTAAAGTTAGGGTTTACACTCTCATTCTTGAGCAAGCAGCGCCCTCACGCGACAGAAAACACCGAAATCTCTCAAATCCTTCTCATCGACGTTTTCTGTTCGGGGTGAGCTAAGGACAAGGCTCATAAAACTTATGCTGTACATTCAAAACCCATGTCATTTTCACGAAACCTGACCAAATTGTAGAAGAAGGGTTACTAACTCCAGAAAAACAATAAAAAGTGGAGGTTCATGTGCTAGTTCTGTGCTAGCAGCGCCCCCATGTGATATATCATCGTAAGTCCCCAAAATCTGGTCAGGAACCTATGCGGGGATGCCCTGATGAGGAGGGTTCCTAAAACTTTTGGTGCACATTCAAAAGCCATGTCATTTTCACGAAACTTCACCAAATTGTAGACGGAGGCTTACTTATTCCAGAAAAAGAATAAAAAGTCGGGGTTCATGTGCTAGTTTTTGTGCTGGCAGCACCGCCATAACTATGATAGAAATCATCATAGGACCCCAAAATCTGGTTACAAACCTACCGTGGGTGCCCTGATTAGGTGGGGTTAATGAATGTCATGCTATACATTCAAAACCTATGTCATTTTTACGAAACTATCAAAATGTAGAAGAATGGTTATTTAATGCAGACCAATTGTAAAAATGGGGGGGGGGGGGGGCGTTCATGTACTCGTTTTAGTGCTAGCAGAGCCTCTTGCGACAGAAATCATCGCAAGACCCCCAAATCTGGCCAGGAACCAATGCAGGGATGTACCCTGCTAAGATGAATGAATCTCATGCGGTCCACTCAAAACCCCATTTTCTTTAAAAAACAAAGAAACAGACACACATACAAACAAAACAAAACAAAAAAAGTGTCACAATCGCAGTGATATGGTGAAAAAAATATTCAGAAAAGAAGGTCAATGTGCGTTTTTGTTATTATTTCCTTTACAGTACACAGCCAGAATGATATTATGTAGACGCAA